>NC_044393.1:24673745-25404995 GCF_006542625.1 Nomascus leucogenys
GTGTTTGTATTTGTACATGGCACATGGCTCAGATGCTGGGTTAGTGCCCCTTAAAAATCAGAATGCTGGGAAGAAGGAGGACATGATGTGTTCTTTCTACCCTTGGAGGAAACTCAACTCATGCAGTAACTTAGCTCCACCTGGGGCAGCTGGAAATCAGGCTGCCACGGGCCAATGCAGAACCGGGGGATGGAACTGCTGTTGCCACGAAGCCTCTACAGAGCCTCAGCCAATCTGCCCTTCCTCTTCCTGGCAGGCAGAGCCCTCACACCCTGGCCCCACATTTACCCTGACTCTGAGCAAGCTTAAGTAAGGGCAGGTCTCTGCCCCATCAGCAGTGCCTGCAAAAGATCAGCTCAAATGTCGGCTCTGTCCCAGACACCTCCCCCAACCTTCCCCAAGGATTAGGTTTTGGGAATCTGAGCTCTGGTGGTTCTGGTTAACGTCATGATCCAGCTGCACTAACCAAGAAATTGTCAGATACTCAGATGCTGCTCCAGAATATTCTTCTTGGAAGCTCCCACCAGAGGGCTATTTGGCCAAAACTGTACCTTTCAAAGACTGTTTATAGACAAGCAAAGATGATACAAGAGGGGACTTTTTTCTAATTAAAAAAAAAGAAATAAACCTTCACTCCCACAGTTCTCACTAGCCAATTCAGTCTTTCATGATTAGCCAAGGCACTCAAGAACCAAAAGACGCTACTGACAACTCTGGGACGGGGAAAGGAGCAACCGCAGGGGTGAGGAGAGGACAGCCGGCAGGACCAAGGCCATCACAGTGGATGGCAGGAGCTACCATTCCAGAGTCTTGGGTCCTCCTCCTGCTCTGATATGTGTCACCTTGATAGGTCTCTCTGTGCTTGTGTTCCCTAATCTCTAAAAGTGGGATTCTACAAAATAATGTTTTTTTGTAGCAACTTGGATGGAACTGGAGGGCATTATCCTAAGTGAAGTAACTCAGGAATGGAACAACCAAATATCACATGTTCTCACTTAAGTGGAAGCTAAGCTACGGGTATGTAAAGGCACACAGAGTGGCATAATGGACACTGGAGGCTCAGAAGCAGAGAGGCTAGGAGTGAGTGAGGAATGAAAAGTTACCTATTGGGTTCAATGTATACTATTCAGGTGACAGGTACACTAAAATCCTAGACTCAACTACACAATTCATCCATGTAACCAAATGGAATTCTAAATATGAGAATTGTTTGAGAATTAAATAAGATGATATATGTAAAAGGACTTAGCAGGTGTTTGGCACAAGTGAGTTTCCTTTCTAGGACAAGAAAGAGAGGAAAGGAGAAAGAGAAAGAGAAGGTAGAGAAAAAGGAAAAGGAGGTGAAAGAGGAAAAGAAAGAGGGGGAAATGACAGAAAAGGAGGAGGAAGAGGAAAGAAAAGAGGAGGAGAAGAAGGAGAAGAGGATGTCTAAGAGGCAGCAGTAGAAAGAACATCCTTTGGTTGATGTGGGGATCCCACAAGAAGCAAGAAGGATGCAAGCCTGCACTTGAGGACTCTCTTGGGTTAGAAGGTCAAGCACACAATACATGAGCCACTTCTGTCCTTGTCCATCTCCAAAGCAGACATCCCTAAAAGATATCCTTCAGGCAGCCAAGATTAGTCAATCAAAGGGGACATGGGACAGAAAGCCAATATACAATTATTGGGCTATATAAAGGAAACCTTCACAATTCAGGGAATATCTACTTATCATCTATACATAGCTCAAAACTTGCTTTATAACTTTTAAGCCTGAGTCTTTACACAAATAAAACCAGGAATACATAGCCAAAATAGCATCCACACTCAGCACTGTGTCACCTGGGGTACTGATTTTTCATCTCCTTGACCCACGATTTAGGCATCCTCTTTCTTAACTGTGCTACCCATTGTCAAGGAAACAAGTCTGTGTTCACAGACTTCCAGGTCAGGTCTATGGTTATTTTTATGAAAATAATGTTAACAACAGAGCCACAGCCTAGATCAAATACTTTTCGTTTACTCTTTCATTCTCAAATGTTCTCCTTCTATGAACTCTGTCACAAAAGGGCTGAGACTGACAGTTCCAATGCAATCTTCAAATCCCAAGACCCTCAAATAAATTTTCCAACTTGACATCTGTAACAATTTCCTACATCAAAAATGCATCAGCACACATGCACTGTAGAATTAAAAATAAAATTGGGCTAGATATGCAAACATTTGCAAATGATTCCTTATTTATTACAACCCCTTGTTTAGAAATAAAAGGAAAAATTATTCCATAACCAATGTTTGCCTCCTGGCCAGAGGTGAGCATCCAGAAAACGCTCCCTTCTCACTGCCTGAGAAAACCAGCATCGAGGCCTTGGCAGCCTGAGCGGGCCCTCCTTGCCCACTCGTAATGAACTGTAAAAAAGGACACGATGGCCTACTTTTTAGGAAACCTGCTGCCAAATCCAAAATAGGGAGGAAAAAAAAAGATGGAGAAAATAGGAGCCTTGATTCTGGAAATTATGACTTGATGACATCCTTCTTCTCTTTCCTTATAATCTGTATAACTGTAGACACGACCTTAATTATAGATGGGCAGGTGGGACCAGGCCAAGAACAGGGCTTCAGCTAGAATTACTGACAGTGAAATTGCTGGGTTTAGAGTACCCAGCTTCTCCTTGTGCTTCAGCTGCTCTCTTGCCCCCACTCTCCAACCTTAAGGTATAGCAACACCCCCCTTGAGGCTTTTTCCAATGCTCAATGAACAACAGAATTTCATGCCCTGACCCAACTCTCCCCTGCTCAAAATTAAATAATAAACAACCAAGAATCACAGACCCTGAGAAAACAATGGGTTCTATCTAGTTAGAAGCTTACTTGCAATAAAGCCACTTTGATCTTACATGAACAACAGTGAGGCTCAATTCTCATTTCTCATCTTAAAGACAAAGTGTTAGAAAAGGAAAGAACTGTGAAATCATTACTGAACACCCCATTCATACTAGGCACCAAAATCACCTTCTTGTTTTTGCACTGAATTCAGGTAATAATTTTGTAAGATGGGGTTTCCTCCCCCCATTTTAAAGATAAGTAAATAAAGTTGTAAGGTTAAGTGACTTCTCCAAGGCTACACACCTGTGAAGGGAAAGAACTAGGATTGGAAACTTGGACTGGTCTCTCTTCCTTAGTCCTCTTTCCTTCCCCAGTTAATCTTCAGAAATCACTCCTCTGCTTAAAATCCATAATGGCTCCTCTTGCCCTCAGGATAGAATTCGAAGTAGGGTTGCACATCTGAAAGGGCTGAGGTGCTGAGCAGAAGGTGATGGCAAGGGACTCGGTCATATGGAAAAAGGCAGCACTCCTGTGCATGCTGTTTCAGATAATCCATGACCCACACGGATGAATGTAAGAGTCCAAGGAGGACAGTACAGATGAGAGAAGGGAGAAAGGGAGAGACAAAGGAAAGGTGGAAAGAATGAGGGAAGAAAGGAAGGAAGAGAAGGAATAACTGAGTATGTAGGAATTCCTTCCAATTCTTGAGGCTTGGTTTCCAACATGTACCTGCTATATAGAAGCAATATACCTTCTGGATTAATTGGATAAAGACTTTGAAGAATGAGGAGGTTAAGAAAGTACTGTCCTCCTCCTCTACACACACACACACATGCATACACACACACACACACACACACACACACACAAACACACTGGTTAAAATGATAGCAGATCATGTGGGTTTTGATGGTGGAGAAAGAGTTCTCAATATCCTTCATTTGAGTGCCTTTATACTTAGGACTATGAAAAAGTAAATTGATCATGTATTGAAGACTTTTTTCTATTCAAAACTATCTCCTACCTGCAGCTGACTAACCTCCAGGTTATATTGTTCCAAACAGAAAAGAGCCATGCCAATTGTCACACTTCTTCTTGTCAGGCACTTCCCATATGTTATCCCCTTTAATTTTTGTAACATCTCTAACATCTTCCCACTTCTTGTTTTCTCATGGTCTATGATTTTTGATTGTTTATTATTTAAGTTAATTTTGAGCAGGGGAGAGTTGGGTCAGGGCATGAAATTCTGTTGTTCCTTGAGCATTAGAAAAAGCCTCAAGGGGGGTGTTGCTAGACCCGAAGATTGGAGGGTGGGGGCAACAGAGCATAGATAGAGAAATGAAAAACTGGAGAACGTGAGTAACTTGACTTAGGTCACAGGATGGTAAATAGCCAAACTGGGATTTGAATCCATCAGTCTACCTCTAGCACTCAACTCTAACCCTGAGTGCCAAGAGCACTGTGGGAGTTGACTATTTTTGATTGGCAATAAATGTTCATCAACCAAATTGAAACCATGGATGAGGCCCAGGGATTAGAAAAGGAGACACTTAATACTTGCTCAATTCAGTTACCCCTTCTCCATAATTCTAATCACTTTCTCTGAGCAGTGTTCAATGGAACAATGAGTAAAACGTGATTCTTCAAGAACTGCCCCTTTTTCTTGCCAAGCTGACGTGAAGAAACTGTGTGTGGGCAGGGCACAAGTCAGGATGAGTTGAGGCCAGGGCATGAAAGCACATAGGGACATTCCGTAAATATTTGTTAAATGAATGGATGGATGAATAAATGAATGCCTCTGGAAGAAAGGCTCATTTGTGAATGGGTGTCTCAAAAAAAAAAAAAAAAAAAACTTCTGTATATCTGAATTACCTTTTTAACCAAGAAGTCTTCTCGAACCATCCTTAAAACCTTCAAATATATTCTCAGTTCTTGTTACAGTCCAGGCTTTGTGTTAAATGCTGTGAGATGGACACGTGCATACACACACGCACACACTCACACACAAGACAGCCATAATTCTTACAGTAAGAGTTGTATTTTAAAATGTATTTAAGAAATTTATTGGCATTGTAAAATTGGGAGACATATATGCAAGGGTGGATAGACAATAATCTGCCACTTTTCCCAAAGGACAACCAGATAGTAAATGCAATCCTGAAGAACCCCAAAGAACAGAGAGAAGGGAATGTGGGGGACAATCAGCCTTATGGGGTCAGGGCTCAGAGGAGGTAGAGGAAAATGAACAATATCAGATAATCATCATTCTCAGTAAACTATCACAAGGACAAAAAACCAAACACCGCATGTTCTCACTCACAGGTGGGAACTGAACAATGAGAACACATGGACACAGGAAAGGGAACATCACACTCCGGGGACTGTTGTGGGGTGGGGGGAGGGGGGAGGGATAGCATTAGGAAATATACCTAATGCTAAATGACAAGTTAATGGGTGCAGCATACCAACATGGCACATGGATACATATGTAACAAACCTGCACATTGTGCACATGTACCCTAAAACTTAAAGTATAATAATAATAAAATAAAATAAAAAAGAGTGTCTTCATCCTATAAGTGTCCCAAAGATAAGAGGATGACTTATCTCTAGGTTCCAAGGAGAGAGAACTCCTAAGAAGGAGGAATTTTAGGAATATCTAAGAAAGCAGATCACAAGGTCAGGAGGTCAAGACCATCCTGGGTAACACGGTGAAACCCCATCTCTACTAAAAATACAAAAAATTAGCCAGGCGTGGTGGCGTATGCCTGTAATCCTAGCTACTGGAGAGGCTGAGGCAGGAGAATCACTTGAACCTGGGAGGCAGAGGTTGCAGTGAGCTGAGATCGCGCCCCTGCACTCCAGCCTGGGTGACAGAGTGAGACTCCATCTAAAAAAAAAGGGATTAAAAACTATAGCCATTACAAAATTTAGACAAATCTCCCATATCTTTGCTACTTCCCTACTTTTTCTTCTGCCTTATTTCCAGAATAGACAACAGTTAAAAACTTCATATAACTTTTGCCAAAATGTCTTCTATGAAATGTGAGTTCTACAGAGTGTTTATTAATTCATTCATTTATTAATTCATCGTTCAACAATTTTTTCACTGAGCACCTACTATGAGCCTTCCTTGTACCAGATACTGTGCTAGACTGTGACCAAAACAGTTAAGTCCCTACCCTTCATAGTGCATCCTCTAATGAGGGAGCCAGGTAATAAAAGACACATAGATATGCAGAATACTGTTTTGTTGAAAAATGAAACAGCAGGAAGAAAAAGAGTGATTGAGCCAGTTTTTAGATAAAGTATTAGAAATGTCTCTTTTTGAGAAGGTAGCATTGAACAGAGACCTGAATTAAGTGAAGGATCAAGCCAAAGAACTTTCTGGGGAAAATGTGTTTAGAGAGAGGAGACAGTAAGAGAAAGCCTTCAGATGAGAACACACTTAGCCTGCTTGAAGATCAGCAACAGAAGCTAATGGATGAAGTAGTAAGAAATGAGGTAGCAGATAGGGGATGGGGAGGAGAGAGACTAAGAAGCACCATGTAGACCATGGAAAGGATTTTGGATATGACTTTTTTTTTTTTTTTTTTTTTTTTTTTGAGATGGAATCTCGCTCTGTCACCCAGGCTGGAGTGCAGTGGCGCGATCTCAGCTCACTGAAAGCTCTGCCTCCCAGATTCACGCCTTTCTCCTGCCTCAGCCTCCCAAGTAGCTGGGACTACAGGCGCCTGCCACCATGTCCGGCTAATTTTTTTTGTATTTTTAGCAGAGACAGGGCTTCACCTTGTTAGCCAGGATGGTCTTGATCTCCTGATCTCATGATCCACCCACCTCGGCCTCTCAAAGTGCTAAGATTACAGGCATGAGCCACTGCGCCCAGCCTGGATATGATTTTTAAGTGTTATGGGAAACCATTAAATAACCGACACCAGAGAACTGATTTGGACAGATGATAACTCCACTCGTATTTGTAATGTTACTAAAACCCAAACACAATACTCTAGCTATGGGATGATTGGTACCCCAGAGAGGACCAGTACCTCCACAGTGCAGATACCATACTTCTATTAATATAACCTGAAATCTCATTAACACATTTTGGCCAGGGGAATTTCTCATTTTTGACTCAAACTGTGCCATCTTCTAAAATCATAATCCTCTTTATCTGAGTAACTTCTTAACCAATCTCCCATATTCTACTTTGAAATGGAAGGAATTTTTTAGTTAAACATTTATTCCTGGTACTTTTTTTTTTTTTTTTTTTTTTTTTGAGACGAAGTTTCACTCTTGTTGCCCAGGCTAGAGTGAAATGGCACTATCTCGGCTCACCACAACCTCCATCTCCCAGGTTCAAGTGATTCTCCTGCCTCAGTCTTCCGAATAGCTGGGATTACCGGCATATGCCATCACACCCGGCTAATTTTGTATTCTTTTTTAGTAGAGACAGGGTTTCTCCATGTTGGTCAGGCTGGTCTCCTGGTACTTTCTATCATACTAGATTCAGCCCACCATTCCTTCCTGTCAAGTTCTTTGTTCATTTCTGACTGTCCTCATTGTGTTTGTTTTCCCTCCCTCCCAGCCTTTTGTCATTCATTGTCCTCTGTATTCTCTGCAGGTGATCAACCTCCAGGTTATATTATATTTTGCCAAAAAGGCAAAGGCCATGCCAATTGTCACACTTACCCTTGTCGGCACTTACTTCCCTTTTGTTGTCTCCTTTAATTTTC
Source organism: Nomascus leucogenys (assembly GCF_006542625.1). Classification (NCBI taxonomy): domain Eukaryota; kingdom Metazoa; phylum Chordata; class Mammalia; order Primates; family Hylobatidae; genus Nomascus; species Nomascus leucogenys. The sequence continues at coordinate 24,681,284 of NC_044393.1, forward strand.
ATAACATTTCTAATATCTTCCCACGTCTTACAGATAGGGAAATGAAAACATGGAGACAGTGAGTGTATTAGTCCATTCTCACATTGCTATAAGGAAATACCCAAAACTGGGTAATTTACAAAGGAAAGTGGTTTAATTGACTCACAATTCTGCATGGCTGAGAAGGCCTCAGGAAACTCATAATCATGGTAGAAGGTGAAGGGGAGGCAATAACCTTCTGCAAAAGGCAGCAGGGAAAGGAGTGCTGAGCAAAGAGGGAAGAGCCCCTTATAAAACCATCAGATCTTGTGAGAACTCACTCACTATCATGAAAACAGCATGGGGGAACTGCCCCCATCATTCAATTACCTCCACCTGTTCTCTTCTTTGACACGTGGGGAGTATGGGGATTACAATTCAAATGAGATTTGGGTGGGAACACAAAACCTAACCATATCAATGAGTAACTTGACTAAGGCACATAGATGGTAAATAACCAAACTGGTTATTTGAACCTATCAGCCTACCTCTAGCACTCAACTGTACCCGAGTGTCAAGAGCACTGTGGGAGTTGACTATTTTTGATTGGCAATAAATATTCATCAACCAAACTGAAACCATGGATGAAGCCAAGGTATTAGAAGAGGGAGGAATCAATGTGCTGACCTGAATAGGATCAAAAACACAATGCTGGGTTCACCACTGGAGACCCTCTCTTCTAGTTGACATCAGCCTATTTTGTGATTGATAGTTCAAAGAATACCAAAATCCTGACATGGTCTAACATAGTAAACACTCAGTAAATGTTTGTTATTATTATTATTATTATTATTACTATTACTATTTGTCTTCTTACCTATATTTATCCATGTTGTCCAAAAAGGTTTTATGTGATACTTTGTCAAATGTCTAGCTGATCTCCTAGATCCTAGCAACAATCTCACTTCCTTAATCTGTCTGTCATTACATAATGGGGTAAAAGGAAAGATGAGATTGACCTGATATGACTTCTGGGAAAACACATGCTGAGTCCCTGTGATTATTATTTCCTTCTCTGTGTATCCACAAACAAACTCCTTTAATAATCCATTCCATAACCTCCTTTTGGATCTACAGCAAACTACTCACCTAGTGGTTCATGGAAGCTACATTCCTCCTCTGTCGAAATTTGGGATGACATTTTTCTCCCATCTTCTACCACTCTCACCTCTTCTCCATCAATTCTGTCAGTTCATTAGCGATATTCAAGGACCCCAACTCTAAGTCCTCTCAGAACCTGAGGTGACTATGAGAAGTGAGCTCGCAAGAGAAGTAAGATTCTCTCGTCTAGTTCTTCCTCCTATTGAGAGGTTGTACCTCCTCTCCTTCATTAAAGCCCCCTCCAAACTTTTCAGACTTAAATTCTCTTTTTCCAGCTCCCTCATCAGTACCAGAAAACCAATTTATTCCTTCAGAGATCTAGGATCTAGATCTAGATCTGCTTCTCTGACAGATGACTTTTATTTTATTTATTTTTTGAGACATGGTCTCACTCTGTTCCCCAGGCTTGGAGTGCAGTGGCGCAATGTCGGCCCACTGCAGCCTCGACCCCCCTAGTAGCTGGGACTAGATGCATGTACCATCATGCCCAGATTTTTTAATATTTTTCATAGAGACAGGGTCTCGTTATATGGCCCAGGCTGGTCTCAAACTCCTGGGCTCAAGTGACCCTACCACCTTGGTCTCCCAAAGTGCTGGGATTACAGGTGTGAGTCACCACACTGGACCCTGATGATTTTTAGAAGCTTGTCTTTCTTTTCTCAACATATTTTAACACTCAGCGTAGGTGTGAGCTTTACCCCCTGCCATGACACTGTCTTCTTGATCCCTTCCACCTCTTCTATTTTGTTCTTAATTCTGAGTCCTTCTTTCCATCTCTCAGGGTGCCAATTTTGCACTCACTTTTATCACAGAGTTCCCTGGCTCACTGCATGGGTTTCTCTGGTTACCATTCCATGACCTTTGTCAATGGGAAAATATGCACAGGCAGAACTGCACTTTGAGAAGATTTCCAGTCATAGTCACACTACTTTTTGAAGCACCACCCTACAAATTTGAGCTGTGTTTTTTCTTTCAATTGTTTGCAATCCATATTCCTGTCTTCTGACTGTGCCCAGTTCTTAACTTCTCACTTTGTCACCTCTCCCAAAGTCCCTGTCACTTCCACTCAGTCAACTGATACCTTTTTGTTGGTAAGATTCTGGCAGGGCAAGTCAGTGACCTAGATCACCCCCCTCCACCTCATGGAAGATTATATTTTCAGACGGGGAAGTCATGAAATTGTCAGACACTCTGCTTTTAATTCAAAGAGACTTTCAGAAGGTATCTGGACAGCCAAAGTCCCCATCATTGCAGTTATTTCTCTTGCTGGGACAGTTTTTGACCTGCACCTGAAATGCATTTTCCATTTGCTACATTTGCATTTGCTGGGTGGCCTTTAGTGGACAGCATGTAGATTCTGCAAATACATTAAGGTCATCTCTCCATGCAGAAATATGGACAGATCCAGGTCAGGTCTGCACTAACAAAGCGAAATTTGCAGCAATAACATGAAGCAAGGTAATTTAACATGAAAGATACAGGGAATTGAGGCAAAGCATGAATTCATCTCAATTTTCTTCTCTCTTTTCTCAAAGTGTTTAGTCCGTAGTGAGTTACTTTGCTTCCAAAGGAGATGGTTCCAAAGCTTATTCAGTTTAATCATCTGTAAAATGGGAATAAGTTCTGCCCTACCCACTTCACAGAAATATTTTCTTGCTCAAATGAGATTAAGTAGTAGGGAGCTTTGTGAGAGAATGGAAAATTGCTCAATAAATATGATGAATTTTATACGAAGCTTTCTCCAAGTGCTAAGATTGGCCTCCTGAAATATATCTGTGGTCAGAGATTTCATGACAGAACTGAATACCTCATGAGGCAAATAAGGTTAAGGAGTTAAGGAAAGTAAGAATATTATTAAACCCATTGAAGGTCATACACATTTTTGTATTCAAAAAAATGAAACACTCAAAGCTATACATGAAATAGACAATTGATTATATTTTACTTGTTTTAAATTATATTTACTGGAGGTTAAACAATTAACATGCATTTATCTTTGATGCCAAAATGACTTTGGAGATGGTAGTAACTAGTATTTACCAAATACCATATGCCAGGCCTTGAGGTAAGAATATATATTATTTAACACACACAGCAACCCTATGAGCTGGCCCCCATAATAATGTTTATTTATAGGTGGAATCATACTGAGATTAAGGAAGTTGAGGAAATCTCACTGCTGATAAAGGTAGAACTAGAAATGCATGACTAAGGTTGGAAGAAAAAGAGGTGAATTGCTATTAGAAAGAGAATAAAGTCTTCTGGGCCCATCCTATCCCCACCTGAACTCCAATTCCTGTCTTTCTACAGGTCATCTTCATTTCATTTCAATGTCCAAAATGCAAATCTGCGCTCATGCCCTTAGGAAGCTGATTTACTGCCAAGCGCATTTTGAATGGCAAAGCTGCATCAATGTCAGCCCTTGCTTCCATTTCCTTGTGTAAGACAAGAGCTAGGATTTATTTTAGGTCAGGTTTCAGGAGCTGAGACTGAAGGAAATCTTGGGGTGAGATAGCTTGGGGAGTTCAGGGGTAAGAGAGATTCCATTTGAAAAAGTTCTGCTACTGAAAGTTTGAAAACTACTGATAAAGTGTTCATATAAACAAATTCAAATGCAGAGTTGCATATTCACCCAAAGCCACATGCCACATAGAATGAAAGAATCACTGAATCAGAGGGATCTCAGAATTTTCTCATTCAGAGTATCCTAAATTTTGGCCATTTGCCACCTTTGAGTGTTAACCTTATCAGTATACCTGTTTCACTACTTAATTTTTTATAAATCAACTCACTTTTTTAAACTTAAATACCCACTTTTAGACTTTCCTCAACAATATCTATAAAAACACAGATTCAATATGCCACCCTTTTCTCATGCACATATTTAAAAATAAATATGTAATTATTAAAGTCTAATTTTTTTTAAAAATGCTCTATATGCCACCTATGATCATCTTGTGAGGCATACTATGGGAAAGGCTGACATAATTTATTAGTTCCCAAATGCCAGCTCACAGATGCCAGGTTAATTGCTGAAGGAGCAAGCAGACAGCTGTTTTTAAAATACAGATTATCTTGGCCCCCTGCCCCCGCCCAGCCCCAAGAAAGTGTGATTTAGCAAACAATATTTGGTAGAGTCAGGTAATCTTTTCTTCCTTTGTTTTTATTTTTCCATTTTTCAACAAACTCCTCTGGTGATTCTACTGTGCAGGTGGTTAGGAAACAACTGGTTTAATCTAGTTCTATCTAAAAGGGTTGTTTTAAGAATTTAATTGGATAAAGCAAATTAAGTGCTTAGAAAGAAACTTTGTCAGAGTACATGCTCCATAATTGTGAGTTACTATTACTTGACTTTTACTAGCCTATTGTTAGACTTTGTATTTATCTATGACTTAAAGATAAACTAATTTCAGGATAAGATTGAAGGTGAGAGACTCACATAGAACTGAGGAGCTGAGAAGGGCTTTGCCTCTGTGCTAATAGACACACAATAGCTTACTCCAAACCACTCTAGATTGAGCTGATCTCTAGGGCAAGGCTCAAGGGAAACCACTGACAAATCCTTGGTGACTATTCCCGTCTGTCCTGTCAATCTGTGTACACATCAACCTCTTATACACCAGGAGGCTACAAGGTCTTTGCCATTGACCTGGTAGTCTGTTTTCCAAGCATTTGTCATCCTATCCACCTAGCCAATCCATCATAAGTGAATGTGCGTGGTTCTTTCTATCCTGGTGGCACGATACCGTGGGTGTAGACGTCTTTCAGAAAGAACAAGATAACTTTCTTGCTGTAGTCATGCCCAAGAAGTATGGTCATTTCTGGGTATCATATTCAAAATGAGGCAACAAGACACTAAAGCATGCAATCAGATTAGTGAGAAGACCTACATTTATATCAATTGAAGAATAATGGCAGACACAGAAGATGTTTGGTTCAGAGAAAAGAAGATTTAGGAATGTCAACACACATTTATTCCTAGGCAGGAGGGAACAGAATGAGAAAAGGCCATCAAGTGAGAAAAAGCTTAGCACTGTCAAGAAACATAAAGAATGTCGATATGATGAGAGCATCATGAGCAAAAGCAAGAGTGGTTCAGGATGAGGTTGAGACAAACAGATATGGATGATGCAGAACAATGGAAAGAAGTTTGGGTTTTAATCTAAGTATAATGAGAAACTATGGAAAGGTTTTTAGCAAGGTATAACATAATCCACTTTGTTTAACAAGGATAACTTCTGTGTGGATAATTTAGTTTGTAAGCTGCTCTAGTCATCTTGCATGATCACTATCATCAAATACTTGAAGGTCATTGTGGAAGAAGATATGAGCTTTTTCCACTGACACAGGGCATAGTCAGAAGTTATAATGCAGAGTCCAGCTCCACTGCATAACAATCAGAATTGATACACAATGAAATGGACTTCCTCCAGTGATAATAAGCACCCTACCATTGAGGTTATATCAGTTATCTACAGCTATATATCAAACCATCTCCAAACTGAGTGGCTTAAAGTAACAACCATTTATTATCTCTTTTGAATCTACGGGTTGGCTGAATTGATCTTGGCTGTGCTCACACTATGCATCTATCCTTAGCCTTTAGGCTTGCTAAAGGATGACTAATCCAAGATGGCCTTAGCTGGGGCAACTCAGCTCTTCTCCACGTGGTCTCATATCTTCCACTAGGCTAGTGTGGGCTTATTTTTAGGGTGATCACAGAAAAGAGAGGGAGAGGAAGTAAAAACTCCCAGGTGTTTTTTTGCACTTCTGCTTGCATCAAGTTTGCTAACATCATATTGGCCAAAGCAAGTCACAGAACTAATCCCAGAGGCAAAGTGGGAGGGAACTACAAAGTTAAAATACAATGAGCATGGATACAGGGAGGCTATTAATTGGGCCTATCATCAACACAGTCTACCACAGAGGTGTTGAAGGAGAAGCCTAATGTCCACCCATGAAGGAAGAGTTTGTAAAGTAGACTAGAATGGATGATCTTTAAGAGCTGTCATCACACACCACAATTCTAGTTGGAAGAATAAATAGAGCACCAAACATGAGATATTGCCTGGAGAAAAATAGCCATGCCAGAGCCTGTGTCCCATGACTATGCAACAGTCCTTTTTTGTGTGCTGCCAGAATCAGGGAATTGAAGGGAAATCTATTCAAAGGACTGGGCCCACTTGCTCTATATGGAGATAGTAGCTCAGACTCTAGCTGCTCATTGTCTTTCCCTGGAAGTTGCTGTCTCCATTTCTCTGACAACATCAGTCTATAAGAACATCCATGGGGCTCAAGGATGGCCTCCTTGTATTTGATTCCCTGACAATCAAACTGCTGGATCATCTTACAACTAGGATATTAACGGAGGAAAAAAAAAGCTGCCTGAGGAAACCACTCAACTCCAGGTCTAAAGTTCATTTCTAAATAAAGATATTAACTCATAAAGACAAGGGTAAGGATTTTGGCCTAACTGAAGCTGACTTACTGAAACCAAGAGAATTAAACACATGGACACATATTCACTCATTCATATAAAGTATTTAGAATTCAGATTCTTAAAGGCCAGGAATATTGAAAATGTAAAATAAAGCAAGCCATAACTGTAACTGCAAGTAAAGTTTGCATCTTGCTAGCAAATGTGAGCTATAAAAATTCCAAGTTTTTGTGGTCTGGTTGAGGGAAAGACTATTTCCTGAGCTTCATACAGAGACACAGACACTAATTTCAGAATATTGTTTAATCTAGTTCTAGTTTAATCATATACACATAAAACACATATACAGGCACCTACAAATTCACCTACACAATAGCATAATACAAATATATTTACACTCAAATATACCTATCAATGTGCATGCTTTCATGCATAATGACACATTCATCTATATATCTTTATAGACACACTCATAAATAATTAGGCCTACAGACCTAGATATCACCATAGTAAAAATACATTAATACATATTTATACATAGATACAAAAAAAGTGTATTTGAAAACATCAACATACAGGCCCTCATACACACAAAAACCCACACATGCAGTGGCACAGTCAGACAGATAACACATAGTCAAGATGCAAACACATGCCATTCACTACCATATCACTGGGTCAACACAAACACAGAGAAAAAGGCACATATATGTTACAGCATTCACATGCATACAGAAACATATGCACATGCCCACACATACCACCCACATAGGCACTTCACAAGGCCATGGATGATCTGGTGCCTACCTGCCTATCCAACCTGAGTACCACTGTCCCCTCTTCTGTCAGCTCTCCTTCCATTTCAAGAACATCCTAAATTCTTTCCTGTTCCAATCTCTGCACATTTTATTCCTCAGCTCTGCACATGGCTCTCATCTTCTAGGCCTCCAGTTCGAATCGCCTCCTCAGTGCAGCCTTCCCCAGTCACTGCATCATGTAGGTGAGACATTCAGTTTCTTCATCATACACTTTGAGTCCTAATGGCACTTATCATAATTTTAAAATGATACACTTGTGAGTGAGTGATTATTTATTATCTGTTTCTCCCATGATACCACAAGATCCACGTCTGCTTTACTCATCATTTATATCCCAAATCTAGCACAGTGCCTGGCAAACAGTAGGCACTCAGTAAATAGCTGTCAAATATAAAAATTCCTTGGAAGGAAGCCAATACATGATGTGTTTTTAAGCCAGCTACCATGGGAAAATTCTGGGAAATAGTGCCAATAATACCAGAATTATATCAGCCTAGAAGCAAATAATCTGGAGCAAATAATCTGGGATATTCATATATCAATGCCTGAAAGCCACTGATTAAGGGATCTTCCTGGAACATCTGGCCTGCTGTACAAACAGGCAGAGCAATCTTTCAGGGTTCCGGGTTGAAATGGGGGAACCCTCAGGCACAGAGATGCAGATGCAACTGGAAGTCAGTCAGCACACACTGGAAGGTGAGGATGTAGCCAGGGCACCAATAGCCTCTGCTGCCAGCCCATAAGGTGGATTATCTTAGCTGATAAAAACCAACACAGAGCAGGTCTATGGGAAAGCGAACACTATTGGTGACTGTGGATGGATGTGGGAGCAGGGAAAAGCAATTCTTTAGCTGGCAATACTGCCTAAGGTAAACAGACCAGGGAGCACTGGGGTGCCAAAGATGATAGCAGTGTCCAGACTAAACAGATGACACCAGTGTGGCTAGTCTATAGCAAGGGGTAGTTCAGGACAAGTCAAACTCAAGAGATGAGAGGAGAGCTGCTAGATATGACACCCCACACTTGGAAAGTCCCAGGCCCTTCTGCATGTAAGACTCTCCAGCTGCAGGATGGGAAGTCCTGTGGTTAGGACAGAGTTCTGCAAACAACTCTAAGCCTTTGAAATACATGTGCAAAGCAAGTGTCATTTAAGGATGGAAAATGTAACACTCAGCTGGTCTTGAGACACATGATGTACCGTAAAGTAAACCTCATGACAGGAAAGCAGGCAGCTGTATCTGCTGCTTCTTTGTTCCCTCCCCATTTCCACCACACTCCCTGCCTCCAACACTTGGCTAATGCCAAGTATAAAGTAAGGTTTTGTTTGTTTTTTAAACAGAAATTGAAATCAGTTTGCATTCATTTTACTATCGGTGCTAGTTATCACCAGAGACATGGATTAGGTCACCTGCACAGATGGTCTTGGGTTTACAAGCTGAACTATTTAAAATGCCAAAGTCCTAATGAGATCATGGGTGGGGAAGGATGTTCAATGAACATATTCCTCATATTGACTTGCCATGTGCAAGAATAAGGAATTGGTGTATTGTAATTGAACTCTTATAAAAACTCATGCAATAAACTCATGAAATCCAGTTCTGGAAAAAGGAAGGTCTTTACATAGAACCTGCTGTGAACAATAAAATCTGAGCCTAATGGCTGAGTCTCTCTGACCTACGATCCAGTTACCATCACCCCACCACCAGTGCCACCTTGCCACCTCCGTAAAGTGCTCATCAGTAAGTGCTCTAGATCAGTTGATCTCAAAGTATGATGCCAGTAGCATTCTCATCAGCATCACCTGGGAATGTACAGAGATGCAAAATTCAGGGGCCCATCTCAACCTACTGAATCAGAAACTTTGAAAGTGGTTCCACTCCATTTGTCTTATCAAACCCTCCATGTGATTGCACCTATACTAAAAAGTTGTGCACAGTGGCTCATGCCTGTAATCCCAGCACTTTGGGAGGCCGAGGCAGGCAGCTCACTTGAGGCCAGGAGTTTGAAACCAGCCTGGCCAACATGGTGAAACCCCATCTCTAGTAAAAATACAAAATTTAGCCAGGCACAGTGGTGTGCACCTGTAATCCCAGCTACTCGGGAGGCTGAGACAGGAGAATCACTTGAACCTGGGAGGTGGAGGTTGCAGTGAGCCAAGATTGCACCACTGCACTCTAGCCTGGGCAAAAAGAGTGAGACTCTGTTGCAAAAAAGTTGGAGGAACACTGGTCTAGTTTGGCAAACAGAATCTCCCTCCTCCCTACTTCCTCATCCCTCTCTCACATACAAAGTAATGCTGCTGCTTGGGAGAACTAGGCAGTTGGAGCTTGTCATACTTCCAAGAACATTGCATTCAGAGTTTTATACATGAGTCATATGGGTTTTGTTATAATGAAAACATGTTGACAGATCTGGGGTCAAGACTGTCCCTCCCCACACTGTTGGATGTCCCCTGGATTACACGTACTAGGCAAAAACCTGAGCTTTGGAAGACCAAGGCAGTTTTCTCCCAGCAACTGTCTGAAGTTCTTAATAGTGATTTAATTATATAAACATAAATTTTTTTTCTTTGAGATAGAGTCTCACTCTGTCGCCCAAGCTAGAGTATAGTGGCGCGATCTCCACTCACTGCAACCTCTGCCTCCTGGGTTTAAGCTATTTTCCTGCCTCAGCCTCCCAAGTAGCTGGGACTACAGGTGTGTGCCACCACACCTGGTTAATTTTTGTATTTTTAACAGAGATGAGGTTTTGCCATGTTGGCCCGGCTGGTCTCAAACTCCTGAACTCAGGTGATCTGCCCATCTTGGCCTCCCAAAGTGCTAGGATTACAGGCATGAGCCACCACACCCGGCCAGTGATTTTATTTTAAATTAACACTTAATATAGAATAGCAAGCATGTAAAAACGTGATCATGCAAAAAAATTATATAAACCCATGTAATTACTATCCAGATCAAGAAACAAAATATAGCCAGCACCCCTGAAGCTTCTCTGTGTTCTCTCTCAAGCTCTCTATAAAACTTAACAACCATTTTTACATATTCCACCATTAGTTTTACCTGTTTTAAAACTTCATGTAAAAGATATCTTTGTGTTTGCTTTCATTCAGTATTATGATTGAGGGATTCCTTGCATAAGGCAAGAGTATGAAAGTTCTAAACACATTCTTACCAACACTTGGCACCTTATTGTGACTTCAATTTGCATTTTACTAATTACTAATGAGGTTAAAATTTTTTCATATGCTTATTGGCTATTTTTATCCTCTTTTGTGAAGAGCCTATTCAGGTTTCAAGTCCATCTCCAATTTGTCGTTACAGATTTGTAGAAACACTTTCTCAATATTTTGTGGATAATATCCCCTTGTTGAATAAATGTATCTTAAATACCTCCCACTCTGTTACTTGCATTTTTATTCTCCTAATGGTGTATTTTGATAAATACAAATTCTTAATTTTAATTAAGATCAATTTAACAATTTTTTATGGGCAGTATTGTGTCTTTCCTGGGAACTATTAAACTACCCTAAAGTAATGAAAATATTCCCAAATTTATCTTTACAACATTTTGTTGTTTTTACCATTTACACTTAAAACTATAATGTATCTGGAATTTATTTTTGTGTAGGATGTGTGATACAGCTCGACTCATTTTTTTCCATGTAAATATCCAATCGCCCCAATATGACTTCCTCTTATTGAAGAAATGACCTCTCTGCACTGCAATGCGGTGTCATCGTCACAAGCCAAGTGGATATACACGTTTGGATCTATTTCTGGTTCTCTATTTGTTCCATGCATATTTTGTCTTGTGCCAATATCATACTATATTAATTATTACAGCTTTGAAATAAATCTTTTTCCCTTTCTTGCAGCCTTGAGGTATAATTGATAAAAAAGGCATATATTTATGGCATATAACATGATGTTTTCATGCTACATATTATGTATACATTATGAAATAATTACTACAATCAAGCTAATTAACATATCCATCACCTGACATAGTTATCATGGGTGCATGTGTATGTGATAGAATATTTATGATCTATTCTCTTAGCAAATTTAACACATGCAGTACAGTATTGTTAACTAGAATTATCATGCTGTACAGTAGATCTCCAGAACATATTCATCCTGCCAGACTGAAACTTTGTACCCTTTGACCAAGTCTCCCCATATCCTTCAACACCCAGCCCCTCGAAATTACCATTCTACTCTGTTTCTATGAGTTTGACATTTGTAGAGTCCACATATAAATGAGATCATGCAATATTTCTTTCTGTGGCTAGCTTCTTTCACTTAGCATAATGCCTTCCAGATCCATGTTGTCACAAATATTTTCTTCTTTTTTTAAAGCTGAATATTTAATTGTGTATATGAGTGTGTGTGTGTGTGCATATGTGTGTGTGCATACCCAGCACATTTTCATTCTTTATCATCCACTGATGGACACTTAGGTTGATTCCATTTCTTGGCTACTGCAAATAATGCTACAATACGCATGAGGGTAAAGATATCTTTTCAGATATTAATTTCATTGCCTTTAGATATACACCCAGAAGTGAGATTATGGGATGATATGGTAGTTTTATTTTTAATTTTTTGAGAAACATTCATGTTTTCCATAATGACTGTGCTAATTTACATTCCCATCAAACAGTATACATTCCCTTTTCCTCCACGGTCTTGCCAACTTTTGTCTTTTGGATAATAGCTATTTTAACAGGTGTGAGGTGATTTCTCATTGTGTTTTTGATTTGCATATCTCTAAAGATTAGTGATGTTGGACTTTTTTTCATGAAAGTTTTGGCCATTTGTATTTCTTTTTTTGAACAATATCTATTTGGGTCCTTCACCCACACTTAAATTGGGTTGTTTCCTTTCTGTTAAGTTGGTGTAGTTTCTTAAGTATCTTGGATATGATCCCCTGATCAGATGTATGGTTTGCAGATATTTTTCCAATTCTGTAGATTATCTCTTCACTCTGCTGATTGTTTCCTTTGTTGTGCAGAAAAATTTTAGTTTGATGCAATGCCTATATTTGCTTTCATTGCCTGTGCTTTTGTGATCATATCCAAAAAATCATTGCCCAGTCCAATATCAAAATGCTTTTACCTGTGTTTTCTATGTGTAGTTTTACAGTTTCAGGTCTTATATTTAAGCCTTTCATCCATTTTGAGTTGATTTTTATATGGTTTAAGATAAGCATTCAATTCCATCCTCTTGCATGTGGATATCTAGCAATATGGTTTGGATGTTAGTCCCCTCCAAACCTCATGTTTAAATGTGATTTGCAATGTTGGAAGTGGGGCTTAGTGAGAGGTGTTCAGATCATGAGGGGTAGATCCCTCATGAATGATTTGGTGCTCTCCCATGGTAATGAGTTCAGGCAAAATCTGGTTGTTAGAAAGACTCTGGAATCTCTCCCCTCTCTTCTTGCTCTCTCTTTCACTGTGACGTGCCTGCTGCCCTTATGCCTTCTATCATGAGTTAAAACTTCCTGAGATCTCACAGAAGTCAAGAAGATACTGGTGCCATGTCTGTACAGCCTGCAGAATAATGAGCTAAGTAAGCCTTTTTCTTTATAAATTACCCAGTCTTAGGTATTCCTTTATAGCAATGCAAAATGAACTAACACATCTAGTTTTGCCAACACTATTTATTGAAGAGGCTGTCATTTCTCCCATTGGTGATTTTCAGCATCTTTGTAAAAGACCAATTGACTGTAAATGTCTGGATTTATTTCTGGGCTCTCTGTTCTCTTCCGTTGGTCCACATGTTTTTTTGTCAGTGCCATGCTTTTTATATTGCTATAACTTCATAGTAGATTTTGAAATCAGGTAGTGATGCCTCCAGCTTTGTTATTTTTATTCAAGATTGCTTTGGCTACTCAGGGTCTTTTGTAGTTCTATATGAATTTTACGATTTTTTTTTCTAACGTTTGTGAAAACGTCATTGTAATTTTGATAGGAATTACGTTGAATCTGTAGATGGTTTTGGGTAGTATGAACATTTTAATGATATTACTTTTTTCAAGCCACGAATATGGGACATATCACCACTTCCTCTTCTATATTTTCATTAATGTTTTATAATTTTTGGTGTACAGTATTTCACTTAAGTTTATTCTTAAGTATTTAATTTTTGATGCTATTGTACATAATTTTCTTGATTTCTTGTTCTGATAGTTCATTATCAGTGTATAGAAATGCTACTGATTTTGTACTTTGATTTTGTGTCCTGCAAATTTACTGACTTTATTAGTTCTAAAAGTTTTTTGATGAAGTGTTTAGGATTTTTGAGATACAAAATTATGTCACCTGCAAAAAGGAACAGTGTAGTGATTCTACTACTGATCAGCATGGGAGTTATGACCTGCTTGATTTCCAACCTGGGTCAGTTCACCCCTCCTTAGGCAACCTGGTGGTACTCCACTTCCAGAAGGTCACCATATTGATGCCAAGCTTAGTGTAGACACCATTCCAGGTTGGAAGCCTTTTTTTGTCTTATCTAATTGCTCTGTCTAGGAATTTCAGTATTATATTGAATAGAAGTGATAAGAATGAACATTCTTGTCTTCTTCCTGATCTTAGAGGAAAAGCTTTCAGGTTTTCACTGCTGAATATGATGTTAGCTATAGTTTTATCAAAATAATTAGGTTGAGGTACATTCTCTACTTATTTTTTGACAGTTTTTATCATGAATGGATGACTCCTTTTGTTAAATGCTTTCTCTGCATCTATTAAGAAGATATTGTGGGTTTTGTCCTTCATTTTGTTAACATGATGTATGACATGTACTGAGTTACATATGTTAAGCCATCCTTGCAACCTACTGATAAATCTCACTTGATCATGGTGTGTGATGTTTTTAATGGGCTGTTGAATTCAGTTTGCTAATATGTTGTTGAGAATTCTTGCACCTATGTTCATCAGAAATATTGGCTTATAATTTATTTTCTTATAGCATTCTTGTCTGGTTTGGATATCAGAGTAATATTGGCCTCGTAGAGTAAGTTTGGAAGTGTTTCCTCCTCTTCAACATTTTGGAAGAGTTTGAAAAGGATTGGCATTAGTTTCTCTTTAAGTGTTTGATGGAATTCATCAGTAAAGTCATTGGGTCCCAAGCTTCCCTTAGTTGGGAGATTTTTTATCACTGATTCAATCTTGTTACTCGTTGTATTAATCCTTTCTCACGCTGCTAATAGACATACCTCAGACTGAGTAATTTATAAAGGAAAGACGTTTAATTGATTCACAGTTCAGCATGGCTGGGGAGGCCTTAGGAAACTTACAGTCATGACAGAAGGGGAAGCAAACACATCCTTCACATGGAGGCAGCAAGGAGAAGTGCCAAGCAAAAGGGGGAAAAGCCCTTCTAAAACCATCAGATCTTGCAAGAACTCACTATCATGAGACTAGCATGAAGTAACTGCCCCCATGATTAAATTACCTCCCACTGGGTCTCTCCCACAACACGTGGGGATTATGGGAACAACAATTCAAGATGAGATTTGGATGGGGACACAGCCAAACCATGTCACTCGTTATTGGTCTATTTAGATTTTCTATTTCTTCATTATCGAATCTCAGAAGGTTGTATGTTTCTAGGAATGTACCCACTACTTTTAGGTTTGCCAGTTTGTTAGCATATAATTACTGGTAATAGTGTCATAATCGTTTGTATTTCTGTGGTATCAGTTATGTCTTCTCTTCCACTTATAATTTATCTCTTTTATTCTTAGTTATGATTAGCTTAAGACTTGTCTATTTTATCTCATTCAAAAAACAAACTTTTATTTTTGTTGGTCTCATTTATTGTTTTTCTAGTCTCCATTTATGTCTACTCTAATTTTTATTACCTTCTTTTCGTGTTAACTTTTGGCTTAGTTTGCTCTTCTTTATCTAGTTCCTTGAAGTGTAAAATTACATAATTTATTTGAGATTTTTATTTTATCTTAATGTAAGACTTTACCGCTATAAACTTTTAGGACTGCTTTTGTTGCATCCCATACATTTTAGTATGATATGTTTCTATTTTCATTTGGCTTGAGATACTTTTTGATTTTCCTTTTGATTTCTTCTTTGACCTATTGGTTGTTTGGAAATTAATGCATTACTTAATTTCTACATATTTCTAAATTTTCCAATTTTCCTCCTGTTAATGATTTCTAGTTCCATTCCACTGTAGTCAGAAAAGACACTTGCTATGATTTCAATCTTCTAAAACTTGTTAAGATTTGTTTTGTGGCCTAATGTATGATCTGTCCTGGAGATGTTCCATGTGTGCTTGAAAAGATTGTGTATTCTGCTACTGTTTGAATAGAATATGCTATATGTCTGTTAGGTGCATTTGGTCTATCATGTTCAAGTCCACTGTTTCCCTATTGACGTTCTGTCTGAATAATCTATCAATTGTTGAAAGTGGAGTATTGAAGCCTCTTATTATTATTGTATTGCTGTATATTTCTAGTTTCAGCTGTTAATATTTGCTTTATATATTTAAGAACTCTATTGTTTGTGCACATATTTTTACAGTTGTTATATCCTCTTGATATATTAAACCCCTTACCATTACATAATGACCTTTTTGGTCTCTTATGACAATTTTTCACTTAAAGTGTATTTTGTCTGATGTAAGTATAGCCAACCCTGCTCTCCTTTGGTTACTATTTGCACGGGATATCTTTTTCCATCCCTTCACTTTTAGCCTATATGTGTCTTTACAGCTAAAATGAGTCTCTGATAGTTATCACATAGTTGGATTGTGGTTTTCATCAACTTATCAACTCTATGTCTTTTGTTGGAGAATTTAATCCATTTATATTTAAAGGAATTATTGACAGGTTAAGGACTGGCTACTGCCATTTTTAATTATTTTCTGACTGTTTTGTAGTTTCTTTGTTTCATTCTTCCTCCCTGGTGGTCTTCCTTTATGACGGGATTTTTTTGTAGTGGTATATTTTGATTCCTTTCTCTTTATTTTTTTATCTACTACACGTTTTTTCTAAGTGATTACCATGAGTCTTACAAAAAATATAAGTCTATTTTAAGCTGTTTAACTACTTAACTTTGACCACGTACAAAAATTCTACATTTTAACTTCCCTCCCCTGACATTTTATGTTATTGGTGCTATAAATTATATCATTTGTATATTTTGTATCCATTAATAATTATAGCTTTAGTTGTTTTAATACTTTTATCTTGTAAGCTTTATATAGAATTCAAAATAATTTTCACACCACCATTATAATATTAGAGCATTCTGAATTTGACTATTTTCTTATATTTACAGTGAGTTTTGTACTATCACATGTCTGTTTTTGTTTTGTTATTTATTTATTTTATTTTATTTATTCATTTTGAGATGGAGTCTCACTCTGTCACCCAGGCTGGAGTACGGTGGTGCGATCTTGGCTCACTGCAACCCCCGCCTCCCAGGTTCAAGTGATTCTCCTGCCTCAGCCTCTCAGGTAGCTGGGACTACAGGCGTGTGCCACCACACCTGGCTAGGTGTGTAGAGATGGGGTTTCACCATGTTAGCCAGGATGGTCTCGATCTCCTGACCTCAGAATCCACCCACCTCAGCCTCCCAAAGTGCTGGGATTACAGGGTTTCTACTTGAAGAATTCCATTCAGTGTTTCTTGTAAGGAAAATCTAGTGGCTATGAATTCTCATAGCTTTTGTTTTTCTGGAGAAGTCTTTATTTTCATTTCTGAAGAACAGCTTTTCAGATATAGTATTCTTGGCTGGCAAGTTTTTTCTTTAAGCACTTTGCATATATTATCCCACTGTCTCCTGGCCATCAAAGTTTCTGCTGAGAAATCCACTGAAAGTCTTGTAAAAGTTCCCTTGTATGTGCTAGGCATGGTGGTGCATTCCCCGTAGTTCCAGCTACTCAAGAGGCTGAGGTAGGAGGATCGCTTGAGTAAAGGAGTTCTGGGGTGTTATGTGCTATGCCAATTAGGTGTCTGCACTAAGTTTGGCATCAATATGGTGACCTCCTGGAAGTGGGGGACCACCAGGTTGCCTAAGGAGGAGTGAACTGGCCCAGGTTGGAAATGGAGCAGGTCAAAATTCCCATGCTGATCAGTAGTGGAATCATGCCTGTGAATAGTTGCTGCATTCCAGCATGAGCAACCTAACAAGAATCCATCTCTAAAAAAAACAAAAAGGTTTCCTTGCACGTAAGGAAACTTTTTTCTTGCTGCTTTTAAAATTCTCTTTGCCTTTTACTTTTGAGAATATGATTATAACATATCTTAGTGAAACCTCTATATGTTTAATGTATTTGAGGTTATTTGGGATTCATGAATTTGAGCATTCATTTTCCTCTCCAGATTTGGAAAGTTTCTGTCATTACTTCTTTAGATAAGTTTTCTGCTTTTTTTTCTTTCTCTGCCCCTTCTAGGACACCCATACTGCATATATCAGTTTGCTTGATGGTGTTTGATAAGTTCCACAGGCTTTCTTCACTCTTTCTCATAATTTTTCCTTTTAGATTCTCTTCAGTATTCTGAATTTGAGTAATTGGTAACTGGTTAATTTCAAATGATCTATCTTCAAGCTCACTAATTCTTTATTCTGCTTGATCAAGTCTACTATCGAAGCTGTCTATGGAATTTTTCAGTTTAGTCATTGTATTCTTCAGCTCCAAATTTCTGCTTGGTTCTTTTTTATAATTTCTACCTCTGTGTTGAAGTTCTCATTTTGTAAATGTATTTCTTAATTTTGTTTAGTTGTCTGTGTTCTCTTGTAGCTCACTGAGTTTGCTTAAGATCATTATTTTTAATTTTTTGTCAGGCAGCTCCTCCATCTCCATTCCTTTGAGTCACTTACTCTTGCCTTATTTTGTTCCTTTAGTGGTGCCATGTTTCACTGTTTACTAATGATCCCTGTGGCCTTGCACTGGTGTCTGTGCATTTGAAGTAGGCGCCTCTTACATTTTTTACAGACTGGCTTTGGCAAGGAAATCCCTTTACCAGTCAACCCATCCAGAGATTCTGTGCAGGCCATCTGGTGGTAGAGTACAGTCAGCCTTATTGCTTAGAGTTCCTGGGCAGGCTGACCTGGTATCTTGGTCAGCAGGTGGGTTGGCCTGACATCTGGATCCACAGGGGCTGAAATGGTGCCTGAGTACATGAAAGCAATCCTGGAGCCTGGATCTACTGGGGTTAGGGCAATTGGAGTTAAAACATAAACCTCATGCTTAGGTCTGCAAGGATGGGCCTGGATCCTGGATCTGTGGAGATTGCCTTAGTGCCAAGATCCACTGGGGTGAACTGAGTCTACAGGACAGGCCTGGAGTCTGTGTCCACAAGGCCTAGACTGAAGCTTGGGTATGTGAGAGCCAACATTGGATTAGCCTTGAGCCTGAGTCCATAGGAACTAAATGATGCTGGGGCAGGCTTGTACTTTGTTCATGAGAATGTTCTTGGTCCTGTGTTCATAGGGGTTGGCCTGAGGCCAATGTTCACTGGAGTAGGTCGAGCACATGGGCCCTTAGGCCTAGGCCTGGTGCCTGGGTCTGCAGGGCTGAACCTGGAAACTGGAGCTATATAGGCTAGCTTCGCATTGAAGTTCACTGAAATGGGTCTAGTGCTGGTGTCCACTGTGAAATCAGGTGCTGACTGCATTCTCCTTCTCTCATATACAGGAAATCTCTCTCCACATTGCACTGCCTTGGCTTGGGGGAGTGGTGATGCAAGTAATGTAAAACTGCCCTTTCTACCATTTTCAATGCATCTTTTCTTATTTCTGTGCTCCACTCAGATGCCACAATCTCTCACCTAGATTTCTTAACTCTTCTGAAGATACTTTTGTGCTTGTATAGGTGTTCAGATTGATGTTTCTCTAAGGAGACAAGTGTTGGAAAGTCCTATTCTGAGATTTTGCTGATATCACTCATTCAAAATAAATGATATCATAAGCGCAAGTCCTCCAATTTTGCTCTTCTTAAAAATCATCTTGGCAATTATGGGCCCTTTATATTTCCATGTAAACATGTTACATCTGCATGGATACACACATACAATACATGCACAAGGAGATATACACAAAAAACCTGCTGATATTAGAAAGGGACCACATTGAATCATTCAATGATTTGAAGAGGGTTGGCATCTTTACAATATTGAATCTTTCAAGGTATGAACATGCTATATCCCTCAGGATTTTTATATCTTAATTTTTCTCAACAACGTTTAATGGTTTTTTGTGCATACATCTTGTGCCATTTTCAATTTATTCTTAGGTAATTGATAAGTTTGATAGCATTTTAAATAATAACATCATTTTTTATATCTTGCTTGTTCATAACAGAAATACAATTCATTTTCATGTTAACTTATTGAGCCATGCAAATTTCCCCTATTAATTTTATAGTATATAAAAATTTTCTATATATACATTCATGTCATTTACAAAAAATGATAGTTTTATTTCTTTCTACTCAATCTTTATGCATTTTATTTTTTTTCCTTGACTTACTGCATTGGATTAGTCCTCCACTACAATTTTCATTAGAAATGTCAATAGTGGTCATCCTTAGGTCATTACCAACTTCAGAGAAAATTTTTAATATATCACTATTAAATATTATGTGATGCTTGCTCTATGACTTTTCATAGATATTATCAGATTTAGTAAATTTCCTTTTATTTTTAGATACCTTCTCAATTTTACAATGATCAGTTCTTGAATTTTTCCAATGTTTTTACTGTATGTATTGAGATGTTCACATTTTTTCTTTAATGTCATCAATAAATAATATGACTGTTTTTATAATTTTCCTTTTGTGTAATGTCCTTGTTTAGGACTCACTGACCAAAGAATAGTATCCTGATTTTTTATTTGTAATTTTTTGAAAAGTTTGCATAATATTTGTATTATTTCTTATATAAATTTCTTTAAAATTTAACTGGCAAAGTAATTTTCACCTAAAGATTTTTGTAATGGAGGATTATAAATTTCAGTTTAATATATTTGGTAACATATGACTATTCAGATAGTCTCTTGTTAGGTCAAATTTGATAAATCTTTTTTGGGGAATTTTTATCATTAATCTTCATTTTTTAATGAATCAGCATAAAATTTTACATTATATCCTTAATATTTATATAATCTATTAATATCTCTTTTCTCATTTTGTAATTTTTGCCATCTCTAATTTTTGTCTGATTAGTCTTGCTAGATGTTTATTTAGTCTCTCAAATAATCAACATTTTGGTTTTTTTGTCTTTATCATATATTTGTTTTATCATTTATTTATTTTGTATTATTAATTGCTTTTTGTTATTTCTTTGTGTTTGCATATCTTTGCATACTCTTTGTGTTTAATTTTTCTAACTTCTTGAGATTAATAAGTGATCAATTTCTAGCTTCTCTTCTTTATGCATATAAAAATGTGGGACTATACATTTCCCTCTAACACAACATTAGCTGCATCCAAATGTTTTCATATTTCATGATTTTATCATCACTAATTCCAAAATGCTATCTAATTTTTACCGTAATTTATTTTTGACTCACAGGTTATTTAGAAATGAAATGTTTAATATCCAAATATTTAAGCATTTCTAATTTTATTTTTTTATTTCTCAGTTCCACAGCTGTCAAAGAACATATGCTGAACAGTTTTAATGCTTTAAATTTGGTGAAACCTGAGTTCTTTTCCAAAATATAATCAATTTTACTTAATAGTCCATATGTGGTGTTAGAAAATATTTTATCAACACTAAATTAGTATTCAATTAAGACAGCTTGTTTTGTTCAATTCAGTAAATCAGATCTATTTATGAAAATTAGGTCAATTGGAACCAGATCTTCTCTATCTTTACTGATGTTTTATCTGTGTGTTCTCTCAGCTCTGAGAAAATTATAGCTCCACTATGGTTGTCCATGTATCTACTTGATAAGTTTTGAAACTATGTTAATTAGGTACATATGAATTTAGAATTATTGCATATTCCTAGTGGATTGACCCTCTCATCATTATAAAATGTCTATTTTTATCTCTGATAATCCTGCTTTTCTTAAAGTAGGCTTTATCTAAGGATAATTACCCCGGTTATTAGCTTCTGGTTTGTTATTGTATCCTTTTGCTTTTTATTTTTTTGTATATACCCTTAGAATTAAAGCAAATACTTTTTTACAGCTGTACAAAAGTATTTTATTTCTTTATATTCTTACTCTATAAAATTTTAATTTTGTTTCACTTTTTAAACTTTTTTGTTAAAAACTAAGAAACATACATTAGCCTAGGCCTACACAGGGTGAGGATCATTTAATAACATTGTCTTCCACCTCCACATCTTGCCCTACTAGAAGGTCTTCAGGGGCAAAAACACACCTGAAGCTGTCATCTGCTATGATAACCATGCCTTCTTCTGGAATACCACCTGAAAGATCTGCCTGAGGCTGTTTTACAATCAACATTTTTTTTTTTTAGACATAGTCTCACTCCATCGCCCAGGCTGGAGTGCAGTGGCGTAATCTTGGCTCACTGCAACCCCCACCTCTTAGGTTCAAAAATTCTCCTGCCTCAGACTCCCGAGTAGCTGGGATTACAGGTGCATGCCGCCATGCCCAGCTAATTCTGTATTTTTAGTAGAGACAGGGTTTCACTATGTTGGCCAGACTGGTCATGAACTCCTGACCTCAAGTGATCTGCCCAACCTGGCCTCCTAAAGTACCGGGATTGCAGGCGTGAGCCACCAATCAACATTTTTTTTAAATAAGTAGGGGTACACTCTAAAATAATAAAATGTATAGTATAATACATAAACCAGTAACATGATCATTTATTATCACTATCAAGTATTATATACTGTACGTAATTGTATATGTTGTACTTTTATATGAATGGTAGCACAGTAGGTGTGTTCTTATCTCACCAAAAACATGTGAAGAAGGCATTGCACTATGACCTTACAATGGCTATAACATCACTAAGTGACAGGAACTTTTCAGCTCTATTATAATCTTATGGGACTGCCATCATATATGCCATCTGCTATTGACCAAAATGTTGTTATGCAGTGACTGTAGTATGTGTCAAAGGCTTAAAATCGTTGTGTCTCTCACAGTAAATGCTTAATAAATTGTAACTACCATTGTCATCAGTTTTATTAAGCAATAAGATGCCAGCACAAAAAAAAAAAGATAAAGAGCCTTATTATTTACTGAATGCCTATTGTCTAACAAACACTGGCTAAACACTTCACATAAGTTTCATTTAAAATAAAACAAAGTACAGTACCATTAATATTGCTCTTTCCAAATGCTAAAAATGTTCCCAGAATTGCTAAGTAATTTACCAAAGTTGCTTATCTGTCTGCATGCACATTACAGATATCATCCACATATAATACTTTTTGGACTATTGCTGCAACTTTTAACACCACAGGGACAGTTTAAAAAGTGGAAGTTTTAAGGGCTGAATATTGAGTTCTCCTAATTCACTCAATCTAATTCTGAACACAACCCTGACCTCCAAGTTAGAAGAAACACAAATCTGAGCCTCACTCTGAATCCAGCCTAACCTTACCTATAAATTAACAAACTAAACATAGTACTAAACCATTCATACTCAAAACTCAAAATTAATCTTGCTTCTAAGCCAGAGTCAAGAGTTTTCCTTGACTAAGCTTATCCTAAAATGAAAACAAACTTAAACTGGCCATAATTCCGAAGCAAACCTAAACATCACCTTGAATCTATCCCTTCCTCAAACCAAGCTCTCCCTCCCACGACAGATGTCTGTGGACTCCATCATTAGTATTGGTTCTGGTCAACAGGTTGTGCCTATTTAGAGTGATGTATTGAAAGTTATCTTGCATTCACATCTGGGTTCAGTAAGCATTACTACTTTAATCAATTAGTGATGGCTGCAATGGAGGAAGGATTGGCAAGGGGCAGAAATTACACCACATGTTTGTCAATTCTATTCCCAAGCTTACCTCTAACCAACCTAATCTCAAATCGCAACTCTACCTTATGCAACAATTAGCATCCTAAGTCCTACCCTGGAATTTTGAAGGGCCACAGGCAAAGTCCCTATACTGTCATCTTAACCTCATCACTTAAAAGATAAATTGGAATTGCTCCGAAAATTTATTCAGTTGAACCATATGAAACTGTTGGTATTTGACCATTTTTGACTTTCAAAAGTGTTACCTTCACATGGTTTAACCCAATAATATATGCTTCCCAGATCAGGCTCCCTGACTGAGATGGTGAAGAAGAACACAATAGGGGGGATTTCAATCCTACTGAAGCAAAATATGTTTCTTACTGCTATTCCTCTCCTTGATGTGGTAAGAGCTATGGGGGCAAGGCCAGAACTCAAGAAAGCAACATCTGGCTGGAGCAGGAGGGATCAATTTTTTCTGTGGTCTGACAATAAATTAGCAAATGGAACCTCAAGGGTTTAGGAGCAAAAAAGACTCCTCTTCCTCAGCCCTTATGCCCCCTGCTCTCTCCCCTCCCCCTCTTCTCTCTCCAGCATCCTGTCCCATCCCACCTCTTCAGAGTCTCATTCTAGTTCTCTAGGGACTTGGAGGAGTCACATGATGTTGTCTGGAATTCCCCAGCAATTCTAACTGGTTTACATAACATCTTCATTTTATAACTAGCTTGTGGCTGTTTCAGGATTCACAAGAAAGTTACTGCAAAGAGAGCCCTTAATTTGGGGAAACTGACCCTCAGGGGGACAGCCCATGCTCAAAGGAGGAAGCCCCCAAAACTGAAGCCATCATAGATTGGAAACAACCTAAATATCCTTCAGTAGGGGAGTAGTTAAATAAACTAAACTAAATTCGTACAATGCAATAGTATGCAACATTTAACAGAAGTGAGGTAAAATTTTATGTACTCACATGGAAAGAACTCTAAAATATCTTGTGAAGCCAGCACTTTGGGAGGCCGAGGTGGGTGGATCACGAGGTCAGCAGTTCGAGACCATCCTGACCAACATGGTGAAACCCCGTCTCTACTAAAAATACAAAAATTAGCCAGGCATGGTGGCACACACCTGTAATCCCAGCTACTCAGGAGGCTGAGGCAGGAGAATCGCTTGAACCTGGGAGGTGGAGGTTGCAGTGAGCCAAGATCGTGCCACTGCACTCCAGCCTAGGTGACAGAGCAAGACTCTGTCTCAAAAAAAAAAAAAAAAAAAGTACATTGTGGGTCAAAATGTTGAGTGGATTGAGTGTTGGGGTGCTGCACATGTACACACACTCAAATGTATAGAAAGTATCTAGAAAGAGAAACGCCAAAATAATGACAATGGTCATTTCTGTTCAGGAAAGGTACTAGGAAGAATGGTCAATGGGGACTTTGACAGCATCCATAAAGTATGACCTTTTTTTTGGCCATAAGAATATCTTCATGTTTACTCGTATGATTAAAATTAAACAATTTTTAGGCCAGGCATGGTGGCTCATGCCTGTAATCCCAGCACTTTGGGGAGGTCGAGGTAGGCAGATCACTTGAGGTCAGGAGTTTGAGACCAGCCTGGCCAACATGGTGAAACCCCATCTCTACTAAAAGTACAAAAATTAGCCAGACATGATGGTGGGCACCTGTAATCCCATCTACTTGGGAGGCTGAGGCAGAAGAATCGCTTGAACCTGGGAGGCAGAGGTTGCAATGAGCCAAGATCACGCCATTGCACCCCATCCTGGGCAACAAGAGTGAAATTCTGCCTCAAAAAATAAATAATTTTTAAAATCATCAAACTTTCTTTTTGCAATAGGCTTTTAGACAAAAGTCTTTGAGTTTCTCTGTTACTTAGCTGGTAGTTACCATCCCCAGCAGCTGACGGAGGTCCAAACGGAAGAGCCCCAGCAACAAATCCACCTATGTGAGATCCTTACCTCACCATCAGGGGTCAGATTGTGAGCACAGCTCAATGACACAAACACAATGTGAAATTCAAGCATTGTTCCTAAATTACTTACAGATCCTAAAGCTATGCAAGGTGACCAGAGAGGAGCACACAGCATTTCTCCTCCATCCCCAGGTCACACAAGGCAAGAAGGAAGAGCCAGGCAGACAGAGAGCACACGTGGCAACTAACAATATACATAAGGGAATACGGTGTGGGTCTTTTTAAGTTCTCAGGTAAATGCCTAAAAGGAAGTGGTAGGAAAGTGAGGAGCCCTACTAGGATGGAGAGATTTCTTATCTTTGGCCACAGGCTTGAGCTATTTGGGTGTGGTGTTCTTCTAATGCCCAGGCAGCAACCTTTTCTGTGTCATTATCCCTACAGTTTTTGCCTGAAGTTTTTCTTTAATTTTTAAGTTTTTTATAATTTCCACTTTTTAGATTCAAGGGTACATGTGCAGGTTTGTTACACGGGTATGTTGTGTGATGCTGAGGTTTGGGGTACGAATGATCCCTTCACGCAGGTAGTGAGCATAGTACCCAGTAGGTATTTTTTCAGCCCTTTCCTCCCTTTTCTCTGCCCCCTTTAGTAGTCTCCAGTGTTTCTTGTTTCCACCTTTATGTCCATGAGTACCCAATGTTCAGCTCTCACTTATAAGTAAGAACATGCAGTATTGGTTTTCTGTTCCTGCATTAGTTCACTCAGAATAATGGCCTCCAGCTGCATCCATGTTGCTGCAAAGGATATGATTTCATTCTTTTTTATGGCTGCATAGTATTCCATGGTGTATATGTACCACATTTTCTTTATCCAATCTACCACTGATGGGCACCTAGGTTGTTTCCCTGTCTTTGCTATTGTGTTCATAGCTAGTGCTGCAAGTCAGTTTATGCTTAAGTTTAAGAGCTAACCTAGTTTGGTTTCCCTAGAAGCAGACTCTGAGACAAAGATTCAAGTGCAATTGTTTTATTTAGAAGGTGATCTCAGGAGATACCAATAAGGGAGAGAAGGAAGAAAAAGCAGGCAATAAAGTGTGTATTATCAACCAGGTTATTGCTATGGGCAACTGGAGCATGATCCTGCCAGGGAATTCCAGAAGCCAGCATTGCACATGCACTGCAGAGTTATCCTACCTAAGGGGTGAGGGAGCTGAGGTATTTACACATCAAATTCTACTGCTCACTGGTTGAGGGATGCTCCTGAGGAATGTTAATTCTCTGGTACTTCTGGCTTGTCACATGCTTGGGCCACGTGGACCCTTATGGCCAGAGAAATCTTAAGAAATGAAGGTGATGGCAATTGGAAGTTGGGTAAAAACAAGAAAATTTGAACAATAAATCCACAACCTGTACAGATCTGCTCCTATATTCCACTGTACTCAGTATTATTCAAGCAGCCTCTGAGGTTCTTTCTAGATGCCTGGGCTGAGCGTGGTCTTTCAGAAGAAGAGGCTCCTCTGAAAGACATTTCCAACACACCTCATGGCTGGAGGTCATCCTAGCTTGTACAGAAATTGACAACCGAAGTCCTACTCTGTCATTTGCCTGCCTAAGAATGTCCAGCAAGCCAAGCTCCCTGACTTTCATGGGAAGCCCTGTGGTCTCTGCTCTCCTTACAGAAAAGGAGAAATGACATAGAACCATTCTCTTCTTCAGGTATAGACTGCAGCTGAATCTGACAACAAAAGCAATAGAGACTGAATATCACTTTTTATATGATTCAGTCCTCCCAGTGATCGTATAATATGGTGATTTAAAATCTAGATTCAAACCAAACTTTTCTTAGGTGTATATCATGAACAGGCCACTGTACCTCTCTAAGCCTCATCTATAAAGTTTATGAAGTGCAAATACCTGCCTCATAGGCTCATGTGCTATGCACACACATAACTAGAAAACATGCATAAGCACTGAGCACAATTCTTGGCACATAGTTAATAGTGAACAAATGTCAGCTGGTCCAGAAGCCGAAATTTTAACAATTTAACACCTGCTATCTTCCCAACTTACTCGTTGGAGCTATGGGAAAGAAAAAGAGAAAACCTCATCTCTCTTCAAGTAGCAGTAATCTGAGTCACATGGCTATGAGTCTTCAGACAGGAAGTCTGGTCCCTTGGGTCTTAGGCTGCAGCCAGAAATGCAGAAGTGGAGCCCAGAGAAGAAACTGATAGGGAGAGGGTACACTCTGTGACCCTGTAACCTTGGGTAGCAGGAAGATGCCCCTAGTCCCCCAGTACAGCCAGCCCAACAAATCCAAGTGCAGCCATTCTGCTTCTATTGACCAGCCCTGCTCTGATTTAAATTTCAAACAGCCCACAGTTTTATTCTTTCCTCACCATCCCTGAAAGCTAACCATTATGGATTTTACAGGCCTCAGAGCCCTCGGCTCACACACTCGATTTGCACAATCTTTGCATAAGGAAAAAGGCAGTCGATGCAAACTGAATTAATTGTAATTGACCATAATATGCTTACAGAAATGCCAAGGAGTTTTCATTAGCAGATAAGCCCCAAAGTATCTGCCAGATGATTTACATCTGCATGAACACACTGCATGGCCACAGTTAATTACGAGACCTGCCACAGAAGGTGCTTCATCAAACCCTGGCAGAGGCCTTCCGAGGGCCAGTGACACCTCCAGGGACCGACACATCTTGACTCGCTTCCTTTGAAGAGCTTTGAAGCTACTTCTTGTGATGAGGCAGAGCCAAGCTGCCCCTGCTGGGCTCAGGCTGGGCCCTGCCTGCTTCTCCAGCCTGTGTCTTTCTTCTTCCCTCCCTTGGAGTGGCTGATCCTTCCCACCCCATCTCAGAGCCTCAGTCCTTCTCCATCAGGTCATCATTGTTAAGGCTGTCATTGAACTCGTGTCCTGGTTCAGACAACAGACTTCCATTTATTTATTCTTTTTCTAGAAAATATTTCCCAAGTGCCTCCTATATGACAGCCTCTGTGCTATTGGATACAACACAGACATGGACCCATTGCATGGAGCTTACAGCATAGTGATGGCTGAAAGACTGAATGAGTAATCACATTAATATCAAATAGTGATAATGGAATGAGCAAAAAGAACATGGTAGTAGGAGGGAAACTAGGGCTCTTAGAGAATGTGGATGAAGATTTCTTAGAGGAGATGATGTGTTGAACTGAGACCTGAAGCATGAGAAGGTACCAGCTATGTGAGGTGTTAGGCAAGAATGTTGCAAGCCGAAGAAATGGCATGTGCAAAGTCCCTGAGACAGGAAAGCAGCTGGCATGTTTTAGTGAATGAAGGCTCATGAGGCAGCAACGTGCAATATGAGTGAAACAGAGAATGGAGGAAATTGAGGCAGGAGAGCAGATCACGGAGGACCTTCCAGGCCAGGCTTGCAAGGACCTTAGATTTAATTCCGAAAAGACTGCCTGAAAGGGATTTAAATGAATCTCTTTGAGTAGAATCAGGTATTTTAAAAAATCACTCTGGCTGTTAGGAGTGACAGAAAAATAGATTCTTGGAGACATGCAGAAAGACCAGTTAGAAGAAAGCTGTTAGAAGAAAGACCAGTTAGAAGAAAGCTGTGAGAGCCATCCAGGCAAGAGATGATGGTGTCCAGAAGCAAGCTGGGGTAGTGTCAAGTGGGTAGGGGACAGGGCCTCTGTCCTGAGGCCCTGTGTCTAAGCATTTTTGTCTGGATGATACCTCCAGCAATTAGAGGTCAAACTTCATCTCAGTAGCCTCCATCCCTGGAGTCATCAGCCTCATCCCTGTACTCCAGAAGAATTCAGTGCTTCTGGAATTGATGATTACTACTTCTTGCCTGAATTCTCTAGAACAGCACTGTCCAACAGAAACACAATAAAAACCACACATATAACTTTAAATTTACGAGTACATTTTAATAATGTAAAAAGAAACAGGTGAAATTAATTTTAATACTAGCTTTCCATTTCCCTCAATATCTCCCAAATAGTATCATGACAAGATTTGTAATCAACATAAAAATTATTGATGAGATATTTTACCTTTCTCATGCCAAGTCTTCAAAATCCAGTGTGTATTTTACACTTACAGCACGTGTCATTTGGACTAGCCACATTTTAAGTGTTCAACAATCATCTGTGGCTACTTTTAATAGTCACCACACAGCTACTACAATTACTGCTGCCACAATCACTACCACAACCCACTGGTGGTGAGCAACAGGTGGTATGCCCTGGGCCATAGGTGATTTGTGTCTGTTACTTCCAATCTTCAAAATATCCCAATGTAACAGATATCATTATTAACATTATGTTACATGTGAGGAAACTGAAGATAAGAACTGACAGAAGTGGAGAGTAGTCAAAAGAGGATGGTTTGTGTTTCCCTAAAATAAATTTGGTACCAAAAAGGAGAGAGTAATAAGTGTAAAACTGCCTCCACATGCCCCTACCTTCTTTGACTCTGTCCCCACCTTCTTCCCATTTCTGGATCCAGAAAGCCCTGATCTGCCCTGATGTTGCTCCAAAACTGGAATTCTTTAGCTCCAGTGGCAAGCTCAACCCTCCTCCAGAGTTGCAAATCAACAAGATGGCAGGAATCAATACTGAATACACCATAAGCCCATTTCCCCAGACTGATAAAAGTTCAGTTTCAGGGCAGGTGAGGAGGATTACAGAAAAGGTTAAACCTTTCATCCTGTCTCCTTCTATCAGCCAACGTGCACCTGATGTTTCTAACAACTACAATTAGCTCTTTTTAAAGTTGTAGTGGAATTTAATTAAGCACACTCCATGCTGTGTGACTTCTTAAAGCAGGTACAATGTAAGGAGCAGACTGGTGATAAGCTAAGAGAATGTGTTGGTCCTTGTTGCCCAGGGCTATTCCTCAGAACTACAGGCTCCAGGGTACACAGCCGGTGGGATTCAGACCTCTATGCCTGTGCACATGTGCGAATGTCTTCATTTCCCGACCACCCTGCACACGTGCATATCTTGACTTATACAACATGCTCTCCACACCTCTAACTGCTCAAAAGTCCTCACTCACACAAAGACAAGTACATTCACATAAGTATGTACTATACATGTATGTGTATGCACACCCAGGTAGGCATCCCAGAACTCAAAAGCATGTACATTTAATCACACGCACACTTACTGCCCTTATTTTGTGAATGGCAGCATCCATCACCTAGTCCCAAGCCAGAAATTTAAAAGATATTTTCAGCCTCTCCCTCTCTCTTTCTCTCCATTTCCAACCTATCATCAAGTCCAAGTGATTCTACCTTTTTAATAATTGTTGGAATTCTTCTCATTATTTTCTTGTTAATAGCCAACACCCTGAACCAAACCCATTTCATCGTTGTTTCTCTCCTGGATGACTGAATTGGCAAAATATGGTCAGCACTAGTAGGCATGGTATATCAGTGTTAAGAGAAGCTATCCATGGCAGATTCATGGGACATGTTAAAGAACACGATCAGGAGACAAGCCCAGAAACAGGGAAAATGAGATCAATAAAAGACAGACCTTGGAGGAGCTGGTTTGAAAGACAAGGAGAACAAAGCCCAGAAAAAAAAATAAAAAACAAGAAAGGAGAGATTTCCTAAGAAAGAATAACCAGATGCAATATATTGCAAGGAAGTGAATAAGAGGTCATTAAAAAATTGATCTATAGATTTGACCACAAAGAAACCAGTGATGATCTTGACAAAGGCAGTTTCAGAGAGACATTAAAAATATTTAGAGGTGATAGGAAGTGAAGAAGTCAGGTGAGTGAATGTAGACTATTTTTCAAATAGATGGCTTTGCAGTGGCATTGACCATGAAGAGAGAAAGAGAGAGCCGAAGTTCTGGGTAGAAGGGGTCCAGGGTAGACACTGATTGCTCTGTCTTCCCATGATCATGCTCACCTTTCCATAGGGAACTGCTCTCCCAGAACTACAACAATGAGATTTGATCTCAACAGCCAATCAGAGTGCCCCTTTTCACAGGTGACAGTGACTGGTCCAAGAATAAACTCATGACTCAAGTAGAGCCAATTAGAACTCTTCATCAGATTTTGTATTTATTCAAACTAGATGACAATGGTCCCTTTTCTCTTTGATGACAAGCTGCAGGAATTTGGTCTGGCACTACCTACAGACAAGTTTCCATCACATGGAAAAATAACTGAAAGAAAAACACTAGCATGGGGACAGAATACAGATGAAGAGGGGTCATACCTTAGAGTCCAGCTGTCCGTGTAGCCAGCTCCACTCCTGCCTCTTCCACAATTTGTTCATGTAATATAATAAACATCCGTGTTTCACTTAAACTAGTTTCACTTAGGTTTCTGTCCCTTGAAACCCCCTAAAAATATCCCAATGTATAACTGAGAGTCATTACATTGATCAGAGGAATTTTGCTCATTTCTTTTGGATGAGGAATTGTAGACTGAAAGTCGTCGGTGAGTATAGTGGGAACAGTTGAAAGAACAAGATATTATTGATGAAGTGAGGTATTTGGAGCAACATGCACAGCTATAACTGGAAGGATTCACATCAAACATTCAACTGGAAGCGGGCAAGACTGGCTCTGTAATTTGTAGGGCTCAGTGCAAGATAAAAATATGGGGCCCCTTGTTCAAAAATTATGAAAAATTTCATGGTGACATGATAACAACAGAGCATCGTCATCACAAGGGGCCTTTCTGACAGTGGAGCCCTGTGTGACTGCACAAGTCACATGTGCATAAAGCCAGCTCTGAAGGGGGCATACTCTGAAAGGTAGGGCAAGGAGGGCTAGATGGTATGTAATCTAGATGTACTCCAAGAAAGACGTAATAATAATCTAGATGGAAATATTTGGGGGTGCAGGGATGAAATTCAGGTGGAGCTTCTATTTTTTCTAAGAAGGAGTAGAGTTATCTGCTGTGAGTAAAAGAGTTGGTTTGGAGGGTGGTGCAGAATAAAGGTTAAATAGATGCTGGAAGATGAAATATAGGGAGCCTTAGAAAATCAATCAATTAGTAACGAATCCTGTTCTCTGAAAATGTATAAACTCCCAGTAAGGACCAATGTAGTAAGCAGTGAGCTGAAGCACCTCTGAGAGCCTTGCAGAGTTTGATTATACACCACAGCATGTCGTCGGCTGCCAGCCTCCCTACACAAATGTTATTTGCTTATTCAGGACTCCCTGGCTGTTCTCTAAAATCAAAGCTTCACTAATAACCATATTTAGTATTTCCCGAGGACTTCACAAGCCATAATTAGTTAATAACTCAATTTAGCTGAAGAAAAGGCACAAAGCAAAAGTCTGTAAGAACCAGGTGCCTTTCCTTTTCATGGTATAAGAAAAGGGTTCTTATACCAAGAGTCTGTGAGTCCTGGAAGTATACGTAACCATTGTGTGTATGAATGTGTGTGCATGTGTGAGTGCAGGCTGTGTGTAAAAAAATACCCTTATTAGGTCCTCGTAGGGACATCTGGGCCCAAAAGAGGAAAGCACCACAGCATTGTAGGAAGAGTTTAAGATACAGATTCAAAAAACCTGGGTTAGGACCCAGGTTTACCCACCTAATAGTTGTCTGATATTGTACAAATCATTTCCTTTCTTAGTGCCAGAGTATCCTCGTCTGTAAAATAGGAAGAATGCCTTTCTCTGAAGGTTGAAATTACATAAAATTCTGTAAGTAAAAGTCCTGGCACAAAATCAGAACTGAGCATTGTGTCAACTCTCTGTCTTCCACCTTTGCATTCATTCCACAGCTACTTCATCAGCACCTACTGTGTGATGGACTCTGTTCTAGATCCTGGGCATATAGTAGTGATGAGAACAGAGCCCCTGCTTTTTCATTGCTTAGCCTCTTGAATAAGCAAGCACATGTGTGGTGACAGTAAGTACTACGAGAAAGATAAAGCAGGCCCTCAAGTACTCTGCTGGGAGAAATGCCCTTTGTTCATACCCCAATGCAAAGCATTCACCACATATTTGAAGAAGCTCGTGTCTCCAGGATCCCTTCAGTTATTTATTGGTGCATAACAAACCACCTCCCAACTTGGCGGATTAAATCATTTCCAGATGCTTCTCAACTATGATGGTTCCACTTACAATTTTTCAACTTTATAATGATGTGAAAGTAATACACATCCAGTAAAAACTGTCCTTCAAGTACCCATTCAACCACTCTGTTTTTTACTTTCAGCATGGTATTCAATAAATTACATGAGATATTCAACACTTTATTTATGGACTTTGTGTTAGATGACTTTGCCCAACATTAGGATAATATGTGTTCCGAGCACATTTAAAGTAGAAGAGGCTAAGCTATGATGTAGACTAGGTGTATTAAATGCATTTTCAACTTATGATGTTTCCAACCTACAGTGGTTTTATTGGGATGTAGCTCCATCATAAGTCAAACAGCATCTGTATTTAGTTCACAAATGTACATTTGCGCAGGACTGCACAGGGAAGGCCCATCTCTGCTCATTGCAGCATCATCTGGGCAGCTTGACCGGGGCCTAGACTATCCACTTCGAAGTGGCTCACTCACAAGACTGTCAGCTGAGAGCTCAGTCAAGGCTGAGGGCCAGCTAAGGGTTTCTATTCTTCTCCACACGTTTCTCATCCCACGGGCCACTCAACGGGCTACTTAGCCTTCCTTATAATATGGTGGCTGAGTTCCAAGAATGAGTGTTCCAAGAGACAGTAGGTGGAAACTACCAGTTTCTTAAGGCCTGGGCCCAGAAACTAACACAGTGTAACTTTTACCATATTCTATTGATCAAGCAATCACAGTACTCAGATCCAAGGTTAAAGGGCATAGCCTCCCATTTCAATTGGAGCAGTGTCAAAGAATTTGGCAACTACATTTTAAATTCACCCTATCCTGAATAGGCCTTCTGTCTTCCCCAAATCCCTAGGACATATATGCAAAGGCTTCTTGGATATTTTATCCCAAAAGTCTAAGACACTTTTTTTCTTCTAGGCCTGAGAGCCTGAAGATTACATAGACACCTTACAAGAGGAATATGTTACTTTTTACCATATAACAAACTCCTCCAAAACTTAAAACAGCAATTCTATGGGTCAACAATTTGCACTGGGCTCAGGTTGGAAGTTCTTCTGCTGATCTTGGTTGGGATTCCTCATACATCACGATTGGCTGCTGATCATGACTAAATGGCTCTGCTTCTGTGGGTTGGCTGGTGGTCAGTGGGGTGACCATATGTCTCTCCCCATCCACCAGACTAGCCTAGGCTTGTTTATGTGGTAGTGGCAGGTTCTAAGAGATGAAAGCAGAGGCCCAGGCTCATAATTCATAAAAAGTCATTTCTGTTGCATTCTATTGGCCAAAAGGAAGGCAAAAAAGATTAATGGAGTGGAGAAATACCCCTTTATGGAAGAAGCTACATAATATTGTGGCCATTTTTATAATCTACTATAAGAGCTCTTCATTCTGCAGCATAAATGGCAGCAGCTTCATGGACAAGCCAGACTGGGAGAAGTCCTGGTGTCACAGTGAGCCAACTTCCGAATCTGATCCTGTTTTTTTTTTTTTTTTTTTTTCTTCAAGAAGCTTCCCTCAGCAATTCTTCACTGCTTACTAATGACATCAAACACAAAGAATCTATCAATGGAATTGCTTTGAGAAAGGGAGTCAAGGATAGCATCTAAGTCTGCATGTTCTGGAGACAGATATACCTGGACTCATACACCTTTCTTTCTCAATTAGCAAATTGATGACGTTGGGGAAGTCCCTTGACCTTTATAACCCTCAGTTTCTTCAGGAGTAAAGTTCAATGGTAATAGTACCTAGCTCACAAGATTGTTGGGAGGTGAGATAACATATGATAAGTGCTTAGCATAGTGCCTGGTATGTAGTAAGCATTCAATACATTGTTACTGTTTAGCAGCAGCACTAGAAGAATCAGAAGTAGGAGTAGCATTGAATTTTGCTCAAAATCACTGTAACAATTTGCAAAGTTGTAAGATAAAGAAGTCAGAATTTCTCAGTTAAAACTAACAGAGAAAAGCTCTCTACTACTTAAGTTACAAGACTTTATGACAAACACATCCTCGTTTATCAGTTTATTTATAAAGGAGGTAGTGTACATAAAGGAAGTTGCTCATTTGAGGGTAATATTGAGGAATGTGAGTACCACTACATAGTCATTTTATTCCCTTTTCGAGTGTTTATTCATTGACTTAAATCAGAGTCTCTCAACCTGGAATCCGACATTTGAATGGGATAATTATTGGGGAAAACGTGAAGGGCTATTCTGTGCATTATGGTTCCACAGAACTGCTGGCCTCTACCCATCAGATGTCAGTTGCTTCATTCACTCACTCAAGTCATGGTGATCAAAAATGTCTTTAAGACATTGCAAATGTCCTTGGGCAAGGGAGAATGGAATCACCCCCGGTTGAGAACCATTGGCTTAAATGAATGTCTTTGCCCAACTTACCATCTCTGGTAAATTGAAAAAAAGCTTATCCTAATCCAATGAACTCTAGCAGTGAAGTGTCTCTGGAAAAGTGGAGTTGGAACTGTAGGTTTCAGGTCCAGGTCAGTGTTAGAACTATCCAGAGGAAAAGGTAGCTGAGGGGCTTGG
Organism: Nomascus leucogenys; assembly: GCF_006542625.1. NCBI lineage: Eukaryota > Metazoa > Chordata > Mammalia > Primates > Hylobatidae > Nomascus > Nomascus leucogenys. The sequence goes on from NC_044393.1 coordinate 24,717,107, forward strand.
GGGAAAGAAGACTTCTGGGATATCTGGGTAAATTACCAAGGGATCTTCTGGAAGTGACTGCTAACATATTTGGCCTTGCAATCAATGTTCTAGAATGCACTGAGGTTCTGTATACTGGTTAGCAAACAGGCACGTTGCTGCAAATTCTAGAAAAAAAAAAAAAAAAGATAGCAAGAGGACCCCCAAATTGATGGCCTCCAGGTAAATTCCCTCTGTCTGGTTGATTCTGTATATGGCACCAAGGCAGGAATAGGATGGCATTGACTTGATCCTCCCACATAGCTGAGGACGAGTGGTTGTGCAAGGAACACCGAACGAGCACTGGATATGCTTGCAAATCAAAAACTAACTTCCTCCAAATAGGAGGTCCGATCAAGGTAAGCACTCATCCTGGTGTGCCCAGAGAATTTCCAGTTTATGTCTACTGTCCTGACATAACCATAAAGAACCCTGCTTTTACTCTCAAAATTGTTCTTCACTATTCAAACAACAAATTATTTTGTCATCCTAAGTGACTTTTAATTTCTCAATTTTAAGAACCTATAATCCTGGGAATCAAAACTTGTATTCAATGATTTGGGCAGTATTTAGGGTATTTCACTTCTCTATACATCTGCAACAGATAACTGTGATGCTTTGGTTTAAGGGTTTGATGGCATTTTTGTATATTTCATGATCTCTTTGCCCCTGAGAATGGCAGAAGATGCCTCAAAAACCTGCAGAGTACTCACATCATATTGATGTGTCATGTGATGCAAATTCATGTCATGGGGGCACTGACTCCCCGGCCTCTGTCTTAGGTACCTTTCCCATCCCACTGTGGGGCTGGCCACTACTCCAGCCCCAGCATCCATCCAGAATTGATTAATATGGTGAAAGAAAGGCACTAGAAGTAACTGCATACCTGACCTAATTCTCAAGGAATCAGTTTAAGGACACAGCTGTTATCACCCCAAAAGAGTTTATAGCAGCTGGAGATCACTTAGCTGTCCACTGCCCAACACAGCAATGGGCTACAGGGGAAGAACTGGAAAGAGGCATAGCTACCAACAGGCAAATAATTTTTGGTAGCCAAAAATGTGGCATGCTACATCCAGTCAAAACAGACAGCATATTCAGGTGAATTGGAAGCTATCACTGAAGATGATGGTGGTAGGGCATGGGTAGATACACATCACAGCACAGGAATTGCAGGAATAAACAAATAGGTTGAGGAGATTATACCTATAAGCAAAAATGGTATAAAACTCCAAAACTGCTCAGCCTTATGAGAGGAAGAAGAAAAAGATGAAGGAAAATCTACATTTATGGAATAATATGAAGAGAGTGGGTTGCTGGAAGCAGACAAAGCTACCCCAGATGAAAGGAAAATAGTAGAAGCTTGTAAAGCTTAAAGTGATGTTGGAGGTGAAGATGCTCTTTTGCAAACCAAAACTTGCGACCTTTACATCATATATGGTAAATATTACCAGACGGCACAACTATGGTTTTTTGGCTATGATGGGGAACAGCAGATTTTCACAGCTGAACACATGTATAAAGACATCATTCAAGACCATATGAAGAAAACAGTGACCACTGAAAGTCCCTCCACCAATCTCCCTCCACCTCCTACGAGATAATGGAGAAAATCATTAAGACTATTGCAGAAAAAAGGGGAGAACATTTGGTGTTCATGTGCATCTTCTAATTTTCTTGAAATATGTACACACTGTCATTCCAACCATAGCATATGACCACAAAAGACACTTCACAATGTAACCAAGAGAATAAAGAATCTACTCTAATTGGTTCTTATTTTTAAAGGAGCATCCAATACATGTAACCATTGGCCGTATCCACCAATACATATAATTTCTCTCTAATAAAAGGGCATACGTTTATGCATTAAGTTTTTAAAATGTTCCACTACCAAAAAAAAATAAGCTGTGTGTCCCTATGACAGCCTTACAGATCATCTCTTGCTTTGCGGTTCCTGCCTCAGTACAGATATCTTCCATTTTGCTTGCTACTGAGGCAATCTTATATCTTTAGTGCAGTCTGCTGCTGCCTTTCTCTCAAGCACTGTTTTCATGCAGATCTTTCCAGAGTCTTTGGTCTGGTTTACACGCTCAGAAACTTGACTATATAGCATGTGAGAGAGGCTGACTTCAAACTGAGATCTACAGTCCAGTGTTCTCTCCCTGCCTCTATGTGGAACCCTCAATATTGGCCTGAAGCCAGATGCACTGGGAAGATCCTCTGATAGGATGAGGGAGGAGCAAGGGCACCCTGTGTCCCAGCCTCTCTGTTAATCATACTGCTCTGCCTGAACATGAATGAATCCACCCAGTGCTGAGAGCTGGGAATAGAAAGATCATCTCTAGGGGCTGGTACCACCCACTCATACAAGGGAAGGGTTTTAAGAGTTGGAGAGACCTGGTAATGATTTATACTTCAAAATTATAACCCTGGAAATAGGACGGAAGATTGATAGTAGTGGTCAATGACTAACAGTGGGCAGTCAGTTAAGAACACAAAATTCTGTATTCAACATTAGGCATAAACTTGAATATGTATTTAGAATATGAAAATAACTCACAAACTACAATTTGTTAAAGTGGCAGATACCACTAACATTACAAACTCCTGAAAAATAGCATATTTTGTTAATTAGCAGACTGATACAACTCTATAACAATTTTTCCTACATTTTGTTGCCTGCATAGTCTTTGATCTCCTCTTCATATGATAATGAGCTTGTAATGTCATTTTCTACAGAAAGAAAAGAAAAGGAACTCAGACTTTCCGAAATATTTTCCCTCTGGCGTGGTGGAGTAAAATTGATATCTTTCAGCTTCACAGCTTTAATATTGGCAACGCCACCTAAATTTTTAGGATTGTGGACAAATTTTTAAAATTTCCTATCCAGTTTATTTTATAGATGAGCTGTGAGATTTCAGGACATTTCAAAAGTTTTCTTGTGTAATCAGTAAGCTTAAAACTGTTTGTGGCCGGGTACAGTGGCTCATGCCTGTAATCCCAGCACTTTGGGAGGCCGAGACAGGTGGATCACCTGAGGTTGGGAGGTCGAGACCAGCCTGATCAACATGAAGAAACCCTGTCTCTACTAAAAATACAAAATTAGCCAGTGTGATGGCACATGCCTGTAATCCTAGCTACTCGGGAGGCTGAGGCAGAGAAACGCTTGAACCCGGGAGGAGGAGGTTGTGGTGAGCTGAGATCATGCCACTGCACTCCAGCCTGGGCAACAAGGCAACAAGAGTGAAATTCCGTCTCAAAAAAAAAAAAAAAAAAAAAAAAAGGAAAGAAAAGAAAACTATTTGAGTTGACAACATTCATGCCGTTGTTCAAGTGTTCTTGAAAGCCCCAATGCAAATGAGAGTTCTTGAAGTTTAAATGCTATTACCTTCTCAGTAAATCCACGTCTTTGTTTACAGTGTCAGGTCTTGTCACTCCCTGAGCACTCCTTCCTACTCATTGTCCATCATGTCCCTCTCATTCAGTCTTTTCCAACCACTCTATCTTCCTTTCACATAATGTTCATGTTCTTTTCCAGTTGCTGAGCTTTTGCACAGGCTGTGCCACCTGCCTAGAATTCCCTTCCTACTACAACATAACTCTTTTTATTTCTTCAACTCCTTCAGATCCTTCTTTCATTTCAGTTACCATTCGCTTCTGGATGCCATCCCTCACTGTGTTAAATCCCCTGTCATAAGCTTTCTTAATACCATATACCTCTCTCTCAAAACATCAGACGTGATTTTACATGTTGTTACGAGATTAATTAGATTAATTAATCTCTCTTTCTCCCAGGAGAGCTCCAGGAGGCTGGGGACCATATCTGGTTTGGTTCCCTTACTGTATCCCCAGTACCTAGTACACAATCTGGCTCCTAGTAGGGGGTTCAAGTAGGTATTTATTGAATCTTTGGATAACTAAGGGAGAAGAAACCTAAATTAAAATTGGCAAGAGATGTCTCCCTCCCTGAAAGGAAAAACAAAATCAAGAAAACAAAGTTTGGTTTCTCTTTGACTTCATTTTACCTGAGTCAGCTGCCTGTTGCCAAACCTCAGATATCTTGCCAGCCTCCATGAAAATACCTTCATCCTAAAACCTGCCTTGTGTGCCTTGAGAAACCACAGATGTTGCTATAAATACCAGAGGAAATCAAAATTTGAAGTCTGAGATGAAGAGAAATATGGATGAAATGATTAATAAAATACTTCAGAAAAGGATACAGATGTAGCATAGCTTTGGGGAGAAGTTGAAGTTGGGTAGCTATATTTTCAAAAAGGATCAAATATCACATCCCACCTTCACATGCTGACCCAAATTCCACAACTGGAATATATCCTGTGGCTGGGTCTTGGTCCGTCTATATATGGTTGAGAACACTGGCTTCTCAAAGGGTTACTTAGGGCTACTCCAATGTTTCCGCACTAGAGGTACGTTCCTTTTGATTGGGTGCTGTGCTTGAAAGATTGTTAGACTCTGCCTTCTCCAGCTCCATGTCACTTTCTGTCCCGGGGCCCAGCCCTTTATGACTCAGCCTCTCTCAGTCCCTGAACAATGCTGCTAAGAAGAGAAACACTTAGTCCAACCAGTGGGTGGGATCTGGAATTATATTTGCTATCCATAGATTTCAAATTACAGGAAACCCAGATAGCCACATGCCCCTTAACTAATTCTCTCCATAGATTTCAAATTACAGGAAACCCAGATAGCCACATGCCCCTTAACTAATTCTTTTCTAATGAAGTGTAGTCATGGGTTGCAAATTACATGTCAACTTTGTTGCTTGTCAGGGATGGTAGCTGAGAAGGATTCAAGGCTGAGTCCAGGCTCAGTAAGGAGGAGAATTGTGTTTGGTTGGCAGTGTCTGCCATGATCAAGGCAAAGGATGGTAATGGCATGCATGTCACTTATTTGGTTTCCCTGTTTTGATTCCTGAAATTTGGTCCAAGCCTTATGCCTGGGTTCTAGCCCAACTTTAACTTAAATGTCTCCAAGGTTGAGGATCTGCCCTGAACCCCACTGACATGCTGTAGTATAACATTTCACAAGTGCTGCCTTGACCAAGTTTTGAAATGATGGCTAAAAATTCTCAATTTCCCTTCATGGGCAGTTTGCTAAGCCAATCACCTTCTTTATCTGGCTTCCACTCCCTTGGGCCACTATGCATGCACCCTAAGCACTTCCCTTATCAGGTCCCCATGTTCCAGGGCCAAGTACCAAACAACTAAACCCTAAACCCAGGAGCCCACATAATTATTCAAATTATCTATTGAAACCTAGCTACCTCCATGCCACTTGCCACCTCCTATAGCTCCAGCTTGCTGTTACCATATCCCCATTGCAACCCCATATGGCCCTGCATGGCAGCCTTCTTTTTGTCACTCACTTGGAGCCGTAAGTAACAAAGAGTTCTGTTTCTCCATCTATCTGAGTGGCTCGGTGTTGTATCCCACTATCCAAAAATACTTTAAATCTAATAAAACACATGTATCCGATAGTCCCACCTAGTCACTGCCATCTCTCTGAGAACTAGACCCTTCTTCTAAAACTGCCAGGAATATCTATACATTTGTTTCATATCACACAACCCTTAGTTCCCTGGGATAATTTCTCAACCTCCTGCTCAGAATTTTAGCAAAACTCTAGGTAATCTTCAGCTCAGTGGATCATCACTTTCACCTCTGGCATGTGGGAGTATTGTTTGGGATTGGGGGACCTGTGAGGCCCTTAGGGGTCCCATTTTGTATTTGAGCCACCCCTTCCTTCCTCTGAGACCTCTGGCCCACAGATGGCTATAGAGCCTATTAAGGGGTGCCTCTTTCAAAATATCTGCAAGACAGACTGACTAAGTAGACAAGGAAACTCCATTCTACTTTTCCTATATTTGTAAATATTCTCCTTTTGTTTCCCCCAACCATCTTCCAGGTTTGCTCCCTTGGCGAGAAGAGGGTCATGCCATACTTCCCTTTTATTATCTATCCTCAGGACAGACATTCTTTTCAGAGTAAAGAGGTAAAACACTTTTACACCACAAATGATTATCAGGGAATATCTAGACTTCTCTAATCATAAAAATCTCTTGTTGGGACCCCCAGGATATACCTGTGTTGTTGGAAAGAAGGATGGGGTCACAGGAGAGGGCTAAAGAGGGCCTAAGCAGATAGAAGGTCCCTGGTCCGTATGGGGAAAGGCCAGGCCATGGGGCAGAGAACACCCAGGGAAATTCAAGATGAGAGAAGTTCATGGAAATTCCTAATGAGAAAATTTCATTAGGAGTTCTCTGAGTTCTCTGGCAGATATGTCACATTGGGAGGATGGTGTTTATTTCTTGAACAGAAATCAAGAATGTATCCATATCTGATTTACAGCCACGTCTGGACTTGCTGCAACCCAGAGTGGAGAGGGTCTTGGAATCATATCCTATGAGGACTTCCTAAAAGAACCAAGGACTCCAAGCCTGGAGAATACTTAATAATAATGTACTGCATATTTCAAAATAGCTAAAAGAGGATTTTAAATGTTCTCAAGACAAAGAAATGATAAAGATATGAAGTGATGGATATGCTAATTACTTTCTCTAATTTGATCATTCCACAATGTATACATATACAGAAATATCACTTTGTTCCTCATAAATACATGCAATTATTATTTGTCACTTAATAAAATAAAACTAAAAAAAGACAGTCTGCACTCAGAAAGAAAGGAACTAGAGCAGTCTCATTATTTTGGAGGTGATGGTGATTACAGATAATATCTCTAGAAAGTGTTTCATGTGCTAAACACTTTATTTATTGTGCCTCACACCAATGTACCTTATAGGACAGGCGCCATTATTATGCTTATTGAACAAAAGAAGAAACCAAGGCTCAGAGATGGGAAGTGACTTGCTCAGGTCACACAACTATACCTGCCAAGCCAGGACTTCAGCTCCAGTTACTCTGGCATCAAAATCGAATCTCTTAGCCACTGCCCTACTTCTCAAGGAATAGATCTGTGCTCTGACCCAGAACTTCAGCAGTGTCCACAGTCTGAACTCAGGTGGGATCTCCCTCCAACGTGCCTGCTCAATAATCCAGCTCCTCCAGGCCCTTCCAGCAAGACACTAAGGTTTGGAGGAGCCTCCCTGAAAGCAGCCATGGAGTTATCTCCAGAACCATGAAGTGATCATTTCACTGTGAAATGAAATCAAGTGAAAATTCAGGATATTTTCTTATATGAAAAGCAAGGTAGAGAAAAATGTGTGTCTTGATTTGAGTTACTCTAGATGCTGACTAAAGACAAAGAGTTGTATAAAAGCAGTTTATTTGATGTGATCCCTGAAAATTGATAAGGCTGTGAGAAAGAAAGATGGGAGAAGAAAAAGCAGCCAGTAAGTGTGTGTTTTCAAGTCAATTTCCATGTGGTACCTGGAGCTTAATACTGCTGAGGAGCTCTATGAATCAGTGTAGAAGGAGCTGCTTTGCAGGTTTGACTGTGGAATCACATATGCATTTTACTTCATTATAAAAATATATATATAATTATGTTTATTAATGAATGTGTATTATTGACATGTGAAATAGTAATTTAATAAATACAGCTTAAAAGGTGATTGTTGTAAAATTAAAGTAAAATGGAATACATGAATAAATCCATATATGAAGTTGGGGATACAACCATACAGATAAAACTATGTCAAGTGATTTTAAGATACAGGAATCTGGCAGGACATCCTTAGTGGGACATTCCCAGCCTAAATGAATTAAGGAAAAATAAAAACCCTTAAGTTGTTTTTACTAATCATATCCTTAGTGGTAGTGCTGGTATTGCTCCTCTGAGACAATTGAGTGTGCATGGTGGCATAGAACAAATGTGGTTACCTTTGGGAACTGGGATACTCAACAGGAGAAACAAGAAATACAGATGAATGATCAAAGAAGGTAAGTAAAAACGAATTGAGAGTATCAATATAAACTCAAGGTTTCTTTTCTTTTAAACAAGATTCATATTTTGTACCTGTATCCACAAAAAAGCCCTAGAGACAATGACGAACCTAGTAGCCATGAGTACCCCAAAATTAAAATTGTGCTATCTAAATGTCATTCTTAACTGAAAAAAGCAAATCTGAGACTAGGTTTGAAAAAACAAAGTGTAAGAGATGAGTCTGGAACCTATTGTCAAACCAGACAGCAGGAAGCTACTAAAAACCATGTGATCATGTTTGAAAAACTCAGGAGTCAACTTAAAGTCTCCCAGTGGCCAGACACAGGAGAATTTGTATCTCAAAAAGAACAATAACTGTAATGGATTGAAATTTACCAAGAACTTAAAAAGTCTATGGGTACAAAATAATAGTAATAATAAAAATAAAATAAGCTCATTGGCATCCTATGCAGAATACTAGAGAACCAACTCATTATTTGAAAAATTAGAAAATAAAGGGAAGAAAGTAAGCATTAACTTGCTTCTTCTATATAAACTATTTCTCAAGATCACAAATAGCTAATAAGATTTCTTAAAAATGTAATTCAGAAAATAAATGAAAAAAGAATGAAGTAATTAAAAACTACCAGATTAAATCTTCAGTGGTTGCTAACTTGAAAGAAAGAAAACTAGACTTCCTAGTAGAAGTTCACAGTACCATACATGAAGTATTCTTGCCAAAAAACCAAACCTGAACCTGATCAAAACTCTAGATGTAACTACTAATTTATAGAAAATACCAGGGACACAGGAACATGATAAACCATACCACTAACATCCAATCATCAAAATGCAGACTGTAGGAAATTCTTTAAGATAACACAGTTTGTTCAATAAATAAATATCAAGGAAAAAAGATTACAAGAGACTTAAAACACCTATCAACCAATTGCAATTATTTGGATCCTAATTTAAACAAATAAATTATAGATGTTCCTCCACTTGTGATGGGATTACATCCCAATAAATCCATCATAAATTGAAAATATCATTAAGTCAAAAATGCATGGTACTCTTAACCTACTAAACATCAGAGCTTAGCCTAGCCTACCTTAAACACGCTAGGAACACTGACATTAGCCTAAAGTTGGGCAAAATCATTTAACACAAAGCCTATTTTATGATAAGGTATTGACTACCTCATGTAATGTATTGAATACTGTACTGAACATGAAAAATAGAATGGTTGAGTACCATTGTAAAGTCAAAAAATGGTAAGTTGAACCATTAAAACTGTCTCATTTCTAAAATTATCCAATAAAATTTAAAAACTTGAACAGATTGGATAATTATTATTATTTGGGGGTATGATCAAAGTATTTTGATTTCTTTTAAAAAATCTTTATATTTGATGCTGAAAGATTCAGAGGTGAAATTATTTGATACTTGAGGTTTGCTTCAAAATAATACAGGAAGGTAGAAGGAACTGGGTGGGGGATACAGAAAAATAAGATTGATCAGTAGTTAACAATTTTTTAAGCCAGGTCATGAGTGCATAAATGTCTGTTATACAATTCTACCTGATCTTTTTTTCATTAAAAAAATTAAACACACACACAGAGTAAAAATTAATAGCAGTTGCCAATTTTGCTGCAAACGAAATAAGAGGTAGAGCTAAGCTCAACACAGGGAAGTCTGGAGCAAACTGAGAACATCCCCTGCCTCTGCAGAAGAGGCAGGTTTGGGGCTGTTTCAGGACTGTAAAGACCTCACAGAGCTGCTTGGTGAGGGGTTTAAGAGGCTGGGCCCTGGCATTGAGCAGGTCACTCCAGCTCTGTTGCAGGTTACATAATCGAGGTGCTCCAGTGTTCTCATCTGGTGAGCAGAGATCACAGTGGCAGCCCCCTGATTCAGGGTGGAAGGGATCAGATGAGCAGATGCAAGGACAATGCTTAGCCAAGTTCCTGGCTCATAGTACAATCAATCATTGCTAACTATGATTGTATTATTACCTTCATCTTCCTGATGAGCTGCCATGGCCTAAGCAGATGCTGTGGGCAGAGACTTACGCAAACCCCAGCTGTGGCACAGACTCTCAACTTACCTGCATCTCTCATTGGTCACCCTTGGCACCTTCCTGTTACAGTTGCCAGTGGGGAAAATGAATGGAGCCCTTCTCTCAAACCTCGATTTCCCAGAGCCTTCTCTCTCACACTCCTTCCATTACTCTCTTTCTCCATCTCTCCCTCTCTTCCTTTCCCCAATCCTTCCTTCTTTCCCCAAAGCAGCAGTTTCTACTGTGACAAGTGAAGCAATAATCTAAGCAATAATTTAACTCCTTGCTTCCTACTTAAAAATCCCCCTAATTACTGGGTAATGGGTCCGCAGAGGCAGTTGGGCTGGGTGAGCTCTGCCCTGCAGGCACAGCTATAGTTCATCTGTCTGCTCCCTAATAGCACTCTAAAGTTCAACCTTATAAACATGTCACTGAGTCAGTAATTGAGTGACTGGTCATTAGGTTCCATGCGCGGTACCTGTGGGTCACTGATCACTCAGGGGTGATGGATCTTTCTCCAATACCTCGGCTGGGCCAGCCACAGAGCTTTCTATCACCCCTGAGCAGAACATTAGTCTCTGGGAAGACTGGAGCGAGCCCCAGTAGACCATCTTAACTGTGGACTTCATCAGCCAGAGGAGAGGGCAGGGAAGGAACATACACTCCCCTTGCTTCACTCAGTGCCTTGCCCAGCAGCCTTTCCTTGGAGGCTCTTCTAGGAGACACTGACGCTAAACGACGCCATGAGACAGTGAGGATTCAGAGCAAGAATAATTATGCCATGGAGTTAAATTCTATTTGAGAAGAGAGGCACTACTGTAAGACAAGTGAAAAGCATTGGGGCTGTGTGTTACCGGATGAAGCTAAATGTACCAGAAACATATATCACCTCTGAGCTCTGTATCCTTCAGTAAGTCATTTGACCTCTCTGTTTCTCAATTTTCTCATTTATGAAATAGAGATAACAGTACCTGCTTCCTTTCTAGAGTCGTTGCTCAAGTTTGTCCGAGGTAATATGTGTGAAAGTGTCTAACAGTGCCCAGCACCCAGTAGATAATCAACAAATGTTAGTTCATTCTAAATAAAGCAATCATTTTCCTCTGTTTTCATCAGTAACGCTATTTTTTCCCTTTGCTGATGATGGAGCGAGAATAATATAGTGGCTCAGGCATAGGCTCTGAAGTTAGGTGGATTGAAATAAAATTCTGATTCTAGTATTTGATCACTATATGGCCCTGGGCAAGTTGCTTAACCTCTCTGAGCCCCAGCTTTCTACTCAATAGAATGGTAATATTAACAGTAGCCTGTAGCCACCTCATAGAGTTCCTGTAAAGTTTAAAGGAAATAATACATGTAAAATAGCACAATAACTGGCAAGTCATTGGAAATAATCTTTAGATAAATGCTAGCTCATATAGAATCCATGTTTGAGGTGATAAGAAATATACGACCTTATTCATGCTCCATTTTTAAAATACAATTTTCTCAAATTAAAATTGTCAAGGAAATTCAACTTTTTAAAAACCTAAATCTACCTCCAATTATACCTACTTCAAAGACTTCCTAGCCCATTTGTGGGAATGGGGCTTGAGGTAGGGAACAGCTAATTCAGAATCAAATCTCTCTCTCGTTTAGTGCCAGACTGGGTGATACAGAGCAGAGATGCTGCAGGGGACTGAGAAGGAAGAGACAGATGTGGAGGGAGGGCCCAGGAGAGGTGGGGCTATGTCGGGCTTAAGAGGCCTGAGCAGGTGGAATTGTGAGAAGGGCCATCCAGATGGAGCCACAGAAGCAAAAGCCCAGAAGCAGGGATGTGATGCATCACATTCCCAGCAGGACACAAGGAGTCCAGTCTGCTGACCCACAAGGTTTGTGCCAGAAAGGACGCAATAAGTAATTCAACAAACAAAAAATATTGAGTGAAATCCCATTCTGCAATGAACATTAAATTAAATACCTCGTAGAATACCATACCAATGCCACTGTAATTTGCAGAAAAGTCTTCAACTTTTATTCTTAAAATATTTGGATGGCTCACATTTTTAGTCCATTATGCTGCACAGGCATAGCCCAGGTTTTGATTCTTGAGCACCCAAGGACCAGGTGACCCTGCCTAGCAGCCAAGAACTCAACTTGGGCAGCAATGATATCTCTATCCACAGGCCAGGGTCTGTGGGATGACCTAATGGTAGATTTGGTTTTGTTTTTATTATGTTATTGAGTACAGAAAGGGGTATAAATGTAAATGCTGATATTAACTATAAGAAACATAGTTTTCAGAAAGGTAAAGCAGTTGAAACAAAGATGGAAATATTTAGAAATTCCCCCAAATGACAAATCTTCCATTTCAAGTACTCATTGGCCATAGATTGGTCAACTCTATATTTGGCTGTGAAGTAAAGGATCAAAGTGTATTTAACAAATATTTATATAGAGCTATGTGCCAGGCACTGCTTAAAGCAATTTACAAATATTAACTCATTTAAAAATTAAAGAGACATAAAAGTTAAAGACACAAATAATCATGAGGCACCATCAGATACACATAAATTGAAGAATAGTCTACAAAATAAATGGCCCCTCTTCAGAAATGTCAAGGTCAATTAAAGACAAAGAAAGACTGAATTACTATTCCTGATTAAAGGAGACTACAGAACATGACAACAAATTGCAACAAGTTATCCTTTTTTGGATCAGAAGTCAGAAACTTTTTTTTGCTAGAAAGGATTTTAAAGTGACCACTGATTAAATTTAAATAAAGTCTGTAGATTGTTCAATTTTATTTATTAGTGCTAATTTCCAGATTTTGATAATGTTTCTGTGATTATGTAAAAGAATGTCCTTGTTTTTGGAAAACCCACACTAGTATATTTAGGACCAAGGGGCATCAGTTCACATCTTACTCACAAAAATGGTTTGAAAAAATAATAATAAAAATGTATAAAGAAAGAGAAAATGGTAAAGTAAACATTAGAAATGCTAACATTTGGGGAGTTTGAGTAAAGGCATACAGGCAATTTGGGTATCATTGTTACATTTTTTCTGTAAGTCTAAAATTATTGAACAAAAAATTGTAAAATCATAGAACATATGTAATCAAAACATGATATCTAAATGATATAGTACTATTTTAATTTTTTAAAATCATTTTTCTCTCTGGGACCAAACAGCCCTTAGACTTTAAAAGCTATTTGGTGACTTCTGAAACTTTAACTTTCATATATACCTTTAGGCAGTGTTATGTAAGAAAGCAGGAGAGAGACTTAACAATGAACTTCTTCTGCTGGGATTCAAGTGGGAGATGAGGTTGGCCTGAACTAACATGGCAGCCATAGGTCCTTGAGTTGGGAAACATATATATGAACACAGACATATTTTGAAGGAAGAAGTTCCTGGACTTGGTGGGTAGTTGAATATTGCCAGAAGATGGAGATGCAAGACTTGGGAAGCTGGAGAATCCATGCACTTGATAGACCTAGAATCAGAATAGAAGACAGAAGACTGAGGTTATATTCTGCCTCTGCTACCATTCTGCTGTGTGATCTTGAGGCAAGTGACTTGAATGTAGCAGAGGCAGAATGTAACCTCAGTCTTTCATCTCACTGACAAAAAGATACTATTGGACAGAGTGATAGCTTTCTATTCTAAAAGCATTTCTCTATTAAACAATGCCAGGAAGAGGAACGGTCAACAGGCAGAGAAGTGCACAACACCTATGTTGTGTTGAAGGTGACAATATAACATTTGAGTGGAAGTTTAAGGGAATATTACATTACAACTTATGAAATTGTTGTTTTTGTAAGTTAAAAATAATCAAATACTGTCAATTCCAGTATTTATCCATGTAAGCCAGCCTTATCCATGTGAGCCAGGAATGGATATACAAATTTAGTAATCCACTAAATGGATATAAGAGCTGAAGTCCCAGAATGAATCAGCTTTCTGAGGATGGGGGAGTATTGAATGAAAATAGAATAAAGCTGAGAAGAGAACTTGGTTGGTCACAGAGATTACATGGATTTGTCAGTCATAAAAACAAATATTTACTGGAACCCAACTATGGGCCAGGCACTCTGCCAATTGTAAGAATCCAGAAATGAATAAAGCAGGTGCATTTTCCTGAGCTCTTGAAGATCCTAGTGTAGAAGAGAAAAAGGAGCTGGAAAGAAATTACAACTGTAGCTACTATTAACACTAGTATTTACTGAGCACTTACTCTACACCAAGCAATGGAATGAAATCCAGACATGATGGGCCTTCTTAGGGTGCCCTTGGTTTTCACCCCATCTCACCTTGAAGTTATACTTAGCACTTTATCAGATATCCCTTCAAGGATTCAGATACACAGACGTTAGTGCAAAAATGATATTTGTACTAAAGATGTCCTAAGGAAACGAAAAGAATGCTTCACATTGCTCACCAGACCGGAAAAACTTAAATAAATCCCCTGTTCTTCTGCCCACTGTCCCAGTTCCACTGTACCTTGTTCCTTTCTCCTGCCAGTTGCCTCTTCTCTCTTCTCTCTCTGCCTATCCATGGCCATAGCCTCTCCAAAGCCACTCTATAATGCTGTGCAATCTCATCCCAGCTTTCATTTTGTGTCCCTCACTCACCTTAGCAGGGACCAAAATAAAACTGTTGTTCTTGGTGCATGTGTTCCCCCTGTAGCTTCCCTCAATCCCAAGCTGTATATCAAAGAGTTTGGTTGCTTATGAATGAATTATTCAAGAATTCATCAAATCTAACAGTCCTCATGTGGGAAGCAGAAAGAGAAGCAGGGTAAAGATTCCACACTAAGAATATAAGATTTTCAAAAGGTATGGAAAAGACAGATGAGAAAGCGAGAGGGAGAAAGCGAGAGGGAGAAAGAGAGAGGGAGAAAGTCTTTCTCTCAGTTGCCACCTAGCCATTGTCTTGAATTCTCAAGTCAACCCTAAGCAAGATATCGTTATCCACCTTCTATAAAGAGAAAAACTGATACCATAGGAAAATAAGAAACTTGTTTAAGGCCATATGACTAGGATATGGCAGCTCTAGGCTTCAAACCCAGGTGTATCTTGTGCTTTCCACTTCTCCATCCTGAGAGGGTGCAGGGAGGTAGGATCAAGTAGACAGATCCAGTGGATTTCTGGACTAAGACCCTCTGTGCATCCTCTAGAGAAGCTGGAGCCATACCTCTTCTGCAGCTCTGTGGGGGAAGGAAGATTTGGTTTAGGTTTTTTGGGTAATCAGAACTGAGAGTCTCAGTCTATCTAGATATTTTCTAAGTAATAGAGACGTATGGTAAGTGAGCTAAGGAAAACTCAAGAACCTGTGTTCAGGGACAACAGAAACTATAGTAGAGTTGGGCAGTCTTGCAGATACAGAAATTGAAGTTAAGAGGGAACTCAGGAAAGCAAGAAGATTGGGAATTGCCTCCTTCCCAGGGACTACTCCTAGCCACTGAGCACGCTTCAACCACTCATCACATGTCTAATTTATTCCCCCCTCACTAAGAAGTCACTGATTCTTTCTCTCCACTCACCATGTGCTCTCTCTGCTCTGGAATTACTCCTATTCATGGTGAATGATTTCCCATGACTTTAAGTTCTGGTGACTGCTCATGGCCACTTCTCCATTTCTACATCATCATGAGCCAAGTTTGGGAAGGAAAGAACCAGAATACCAGATTCGAGAAGAAAGGCGAATCTGGTTTCAGACATGCTGAGTTCGAGATACTTATGGGGCATTCAAAAGATAGCCAAATGTGTAAATTTGGCCAAATGGGTAAACTTGGCCAATTGGGCCAATGTGCAGCTTCTCACCCCATCTCCATCTATGGTCTGGGGTGTAAAGCGAAAGTCTGGGCTGGAAATGTGAACTTAGGATTCATTCACCCTCTAGGTGGCAATTGCTCTAAACTAACCAAAACTCAGGTACTCTTAGTTTCCTCATTTCTTGGTTGTTCAGGATTCTCATATAGGCAGCTCATGAGGCAGCAGAGTAGACAGTGGTTAGAAAACGCATGCATGGTCTTTGCAATCAGACAGAGCTGAGTAAATCCCAGCTGAGCAACTGACTAGATTTGTGAACCAACGAAAATCACTTAATATGTTTGAGCCTATTTCTCATCTCTAAAAAGGAACAATTATTTGAAGATTTAAAAAAATAATGAGACCAAAGGAGACTAAGGAGATATGACAACTAAAGGCAATGTGGTATCCTGGATTAGATCCCAGAACAAGAAAACAGAGGACATTAGCAGGGAAGCTGATGAAATCCAAATAAAATCTAAAGTTTACTTAATAATAGTGTACCTTCATTAATTCCTTAGTTTAGACAAATATACCTGGGTTATGTAAGATGTTAACACTAAGGGAACCTGGGCAAAGTTCATACAAGAACTCTCTGTACTATCTTTGCAAGTTTTCTGTAAATCTAAAATTGTTCCAAAATAAAAAGGTATTTTTTAAAGTAATGGATACAAAGTTCCTAGCATGGGCCTGATATGTACAAGCATTTAATATATTCTAGCCACTATACATTAACAAATGTGCTGGGCTGGGATAAACTGAAAATCTCTGGGGTGACTGATGCTCATCACTTTATGAACCAAGTCTTTGTAACAGGCATGCAATCTGAGATGATGCACCTACTTATCCACTGTATTGTCTCCTCCCTGGCCTCATGAGCTCCCATTCATTCCCAACTTTTGCCATCTTTTTCATAATTGAGATTCTCATCTTTAGTGGTAGGAAAAAATTTTTATTTCTACCTTTCTTTTTCCCGTGTCCAGTCTTGTCAGAGGACTATTCATATTGTTAGTCTACAAAAACACAGAAACAAAACTTTGTTCATCCTGCATATTTTTACTAAATAAATAAACTATTTTCCCATAAATAAAAATGGCAGGATGCAGGTTACTTCTGCTTCTAGAAACAGTCTGTTCTCACCTGCCTTTGGGGTATGAACCAGAGCCCTTACATAAAGGTAATTTTTCTCAGAAGCAATACATCATGCCCATTGTACTACCCCCCTCTCAAAAAGCAGCAAAGCTCATGATTTGGACTCAGATGCACCTGTGTTCATGCATGTTCCCTTCCTAGGTGGGTGACCTTGAGAACAAGGAAGGAAAGACACTCTTCCTGGAGGCTATCATAAGGATTACATGGAAGCATCAGGCTAAGGAATCAGGATGGACAAGTGAGAATGTGAGAACTAGAATTGGGGAGACCTCGATCTGAACCCCTACCTTAATCACTTGTCATCTGTTAGCCCTCAGCATCCCTGAGTTTCTAAAGACAAGATAAAAATACTTACCTAGAGTTGTGGGCATTAAATCGTATGTGTGTTTAGCATTGTGCTTAACACAGAGAGAGCAAATATTCAAGATTTGCTGTTGTTACTATCACTACAATTATTTTCAGGCTCATTTGGGTGAAGGCTTAGGGCCAACCAAGGCTCAGAGTCCTCCTCCTTTCATTCTTATATTGGCTTAAGCTAGGTATGATGAAGACAGGACAGTCCTGGCAGGTGTAGGAATGACTTATGCCTGGTTTCAGGAGCTAACAAAATTTATCCTAATAGCTGCTTCCAGCATGTAGTAAGCCCCACATTTTTATAGGGTATAAATGCAGGTTTGAGAATACAGAATCTCATAACCAGTGATTCCCAGACATTCTGTCAAGAGCAGAATTATACTCCAGGCTAGTAAAATTATACCCTGTGTCTGCTTATAGAATGTGATGGTGTTTAAATTGGGCTCCCCAAAGTCCTAGTGATTCCACAAACCAACCTTCTCTTTTTCCCTACCACATTTTAATGGTAGACAGTACACCATGTTCCCCCACCTCAATTCACCCAAAATGTTGGACAGTGGACAATAACATAAAGTTACATTTAAAGAAAGAGTTCAGCAGCTCAAGGATTTTCCAGGACTGTGACGCATCAGTGTGAGTCAGAGTCAGGACTCCCAATCTGTCCCTTTGACCTGGTGATCTAAGAAGTTTAATATAGAAGAAAATATGATGAGTTCCTTTGGGTTTCAGTGTTACATAAGAATGATGACAACTAACACAGAGTACCGTGTACACTATGGAATCATGTACATGTATTAAGGGTTATTTCACACACCCACACTTACACTCCTTTTCCCCCAACACTTTTGTCCACTGGAGACATGACAACATTATTCAGAGAGGGTGTAACAAAGTGAGGAAGGCTGGAGGAGATGAAGAATAAGCATATAACTGCCTGGGTAAGGAACCCCAAAAAGGAGCTGGCAGACACTGAAGTAGAAGAAAGCAAAAACGAGAACAGACAGTGCTCTAGGGGCAGATGTTGAAATGTCAGTCTTGAAAGGCTCTCAAGGGTCTGAGGTCTGCTTCTTCTTACTAATTTTCCCTGGGTCAAGGCTGCATAGTCTCCCTCCCTACATTGGGAATGGCAAAAGTGGTCTATGAGCAGCTGTTGTACATCATTGTGATGCAGCCCGGACTCAGAACCATGCAGCTGGATGGCAGTTGTCAGATATTCCGCAGGGCAGCAAGCCTGGCTCTGTGTTAAGCCATTGTTCCACATGAGAACAGTTCATCAGTCTGCTAGGACAATGTGAACAAATTGATTTCATCTTTTAATCTCTGCCACTGAATGGACAGTGGCTGCCTGGAACACTGTGCAGCAGAGTAGCTCCATGATTGAATAGTGATGTCTGTTGAGGTAAAAGGGTGGAAGAAGGTAGTGTCTGTGCCACATATTTGATACTCTACACTACATAAAATTAAGCTTCTTTCCCCCTTCTTTCATGTGTCATTTCCCAAGAGGATGTGTTTTGACATAGCTGACATTTCTAAATCCCTGTTGTGTGCCAAATGCTGTCATATATGCTCCATTTAAACTAGATCATTTAATCTGCCAAAAAGTTAGGCATATTGTGGTTATGGTTGGTTATTTTTAAGCCCTTCTAGAGATGCATTTGAAATACTATTGGATGAAATACAATATTTCTGAATCTGAGATTTGCTTCCTAACAATCCAGTAGTTATGGTGGGGTATAGTTGGAACAAAAGCGACCATGAGTTGGTAATTGTTGAAGCTGAGTGACTGGTACATGGAAGTTCATGATTCTAAACTCATTTCTTTTGTATAAGTTTTGTATGTTTGAAATATTTTATTAGAAATAAAGTTTTTTTAAAAAAGTTATTAGTTATTTATAGCTAGTAGCCCCAATTATGCACATGAAAACTGAGGCTCAGAAAAGTAAATTACATTCCTAAAATCAAACAGTTTATAAGCAAGGTATGGTAGACACCAAAGTGTGCTGCACAGAACCCCTTTCAGTTAATTGCTTATACCTATCTGCAGGAGGCTCAATCAAGAAACAGACTTCAGCAATCACCTCCTTCAGCCTCTGTCTCAGCTGCTGAGGGTCACCTCCCCTGAAGTCATGTCCTTTATAGAGAAGCCAATAACAGAGCAAAGCAAAATTGTAAAAGCCCAGCCTTAGGAGCTTACCCCAGGATGACTCTGATGATTGATATTCATCCCAGGGCTTTCTTCTGGTTGGCCCAGGCTTTGTTGGACCTGTATCACAATTTGACTTTTCCTTCTGCCCAAATCTGCTATCCCTCCTGCCTTTCACAAGTGTCGATCCTGAACAAGCATCTCCTTCTGCGGAACCTAACCCAAGAAACAGGGGAACTGAGATTTCAACCTAGATCTAACAAATGTACAGCATGAGTGAGTCTGCCAGGAAAGGAGATGGGAGCAGGTGCTTCTGGTAAGCCCCTCAATTGACAGTGTTCAGCCTCCGATTGCTCCCCCTGCCCAGGGCTGAGGAGACCGGCATAGCACAGGAGCTCATGAACATTGAGAGACAAAACATAAGACAGGTCCTGAGTCCAGGACTTTCTGAGCAGCAGGAGGGCATCATTGCTAAGTTCAGAGCAGACCTTTCCTGGCATCAGTTCCCTGCAGGCCCAGCTGGATGCAGCTGCAAGAGGACTTTGAAGGCAGCAGCTCATGCCTTGACCCAGGAGGCCTCCCAGCAGCCTGACCTCAGAGGCCAGACCCGCTCCCAGCACCTCTACATGAAGCAACTCAGCTAGATGCCAGAGCCAGCAGGTGGCTCTGAAAACGCCCCATGTGATTAAAAACCTCATTTCCATTCCTGGTCTCTGGTTTGCATGGCAAAGAGAGCTGTTTTTCTGGAATGAATTATTCCTTCCCTGCAGATGTCTTCAAAGGCTTATAATCCAAAACGGGCTCTCAGAGACCCAGCCTCCCAGGGCCGCCCATGCACACAGGAAGTCACTCCTTTGCGGGCACAGATGGGCTTTTGAAATGTACGAACAGTGCTGATGTGGCAGAAAATGCCGGCCATGAGGGCAAGAGTCAGTGTCTCTGATGCCTGGCTCTTAGGGGAGCTCAGAGTAAATTTATCTTCACCTTCATTCAAGGTGAACTCATCCTGGTTTACCTGGGACTGTCTCAGATTTAGCACTAAATGTCCTATGTCCAGAAAAGCCCTTAGTCCCAGGCAAACTGGACAGCTGATCACCCTACCTTCACTGACAGTTTGCCAGGGACATGAGAGGGTTTAGGCCAATTAGCTCCAGTGGTCAGTTAGCAATAAGGCCCTTCTAAGTCAAATTGAGATAGATTATGTATATATAATTATATCATATATACCATATACCATATCTATAGCCAATCATTCATCCATTTATTTTTAGCAAACATATATTAAGTTCCTACTGTTTGTCATGGCCAAATAATAACACGGATCTAGGAGTTCCCAGTCTAGGGTAGGGATTCTTTACTTGCAGGGGTTCATAGAAGGCTTCCTGGCAGGTGATGAGGTAAGTCTGTAAACTCTAAACTTACTGCAACACTCCCTGTGTCTAGGGGTCCATAATCCAGGGTTTAAGAATCCCTGGATCAATAATAAATGTATGAAAAGATAATTACAATAGAACTCTGTATCTCTCAAGGGGCACCAATAATGAAATCTTCTAGCCTCTTGATTCTCAAAATGTGGCCCATGAACCAGCAGCATCAGAATCACGCAGGAACTCATTAGAAATGCAGGTCCTCTGGCCCCACCCCAGAACTACCTAATCAGATTCCTCTTTTTAACCTAGTCCCCAGGGGATCTGTTTCACATGAAAGTTTGAGAAGCACTGATTTTTGTGGTATCTGTGTGTTGGGGCTGCCTGCAAGCCACCTTCCATGAGAAGTGATACAGTGCTGGTTTCAGGTCTTCATGAGACCAAACAGCTTCTGCCTCTGCACTCAGAGAGCTCTGAGACCACATGGAGAGAAAGCCAAGCCCAGGTGTCCCAGCATCCCAGCTGAGCCAGCCCCAAACATCCCCCCTGCTGAATGTAGCCACACAAGTGACCACCTTCAAAAATTGCTTCACCAAGTCCAGCCAGATGGTAGAGCTGAAAGAATAAGTAAAATAGGTAACTGAAACAGAAATTGCTGAAAAATCACCCTCAAAACTTAATGGCTTGAACAACAACCATACAGTTGCAGGCTCTCCCTCTCCACATGGTCTTTGCCAGTCTCTCTCTAGAGGATGTGGGAGTTCTTACATGGGGGGCTCAGAGCTCCCAAGAGTGCAAAAGTGGAAGTTGCCAGGCACTTCTTAAGACTTAGGCACAGTGTCACTTCTACTGCACTCAATGGATCAAAGCAAGTCACAGCCCAGCCCTGATTAAAAGAAAGGACATGAATACCAGGAGGCATGGTTTATTGAGTGCTAGCAACGTAACAGACCACCAGAACTCTCAAACTTAGCTGCACATTGGAATCATGTAGAGACCTTTAAGGCCGGACACAGTGGCTCACGCCTCTAATCTCAGCACTTTGGGAGGCCGAGGCGGGCGGATCACGAGGTCAGATCGAGACCATCCTGGCTAACACAGTGAAACCCCATCTCTACTAAAAATACAAAAAATTAGCCAGGCGTGGTGGCGGGCGCCTGTAGTCCCAGCTACTCGGGAGGCTGAGACAGGAGAATGACGTGAACCTGGGAGGCAGAGCTTGCAGTGAGCAGAGACCGTGCCACTGCACTCCAGCCTGGGCGACAGAGCGAGACTCTGTCTTAAAAAAAAAAAAAAAAAAAGTACTGATATCCAGAGCCCACACACTGCACCCTCCCCACCAGAGACTCTGATTTAATTGGTCTGGGTACAGGTGAGGCACTGGATGTTTCTAAGTTCCCTAAGTTTTTTGTTTGTTTGTTTTAGACAGAGTTTTGCTCTGTTGCCCAGCTGGAGTGCAGTGGCGTAATCTTGGCTCACTGTAACCTCCACCTCCCGGGCTCAAGCGATTCTCCTGCCTCAGCCTCCGAAGTAGCTGGGACTACAGGCGTGTGCCACCACGCCTGGCTAATTTTTGTATTTTTAGTAGTGATGGGGTTTCACCATTTTGTCCAGGCTGTTCTTGAACTCCTGACCTCAGGTGATCCGCCCACCTCAGCCTCCCAAAGTGCTGGGATCACAGGTGTGAGCCACTGTGCCCGGTCCCTAAGTAATTCTAATATGCAACAGAGCTTAATAACCACCAATCTAGTGTGTTTACAAAAAAAGTGCAGATTCTTGGGCCTTATTCCAGACTTCCTGAATCTGAGGCTTTACAAGTGGGGCCTAGGGAAGGCTGCCTCCTAAAATGACTCCCAGTGATCCTGGCCTAGAATTCAACTTCCTCCTCTTAAGTATGGACAGGACCTAGAAACTTGCTTCTGACAAACAGAATACAGCAAAAGTGAGGAGATGACACTCCTATGATTAGGTTACAAAGGTCTGACTTTCATCTTACTCCTCCACCTCACTTGTCTGTTCTTATATCTTTGTTCTGATGAAACAAGATGTTGCATTGCCCTATGGAGAGACCCATGTGGTGAAGAACTGTGAATCCTACCATTAACCACATGAATAAGCTTAGAAACAGATCCTTCCCCAATCAAGTCTTCAGATGAGACCCCAGCCCCAGCCAACACTTTGACTACAGCCTTGTGAGAGATCCTGAGACCGTGAAGTCATGCTTTGCTTCCTGTTACACAAAAACTATGATAATACATGTGTGTTGTTTTAAGCTACTAAATTTGGGGATAATTTGCTAAGCAGCGATAGATATCCAATAGAGGAGATGAAAATCCTTTTAATTAATTCTCCAGATGGTTCTTATGTACATTAGCATTTCAGAACTGCTGCAATATATTTTGGAAAGTGTCATAATAGAAGACCAAATGTCTGTTACATCCAAGGATCCTGTAAGGAACAGATAATATTAAGTTGCAAAGGAACAAATAAGAGATCACCAGGTGCAGAAGGAGCCAAGGGATCCTCAATCTAGAATGCTGTCCCCTTCACCACTTTATGCCAGCTCTCAGTTCTCAGCCTAGTTAATAGTTTAGTTAGGTGGCCTGTAAATGTGTACACCCACTATGTAAAACAGTATGGAGATTTCTCAAGAAAATTAAAAATAGAACTACCATGTGTTCCAGCAATTCCCTATTTGGTATTTATCCCAAAGAAAAGAAATCGGTGTATCAAATGGATACTTGCATTCCCATGTTATTGAAGCATTATTCATAATAGCAAAGATATGGAATCAACCTAAGTGTCCATCCTTGGAAGAAGGGATAAAGAAAATGTGTCACATATGCACAATGGAATACTATTTGGCCACATAAAAGAATAAAATCATGTCATTTGTAGCAACGTGGATGGAACTGGAGGTCATTATGTTGCATGAAATTAGCCAGACACAGATAGATGAATACCATCTGTTCTCATTTATATGTGGGAGTTAAAAAACTTGATCTCATGGCCAGGCACAGTGGCTCACGCCTGTAATCCCAGCACTTTGGAAGGCCAAGGCAGGTGGATCACCTGAGGTCAGGAGTTTGAGACCAGCCTGGCCAATACGGTGAAACCCCGTCTCTACTAAAAATACAAAAATCAGCCGGGTGTGGTGGCAGGCGCCTGTAATCCCAGCTACTCGGTAGGCTGAGGCAGGAGAATCACTTGAACCTGGGAGGCAGAGGTTGCAGTGAGCCGAGATCACACCATTGTACTCCAGCCTGGGGGACAAGAGCAAGATTTCATCTCAAAAAAAAAAAAAAAAAAAAACAACAACAACAACAACAACAAAAACACACACACACACACAAACTTGATCTCATGAAGATAGAGAGTGGAATGATAGATATCAGTGACTGGGAAGTGTGTGATGTAAGGCAGGGATAAAGAGGGGTTGAATAGTAGGTACAAACATACAGTTAGAAGAAATAAGCCCAATATTCTGTGGCAGAGTGGGTGATTATAGTTAGCCTCAATGTATTGTATAATTCAAAGTAGCCATAAAAGAGGACTTGAAATGTCCCCAACACATGGAAACAATAAATACTCAAGGTGATGGATAACTCAAATACCCTGACTTGAGCGTTACACATTCTGTGCATGTAACAAATACTCACATGTACCCCATAAATATGTAAAATATTTTGTATTAATTTTTTAAAAAGATCCTTTCTACCACTGGGCTCATGGCAGGTGGCATGTTAGGTGCCCTAAGAGTTCCTGCCATATCCTGAGTTACCCCTGAAGGCAATGCCAGAGACAGAGGCTTGAATGCAGGTAGCTTATTGGGGAGGTGATCTCAAGGAGTGGTAGAAGGTGCTGGGAAAAATGAAACAAGAAGAGGATAAAGCCAATTCAATGATATGTTACGCTATGAGCAACTGGTACTCAATCCTGCAGAGACGCCCTAAGGAGCTATAGAGAATGCTTTTCAAAATTTCCACCCAAGGTATGAAAATGAGGGCCCCTGTCCCCTGTTGGTCAAAAGTGCTTCATGGAGTGTTAAATTTGTACTCTTCCAAAAATTCCCAAGCTTCCAAATTATTGAGAGGCTTCATGCAGGCCTCCCATGCAGCAGTGACAGGAAAGACTCATGGCAGACAGCAAGAGGCTCAGCTGAGACAAGGGGCTGTCATGCTACACCTGCACACAGCTGGTACATACCAATGGCTGGAGTGAAAGGCACTGGGGGTATAGGGTGGCAGTGAGAAGACTGCTAGGATACTAGGCACAACAGGTGTCCAATACACTCCATCCACAGTTGTATAATTGATTCTTCCATGATTCTCTTTCTTACTAGAATGTAAACTCTGGGAAAGGTCTTCTTTCTTAATATACCCTTATTTCCTCCCACCCCCCCCCACCCCAGCACAGTACCTGGCACATAACGGGTGCCACAAATATTTAAGTACTTAATCTAGCAGCATGGCTTAAAGGAGCTGGCACCCAGGGTGCTGGGGTACTGGAGGTGGTGTGTGCATGACATCAGAGCTGAGCTGGCTGGAGTCTGTGTACAACAATGGAGATGGGAATCTGTGGAGACCCTTGAAAGATCCAAATAATCACAGAAAAGGCTTGAACCGGGGTCTTCAAGTCTATGAGGCTGAAAGGTAGGTAAAGGACTGAGAATAGAACCTGAGAGATCAACACATTGACCAGCAGAAAAGGCGAATGTAGCAAACACAGTCGGTGCCCCACTCAGATCCCCTTTACCAGGCACTGCCTCATTGCAAGCAGCTCATAGCTGCCCCATTCTTTGGAGAATTGTCCTGGGTGGGCACTACTTATCTCCCTGGAAATGCTTGGGAGTTAGCTCCCTCCTTCACCCACTAGGGGAGGTCCCCAGCCCATAACTGATTGATAGTGGGATAAAAAAGCCCAACCCCATGCCCTGAGGTAGGCAAAGCCTGTGGTGTGGTGCCATTCATGGTCCCAGGCTCCCCATGTGCTCAGGCTGAGGCTAGTCTCCAGCTAAACACACAACTTGATCTAGCTTCTTCCCCAGCCCATCCTGCTTCTCTCATCTCATCATGAATTCTTCTGGAAAGCCCTCCCTCAACTCATCATATGCACAGGCTCTGCTTCTAGGGAACTTGACCTAAGATAGTGAATGTGCAAGTTCTCCTCATACCAACCATAGCCAAAGGAAGAACTGTCCTCAGAGAAGCAAGAGTCAAACTTCTGGACACCTTAAATCCTGGGAAATTTGACTCAGTTCATCAGGCTATTTTTGATGCCTACAATGTGCCAAGCCTTGTATTAGGAGAGGTAGCATGGGTTGTCTTAATTAACCCTCCCAACAACACTCCAAGATGGGTATGTGTGTTGGTTTCTATTGCTACATAGTCAACTAGCACAAATTTGGCAGCTTAAAACAACATAAATTTGTTACTTTAGGAGTTCTCTGGATCAGAAGTCTAGGCACAGGTTAGCTAGGCTGTGGTCTCATCTGCAGCTCAGGGTCCTCTTCCAAACTCATTCAGGTTGTTTATAGAATCCAGTTTCTTTTAGTATGCCTGAGATCATGTTTTCTTGTTGGCTGTCAGCTGGGGTCCCTTTTAGCTTTTAGGAGCTACCCTCAGGTCCTAGCAATGTGACCTTCATAGGAAATTTATAACATGGCTTTTTGCTTTTTTCCAGCCCGGCAAAAGAGCATCTACTGCATTTTCTTATTATTTTTAAGGACTCACCTGATTAGGTCAGCACCACCCAGGGTAATCTTTTTTTATTAACTCACAGTCAAAAATGATCAGGGACCGCAGTTCAATCTACAAAATCTCCTTTGCCGTATAATGTAGCATAACTCCATCACATTCATGGATCCTGCCCACACTCACGGGAAAGAGATTATATAGGGAATGTTCAACAGCAAACGTAAATCTTGGATGCCATCTTAGAATTCTGTCTGTTGCAGTATGATTAGTTCCTACCCTTTGTAGATAGGAAATTGAGCCTTGGAGTAGTTAAGCTACTTGCCTTGGATTGCACAGCATTTAAATAAGGAATGGACCTTATCCCTTCTCTCAGCTCCCCTGGGCTGCAGATGGATGGAGTGTGAAGCTGACCCCATATCCAGACCTCTCTAGCATCCAAAGATATGTATCTTTTCTCTCTAAAGGACAGAACTCACAAAAGATGGGGTGAACAAAAGTCTGGGTCAAGGATCTATGAATTCCAATGTCTTTAGGGATGAGTCAGGAAATATAAATTAATGAAACATCCATGTATGAGGCAATAAGGAATGGTGGTTACTATGGCATGCCCAACCTGGAGGCACTTAAATTCTGTTAAAATTCACACACACACACACACACACCACACACACACACACACACATATATATACTGTGCCCCTGAAGCAAAGCAAACAGGTTGGCTGGAACAGCCCCTCTAACCAATAATTTGCAAACTCAGGTCTACACTATTGTCCCAAAAAATGACTGCCTGAAAGGACCTCAAGGTACAGAAAACGCAGAAACAGGAGTCTAGTACATTTGGGGGCAACCCTGATGAAGCCTGAAATCAGAATCTCCAACTTCTCAGTTTTCTGCCAATTAGATCAGAGAAACACAAAATGAACAAGAAAGATACATATATCATATTTTTATATAAATATTTTTATGCATATATGCAATATGCATAAAGCAGAGGCTGGCAAACTTTTTCTGCAAAGGACCAGAGAGTCAATATTTTAGACCTTGTGGATCATATATTCTCTGTTACAAGTACTCCACACAACTATTGTAACACAAAAGCAGCCACAGACAATGCACAATGAGTGTGCATGGCTCTGTTCCAATAAAACTTTATTTTCAAAAACCGACGGTGGGCCAAATTTGGTGCATGAGCTCTAGTTTGTGAACTCCTGGTACAGAGCATAGGCTTTGAGGTCAGGAGATCTGATTCCAATTGCTGGCTCTTCCTCTTACTATCTATGACTTGGAGCAATTATTTAACTTTATGAACCTCTGGTTTTTGTTGATTAAATAGAAATTACATGTAGTGAATAGTGCTAGTGACTATCAAATGTCCACGTAGTCTTGTATCTTTCCCAGCCCCCCTTGCAGTTGGGTTGGGCCATGGACTGAGTTCTGGTCAATGGGATATGGGTGGAAGTGATGTCAGTCGCTTCGAGGCCTGACTCTTAAACACATCCAGTGAAAGTCCCATTTCCTTCCTCCCTTTATCATAGTGACCCTGGGGGCCACATGTTCCAGATATTGTAACTGCAACACAGGGCCCACCCAACCCCATCAAACTAAGAGTGAGAAATAGAACTTAATCACATTAAGCCACTGAGATTTCACAGTTGTATGTTGGGACAGCTGGAGCAATTACCATAATACAAATACCTAAGTCTCATGGCCTTTGGGAGGATGGCAGGGGATTGGTACATGAAGCACCAAGCCTGGGATTTGACATAGAGAAGGCACTCAATATATATTAGCTATTACAATGAATTGATTATAAAATGCATCACAAGTATTTTATGTTTTTTTAATAATGAAAACTCAGGAAAATTCACTGGAAATAAGTCAACTAACTTTTCCAAAAAATATCAACCCACTGAGATTACTTTAAATGTTGAAAATAACATGTTGATAAGGAAAATGTTGATTCTATGTGTTTTACCTCAAGAAAGGCACCACTTATTAACTCTCTTTAAGAGAAGGAAGGAAGAAGGAAACATACCCTCAATTTTTGCATCCCTGTTCATCATTTTCTCCACTCAGCACAAGTTTCCTGAGTAGGTCCACTCTGTATGTGCCTTGGATGGCTGCTAATTCAGCCATGGTCCTGCTGCCCAATGGTCAGAGCAGGTGGTCACTAAGGCTCTGACCAGGGTTATCAATCAATAGAACAGAGAGCTCCGTGCTATGAGCAGGGGCTGCAGGCTGTTACTCAAACTCACAGACTCCATGCCCTGAACGCAGGTGAGAGTAAAGCCTGACTATGAATGTCAGTGCTGCTTCTACCATGGAAATAATCCATTTGCCAGCACTTGGATGTTTCAAATTCAAAGTAGACAAGGGAAGAAAAATGCCAATTATTTAGTCAAAGGAGAGTTGATATGTTCGTGGGCTAAAGGTAGATTCTGAGTAGGGAATTTTGGAGAGGCAAAATGGGGAAAGCCTGAAGAAGTAAAAACAAGAGCTATAGATATTTATGAAAGCAAGTCAAGAAAGAACATGGGGCCGGGCGCAGTGGCTCAAGCCTGTAATCCCAGCACTTTGGGAGGCCGAGGCGGGCGAATCACGAGGTCAGGAGATTGAGACCATCCTGACTAACACGGTGAAACCCCGTCTCTACTAAAAATACAAAAAATTAGCCGGGCGTGTTGGCGGGCGCCTGTAGTCCCAGCTACTCGGGAGGCTAAGGCAGGAGAATGGCGTGAACCCGGGAGGCGGAGCTTGCAGTGAGCCGAGATCGCGCCACTGCACTCCAGCCTGGGGGACAGAGAAAGACTCCGTCTCAAAAAAAAAAAAGAAAGAACATGGAATCTTTGATCCTGTAGGTAAGAAATGTGGCTGTTGTCAATCATTCCACAATATATACACATATCAAAACATCACACTGTGCCCCATAAAAACATACAATTATTTAAGAATAAAATATTAAAAATAATTTAAAATACATGAAGAGACAGCAACAGGCCAGCTCGCAGCTCATGCATGACAAACTATGAAACAAGATCTGCTCAGACAGGTTGTAAGTCCAAATCGAGACTCACCACAACCTTCTTCCACATTGCTAACCTTTAAAGAGCAGCAGGGCTATTTGAAAAACACACCACTGAGTGTTTTACCTAAATAGCCCCCTTTAACTCAAACTCACCACCGGCCTGAGAATTAGGTGCATTATTACCTACTTCATCTTCAGACTACTTATGAAAACATAAAGACTGAGAGACTGTAAGCACATTTCACTGGGTCATACAGCTGTTAAATAACAGAACCAGGATTTGAATACAAGTCGTCTTGATTCCACAAATGGGCCACTCAACTACTAGGGTCTAAAATCTCATAACCAACACTGAGCAAGCATCCTCATATACTAGGCCCTTTCCTAAATACTTAATGTATTTTCACAACCCTGTGATGTTGGTACTGTTATTATTGCCATTTATAGACAAAAAACCAAAGCTAAGAAAGGTTAGGTGGCTTCCTCAAAGTTAGAGGGCTAGAAAGTAAACAGTCTCACTCTAGATCTCATGCTCTTAACAATGACCTAGAGTCTAAAGTCTACTGAGTAGTACAGTCCACCATGAGGCCAGGGCTCCCTGGTGTTGGACACTGTCCTTGCCAAGACTCTTTGGCCCAGGTCTTTCGTCATTTCCTCTGGCCATAGAAGCCTGGGCCCTATGACTGGGGCACAACTTGACTAGAACACCAGGCCCCCAGAGATTCGGTGAGCCTAATTCTAGTTGAGGATGACCTTCCACACGTGCCAATTGATTTTAGTAACATGTAAATGATGGGTTATAAATCAGAAGGCAGGCGGCCCATTGTGAACCATCCATTCCCTCCAAGTTCATCAAGACAGATGTGCATAAATTCTGGACAGGTTGTGGTAGGTGCTGTCCTTTAGATTTCCAATTAAATGACCCCTAACTTTAATTCTCGGGAGACAAGCTGTGCATTAATATGCTAATGAGTCATCCAGGAGGTATTCATGGGAACTTCCTAGTGCTGGTGTGACCTATGACCCTCTGCTCTTCTGTCCTGTTGAGAATGGGGCAGGCCAGGTAGAAAACTCCGGCAGGCGGGTCCGTAAGGGAATGGAGATTGCTTCACTGAAGGGTGTCGGAGATGCTGGGGGACCACATCATCAGCATCTGCAAAGATAGGGATGTGAGGATGCTGGGATCACCATCATCATGTTACACAGCTCAAAGTGACTTAGGAAGCCCTGGCCACCATTGTACTACCCAGGGGTAACTCTGCCACACCCTGCAAAACATTTTCAGACCATGTTTTCCCAATAGCCTTGGTTGGAAGGCACAGCACATTTCTACTGAAGAATGACGAACTTTCTTGGACTAAGCATGGACCTTAGGTACCAGTCCTGCCACTAGTGCATTCTCATTGCACATTTTATTTTACATACCTGAGCATCAGTTTAATCAAAGGAAAGTAGAAATGTGGGAATGCCTATGACAGGGCTTAATAAGCAAGTCGTTGTCTAGTAGACAAGTGTCAAGGTCTGTTGGTGAGTCCCAGGTCATCATGATTGACTTTATCCTATCCAACATTTTTATCAATGATTTGGATGAAAATGTAGACTGTGGATGTGAAGCCCAGAGAAAATGAGGGAATGAGATGCAAGAGAAAAAAATAACAGAGATAAAGCATCAAACTAATGAAATAACATTTGATAGAGACATTTGCCAAGTCCTGCAATAGGATCTCAAAATCATCTGCAGAAGCATAGGATGAGGGAGACACAGACAGCAGCTTCTGTGAAATTAAAAATAATATATAGGACATGTCAAAGCTTGTGCTGACTATATAGATTCAATCTCATTGAATACTCTGATCTGGTGGCCAGAAGACAGTATTCACAATATGAATGTTATTAATATTAGTAGATACATAAAGTTTAAAAGGCAGGAGTTCTATTCTCACCTCTGCATATAGCTAGTACACCCTAATTCTGCAGGTTCAACTCAGGACACCAGCCTCCCAGAAGGAGGGCACCCTGGAGGGTGTGCAAACCCACCAGGGAACAGAAACAGATTAGGCTGGAAAATGCAAGACGGAAGGTGGGCATGATGAATACATTCTAAAAGTCAGTGAACTGCCCTGTGAGAAAAGAAGCAAAGTCCATGGATAAGAGTTGCAGAAAGGTGAATGTCTTTCAGCCTCCGAGACATCCAACAACAGCTTACATGGCTTTGGAGAATGCTTCAGTCTTGGGAGAGTCCAGGCAAGGCCCATGAACACTTTGATGGGACAGGAGAGAATAATTCAGGGAGTGGAAAAGGCATTAGAAGCAATCATTCCTAAGGCATTTCTCAATCTGCAATGTTAAGACTTCTGTCCCCCAATCGATTTTTCAGATAATTCATCTTAAAATATTAAATACAACTACATATATATAATACGATATTTTCAAGATGAGTCCCCTCTCTAGGGCACTATTTTCCAAAGTGACTTCCCTGGACCACCAACCCCTTAAGGATGCTAACAAGAGTAACACAAGAATTCCACAGGGGAACACTTGGGGTTCACTGAACTAGAGGTGCTTTTTTCATGCAGGACTTATCAGAGCCTTTAATATGTCAATATGCGTTGCAAACCTCCAAGATAGGGTGGGGATAGAACATGCCATGTCCCCCAATTTCAGTGCACTGCAGAACCCTTTGTTGTTGCTGCCTGTGTAACACCGAGTGGAACTACAGCACCACCAGCTACAGCTTGAAAGGTGCTACTAAAAAAGGAGAAGCACACTGTGTCCTGCAGCCTGAGCCCTACGATAAAGCTGCTAGATTCAAATCCTGACCACTGTATGCACACTCTATTAGGTATCTCAGCCTCACTTCTGTAAGCCTCAGCTTTCTCATATAGAATAGAATAATAGTAATACCCACCTCAAACAGTTACTGTATTAAATAAGATAATAAGTATAAAGTGCTGAGCACAGTGACCAACATGTGGAACTTAGTAAATGTTATATATTTTTGTTATTGCTGTTAATTCCCCTTCAGTTCCATCCTTGTAGAAAAATGGCCTGTTTCCCTTGTGCCTCATTTGCCTTTTGATTCATTCCCTCGACAGGCCATGGAGGAAGATCTGGTAGTCCAAGACGTCCTTGATGAAGTATCAGAGTCTAAACAAGAAAAAGAAACTACTGAACACTTAAAACAGAGGGACTTCAATGCCAGGAATCTGTCGCATGGGTAATGGAAGAGCCAAGAGGCCAAACAAGGGCCAGTGAGTCAACCCAGAGATAAACAACAGCAGGAGATCACCACCCCGCTAGGCCAGAGGGTCAGAGGAGGGATGGGATGACCAGAAGCAAAGGTCTTCTGCCAGAAGCTAGGACCACAGGAGGTCACCTTTAGGGTCTGGATCCACAGAGGAGACCAGCTGCTCCTGAAGACATTATCTGAGTCAGAGAGGAGAGGGAAACAGAGACTTTCCCAGCACCTCCTGTCTCTATCCTCCCCTCCACCATCCTCCACTCCCCATCAATGCTTCCCAGTGGATCCCAGCTGAAGCCACCTGACCCGGGAGCCTGGGAAACACAGCCCCCTGCTGGCAAGATGAACGGGCTGTGGGCGGCCAACAATAAATGTGAATTTGCCCCTGAGAGTGTGCAGCCACCTGAACACTCATGGGTGGCAGATTCCCTTTAGCCAAAGCAAAGCCTGTGGTTCTGTTGACCAGCTGCGAAAAAAGGAGACAGTCCACATCCAGCTGTTCCTGCCTTCCTAGGAGGGGTCTCACCCGCCCTTCTCGAGCAGGCCAGCTGGGCAGCTGCAGGAGGATGGGCAGTGGTCATTCCAGAGAGACCCTCCCTCCAGGGCATCTCAGGCCTTCACTGCCAACACTGCCGGCAAGAGATGCTCCCTAGCCCCAAGGCAGGACTAGGAAAGGCTGTGCCGAACTTGGAGCTCCTCCGGTGTTTGCTGCCCCGGAGTTATTTTTATATCACATTTCCTCACATTATGGCAATTTACATACTTCAGCAGAGCACATGAGTGTCCAAAACACAAACCAGGAACAATAACACATCACCAGGAGCTTCGCAGATACCCCAACCCAGAGGAGGTTTCGGAAATCAGTTGCTAAAACAAGTGGTTCCCTCATCCCGAGTGGGAGAATTCTCAGCAACACTTGACAATAAGTGGACGTGATGAGGACCACACAGCGCCACAATTCCCGCCGGATTGCACATTGAAAGCTGCATTCAGCGCGCAGAGCCCATCAGAGCAGGCATTGTTGCGATGAATACGAAGGGATTGCGGAGTGAATTGCTGCTTCATTGCCAAGTGCTTCCGATTCACTGCTCCTGCCATCTGTGTCCTCCGGAAGACACACAGAAGTAAAGGTCCAAATGGGGGCTGGCTACAGGCTGGTGAGGAGGGTAGCTCCCCAGGCAAGGGGAGCCCTAAGGAAGATGAGTGGGAGCATAGGTAGAGGTCAGAGGAGTGCAAGAAAATTCATTGTCTCTGCATGGTCAAGTTCTAGATTTACAGAAACCTAAACGCATGATCAGATGTAGGACCCTCACACCCACTCAAGCATTAATGACCCCACTCTCAGAAACCCAAACACCCACACTCACATATGGACATGCATGCACGCATGCACACACACACACACACACACACATTCATTCATTCATTCATTTAACAAATAGTGTTTACTCTGTACCAGTGACTATGCTAAGTACATGGCCCCTGCCTTCTTGGAGTTTACCTTCAGACACACAACACACATACACACACAGGCACACACACATATACACACAGACCCATATGTAGAAACACAGAGACATGAAGACACATGCACACACACACACACGCACACACATAAGCACACAGACAGGTCACATATAAACATGCTTAATTGAGATACTCATGCTTTCCCTCCAGTCCCACTCATTCACATGCACACACTTCATGCATATTTACAACCAAAATGCAACACCAGCCAGAGGGAAGAGGATGAACCAATCAATTATCTAGTTGTGCTTTAATTCTGAAAACACGGCCCTCTTTTAACTCAGAAGTTGTCAGTCCAAGACTGTTGTTCTTACCAAGACCTTGATGCGTCTTTAGTCCACCTATTTGACAGTTCTATATTTAACACTTTTAATCGCTAATATTTTAATATTAATATTTAATATTTAAACCCAATCTGGGTTTAAAATACTGCAGTAAGGCCAGGCATGATGATTCATGCCTGTAATCCCAACACTTTGGGAGGTCAAGGTGAGAGGATCCCTTGAGCCCAAGAGTTCAAGACCAGCCAGGGCAACATAGTGAGACCTTGTCCTTACAAAAAATAAAAAAAATTAGCCAAAGGTGGTGGCACACACCTGTGGTCTCAGCTACTTGGGAGGTTGAGGTGGGAGGATTGCTTGGGCCCAGAAGTGGAGGCTACAGTGAGCTGTGTTCATACCACTGCACTCCAGCCTGGGCAGCAGAGTGAGGCCCTGTCTCATAAAAATAAAATAATATACTATATTGCGGTGATATGGCACCTAGTAATGGAAATATAACTCAGAGAGCAATTATCCTCTATGGTATAATGCAGCATAATGGAAGGACATTGTCCCCATGGAATTATCCAGCCAGAGCTCTCCCAGGTTCTCCAACTGCTATTTAACAATGGCAGCAAAAACAAAAATAATGATAGCTTACGTTTATTGAGCACTCGCTATATGCAAGGCAGTGTATTTAATGCTTCGCATGGAACATTTACATTTCATTCTTGCAACAATCCCATGAAGAGAGTACTGTTATTATGCCCATTCTGCAGATGATGAAATTGAAGCTTGGCAAGGTTAGCCAGCATGTCCAGTGGCACCAGCTAACTGGTAGTGGAGTCAGTATTTAAATCCAGGCAAACTGACCATGATTATTCTTTGTATGCAGCTATTGCTGCAAAATGAAATCAGTCCAATGTCATTATGGCCCTTGTGTCTTCTGGGCACCGACTGGGATCAGCCAGGCAGCTCTTGCTTAAGGTCTCTCACAGGCAAGGACTAGGATGAGGCAAATGAGGCACTCACCTTGGGCACACATTTTAAAGGGATGCCAAAAAAAAACTCAGTCATTGCGATAAATAATATTTTAACTGTTACTTTTTAAAAATCAAAACTAATGCAAAACATCCGTGAACAAAACATCAAAATTTTAAAGACAGGGTCAGCATTACTGGTGTTTCCTTTTGCCCCAGGCTCCTCTATGGCTGGCTCAGCACTGTTGCTCCTTCTCACTGTTCCTGTCCAGTCCCTGCCGTCTCTCAGCGAGCTAGAAACAGCTGAAGGTCTACTCACTCATGGCAGGTGCCCAGACTGGGAAGACTCAAATGGCTGGGCTGTGGGACAGCTGGGGTTCCTTGGGCATATCTACATCTACATGATCTCCCCAAATGGTCCCTTCAGATAGCAGCTTCAGGGCAGCCGGACTTCTTACATAGAGGTCCAAGGCATCAAGGGTTGTGTCTTGAGAGAGAGAGCCAGGTGGAAGCTGTGTATCTTTTTTTTTTTTTTTTTTTTTTTGTGAGATGGAGTCTCACTCTGTCACCCAGGCTGGAGTGCAGTGGTGCAATCTTGGCTCACTGCAACCTCCACCTCCCGGATTCAAGTGATTCTCCTGCCTCAGCCTCCCAAGTAGCTGGGATTATAGGCGTGCACCACCACACTCGGCTAATTTTTGTATTTTTAGTACAGATGGGGTTTCATACTATTGGTCAGGCTGGTCTCGATCTCCTGACCTCGTGATCTGCCCACCTCAGCCTCCAAAAGTGCTGGGATTACAGGTGTGAGCCACCTTGCCCAGCCGAAGCTGTATATCTTTTATGAGCCAGCCTTGGAAGCCCAGAGCATCAATTCTATAGGATGCTGTTCATTAGAAGTGAATGACTAAAGCCAGTCCATATTCAAGGGGAGGGATAAAGACTCCACCTCCGGAGTTGACACATGTTCTACAGCCACCACATTCTCAAACCACTGCCCTGGGAATGGGCCATCCCTCTTTCTCTATGCTGGAACCCATAGTGAGCCAGCTGCCCCTCTGCTGACATCCAGTAGGATGTCTACTTAGGTCACATATTGTTTAAGTGTGAGTACATCTGTGTCAAATCCTGGGTGCACCAATGGGAGTTTGCCACCCATGTGAATATCTGGCCAGGAGAACAACATTCAAATTTCAGAGTGCGGCATTAACCTTTCAGGGCTGTGCTCCCAAGTACTGCCGTGCTTCCTTCCTTAGCACCAGGTCAATTTGGGAGGTGCCAGCAATTTTTTTCAGCCTAATTACCCCTCAGCTATTGTTGATCTAACCAGAGTCAGAAATTTTTTTTTTTTTTTTTTTTTTTTTGTCATTGTGAATGCTAGTGGAGAGGAAGGTCTCCTCTCCTTGAGGGGTAGTAGGGAGTGTCTTTGAATTTACATGAGTATCATTGAAATTTCCTTGGTATCACCTCCAGCAAAGACCTACTGCTAACATGGCTCTTTAATCTTTCTTGAGCATCTTATTTTGTCCATCCGTAAAATGGGTGCAGTAATGCCAGTTGTATAGTTTTATAGTGTAAAGATGAAATAAGCCAAGCCTGAAATAAGGTGTAAACAGTACAGTATGTAACAGATTCTCCATAATTGTTAGGACTTCTTTTCTTCAATCACCTTGATCCTATTTCTTCCCATCCCTGCTTTGTCCAAAGTTTGTGTGTCTAGCACAAGGATCTCAGCAGCAGAACTGTAAAATTATTTCAGACATGGAAATGACACTATCGTATTAGAAGTGCTTTTATCAGAATCTAAAAAAGGAAAACAAGCCACAAGCAAAGAGGGTTTATCCCAGGAAATTGGCTGTAATGGTGATGAAAGGACTGAGAAACCAAACAGAGGAAACCCAGAGATTAACAACAGCAGGAAGCTGCTACCACCCAGAGACAGAGGGAGGAGGTGGGGTTACTAGGAGCCAGAGGCCATGCTCATGCACAGAAAGTGTCCCCTAACAACAGGAGCCATCAAAGAAGCACAGGTGCTACCACCTTAAGATGCAGAGGGGGAGAAGTACCCTGGCCTCTCTGTTCCTCCAACCCTCTAATTTCCCATCAACACCTCCTATTGGGTAAGCCTGGCCAGAAACCAGTTAATGTGGGAGTCTGGAAAAAGTAGCCTGCAGGTGTCAGCCCCCCTATGACACAGAACAGAGCAAGGAAGGATAAGGGATGAATCAGAGCAAACTGGTCAGGCACAGCACAGCAGCCATGAAGTTCAGTGATGGGTAACGGTGATGCCACATACATGAATTTTAACTAAAATTACTATGTAATAACCAAGTCCATGATGTCCTTTAATCCTCACTATTGCCTATGGAGCAGCGGGTTTTGTTATCCCCATAGCAGATGAAGAAACTGGTGATCAGAGAGGTTAAGTTCTTTATTTAAGCTCACAAAACTAATAGGAATGAAGCCAAGATACCATTCCAGGAAATCTATCCCAAGATCCCATGCTCAGAATCATTCTACTCAGAACCAAATCATGCACTTTGGAGTCAGACAAACTGGCTTGACTTCCAGATCTCTCATTCTCTACCCTGCATGTTCTTGTGTTTTCAGGTTCCTCATCTGCAAAATACAGATAACAGTGGCTTCATCTACAGGGCTGTTGTAAAGAATGAATGAGATCAACTACATTTAGTAAGCACTCAGAAGTGTTTTTATTTTCATACTGCTGCTGCTCTGTGAAAATTCAAGATCCTGTTCAAAGAAGAGAAAGGATTCGAGATTGCAGGGATCCTGTGAGGAAGGAGTTAAAAATCAAAGATGGCTGCAAGGAAAACCTGCCCTGAGATTGATGCTTGGTGTGTATGTGGCACATACTGTCAGGCACCTCCCACATCCCCTTGGCACCACAAAGATCCTACAGCTGCAGTGGACCATTCTCATCCATTAAGAAGGTTCCTCCTCATGCACCTGTATCTTTCTACATATAGCTACGCACTTCCTGAATAACATGCTCAGCCAGTGTGTGTGACAGCCCAGGAATACAAGAGATGCCAGAGGGTTAAGATAAAGAGGAATGTGTCTCAATCAATGAGAAGCAAGAGCTAGCGGAAAATGCCTCAGCTACTTTGCCCCTTGGTGAGCATTTATGATGTATGTCAAACATATGTTCAGAGGGTCCCCAGCAGAACTGAGCCCCAGTTGCCCAAAGTGCTACCTGGTCAATGACACACTCACTGATGACACTCTCCACCTTCCCCATCCCCTCATTCCCTGTACTTCCCAGGATCATCTCCCAAACAAGCTACCTGCCCCCAAATCTTACCTCAGTGTCTGCTTTTGGGAGAACCTAAACCAAGATATTGCTCCTTTATACTTTTCCCTACTTCCCAGCCACCACTCTCTCCCTGGGATAAGCAGGAGTGAGAAACCACTCTACCCAGTCAGTACTTCATCCTATCTTTGGTAGAGAAACAATGGCAGTCTGTTCTGGGCCCTCTCTGGCCAATCATACAAATGCCCAGGCCCAACAGGCTACAAATCTGCCCTTCCCCAGTGGATGCTCTCAAGGACCCTGCATCTTAGGGCTAGCTCTGTATTGGGTCAGATACTCACTACAGCTCTTCCCCAAGCAAAAGGAAAAAATTGCATGTACACACTCAGAACTCAGTGGGATCCCCTGTAGAGTCAGGCTTCCATCCCTGCAAATTATTTTTTGCTAATCAATATGTTTAATAAATAATATTCCAGTTGATTTCATTACTGGCAATACACAAATCAATAGAAGGTTATTGCATGATAACTTCTCATTGATATTGTAATTCTCCTGATTTAATAAATGTTGCTTTTCTGAGGATTGCTGTTTGCATTAGAAATTGAAGGAAGAAAGACAAAAAAAATAATTCCATTGCAAAACCAAGGCTGCAGCTTAATAAGAAAGTGGCACAGAAGTAAGTGGGGGCTCTTCAGCTTCTGTCTACCTTGGCCTGAGTCACAGCCCAGCCCTGCCTGATTCTTTGTTAGCCTCTTTGGTTGGACTCCAGAACAGAATGAAGGAAAAGTCTTGGCTAGAAGGCTTTCCAAACACCCCTTTGCAAGGGTGTAACCTTCATTTTCCTTTGCAAATCCTGGCCAGGAACTCCTTTATGAATGAAAAGCCCAAACAGGATGAAGATAAATGGTGTCAAATGATAACCTTGGAGGTTCAAATCTGCTCTCAAATCCTGATGTGTCAAAGCCACAGAGAGCCTTGGCTATTGTCTAGTGCAGAGTTTCAATTATTAGGCCATGAGTAATAGCATCAGAATCACTGAGAAAATTTATTATAATGCAGATTCCTATAGCCCCAATCCCAGAAATGATGGATCAGTATGGCTCATATAGGGCCTGGGAAAATGCATGTTTTAAAAAAAATTATTGAAGTATAAAACATGATTAAACTTTAAAAGACAATCATGACTCTTATGCAAATATAAAATGAAAATATGTTGAAGATATTTAACCTATTAATTAACTATAGAATCAGTAAGATGTTATGATGGGTTCAAAAGATAACAGGGTATCACACTTTTATAGTTGATTCAGTTCATGCTGAAATGAATTTACAAATAGATATACAACTGGCTTTGGGAGTACTGAAGAGGGATTATCCCTCTATCACCAGACAAAATGTGCACATCTATGGGCAGCTATCATTTGCACTGCTTTCAGTTAACTACAACTTGCAAAGGTATAAAAAAGCTCAAAGATATTAAAGGTCACTGAGCCCTTATAGAATCTGTTAAATCTAGCCTAAAGCTGCCTCCTCCTTACATATCTTAAGGTCAGCCTAAAGTTTTCTCAGTACATTGTGAACTATAACCTAAATGGAATTGTAAACAGAATGTAGCCCACTCTTCTGCCAATCACTGAGTTTTGGCCAATCAAATGTGGTAAATTGTTTAAACCGTGTTCAAATGAGGCAAACACTGAGCTGTAACGAATCGGCTGTTTCTGACCTCACTCCTGTTTTCTGTATGTCACGTTCCTTTTCCTGTCCATAAATCTTCTTCCACCGCTGGACTCTCTGAGCCTACTCTGGCTTGGGAGGCTGCCCAATTTGTGAACCATTCTTTGCTCAAAAAAACTCTTATTTAACTTGGTTGAAGTTTTCTTTTAACAAATCAGATTGCCCAGAAGGGTACCACAATGCAATTCTGACTCTCAGTACTTAGAATCAGGTCAAACTCCACAAGTAAAGGACACAGTCCTCAACAAGACTGCCTTCACTTAAGACACTGGCCACAAGCTTGAAAGTCCCCAGTCTACCCACACTTCTGACCAACTAGCTATAAATTCAGAGGTTCCTTCAGATTCAATAATTCACTGGAACAGCCCACAGAACTCAGGAAAGTGCTATACTTATTATTATAGCTTTATTACATAGGATTAAATCAGGACCAGCCAAGAGAAGAGACCAGACCCACAGTGTGAAGTATGGGAGGGCTTCAGACACAAGGTTTCCATGTCCTCAGGATGTGCTACCTTCTTAGCACATAGATGTGTATCACCAACCAGGGAAGTTCACCTGAGCTCCAATGTCCAGAGTTTTTACTGGGATTTCACTATGGATTGAATGAATCATTGACCATGTGACTGAACTCAATCTCTAACCTGCCTCCGCTCCCTAGAGGTCAAACTGACATCACTTCACTAAAAGCTCCAACCTCTTAATCACATGGTTGGTCTTTCTGGTGTGGCCAGCCCCCATCCTGAAACCATCTAGGGACCACCATTAGTCACCTCACTAGCATGAAGCCGGGTGTGTCTGAGATGCAAGCCATGAATAACAAACACATTCTTAACAGTCCAAAAATTCCAAGGGATTAGAGGCCCCCTCCCCAAAACAAGGAGCAAAGGCCAGGCAAATTCTTTATTACACAACAGGTGTTTTAGACACCTTGATTTCTATTAAAAATGCCTGGTTATATTTTGGTCCATTTCAAATAATTTGTTTTCCCTATAATAAATACAGAAAACTGTACAAATCACAGATAGTTTGAAGAATCTTCAAAAGTGAACACCCCCATGTAACCAGGTCAAGAAATGGAGCGTGATTAGCACCCCAGAAAAAAATCCCTCTTGTCACTACTCCCCCAAGGGTAACCACTATTCCGACTGCTAACACCATAGATGCCTCTTGTCAGTTTGCTAACTCCCTATACATGTAATCATTCAGTAAATTTGTGTCTGGGCATCTTTTACTCAACATCCTCTCTATGGGTGTAGTTATAACTTGTTCATTCGTATTGCTATACAGTTTCACATTGTGTGGAAGACACACACGCTTCAGGAATAAAGTCAAGTTGGGGAATTGGATTTGGTCCAGCACCAGCCCTCTCCCCATTTTATAGAAGCCAAAGCCACATTACCAAGCAGGCAACGTGATTGTTCAAGCCAGAAACCTCATCTGGGCAGAGGCTGCTGTTATCTCAAGGACTATCAAAGCCCTCACGGTCAGGGGTCAAATCAGGGCAGCTTGGGATGGAACTGCCCATCCCAATTAGTAAGACTAAGGCTGGTAGTCAGAGGGCAGGGCAGCTGAGCAAAGATGGCAAGATGTGGGGGAAGAACAAAGGAGAAAAGCAAAGGATGGAAGATAGGAGAGAGAAAGAGCAAAGGGAAAGGAAGGAGAAGGAAAAGCAACAGAGTGAAAAAGGGAGACATAGAGAGACTTAAAGTGAGAAGGTGGGGCTGGGAAAAAGGGAAAGAAAGCAGAAGGGAGGGACAGGCTCATATCAGAGATGAGGGCTCCTGACATCCCCAACACTCCACCCTGTGAGTGTGGGAGCTACCAGCCCCTGGAACTCAACTCATTTCCCTGACTCCCCCATGGGGTCTGTCCTCTCTGCATCCATCCAGTAACTAGGTCACACCCACACCTGAGGGGGATCCTGGAGGTGATGTTCTTCTGCCTAGTCCACTGGGGAGCCAATACTGTGCAGAAGCTCAGTGCTGCCATCTGGGGTCTAATTGCCTCCCTGAAGGTAAAATGTGCTCTCTCTGCCTGAGTAGACAGCCGGGGACAAAGCACCAGTGCTCACCTCTGACTCCTATGTAAGTGTAGATTCCCAAACACTCTCTCAGACATGAGAAGAAGAATCAAAGGAAGGAAGACACATTTACTGAGTGGCTACTATACGTTTACTGAATGTCAGACACTGTGTTAGGGACTTCCCCTGAAAACTGAGCTTAAGATAGGTTGAGATGCTTGCTGGAGTAGAATAAGAATAAGGAGAGCTTGACTCGAGAGTTGTGTGAATCCAGGGTCCATTTGTATGCATGTGTGTGTATGAGGGTGCATAATTTTAGTATAGCATAGCATGCCTGGGCCTGGCTGGCTAAACCTCAATTCAGACTTCAATACTAACTAGCCAAGTGAACTTGGGAGAATCTATTGATCTCCCTGGATCTCAGATTATCTATGATAGGAGGATAATAATAGTTCTTACCTCGTGGAGCCATTGTGAGGAAGACATGATAACACAGGTAAAGTGCTTAAGAATGTTCTTGGCACATAGCAAGTCCTTACTTTGAGTTATCATTAT
Source organism: Nomascus leucogenys (assembly GCF_006542625.1). NCBI lineage: Eukaryota > Metazoa > Chordata > Mammalia > Primates > Hylobatidae > Nomascus > Nomascus leucogenys. Next base: position 24,760,208 of record NC_044393.1, read on the forward strand.
TGCTATCTCCATTTTTATTATTGTTATTATCTTAATTGCCATCAATATCTTTGATACTACTACAAAATATCAGCCTAGATAAATCTGGGGAGTCCTTCAGCACCCATCAGTCAGTGTGTAAAGCCATTCCTTGATACTCCCCAAGCCCAGGCCAAGTGGAAACCAAACCCCAAGCAAAGCAGGCCCTGGGTAGGGGAGGCACCTGTGTGCAGCCCCACTTATTCCACTCGTTCTGTCTCTACTTCTCTTTAGCTTCACTACATAAATGACAAAGGTAGCCACCCCAGGTCCAAGCTTCCTCTTGTCCCTTTAGTTCAGCTTCTATAGCTAACTGGTTCAATAATTATTCTCCAATTCATAATTGCTAAGAGAAGATTTAGATGACCCAATTTATCCCTTCCAGCTATGCTGGACAAGTCAATGTGTTAGTTCGTTTTCACACTGCTGATACAGACATACCCAAGTCTGGGAAGAAAAAGAGATTTAATTGGACTTAACCATTTCACATGGCTGAGGAGGCTTCAGAATCATGGTGGGAGGTGAAAGGCACTTCTTACATGATGGTGGCAAGAGAAAAAATAAGGAAGAAGCAAAAGCAGAAACCCCTGATAAACCCATCAGGTCTCATGAGACTTATTCACTATCATGAGAATAGTACAGGAAAGACTGGCCCCCATGACTCAATTACCTCCCCCTGGGCCCCTCCCACAACATGTGGGAATTCCGGGAGATATAATTGAAGTAGAGATTTTGGCGGAGACACAGCCAAACCATGTTATTCTGCCCCTGGCCCCTCCAAATCTCATGTCCTCACATTTCAAAACCAATCATGCCTTCCCAACAATCCCCCAAAGTCTTAATTCATTTCAATATTAACCCAAAAGTCCACAGTCCAAAGTCTCATCTGAGACAAGTCCCTTCCACCTATGACCCTGTAAAATCAAAAGCAATCTAGTTACTTCCTAGATACAAAGGGGAGGTACAGATATTGAGTAAATACAGCCATTCCAAATGGGAGAAATTGGCCAAAACAAGGGGGTTAAAGGGCCCATGCAAGTCTGAAATTCAGCAGGACAGTCAAATCGCAGAGCTCCAAAATGATCTCCTTTGACTCAAGGTCTCACATCCAGGTCATGCTGATGCTAGGGGAGGGTTCCCATGGTCTTGGGTAGCTCTGCCCCTGTGGTTTTGCAGGGTACAGCCTCTCTTCTGGGTGCTTTCACAGGCTGGCATTGAGTGTCTGCAGCTTTTCCAGGTGCATGGTGCAAGCTACCATTCTAGAGTCTGGAGGACAGTGGCCCTCTTCTCACATCTCCACTAGGCAGTGCCCCAACAGGGATTCTGTGTGGGGGCTCCAACCCCACATTTCCCTGCTGCATTGCCCTAGCAGAGGTTCTCCTTGAGGGCCCCACCACTGCAGCAAACTTTTGCCAGGGCATCCAGGCATTTCCACACATCTTCTGAAATCTATGCAGACGTTCCCAAACCTCATTTCTTGATTTATTTGCACCCACAGGCTCAACACCATGTGGAAGCTGTCAAGGCTTGGGGCTTCCACCCTCTGAAGCCACAGCCTGAGCTCTACCTTGGCCCTTTCAGCCATGGCTGGAGTGGCTGGAACACAGGACACCAAGTCCCTAGGCTGCACACAGCGTGGAGACCCTGGGCCCAGCCCACAAAACCACTTTTTCCTCCTGGACCTCTAGGCCTGTGATGGGAGGGGCTGCTGTGAAAGTCTCCGACATGGCCTGGAGACATTTTCCCCATGGTCTTGGGGATTAACATTAGGCTCCTTGCTACTTATGCAAATTTCTGCAGCCGGCTTGAATTTCTCCTCAAAAAATGGGTTTTTCTTTTCTACTACATTGTCAGGCTGCAAGTTTTCTGAATTTTTGTGCTGTTTCCATTTTAAAATGGAATGTTTTTAACAGTACCCAAGTCACCTTTTGAATGCTTTGCTGCTTAGAAATTTCTTCCGCCAGTTACCCTAAATCATCTCTCTCAAGTTCGAAGTTCCACAAATCTCTAGGGCGGGGGCAAAATGCTGCCAGTCTCTTTGCTAAAACATAACAAGAGTCACCTTTGCTCCAGTTCCCAACAAGTTTCTCATCTCCATCTGAGACCTCCTCAGCCTGGACCTTAATGTTCATATCACTATCAGCATTTTTGTCAAAGCCATTTAACAAGTCTCTAGGGGGTTCCAAACTTTCCCACATTTTCCTGTCTTCTTCTGAGCCCTCCAAACTATTCCAACCTCTGCCTGTTACCCAGTTCCAAAGTCTCTTCTCCATTTTTAGGTATCTTTTCAGCAACAGCCCACTCTACTGGTACCAATTTACTGTATAAGTCTGTTTTCATGCTGCTGATAAAGATATACCCGAGTCTGGGAAGAAAAAGAGGTTTAATTGGACTTAACAGTTCCACGTGACCGGGAAGGCCTCAGAATCATGGCGGGAGGCAGAAGGCTCTTCTTACATGGTGGCAGCAAGAGATAAAACGAGGAAGAAGCAAAAGCAGAAACCCCTGATGACCCATCAGATCTCGTGAGACTTACTCACTATCATGAGAATGGCATGGGAAAGACTGGCCCCCATGATTCAATTACCTCTCCCTGGGTCCCTCCCACGACATGTGGGAATTCTGGGAGATACAATTCAAACTGAGATTTCAGTGGGGACATAGCCAAACCATATCACGTAACTAACTCACCAAGTTGTATATGAACTGCCTTTTAGTTCATGAATCTAGTGTGGGCCCAGTGGAGTCATTCTATGAGAGGAGAATAGAGTAGGTATACAGAAAGAAGGAAAGGAGGCCTACTCCTGCAGAGCCCAAATGCACTTCAGTTCTTTTCTCAGTTTTCTACAGTCTGTCTTTAGGTAGTTGATGTTGTTGGTACCAAGCCTTGATCTCCTTGCCCAGGCTGGTGCACCCATCATCTGGCTTCTGTGCACAGGGCTAGCCTCCTTGCCTTAACATGGTGTCAATTCTATAAAGCTGTTTATATACCAGAGTTCCCTATGGGATCAGGCTGAAGCTCGTCTTCACCTAGAGACCACATCCTCTCTTAGCACCATCCCCTGCCCTGCCCCGCTTCCCTCAGCTCCTTTTCCCAAGAGTGTTTCCTCATTACATCATTTGCCCAAGAAACCCTGCCTCAGGCTCTGCTTCTAGGCAGCCTGAGCTAAGATACCTTACAATTTATCTTCTCACTTCAGCTGCTCTGACTGGATTTCTATCTCCTGCCAAAGCTCTGGGGCACATCTTTAACTAGTTAACAAACTGTAAGCTTTCTTTCCAAGTCATTATATGAAGGTGTCTCCTATACCATATGAATGGCTTTTAGTAATTTTGTTTGTTTGTTTTGTTTTTTTTGTTTTTTTTGTTTTTTTTGAGACGGAGTCTCGCTCTGTCGCCCAGGCTGGAGTGCAGTGGCGCAATCTCGGCTCACTGCAAGCTCCGCCTCCCGGGTTCATGCCATTCTCCTGCCTCAGCCTCTCCGAGTAGCTGGGACTACAGACACCCGCCACCACGCCTGGCTAATTTTTTTTTTTGTATTTTTAGTAGAGACGAGGTTTCCCCGTGGTCTCAATCTCCTGACCTCGTGATCCGCCCGCCTCGGCCTCCCAAAGTGCTGGGATTACAAGCGTGAGCCACCGCGCCCGGACAGCTTTTAGTAATTTATTTCAAGGTTGTACCAACATTTATTTAACTATTTGCTCTTGTTAAACATATAGTCTCTGCAATTTTCTGTCACATGCTATACTGTGATAAAGACTTTCAAAGTTCAAAAAATATGTATATGTATGTAAATAGTCTCATTTAGCATGTTTGGTCATGGCAAAATCTAAATCTCCCCTTTGCTCTCTCAAAGGGATGACTCCCCATAACCCCCACCCTCACTCCATGCCCCAACTCTTTCCCAAGTAGAGATGGAAACAAACATCACATCGCTGTATGGGGCCGGAACCTGTGCCTCTGGCCTGGTTTTGAGCATTGTGCTAGCATCGGCTGAGGTGTGACTGGTCTCACATGGTTCTTTGGGGGCGTCCCATTGGTACCCATGACTGAGGTGCACAGCCACAGCCTCTGGTCATAAAGTCCCCAACATAGTAGGATCTTTGTCGTGATCCCAGACACCTCATGTCTGCAAGAGCTCTCAGCATGTGTGTCCCCACTGTAGCATATAGGATCTCAGGTGCCACAGCAGTGGAGGGGCTGTCCTGGGCATGTCTCCCGAAATCTTCCCTTGCCCATTTCTAATTTAACCTCTTTTCAGTGCCACATGCCTCCAGCATCTTGCTAAATTCAGGACTTTTCAAACGGGCCTGGAAAGTTCCCATGCAATGCTAAAATCCTTGAGAAATAAATTATCCTGTTCCTTGAGTTTCCCTAGAAATGTTTGGCTGTTTCTAACACACACTGGGTTTTCTATGTTCACGCTGGGTTTTTTTGTTCTAAATGTAATCTTCTCTTTGTTTTTCAGAGAAGCCTCATAGCTTACCCTTCATGGTAGAAAGTTCTAGGGGAGGAAATTGATAAAGAAATAAAACCATTGACTGCCCCCACCTTCGAAAGAAGAAATATGCTGGGAAACATTTTTAAAACATTAAATCTTGCTTTTTAATTGTCATTGTCATGATGATTATACTAACCATCACCATTTATTGACTACCTATTAAGTGTTTGCTCTTTACAAATATCTCAAGTCCTCTCCCAGGTTGAAGATTTTTATCCCCATTTTACAGACGAGAAAAATGAGGTCCCACGTGGTTAACCTGCTTGAAATCAAGTCCATGAGGGCAGTGCTGGAATCAAATCTAACCTAACTCTAGAACTCTTTATCTACTTCTCCACATCTCATGGATTATTAGGACTTATTATCAATGTTTTTGTTATGATATTTGAAAGGAAAATGTAGTCTTATCTCATGCACCCAAAGTGAAGGGTGGACCCCCAGGAAACACTTTCCCTGGCCACCAAATTCTGTTTCTTCTGTTCAGGTCACAGGAAGGGTAGACCCCCAGGGAAGGTTTTCCCTGGCCACCAAATTCTGTTTCTTCTGTTCAAGTCACAGAAAGGGTGGACCCCCAGGGAAGGCTTTCCCTGGCCACCAAATTCTTTTTCTTCTGTTCAGGTCATAGGACCTTCCTTTTCCCCACTGGGATTTCCTGGAAAGGGTGAGGGGATTACCTGGTCAAAGAGTTCCTTTTACCATTCATCCCAGCCCAGAGTCAGGGTGAACTTTAGTGTGAAATCCACTACTGGGATCAGTTTGACAAAATCCTTCAGAGACATCTAGAGAGCAGATTCCTTTGGAAGAAAAGTGGAGGTCTTAAGGGAAGCAATCCTATGGGTTATTGGCAGAGTAACAACTGTCATCCAGACTGGGACTTTTGAGAGTCGAAGGCGGAACTATTAAAAGTTGCACTGGGACAACCTGCATAAACTTGGGCTGACCCAGGATAACCAGGACATATGACCACCTTGGTCATACAGACAGAGCCAATGAGAAACAAGAATAGGGCTCCCCCTGTAATACGTTAAGTATCAGCAGAACATCCTACTATGGGACTTTTCCCCTGGCTATTAGCATTATTATTGCCCCTTAAATATGTCATAGTCAAAGATTTGTCTTATTCTTCAGTTTGATTGCCATTGATTTTTGAAGCCCACATCTTCTTCCCCAGGGAAACATATCTTCAGCCAAATGATAGAAGGAAATAGAAAAAAGACCCACAATTTATAGGCATTCATTTTACAGGCATCACTTTAGGGATACAGCTGGTCCCAAAGCAGCATTTCTCAAAGGGTGGTCCAGGAACCACCTGCATCACAATCACCTGGGATCTAGTAAAAAATGCTAATTTCCATGTCCCAAGGAAGACTTACCAAATCAGAATCTCTGGGGATGGACCTGGGAGATGTATATTTTTTAATAAGTCCCCTAGAGGTTCTTACGTGTACAGCCAGGCACACAAGAGGCCACCATACCAGGAAATCCACGTAGCCTGCAGGTGATCATGCCCTGATTCTACTCCCTGTACATCAGGCTGTGAGATCTCAGGTCTGAGATGCCTTGCTAAGAGCTGTGTCACCTCCTGCTCTCTCAGAATAAGATTCCTGGCAACACCCAGCTAGAGTGTCATGAAGATCCCCTAAATCCCCGGTGGATCTGTCAGCCCTGGTTTAACAGTGTGCAGAGGCGGCTGGGTCTCGGGCAAGCAGTAGGCAGGTTCTTGGCTATGGCATCTGCCAGGAGGAGCTGGTAACAGGCCTGATTTATGACACTCAGCATGGGACCTGGCTGCTGAGCTCAATCACTGTGGCTCCCCACGGTGGGGTTCGTGCACTGTAACAGGCCTGGAAATTGGAGAGGAATTTACCTCCTGCTGCCGAACATTACATAACAATCAAGGGAAACAAGCAGAGGCAGGAGGGGGCCTCCTCAGCTGGCACTGGCAGCCTGGCACAGCAAAGAAGATAGGACTGGGAGTTATCTGCTTGGGTTCTCACGCCCTCGGCAGCCTGTGCGAACAGGTTCCAGAGTGGCCCCGTCAGAGCTGGCATCAGAGCCAGCCAAGATACAAGCATCAGCCCAGCAACTTTTAGAAGGGATGGCTGGGGAGACAGGCTCAGAGGAGGAAAAGGGCTGCTCTCTAAACTCCTGTCAGCCAGCCCAGCAGCTCCAACTCTAACAGCACTTATAGAACATGCACCAATTAATACCTTCCTGATTTGCAACTGGGAATAATTCAAATAGGACCTGAGATTGACATCTGCAACATGAGAGGACATGGAACAAAATGAAGATGGGCAGGGAGAAGAGACCCAGGTCAGCACAGGCCCATAGGTCATGATGGGGAGCTTGGATTTTCTTCCAAGTGCCCTGGACAGTTGCTGAAGGACGTTCTTTCGTCTAGATCAGCCACCTCCCTAGAATTTCCCACAGGGTTAAGGAACATGTGACAGCTGATTATGATAACTGAGTTCTGATGGACTCGCAAGGAACACAAGTTCTTATCTATTTATTAAAGCAGACCCAGGTAGATGCGTATTTTGGCAACTTTAAGATGAACTGACGCACTAACACTCATCAGCAGGTGATGAAACTTCCATTCTGACAAGGTGGCTGGGCCTCACAGACACTCTCCCACCCTAAATGAACCACAAAGACAAGATTCCAAGTACCACTCTTAGCTACTGACTTCATGACCCACAAAATGTGCTGGCCTAGAAACCTACCAATAATTTTTCAATAAAAGAACTTTATCTTCTGGTAAAATCTTACATAGAGGTCCAATGTATGAAATGCATTTATCACCAATGAAATTAATGATTCCTCTGCTGTCTGTCATCCTGACTAGACGCATACTCCTTGAAGGCAGGGAATGTGTCTGCCTCCTTCATTAGTGTATTTCCAGTACTCAAAGAGTATCTGGCATGCAGTAGACACAGTAGCATTTGTGCAATGTGGAAAAGAATGGGATTAAATCAGATACACTTCTATTAAGGTATCAATATTAAGTGACACCAATTGTGTGCAAGCCAGGCCTTGCAATGAGTGCCCGGAGTATAATAGTAAACAAACTCATCACAGGCTTTCCTCTATTTTGCTCCTAGTGTAAGAGGAAATTGATATTAATAGATGTAAATTTGCAACTGAGGTGTGTGCTAGCAAATAGAGGTAACAGGACTATGAATATACAGAAGGGAAAACTGACCTGGTCAAAAGAAGGTCAGGGAAGGATTCCTGAAGAAAGTATTATTTAAGCTAGGACCTAAAGCACAAGTAATACTCAGCCAGATAATTGGGACAGGGGGACAGGGAGGATGGAATTGCATTTCTGTCCGAGAGAACGGCACCTGCAAAGCCCCCAGTAGAAGGAATATGACCTCCTGATCCTGTCTTTCAATCATGGCATCTCTACCTCAGTCTGTTTTTACATATTGGACTTTCAGGGTCACATTCCTTTAGAAAAAAAGTGCTTGACAACTAAAATACAAATACTGGAAGTTGAGCTGACCAAATGACCTCAAAGGGCCCTATGAGCTCTTAAAACCTCTCTACATACAGACTCAAGAGAGCTTGGCAATGGCCTGTATGCCTAGGTCAAGGCAATAGGTCAGGGGTCAAAGGTGACTGACCAGACCCACGACACTCAATGGCGAGCTGTAGCTAATGAAAGAACAATGTTCATTTGTTTCTTGTTTGCTTTTTTTCCTTACATTCTAGATGCACATTAACTATTCTGGTTATTTCTAAATGAGTTCGACGTCTTAAAGTGAATTCCTTTTGCCTTTACAACTTCCAAAATGCAATCTATTAAGCTCATTTCATACATTCATTCATCAAATAGTCATTGAAAATATATTTTAAGACATGTCCTCAGTTAGACATGTGATATGGAGGTAAATAAGACAGTGTCTCTGCCTTCATGAAGATCAAAATTGTACATACTTAACAGAGACCTAACATGGCAATATTTACGATTACATGTCTGCTATTGACCAAGTAATGTGCTGGACACTTCGCATACATTATCCCCTGCAACTTCCAACCCTGTTTCAGATTTGAAAATTGAGTTTCAGAGAGGTTAAGCATTATCTAAGGTCACACAGCAAGTAAGTGGGAGAACCAGCATCCAAATCCAAGTCCATGTAACTCCAGAGCCTGTGTTCATGATCACCACAGGCTGATGCTTCAAATAAGGAGACAAATGAAGAAAATCAAATCACAAAGAATTAAAAGAAATCATAGGTAAATGTTTACTGAATCTTGTTTTGAGAAGGATTGTCAAAGTATAACAGAAAAGGAAAAAAAATCAAAAAGGGGATTGATAGCAATAACTACATAAAATTTCAAAACTTCTACTTATCAAAAATACCATATAAAACTTTGATAGGTAAATGAGAATGTGGCAAAAAAAAAAAAACTGCAACATGTCTAATAGACAAAACTTTAATAGCCCCACTATTAAAAGTTGTCATAAATTGGTATATAAAAAACCAAGAGAAATATGAAAAAATGATACAATTTTCAAAAGAGGAGAAATTGAAAATGGCCAATAGGCACACCCAAAATTATTATTAAAGTATTAATAATAAAAAACAAGTAATTTAAGAAATAGTGATATATCCCTTTTATACTGTGAAATTGCCAAGGGTTTAAAAAAAAATCAAAATAATTCTAGTGTTGATTGATGAATGTGCTGTGAAATCAACCTGAACATACACTGTATCAGTAAGTATCGAGTGAGCATTTGACAACATGAGTTAAGAACTTTAAAAAAGATTATAACCTTTAACTCAATCATTTTACTTTAGAAATTTATCAGAGAGTCAGACAAAGAAGCATATAGCAAGATGTTCACCGTGGCATTATTTATAGTGTGGAGAAACTATAAATCAAGTTAAAGTCCAACAATAGATGCACAGTGAAATCAATTTTGGTGTATCCAGATGGTAATATGCAGCGAGTGAGAATCATATTTTTGAAGACTACTTAGTACCATGCTCCATCTATTTATTTATCTATCTAGAAAGAAATATACCAAACGTACCATTGCAATGGCAAACTGTGGTGGCGGGATTAAATATGATTTTTATTTTCTTTATAATGCTTTTCTCCATTTTTTAATTTTCTTCAATTTATCTGCATCACATTTGCAATAATGTATATACATATATAAGTATTTCTTTTAATTTGTAAATAAGCATGTACCAAACTCAGCTCTGCTTTTTCTTTGCTCAAACTCCTTCATCCCTTTCACTCCCTTCTGCAGTTGACAAAATTTCAGAATCGCCTCCAACTGTTTGTTGTTTAATCTCTCTCCCCTACCATTTCTACAACTTCATTACTTCAACTTTGGGTTCTTGTTGCCTTGTGGCTAGACCACGGCAATATCCTATTAACTGATGCCCCTGTTTCTAGCTTCCAACCCTGCCCCACTCCTGAACTCTCCTCAAATTCAGTTTACATTCTGCTGCCAGACTGATCCCCTCTAACAAAGATAGTAATAGTATCCTGTTACTGCCCTGCTCTAAAACAGGCAGTAGCTCTTTAGTTTCTAAGGATAAAATCCCAAAGTCCTTTACCTGGAGTGTGAAAGTAGGAGCTATGGAAGGAGGGGGAGATTTAGATTACAGCTGTCACAGTCTTGACTTTTTATATAAAGGTCCGAGGCTAAACTATAACCACCTGTAATTTTTTAAAAAAGTATATTACTTTGTTCCTGGACCTAATGTTCTCTTCCATCTGTATCAGCCACCAATGCTCCACCAAAACTACTTTTCTCCAAGCTTTTCATATGACCCCACCCAGCACATAGTAGGTGCTGAGTTGAGGGTACGGGTAATACAGATGTTGTCAGACCTGGACACAAGCTAGCATCCCATGACCCTGGCCACACAGAGTCTCTCTTCCACTATAACTTTGTGATTCTTTCTTATTTAAAGGATGTGAAGGGGCTATGACCTGAAAAAAAAAGAAATCAATGGCTCTCTGCTAATAAAGGTTCTTATGCGGTAAATGTGCTCTTGGGAAGCCAGATCCTGCCCTTCTCCACGGTTTTGGCCTGATGCCCTGGAGTGATTTACTCTGCGGTAACATGATGGAGCCTCCACCATGGAACGGAATTAAATAAAAATGCAATAAAAGAGGACAAAATCAATCTGCTTACAGTTTTGTTTAATAAAAATTCATGAAGGATGGGCAGGCAGGCCCATAAGCAATGTACCATCTCTGCTCAGGGGCTGGCTGGAGACATTCACTCAGGCTTCAGGCATGGGGCGGGGGCTCAGCTGAAAACCAGCTGAGTAAATCCCTTACTCTGCAAACTGCTGCAGGCTTGGGTCCTTCTGCCAGGCCAGAGAGCCAGTCCCATCTCATTGTAAGAAGGGAAAACCAGGTAAGGGTATGTTAATAGAAGAATTCTTGAAAGCCAAAGAAAGATAAGAGACTTTTTAATGGGATTTATCTCCCTAGAAACCAAAAAGTTCCATGTGCTCTGGAACAATCTAAACCACCTCTAAGGCCTGATGAAGTATTTCTTACAGTAGAAACTATTTCTGTCCACAAACCATTTCTTTAAGTCATATGGTTCTATGCAAAAGCTTCCCCATCTTTGGGTGAAAGTACCCAACCAAAGTCTTCCAATTATGTGTAAAAGGGGTCAGCACACTCCTGCATGCGGGCCATATCTGACCTACCACCTGTTTTTAAATAAACCTTCACTGGGACACAGTCATGCACGTTTATTTACATATTGTCATGACTGCTTTTGTGTTACAGTGACAGAGTTGATTAGTTGTGACAGAGCCCTGCAAAGCCTAAATATTTACTATCTATCCTTCCCTTGATGATAAAGGTTTACAGACCTTGGATCTATACCTTGAGGATTCTCACTCACCCACCACACTAACTCATTTGTCCATTTAACAAAAGCTTCCTAAATTCTTACATGCCAGGTGCTACCCTGAGACATCAGAGAGGGCAGAGAAGAATATGATTTGAGTCCTTGCCTTCTAAAGGACTGTGTTGGTTTTCTATTTTTGCATAGCAAATTACCACAAGCTTAGTGAGTTAAAACAATGCCATTGATTATTTCACAGTTGTATAGGTCAAAATCCTATAGGTGGGCTCAGCTGGGGTCTCTGCTCAGTGTCTCACAGACAGAAACTACAGTGCCAGCCAGGGTAAATTCTGCAAGCTCAGGGGAAGAATTTGATTCCAGCTTCAGCTTCGTTGTTGGAAAAATCCAGCTCCTTGCAGCTCTAGATCTGGATTCCAGGGTTTCTTGCTGACTGCCAGTCAGGGGCCACTCTGCCGCAGGGGACTCCATATTCCTGCTCACAGGTCCCTCCAGCTTAAAACCGACAATGGCACATTGACTCCTTCTCCTACTTTGAGTCTTTCTGGCTTCCCCTTAGGCCAACTGCTGGAGAAGTTTCTCTACCTTTAAGGGCGCATGTGATTTCACTGAATCCACTTGGATATCCCAGGATAATCTCCCTATTTTAAGGTCAACTTGCCATAAAACATAACATAATCATGAGAATGATATTTCCTTGTATTTATCACAGGTTCTGGATATTAGAATGGGACCTTTCCAAAGTTCTGCCTACCATGGGGAGTAAGTAGTAGGTAGGCTAACTATTAACAGCTGTAACAAACAGACCCCCACATTTCAGTAGCTTAAAAGCAAGACTGATATTATAATTATCACATAACTGTCCAGGGCAGAGGTTCCAAGTGGGTGAGATTCTGTCCTATGAGGTCCTTCAGGACCCCAGACTGATAGTGACCATGTCATCTTCAACGAATGGCCTCCAAACCTACTTTTTGCCATCTCAATTAGCCAAAAAGGGAAAAAACACAGAGGGGAATATATGAGAGGGGGTATATGGGAGATGGCACAAAGCATTTCTGCTCATATTCTATGGGAAATAAATAAGTCACATAATCACATCTAACTTCAATGGAAAATAAAAAATAAAGTGTAGCTGAGTAACCATGAACCCAGCACATCTATTAAAATGAAGGAAAGAGAGGATAGATTTTAATGGTCAGTAGCTGTCTCCTGTCCAGGTAAGGACAAAGGAATTAATAGCTATGAATTGACATCTGATTACAGCTTTGGCCACTGAGGCCATATGTGTTAATATGCTCTAATTTTCTACATAATATTTATTGCATTTTAAAATATCTAAGTAGGTTCTGCTTAAGAAATTAATTTTAAAAAGAGAATACATACTAAAATAGCTAGATACAAAAAAGTAGTGGATACCAAAAGAGAAGTAAGAATGAGACATAAAATTATGAAAAGTAAAAGTAAACTTACTTGTACTTGAATAAATCAGGGAAATCATATTTATTCAGGGCTGTGTGTTTACTCTCCTATGGGCTCACTTAATGGCAGAGTCAGAATTTTATCCAGGTCTGACTGGCCTTATAGTCTAAACTCTATACTCATAGGAACCTCCCAAATGAAAGGATTCAGGGAGAAGTTGGCATAATGCTCTAGAATATTGTTAAGTAGCAGAGGGACATGGTCCTTGCTGGGCAATAAAAAGATAAGTTTGGCAGGCAGCATGTTTTGGATGAATGGCATAGAAGCTGCCAGTGGGAGGACGCCCCCAGTGGGGCAAGTGTGTGAGCCAGGGAGGGGTTCGGTCCACAGGAGAGGAAAGGACACAGTGGGGAAATTCTGGAACTTACCGATCAGATTTTTAGAAGAGAAGAAAATAGGAACAAGAAAGAAACACGTTAATTTTCAAGTCTGGGTGAAACTTTTTAGCAGAAAGAGTGAGGCAGGAAGCTACTGCTAGTGAGAATGAAGATATTGGGTTTAGTTGGAGGCAGGTCAGATTTTAGATACTGGCTGGGACTACATTTGAAAATGTCTCTAGGCAACTGATTATGCTAGAGGGTAGCTCCATTGAGCTCTCAGTTCCAAAGGGTCCTTCTTAGAAGCAAGAATTGGAATTTGGGAGCTACGTGCAGAGATGAAAGGGACAGCTTAGGTGAACAAGACAGATGGGAGAGATCAAAGAACACAGAAGAGCACACTTGGGACATGTCAATAAAAAAGAAGAGAAGATGGAGACAGAGAGTGGGGAAGAGGCAGAAGAGTGGCATCTCACAGCAAGAGAGGTCATAGGACCCAGGGAAGATGGTACCCAGGTTCACCTGATTTGGGGAGCCAGCAAATAGTTATGACATCAAAGAAGAAAATTTCTGGAGAAGGGCAAGGATGGGAGATATGGACCAAATGTTAGAGATCACTAAGAAACGTGAAAGTAAATACAAGACACTCAGAATTGTCTGACTTAGAAAGTATACATTTCTAACTTCACTAAACCTAGCTAGAGCCCCATCCACGAACTGCCTAAGAACTTCCTTCTCCTGGAAGTTCTACTTCTTCATCTTTTAGTATCCGTCTTCTTTACATTTCTCAACTCTATTGCCAGTCTACAAAAGAGAAGTTGAGCTGGGGCTTTATCCAACTTTGAGCCAGAGAAGATAAGAGTTGGTGCACTGTTGGTATGGAGACAACAGAAACAAGTGTAAACCTCCAAGGGTGTTGGATGGAGGCACTTAGTCCAGCTGCCCTTCAGGCTTCCTCCAGGGAGAGTGATGAGTTTTAGTGACCTCCCATGCTGTGTGTGTATACGGGGTACATATGGGGTGAGGGGTAGGGGATAGGGAATGAGAACCCAGACCATTGTCCGGGGCTGTAGGATAGATAGTCCCTCCAGGGTGACCTGCCACAATTGTGGTACCTGGGCCATAGACAGGGCCAACAAAGCAGGTCTAGGGGCCCCTGGAGCTGGACTTGGGTGGGCTCCCTCTCCTTCTACTTTGTCCAAAATTTGTGGTAGCAAATGTTGGACTGGAGAACTGGTTCAGAGACAGGGAGAGACTTAACTTTGCTATAAAAAGTTCCCAGTCTGGGGGACAAAAGGGGAACAGAGGAGGAGACCCAAGTACCCCCTACAGGAAGTCACCTTCTGGGAGAGAGAAGAATGTAGAAGAGGACAGGGTCCCATTAAAGCCCCAAGAACAATTAAGGCAGTGTTCCATGAAACCAACAGAAGACAAAACCTAGGACACCTGCCAGGGAGAAGGGAGGAGCCACTGGCCACCAAGAACAGGAGTGTAAGGGAGACAGCAAGTGCTCTCAGTGGAGAGCGGTGCTCCTGCAGGCCAAAATCTACAGGTGGTGAAGTTCAAGGTAGCCTATGTTGGGAGGATGGGAATGAGGCCAGCTGGCCTTGGGAGAGTGGTTTGAGAGGGTCCCCAGGGAGAGAGGGAGGAAAGGAGAAGGAAGTAAAAGCCTAACTGTGTGGCACTGACTGGGGCAGGCTGAGGGCAAGAGCTTTCTCTTCCTCCTCAGCCATACTCGGTGGTTGGTTTGACTTTCGCATCAAAATCCAGCTAATTTGTCTGTGGCAGGAGGACAGTGCTCTAAAGGGACCTGCACATTTAGGGGCTGTCAATCATTTGCTTTATTTTCTTCTGTGGTGGCTCAGGGTGGGACATCTCCTCCAGCCCATGGCATGCTGTCTTCATGACTTGACTCTGATTATCCTCTTTCTCCCCAGGCTGTGGCCTTCACCACCTGTTTTATGTAAGTGACTGCTGAGGCCTGAGGCCTGGCAAGGGTCCACACAGTAGGGGGACTCACCATGGTTGCTTGCTCAGCATTCCAGGAGCCACCCCCCACCCTCAGAGGACAGGTATGGTCTGCTCTTCCCCTGTCAAATGCGCCCAGGCCTATCATACACTTTGCCTGGGCCTTGCGCATGTGGGTGAAGGGTAAATGAGATGAAAACCCAACCTACGCACTCCTCACCAGCTGCGCTGCATCCTCGCAGAAGAAAAGGCACCTTTGTCTAATTGGTTGAAGGTGCCAGGTGGACTCACTGCAGCCCTGGCTCCTCCCCTTCCCAAGCCTGAGCAGGAAGAAAGAATTTGTCAGGGCATCCCACTCCCCAGAGGTTCCCCAGCTGGGTCCTCCTCTCTTCCCTCTGTGCTCCCACAGGCTTAGCTGGTCCTTGTCGGAGGACAGCTGCGTTCTGGTCTCTTGGAGCAATGCTTCTCCCACCTTAGCGTGCCTCAGAGTGATATGGGGAACTTGCGAAAACACACATTCTTGGGCCCCAACCCCAGAATGTCTGATTCAATGGGCCTTAGGATGGGCCCATTTGCTTTTTTTAACACGTTCCCAGATGATACTGATGGTGTTGGTCCAGGGATCCGAGGTAGAGAATGCTATCTTAGTTACACTCCCCGGCTCAGCGAGAGGTTGAATCCTCCTCAGGCGTAGCCTCAGGGCTCTGCGCAGACTCAGTGTTCAATCAACACATATCAATTTTACCAAATGGAAGCAGTGAAGGGTGGATTGTTGACTGACTCTGGGATCCCATGAACAACTGGCTCCTTTATGTCCAGGCCTATTAAGTTAATAGGAAACTCAAGGGTGCAGGCAGCGTAGATGTGGCGGGGAGGCAAGGCTTGACATCTACAGCATTGAACTCTGGAGAATCTCCTTTCAAACTGTCAGAAATCATAAACATGATAATAGCAGCAACCACTTATTAATCCCCTGCCCTGTGCTGAGCTCTTCTTTGTGCAACCAACCCAACAGGGCTACCAAGTCGGAACTGTGTGAATCCCTATTTTACACATAAAGACTCCAACAGACAAGCAGATCTCAACCCAAGGCCTCATGAAGCACCAGGCATCAGGCCACATTCATTCGTCTTCAGAGCCTGCAAGCTTCATCATCACGCTGAGCACACTGAGCCCTCTCCAGAGAGACAGAGAAACTTGGAGGTCAGAAGTAGCTACGCTTTAGAGAATGGCAGTATCTGCCTAGGAAGAGAATTGAGTCAGTGGAATAAACAGTCTGATTCCTAAACTGTGGTGTAGCACTGACCAGGTGCATGAACTTGGGCCTCCTTCAGCACCTCTGCCCCCTGAACTGTAAAATGGGAATAATAATTCCTAACTGTTGGGATGTTGTTGGATTAAATGAGAATATATACCAAAATGCCTGATACAGTACCTGACCCTTAGGAGGGGTCCAATAAGGACCCCCTTAAAGCAGGCTCCTTTCTCTTCCTGTAAATATTTTGGAGTGACAACTCAGAGCCAAATTTAGCAATTTTGCCTGACAACCTTGGGGCCGGGGAGGAGGAGAGGATGGAGAGGCAGATACAGCGACCTACAATGATGCAGGGCAAACAAGTTGCTGCAGTCCAAACAAGTCCTAGATCAGTAGAAGCAGGCAAGAACCTGGCTTTATAGAACACACAGGCCCCACAATCACATGCCAAATCCACTCAAAGGACCCAGTGTCAGGAACCGTGTCAGTGGAAAGGGGTGGGGTGGCTGTCCCTGAAATCCTTATTCAGGGAGTGGCCATGTCTCCTTTGCACACCCAAGGACAGAAGCTGTACCTAGAAGAGGCCACACTAAGCTCAGCAACTCAATTTGCTAAGGCCCTCACCCTCCAGAATCCTGTAGCCTGGGTCTCCTTAGACCACCCAGAGGAAAAGGACTTAGGAGGCCCCATGTGGCCTAACAGGCAAGCCAACACAGTAGATGCTGGCGGGAGACACTCCTGGGTCTAGAATCACAGTCTAGCACTCACTAGCAATAACCTTCACTTCTGTGAAGGAATAGTAAAAATGGTACCTAACTTCAAGATTGCTGTGTGATGCACATCGAGCCTTTAGCGGAAGTGCTTATCACAGAGGAGGCTCTTATAAATATTAGCTGCTATTATCCTTGTTATCCTTGTTATTATTGTTGTGTCCACACCTGTAAGGACATAGATAAGATTAAAAAATAACTGAGTCTTAGTTTTCTCACTTATACAATGAACATGTTAATAGAATACATCCCCATAACATTGTTACAACATTTAATGTATGTCAAAAGCACCTAGCACACAGTAAGCACTCAGTAAATGTTAAGGATGATTTCTAGCTGGAGGCACAGATGACACCACAGTTAGGATGATCAGCTGTTCTGATTTGCCAGGGACTTTCCAGTTTTAGCCCTGAAAAGTTCCGTGTCCTGGAAACCCCTCAGTCCCAGGCAAACCAGAACAGTTGGTCACCCTACAACAGCCCAGCTGGCTGGGGCCTTCCTTGCTCCCCCAGGCAGTGCAGGGAACGTTTCTGGCCCACGTCAACCTGCCCCTGGAAGCTAAGCCAGGCACTGGGCTGCCCTCAGGGTATACGCGGCCCCAGGATTCCTGAGCCAGTGTTCTCAGGACGAAGTGTCCCAGCAAGGCTCAGAGAAGCTCAGAGACAGAATCCACGCCCACATCCAGGATCCCGGAATGAGAGCTCCTCGAGAGGATGCAGAGAGACAGAGCCTAGGGAAAATGGAAATTGTCTCTGAGGGCCCTGCTGGACTCAGAGAAGGGAGAGAACCGTGTTCCCCCATGATGAATAATGCAGGTAGAGGAAGCAAGGGGCGGAGTAGTTGCCACTGGGCCCCCAGTTCCTCCCCAGCCAGGCTGCTGCTGAGCAGGAAGCCTCCCGGCTGAGCCTGGGAAGCAGTTATCACTGGTGGGTGATTAAGTTACTAATCCTTCAGGGAGAAAACATTTAGAGGCCCATATTAAAGCAGTGCGAAGCAAAATCACATTCCATTTCAATTTAGTTTAGCAATTCCCGTGATTTAGTTAAATGAAAAGCAATTGTTCCAATTAATAGTATTGAATGTTATTCATCAAAAGTGTCAAAACAGCTCTGTGGCTGCATTAGTAACCCATTCTCTTGTCAGAGATATGGATAATTCCCCAGGACAGAATGGGGAAATGGTAGGGTTCGGGGGTTTTGGTGAAAAGGTCAAAGTCAGAGGGAGTATTTACATGCACATGTGTAGGCTCATGTACATGCGACCTGTGTGCATGGACAGGTGCATATGTGAGCACATATATCTTACATGCATACAGATCCAAAGTGTACCCAAGTGTATATATTTGTATGAAGTTAAGTGCATATGCCAATATGCCTGGGTAGCTGTGCACAGGTGTGTGTGCACCTGTGTGTTCCTGGTGCACATATACATGTATGTATATATGTGCAAATGTGTAAGTGCCTTGCGTGCCTATATGTACATGTGTGCATATGTGAATTTATGTACATGCACATGCACGTATTTAGTTATACATTCAGGTATGGTGGTATGTATACACAAATTATCCTGAAGACATGTTGCTATCCAAGGGGGTGCAATGTGAGCATACACAGGTATGCATATTTTGGGGTGCCTTCATACATATTGTAAATATATCTGTATGTATCAGGGCAAGTGGTGTAGGGAGTTTGCTGCCTCGATGGATTAAGAGCTGTGCCATCAATTTCCATCCTTATGTCATAGTGAGTGATTTGGCTTGTCACTGGGACATTGCCATTCAAATTTAGCCCTCATGATCCAGAAACTTTTTCTGTCATGTGAACTGCTGCATTCTCAGGACCCAAAAGAGAGCCTGGCACAGAGGAAGTTTCAATGACATATACTGATAGAATAGATTAATGGATGGATGGAAAATAGATTGATAAGTGGATGAATGGGGAAGGATGGGCAGATGGATGGATAAGGATGGAGGGATACATGGCAGCGTAGAGAAATGAGTAGCTGGGTAGGTGGGTGGGTAGGTAGGTGGGTGGGTGGGAGGATGGATGGATGAGGGGCTAGATGGATGGAGGGGATGGATGGATGGGAGAATGGCTGAACAGAATAAATGGTTTGCCTTAGGTCACTGGGTCTATCAGGCCTCCCAGTAGTGGGTGCATCCCAGTCTTTTTCCCTCAGGGTAAGTCCTAAGCTTCTCTGGCTTTCAGATAGCTCAGCTCAACCTCTCAGACAGCTTCATCCAGGGCAGGCAGCAGGCTCAGAGGGCTCACAAGCTGCCAGAATCAACCAAGGCAAAATATTGCAGAGTCAAGAGCAGGAAGGGCAGGGACTGCTTTGGAGTAGCTGACAAATCTCAGCTTTGCTGGGCTAACAGGAAGCTGACCTGGCCAGGCAGGCCCAGGAGGATACAAACCAAAAAGGCCCCTTCAGGGGCTTGTATACCCCAAGCCAAGGTTCCTGCATCTGGCTTTTGTGCTGGGGCTACAGCTGCCAGCTCCTGACCCTATCCCAGCCCTGTCCTTCTCTGTCACTGTTCTTCCTGCTCCTTGCATCTTCCACAGCAGGGGGAAGCCACGTGTCCATCCCCATCCAGACGCAGATGCGGCTCATCACAGTTCCATCACCCCAGACTAGGATGATACAGGGAATCTACAGATAACTTCCCATCACTGCTGCCCTTGCTTCCCAGACTTCCCTGGTTCTCTCTGGAGCTAACCAGACCCTGGAGGGGGCCCCAAGACCCCAAGCGGGTCAGTTGTGTGGCTGTCAGTCCTCCCACCATCCTTTTGAGCATTGACAGGATTTTTGCCTGGTCCACCTGCTGTCGGGGCCTGCCCCCTAGTGGCTGACTCTGCCCCATACACTGCCCCACCCCAGGGCACCAACTCTGAGCCTGGTAGCCCCCTCAGCCAGCCTCAGCCAAGAAAGGAGTTCTGAGTCTTTGCAAAAGCTCCACCATGGCCCCATTTCTCCCTTTTCAGCCATGGCACGGTGGGGCCAGATCTCTCCACAGGCACACAGTACCTGGCTGCCCGGAGTCTGCATTGCCCCCAGTCTGTCTGCAAGTGTCCATCCATCCGGATGGTGATTAAGCACGAAGAGGAAGTGTTAGGATGTGATCCCTGAACCCATGAGGCTCATAAAGACAATAGCTGGGACAATAGCAAGAGGCACTGGGCGTCCTGTCTATTTTGGGGAGGCCCCAAGCATGGCTGGCCAAACCAAGGGCATCCCTGAGGCTCATTAATCTGTGTGGGAGTGATGAAGACAGGATAGAGGGTCCAGGAGGCCTTCCGCCAGCCGTTTCCTCCCAGCCCACCAGCTCTGCTCCATACTCCACACGCGGAGCCCCTGACCCCAGCCTCCAGAGACCCAGCCTTGCCAGCTCTCTGCGGTAGACCCAGCTCCCTTCCTCTCCTTTCAAAGCCTTGTACTGAGAGATTAGAGGCCCTGGCCTTTCTGGGATCCACTCTTTGTTTTCTCCCTGAGGGAGGCAAAGGAAGAAGTAAAACACTATCAGCCTCATCCAGGCTGAGGCAATGGAGAAACTGCCTTGAAATATCCTTCTGGTGCTCTGTTCCCACGGCCTGGCCTCCTCGGAGCCCAAGAGTAGCAAAAGGTTAATTGCTGGGGTGTTGGGCCCAAGCACGGGGCTGGAGGAGCCAGAAAGCCAAAACTATAAATATGCAGTTGTTACATATGCCTCTCTCCCTTCCCTTCTCCCTTTATCCTTCTCTCCCAATCACTAAACAGTTGCTAGCTTGAAATCAGACATGATGTAAGCAAATGCCTCTCTCTCTTCCCTTCTCCCTCTATCCTTCTCTCCCAATTGCTAAACAGTTGCTAGCTTGAAATCAGACATGGTGTAAGTATTTACACCAGAGACATTGGCAAACACTGTAAAACAAACCAGTACCATCAAGGCAGTCATGAAGCCCCACTTTCCCGGTCCCGGGATGAAAGTCAGACACCCAATTGACTTGGTTGGAAACCATCACTTGTGGCAGTTTTAGGGCCACAGAGACTGGAGTACACACCAGCATACTGTTCCCAGCACCCTAACCTTATTCCACCTGCCCTTGCAGTCTCTGACCCTGGATGGTACTAGGACATGAGATCAGTCCAAAGAGTCAGGAGACCTGGATTCTACTGCAGATGCTGCCCCTGTCACTTTACCTCACTGATTCTTTATTTTTCAACAAGAAAATGGAGCAGTAATAACCCACTATAGGACTCAAACCTCATTGGGTTGTTGTGAGAATTGAACAGACTATTGCATGTGAAGCACTTAGCACATTGAGAGTATTGTGGGACCTGGTTGATAGTAACTATTCGATAAAAGTCAGCTGTTGTCACCATGATTGTTATTAACATTACTTTCCTCATGAGTGTTTTAAGGCTAAAATAAAATAATAGCTATAACAACATCTGCATGATTTTTTGTCTTTAAAATGTTTCCAGTAATGTAAACCAAAAGTGGCCTGGATGTCTCCTTCAACTTTTCCTATGCCCAGGTTCATCTAAGCACAATGCTTGGCTGGTAGTGAATGGCCAATGAATGGCAGGTGACCAACCATACAGCTTAGACATTTTAGGAACTATGACATTTCTAACACGATAAAGGAGTCCTGGTCCTTTGCTTGTTCACTTAGGGTATATATCTTATTGTAAATTGCTGCGAACCTAATTTTTGGAGCTGAGGTGTGATGTCTACTCAAATCCTCAGAGAAACGATGGCTTTACCAGCACCTTCTCTGGAGTCATGTCAAAAGCGAACCTCAAAGTCAGAAAAGCTGAGTCATGTTTTCCCCAGGAAAGACCACCTCTGACCCTTGGGTGAATGGAGCATCTCATCGTTGCTCTTCAACCATGCAGAAACACCTCGTGGGAGTTCAGAGGCAACAAAGACTATCACCAGCTCTGTCTTTGTCTCATATCTGCTCCAGCAGACCCTGTGTTTGGGGGACACAGCAGGGTAGAGGGTGGTGAGCTAAGGAGAAGAGATTAAATAATGCAAGAGATTCTTCTGGGTTCAAACCCATATTTGTGCAGCCATGAGCAAATGCTTTCATTTCATTGAGCCTCAGTTTTATCTGTAATATGAGGATAATTATTCTGACCTCAAAATGCTACAGAATAAGTCCATGTGGTAATGTAGATGAGAAATCCTGGTACATAATTACTACTCAGAAGCTGCTTGTTTTCAGTCTACCTTATCACTATGCAGAGTATTTTGTGTAGGGGCCCAAAAACAATGGTACTAGCTACAGTTGTTTATCGCTTATTGCCCCAGCAGAGGCCTGGTCCTGAGGAGGCAAAAGTTCAGCTCTCAGCTACTCATTTAGGCCTATTGCTGTGGTATACATAGGACCTTTATTTTAGGGATCATTCATAAATCCAGCTTTCCAGCAGGGTAACAGATAGATAACATTAGCTAACAGTAGCTTATCCACACAAGAACAAGATGCTTTGAACAAGACCACGAAGCCTCCAAAACCTCAAATCTTTGGACAAGACCAAAATGATAAAAAGCTTTACATCATCAGTACTGGAGGAGAAAGGGACCAATTGAAGCCCCAGTTCCTCCCAGATTTATGTATCTGTTTGAACATGTGTGCAAGTAGGCCTGTGACCTATGTGTATACACATGTATGTGCACGGGCACACTTATAAATGCAAGTTTGCACCTGTGGCTTCCTATGAAAGTACATGTTCTGTGTACTTCCTGGGCATGTGTATATACAAGGGAACAGGTACATGTACATGTGTGTACACATGCGTGCACATTTTTATGTGTAGACCTGAGTGTTTGTGTATCTGTGCTGGTGCATGCAAGTGTGGGGTTACATTTACAAATGAGTGAACTGGTAGCTGTGTGTTCCTATGTGTGCCTCTCTGGCTGCAGACAATGTACAGATGGCTGCAGGCGAATGAATGTGTCAATGTGTACATATGCACGTGGGTGTATTTTTAAGAACAGATAGTACAAATAAACAGCATAAACAAGATGGTTGGGAGGAGGTGGGGTTTTAAATATTTAGGAAGACAAACAACCCCATAAGGACTTTGGAAGCACTCATTATGTACAAATAATGTATATGCTAATTACAAATTACTCTTTTCTGCTCATTAAAGCAGAACTGCTGCACTTTATTAGTTCAGTTCTGGTTACTCTACACACTTGAAAGTAATAAAAATGACTCTGGGGTCAGGAAGACACATGCATAGGGCAAAGGGAGCCACTCAGGCCATGTGAATGGTCACTCAGGCCAGGGGCCAGGGCATTGAGGACTCCTCCCTGTCCCTCCCACTGCCATGTTCAGTCAGTCACCAAATTCAGTCAAACCTACCTCCTTTCCTTCATCTCCAGTACCACTGAGCTGATTCAGGCCCCATACCTCTTCCCTGACGCCTCCTGGACAGCTGCACACACTGCCTCCCACTAGTCTCCCCAGCTTAAGTCTCCCCGCTTCCAGTTTATCCCTCAAGATGCTACTGGCAAATCCATTCACTTAAAATCGCCCTCTGCTTTCCCAACACCACTGGATAAAGCTCCAACCGCATAGCTTGTCCAACCATGACCTGGCTCCTAAACACCTCTGTGGCCTCATCTCCCTGCACTTCACAACCGACAATATTCAGTGACTCCCAGACAGTTTCCTGAGTCCCTCCTTCCTGTGGTTGAGACTTCTGGGTCTGGGCACACATTTTTCCCCAGTCCCTAAAGTCCTCTCTTTACTATTCCTGCCCCACTGGCTGGATTGCAAGGTGGGCTCCTATTTCATATGGCAAAACCCTGCTCTGGGAAACCATCCCCTCGTGTGTCTAGCTTATCACTAATTCCTCTACTTGCCTTCCTCTGTCCTTTGCATCCAAGCATTATTGCGTATCTTCCTCCCCCACTAGACTGCAAGCAGGGGTCTTGCTTTATTGACTGCTAATTGCATGGCCAGCACCTACAACAGTTGCTGGCACACAACAGACATTCAACAAATATGTGCTGAATGAAAAATTAATTAAAATCTGTATTATACTGCTCTTCATATCATCACTGTAACTGTTACAATCTGCTTCACCCCTTGCAATTAGGGTTTTAAAATTATTACTAAACACTGGCTTGAGCCCCCCTGCACCTCTTCACCCTAGGACCTCGGCTCTTGGATGACTCCCAGTTCTTCTGTTAGTCATTCCTGCTCTTTCCACAGGCCTGAGAAGCTAGAATTCAGGTGCACCATCTAGAGGCTGCAAGGTAAAACAACTCAAACAGAAGGCACCAGAAGCAGCCTTTTCTGTGGGATGCAGGGAGCAGTCACTGGGGTTATTTCCACCTGAGGATGAGTCAGAAGAGGTTCCCAGTCTCAGCTCAGATGATATGTGCAGCACTAGTTTTTGTCACACATTCTAAGTCCTGATCAAAACTGCAGGCTCCTCCCATCTCACCCTTTCCTACTGTGTTCTCTCTTTGTGCCCCTCCTGCTCAGCAGACTTCTGCCCTACCCATTTAATTCAATCAAAGTAGTCCTCATAACCTGGGAAGTCAAAAATTTTGTTCCTTCTCTGATGCTCTATTTCTCGTATGAAATTTGTTTATCCCATATCTAGTATCTTTCAACGTCTAGATACTAAGAAGTATGGACTTTGTGAGGTCATAACAATTTGTCTAGTTACAACCTTTCCCAAAACCAGTGGTTGGCTCCTGACTTTATATTTTCATAACAAAAGAATACACTCAAGTCCCTCTTCCAAGAGATTTTCTCAACAATGACTTCTTATCCTTCCGTATAACACAGCAGCAGTGATCAACTTTGAAGTGGAAGCTTTTTTATTAACAAATTAAATATTTCACAAAATATTTTACTTACCTGGAGCCAGCTATATAATTATTTGTTTATAGGTTAGCATCCTTCAAGACACATCAAGACTCTTTTAAGGCAAGATTTATGCCATCGACTTCTATATACTAGGCTTCAACTCAAGCTTTTTCCTGAAAATCTAGCAATTTGAGAAACAGATGACACTACCTATCCATCCTCTTGCATGCTCAGGAATCTGAATGCTCCTGGAGTTTCTTAAAGGATTAAAATCTGAATGTGAAAGCATTTGAGAGTGCATGAAAAGGAAAAGCAACTCTAAAACCAATATGGAAAGAATGAGATTGCTGGGAAATTGACCCAGCACACTTCAACCCTAGGGAAGAGGGCTGTGGAAGGTCATGTGCACAACTGAACAGCAGTAAATTTCTCCATAAGGGAATGCAGCTGAAGCTTGTCAGAACATGAAATAAAGAAGACCCAAACAAATGGAAGGAATATACCATGTTCATGGATGGGAAGACCATAATCTGAAGATGGCAATTCTCTCCCAAAGTAATCTCTAAATTCAATGAAAAATCTATCAAAATGAAAAAATCGTAGCACATAACAAACTGATCCAAAAATTCATAAAACTGAGCAAAGAACAAGAGATAACCATCATAATTTTGAAGAACAAGGAGGATAAAAAGAAGGAAGATAATGAGGAGTGAGAGGGACAACTTTCCTTGCTAGATATAAGGAGTAATTATTCTTACAACTCAACAATAAAAGACCCAGTGTGAAAATGGGCAAAGGATATGAATAGAGCTTTATCCAAAGAAGATAAACAACAGCCAATAAGCACATGAAAGATGCACAACTTCATGAGTCATTAAGGAAATGCAAGTCAAAACCACAATGAAATACTACTTCACACCAACGAGGATGGCTATAATTTAAAAAAAAAAAAAATTAGCAAGTGTTGATGAGGATGGGAAAAATTCAGAGTCCTCATACATTGCTGGTGGAAATGTAAAATGGTTGGTGCCAACACTTGGAAAAACAATGTAACAGTTCCTCAAAAAGTTAAACAGAGTTACCATATGATCCAGCAATTCCACTCTCAGGTATGTAGCCAAGAGAATTAAAAACATATGTTCATAAAAAACTCGTACATGAAAATTCATAACCAAAAAGTAGAAAAACCCAAGTGTCCATTAACTAATGAATGGATAAACAAATTGCAAGATATCCATACAATGAATATTATTCAGCCATGAAAAGCAATATGGTATGGTTACATTCTACACACTGATGAACCTTGAAAACATTACATCAAGTGTATAAAATATCCAGAATAGGCAAATCTATAAAGACAGAAAATATATTAGTGGTTTCCCAGGGCTGGAGAAGGGATGAGGAGTTTGAGGTAATAGTTTAAGGATTTACGGTTTCTTTTAGGGTAATGAGAATGTTCTAAAAATTGATTGGGGTGATGGTTGCACAACTCTGTAAATATACCAAAAAAAAAAAAAAAACACATCAAAGAGCACACTTCGAAAGGATGAAATTTATGATATGTTAATTATATATCAATTTTTTAAAGAGTCATTATAAAGCTACAGCAACTAAAATATGTAGGGCTGGTGTAAGGACCAACAATTAGACAAAAGAAAAGAAGAAAGCTCAGAAGTTTATCCATGCATAAAGGAACATTACAGATGACAGAGGTGGCATTACAGATCACCAGAGAAATGGTTTCATCAATACGTGATCTTGTATATCTATGTATGTGAGAACTGAAATAAAATGAAATCTCACATCTACACCACTTACACACATGAGTTTCAGTTAAAGAACCTAATTTTTAAAAAACTGTAAAACTTTCAGAAGAAAATAAAACAACACAACTTTTTGACATCAAAATGGATTTTTCAACAAGATGAAAAAGTACAAACCAAAGTAGATGAAATGGGACACTTTTTTTTTTACATTAAAATTAAAACTCTGGAAGAATATATAATACCATTAATAAAGAAAAAGGGAAGCACATAACCAAAAAAGGATTGGTTTCTGGATGTATAAAGAACTCCTAAAATTAATTTTTTTTTTTTTGCTGTGATTACAGGCGTGAGCCACCATGCCCAGCCTCTTCTAGATAATTTTATTTCTGTTTTTTCTTTAAGTTCTGGGATACATGTGCAGAATGCGCAGGTTACACAAGTACACATGTACCATGGTAGTTTGCTGCACCTATCAACCCATCATCTAGGCTTTAAGCTCCGCATGCATTAGGTATTTGTCCTAATGCTTTCCCTCCCCTTGCCTCCAACCCCCTGACAGGCCCTGGTGTGTGATATTCCCCTCCCTGTGTCCATGTGTTCTCACTGTTCAACTCCCACTTATGAGTAAGAACATGCAGTGTTTGGGTTTCTATTCTTGTGTTAGTTTGCTGAGAATGATGATTTCCAGCTTCATCCATGTCCCTGCAAAGGACATGAACTCATTCTTTTTTATGGCTGCATAGTATTCCATGGTGTATATGTGTCACATTTTCTTTAGCCAGTCTATCATTGATGGGGATTTGGGTTGGTTCCAAGTTTTTGCTATTGTAAATAGTGCTGCAATAAACATATGTGTGCATGTGTCTTTATAGTAGAATGATTTATAATCCTTTGGGTATATACCCAGTAATGGGATTGCTGGGTCAAATGGTAGTTCTGGTTCTAGATCCCTGAGGAATCGCCACACTGCCCTCCAGCGTTTCTATTTCTCCACAGCCTCACCAGTATCTGTTATTTCCTGATGTTTTAATAATCGCCATTCTAACTGGTGTGAGATGGTATCTCATTGTGGTTTTGATTTGCATGTCTCTAATGACCAGTGATGATGAGCTTTTTTTCATCTGTTTGTTGGCCGCATAAATGTCTTCTTTTAAATGTCTGTTCATATCCTTCACCCACTTTTTGATGGGGTTGTCTAAAATTAATTTAAAAAGTAAACAATAAAAAAGTGCAAGGAATGAAACCAGCAATTTATAGAAAACATCAATAAAAAATTCTCAAAATCACTAGCAATTAGGGAAACACAAAACAACAATGTACCACTTCTCACTCTTCATATTTAAGCATTTGTGAGTTGCGGTGAAAATGTAAGAAAATGAAAATTCTGATAACTCTTGATGGAAGTATAAATTGATGAAAACCATTGTAAAAAAAAAAATGGCAAAATCTGGTAAAGATACACTGTGAGCTGAACATTTATGTTCCCCCAAAGTCGTATGTTGAAATCCTCATCCCCCAAGGTGATGGTAAGAGAATGTGGAGACTTTGGAAAGTGATTAGGTCATGGAGGTGGAACCCTCAGTAATGGGATTAGGGCTCTTATAAAAGAAACCCAAGAAAGACTCCTTACCACTTCCACCATGTGTGGCTGGAGTGGAAAGAAGACTGTCTATGAGAAAGTGGACCCTCACCAAACCCAAAATCTGACAGTTCCTTGATCTTGGACTTCCTAGAAGCCAGAACTGTAAGAAATTTCTGTTGTTTATAAGCCACCTGTTTGTAGTATTTTGTTATAGCAGCCTGAACAGACTAAGACAGATGCTTATAGCATAATGCTCAACTATTCTCATTTTAGATGTGATATGGTTTAGATCTGTGTCCCCACCAAGTCTCATGTGGAATTATAGTCCCCAATATTGGAGGTGGGGCCTGGTGGGAGGCAGTTTCTCATGAATGGTTTAGCACCATCCCCTTGGTGCTGTTCTCCTGATAGTGAGTTATCATGAGATCTGGTTGTTTAAAAGTGTGTAGCACTTTCCCCCCGTCTCTCCTGTTCATGCTCCCACCTGTGAGACCCCTTGCTTCCCCTCTGCCTTCCGCCATGATTTTAAGTTTCTCGAGGCCTTTCCAGAAGCCAAGCAGATGCCAGCACCATGCTTCCTGTACAGCCTGCAGAACCATGAGCCAATTAAACCTCTTTTCTTTATAAATTACCCAGTCTCAGGTATTTCTTTACAGCAATGTGAGAACAGACTATACAAGATCTAACCCTTGAAAAGGAGAGAAACACATAAATATTTAAGGATCCTTGAATAAATATGTTTATTGCAGCACTTTTTTCACAATGTGGAACAACTTTGTTTAAATTCTCCATGTGTATCTTTGAGTCTCAGATGACTTTCTGAGTCATCTAAGACATTTCTTTTCCAAAGCATAACATGCTTGCTTGTTTCTTAACCTTCTTTTTAATTGACACATAGTAACTGTGCATATTAATGGGATACAGAGTGATATTTGGATACACTATACAATGTGTGGTGATTAGCAAATTCATCACCTCAAACACTTGTCATTTCTTTGTGTTGAGAACATTAAAAGCCCTCTCTTCTAGCTATTTAAAAATATATGATAAATTATTAACTATAGTCACCCTAAAGAGCTATGGAAGAATAGAACTTATTCCTCCTATCTAGCTATATTTTTGCATCCATTAACCAACTTCCTTTTTCTTCCCTCCCCACTACCCTTCCCAACCTCCAGTAACTATAACTCTATTCTTTGCTTCTATGAGTCCAACATTTTTAGTTCCTACAGATGAGTAAGAACATGTGGTATTTATCTTTCTGTGTCTGACTTATTTCATTAATCTACATTTCCAGGAGTGACAGAATTTCATTCTTTTTTAATGGCTGAATAGTATTCCATTGTGGACATGTACCACATTTTCTTTGTTCACTCATCTGTTGATGGACACTTAGGTTGGCTCCGTATCTTGGCTATTGTGAATAATGCTGCAATAAACATGGGAGTGCAGATTTCTCTTCAAGCATTTATTATAACAGAGAAAGCCTGGATGCAACCAGGGATAGGGAAATTGATAAGGGAAGTATAGATTATAACTACAGTTTAGCATAGCAGCTCAAATGAATGAATCAGAGCTCTACATATCAACATCGATAAATCTCAAAGGTATAATATTAATTTTTTTCAGAATTATACTTGCAGTATAACTTATATGAATTTTAAATATTTAAATCATGCAAATTATAGATATATATTTACATATAATTTTTAAAACATAGAAAGAAAAGATATACACCAGCTTGTCAGTAGTTACCTTTGGGACAGAAAGATGTGTAAGAAAAGAATGGGGCCCTTTTCTTTAACTGTATTTGTAACATTTTATTTTTCAATTAGTTAATCCAAATATGGCAAAATACTAATGTTTGTTAAATCTAAGTGGTAGATGAATGTCTGTTTTACCATTATCTGTAATTTTCTGTATACTTTAAATAGTTCATAACTAATGTATAGAGGACCACAACACTGGAATCAAGAGACCAATTAGAAACTGGTAGCAAGAATTCAAGAGGGAGATGATGGAAATTGAGACCCAGGGGGCATCAGGAGGGGTATGAAAGTGGATGGGGTTGAGAGTAGGGGAGATTTAGTAGATAGAATTCATATAACTTGGTGATTGTTTAGATAGAGTAGGTAAAAGAGACAGAAAAGTTGGGCAGGGCGCAGTAGTTCATGCCTGTAATCCTAGCACTTTGGGAGGCCGAGGCAGGTGGATCACGAGGTGAGGAGTTCAAGACCAGCCTGGCCAACATGGTGAAACCCCATCTCTACTAAAGATACAAAAAAAAATAGCCAGGTGTGGTGGCGTGCACCTGTAATCCCAGCTACTCAGGTGGCTGAGGCAGGACAATCGCTTGAACCCAGGAGGCAGAGGTTGTAATGAGCCAAGATCGCACCATGCACTCCAGCCTGGGCGACGGGGCAAGACTCCGTCTCAAAAAAATAGACAGAAAAGTTAAAAATGCTATGCAAATTTCAGCTAGAGCAATTGAATGAATGCTTGGTGGTCGTTGACCGACACAGAAAAGAGAAGAGGAAGAGCTGACATCAGGCCAAACATTGATTAAATTAGGGAAATATTTTAGATTTTAAGCAAACAAATGGGCCTCTGGTTTAGTTATCAGAACCAAAACTTGAGGTTCTTAGAATGTAGTTGACAAATTAAGACAGGGACAGTGTGCAGAGTGGAAAGAAGGAAAAGAATGGAACCCTGGAACACCCCAAAATGTAAGGTCTTGGGCCAAGAGAGGAGCCTGCAAATGTGACTGAGAAGTGACCAGAGAGGTAAAAGGAAAACAAGGAGACTGTGGGGACCCAAGAACAAAAGAAGCAAAGGTCAAAAATGAATAAGGAGGTCAGTGCTATCAGGTGCAACTAGGCCCCAAAAGTCCCCACTGGATGTAACAATGCAGAGATCTCTGCTGACCTGAGAGTAGAAATCAAATTGTGGAGGACTAACAGGTGAGAAAGATTCACAGGCAAATGTAGACATTTGCTTTGAAGTCAGACTGCCTAGGATCAAACCTTACACCAGTATGTACCCTGGGCAAGTCACCAAATCTCTCTATACCTTAATTAGGTGTTAACTCATCTAGTATTAATTTTTCATAGGATTCTTGTGAAGATTAAATAAGTTAAGCCAAGTACAATGGCACGTGCCTGTACTTTCAGCTACTCAAGAGGCTGAGGTGAGAAGATCGCTTGAGGCCAGGAGTTCAAGATTGTGGTATGCTACAATCAAGCCAGGAATAGCCCACTGCACTCCAGCCTGGGCAACATAATGAAACCCTATCTCGAAAAAAAATAATACTAGGCAAGTTAGCACATTCACTATATATTGTCACTGTATCTATTGACAAGAGTCAACAAATACATACCACTATTATTATGAAATATGGTTGAGATGGGGGAGAAAATAGGATAGTAGGTAGAAGAAGCCTTGAGCCAAATGATGATAGTTGGGTGAGAGAAGCTGAACATGTTTAGAAGCTGATGGAAAACCAGTAGGGAAACAGGTTGAAGATTCAGGAGAAAGAGAAGAGATTGTTCATGGAGAGAGTTACCTGGGGAGGCTGCAGGGTTGGGGTCCAGAGCACAAGTGAGGAATTTCACCTAATGGTGAAGACCATAAACCTCTTCCATTGTGATGGGAAAGATGACAGACAGCATGGATACAGGCAGAAGTATACTTGAAGGTGGGCAGCCAGGGTGAGGAACAGAAAGTTCAGAGTATCTATGCCACTGATGGGTTCTGTTTTTTCAGTGTCCCAGTATATAAGGTTGTCTTTTTCTTCGTAAAAGGGAGATATTGGAAACCCAAGGACACTAGATACCACAAGACAGCCATTTTGGAGAATGAGAGACAGACCCCAAAAGAAAGGTAGATCTCTGGGTAGCACTGGGATCCCAGGCCAGTCTGGAAACCAGGGGAATTTACGAGACATCAGACACAGGCACCTAAGTAAGCACTGGTTTCCTGGGTCAACCCAGAGTTTTCTGCCATCTGATAAGTGAGGAAATACCAGAGCAGGCAAAACTCAGAGGACCGGTTAGGCACCAGCTGGCCTTGAGAAAGCCTGCCAGCAGGTGACTGGGTTCAGACACACAGTTGATATTGAGTGGCAGGAGGAATGTGCATTCTGGGCAGATGAGCAGGGGCTGAAACCAAGGCACCAGGCCAGTGCAGTCCCAGCAAGACTGACTTGATTTTGAGTCCCATAGCAATGATCTGGACCTGCTCATTAGTCTATTCTGTCACAAGTCAGGACTGACCAAGAGTCCTTATGTACATGGCTTAGAACCTACCTGGGAGCTGGTTAAACACACAAATGTCCCCTCCCCACGCTATGAGATTCCAAAACAGTAGGTTGAAGGTAGGAAATCTCCATTCTGACTCACAATAAAGTTTGGAAATCACTACCCCATATACTGGGACTGAGCTTATCCTGCAGGTGGTTATGAAGAGGCTTCAGCTATTCAGGAGCCAGGGTCTGGCCAGGCTTGGCATATGGCCCAAAGCCCCTGAGGCATGAGGAAGCTGGTAAGCCCACAGCATCTTCCAAGACATTAAGGGGTTAAGAAAAGTGCTAGGAACCTGCATACTTTTATTACATTATAGGGATGTTATTGCATTATAAATAATGCCACAGGATGCATTATTTATACATTTAATATCAGGCTTGCTTATAAGTCAGATCTCTTCACTTTTAGATAAATACTCATCAGCAGCCCACCTCCAGCAGCCATGCACAGACAGGAAAGTGGAGAGGCACCACGCTCCTGCTCTCTCAGACAGCGGAGGGAGGGCGGACACATGACAGAGACAGCAAAAACCCTGTGATGGGAAGCACATAATGTCTTTATGAAAACTAACAGATGGCTCTTTCGAAAGCCCTTTCAGTTCTCCTCTATTCTGATAACAGTGGTTAAGCAAGATATACTGGAGAGAGCTTTATGGGTTTGTACTTATTGTACAAACTATATTGTACTCCTAAGAGCCTAGAGAGCAGAAGACAGGGAGGCCAAGTGCATGCAGAGGGTGTGGGGAGAGAGAGGATGACGCCTGGCTCCTCTGCCCAGCTCTGCTGCTGGCATGGGTCTGCACACTAAACTGGACTATTATTAGTTGCAAAATAGAAGCAATGATAGCTGCTCTTTCTCATTCATTCAAATATTTGTTCATTCAGAAGATTTACCATGACAGCTTTCCATGTGCCAACTTCTGGGCCAGGGGCTAAAGGAGATCCAGAGATGAAGAATACCAACCCTCTCAAGGGACTCTGTATCTGCATAAAGACAGACCTATCCAGATTCATCTGTGACCCTTGATATAGAGCAATCCACAGCAAAAGCCAAGACAGCGAGTTGCAGAGTTCGGAGGAAAGTGCGGCTACCCCAGTCGTAAAACTACTATTATTATTATTTTCATTATTATTAACTAAACACAATCACTATGATTTATGCGTCAATCAGTCTCTGAGTAAATACGGACTGAGTACCTTTGTGTGCCATCCCCTGTTCTAAGTACGAGGGTTACAGTGGAGGCCAAGACAGACTGGGTCTTGATGTACTCAAAACTCAAATGCTGGTAGAAAATACAGGAAACAAGTCAACCAATAGAATAACTTCAGAGACTGAAAGTATTAGCAACAAAATCAGTCAGGACAGAGGGGAGTGCAGTTGGGGTGGGAAGACTTCTCTAAGGAGGTAACATTTGAGCCAAAATCTGAAAGAGGTCACATGAAGATGAGAAACAAGGCAGCAGGGGTAGAGGGGTATGCTGAGGCCTTGAAGGGTGAGTAGAATTTGTACAGGCAGAATTGAAGAAAATGAGTTTTCCCGATGGAAGGATACAGATGAACACAGACACCAATGGTAGAATAAGGTCAGGTACAGAAGAGTCACAGTTAAACTAGGAAGGAATTTACCAGGAAGATGGGGGATATCAGGTTGGCTGGGGCCCATAGGTAGAGATCCAGAGGACGTCCCAAGAGGTCTATACCTCACCTCATAGGAAAGGGGAGAGGGGAGAGGGGAGAGGGGAGAGGGGAGATGCTGTGGCCTGCAGAGCACAGGCAGAGGTGGGCTTTCAGCAGATCTAATAGCTGTAGTAGAGTGGATGACAGGGCCAGGGAAAAGAGTGGAGGATGGAAATTCGCCATAGAGCTGCCCCAGCCATCCAAGAGAAGCACACTGCAGGATGCTTGATACTGTCCTTTTTAGGACTAAATCATCACGTCCAAGTCCCATGCTCTCTCCCTAATTTCCACCCATTTAGAAACCCAGCAGTTCTTTAAGCATTTGGGATAGAGGGCACTAGCTTGGCAAGGATGTTTCGTTTTCTGCCACACACCTTGAAAATTTAAAAGTCCACAATTTAGAATGCATACACAGCTGGGTGTGGTGGGTCATGCCAGTAATCCTAGCACTTTGGGCAGCAGAGGCAGGTGGCTCACCTGAGGTCAGAAGTTCCAGACCAGCCTGACTAACATGGTGAAACCCCGTCTCTACTAAAAATACAAAAAAATTAGCTGGGCATGGTGGTGCATGCCTGTAATCTCAGCTGCTCCAGAGGCTGAGGCAGGAGAATCGCTTGAACCTGGGAGGCAGAAGTTGCAGTGAGCCGAGACTGTGCCATAGCACTCCAGCCTGGGCAACAAGAACAAAACTCTGTCTCAAAAAAAAAAAAAAAAATACAAAAATGCAAAAATTAGCTGGGCATGGTGGTGGGTGCCTGCAATCCCAGATACTCAGGAGGCTGAGGCAGGAGAATCACTTGAACCTGGGAGGCGGAGTTTGCAGGGAGCTAAGATCACACCATTGCACTCCAGCCTGGGTGACAAGAACAAAACTCCGTCTCAAAAAAAAAAACAAAACAAAACAAAAAAAAAACCATACACACGCAGTGATATCAACTGGTGAAAAAAAGGTCTACAGTTTACTTAATAATATTGTACCAATGTCAGTTTCCTGGTTATACTATGATTATAAAAGATGCTATCAGGGGAAGCTGGAGAATGGGAATTTTCTGTATTACTTTTGGAACTTCGACATGAGTATAAAATTAGCTCAAAATAAACTTTAAAAAAAAAAAAAGACAATGATTTAGTGTCTTTGGTATCTGGTCTTACAAGTGACATCTTCTACTAAGGAAAAAGTAAAAAGTCCAATGGGTGAATAGAATGAAAGATATCTATCTGTTAACATGTCCCACCCCACCCAGCCACATGCTCAGACCTCCCCACCTCCACTCAGCTTTCTTTCAACAGCCTGGATGATCTTTTGTACTCACCAACCTGGTCTCTTTGCCTAGTCCCACTCCCTGCTCAATACCCGTCAGTGGCTCCACATTCCATTGAGGCTAAATGAATGGATTTCTCAACAAATCATTAATGCTTCTCATGATCTGGCCTCTGCCAACCTCATCTCATACATTGCTTCTTGCTCTCTTTCCTCCAATTACACTGTCCTACTTTTGTCTCTTCAATCGCGCTCAGCTTTTTCCTTCCACAGTGTCCTTGCACAGCCTAAATCATTTGCCTCGTGCACGAAACCTCTGCCCCATCTGTCACCTTGCCCAGTTAAGCCTCGTGCCTCCTCCAAGGCTTGGCTCAGCTCAGCCCCACCCGCTGGCCTCCCTGGCAAGAAGGAATCCATTTTATGTTCTCATGACACATGCCTTTCCTTGCCACTTTTGCAGGTGCAATTTTCCATGCATTAACTTGCAATAATCTTTCGTTACCCTTCTCCTCCCTAGTCTGAAGTTGCATGAGAATGGGGCCTATGTTAAAGAGGTTCCAGTTTTGAATCTGTCTTTGCTTTAAAGTTTTAGTTTGGGCTCTTCATTGAATCCCTGGCATCTAGCACAGTCCCCAACATGGTACAGGTGTACAGAGAATGGTTTTGGGGATGAGGAAGAGAGAAAAAAAGGAATAAGGCAGAGAGAAAAGGAGGTAAGAAGGAAAGGAAAGATGGAGGGAGGCCAGGAAGGATGCAGTCAGTCATGGAGAGAGAGCAGAAATAAAAAGCGCAAACCCAGGGAAGAGAAAAAGGAGGCATCTCAGGCCTGAAGATTCCAGATATACCCAGAAGCACATCTTAAATGGGCAACAGCAAAAAGTGTGTGAAGGAAGGAACAGCTGTGGGGCAACTGTGTGCCCAGGGCCTAGAATGGAAGAGAAGACCTTGGGAATTCTAGACAGTTCACGCCCTTTTCAGAGGACCATTTTGAGATGGAATCAGTGTGACCTGGGCTCCAGTGAGGCCTGCGGAATGAGAGCTTTCAGTGTAGACAGGAGCCAGTTGCTTCCAGTGCTCCATTACAGAACTCCATGGATGTTCTCTGCTGACCCCAGTGAGCTCAGATGCCGGGAAGTTGGCCTTGAATCCTGTATGGGATGAATTCCATTCCCCCAAAATTCATACGTTGAAGTCCCAATGCCCAATACTGCAGAATGTTACTGTATTCTGAAATAGGGTCTTTACACGGGTAATTAAAGCTAAGTGAGGCCGGGCATGGTGGCTCACACCTGTGATCCCGGCACTTTGAGAGACCAAGGCAGGCAGATGGTTTGTGCTCAAGAGTTCGAGACCAGCCTGGGGCCTGGGCAACATGGTGAAACCCCATCTCTACATAAAAATACAAAAATAATTAGCTGGGCATGGTGGCAGCTACTCAGGAGACTGAGGTGTGAGGATGGCTTTAGCCTGGGAGGCGGAGGTTGCAGAGCTGAGATCATGCCACTGCATTCCAGCCTGGATGACAGAGCCAGACCCTGTCTCAAAAAACAAGAAGAAAATACATATAAACTTAAATGAAGTCATTGGGGTGGGGGGGGGCCTGGTTCAATATGATTGGTTTTCTTTTAAGAAGAGGAAAATAGGGCATAGACTTACAAAGAAGGAAGACCATGTAAAGACACAGTGAAGAAACAGCCATCCGCAAACCAACGGGAGAGGCCTTAGAAGAAACCAACCCTGCCAACACCTTTAACTCAGACTTGCAGCCTCCAGAATGGTGAGAAAATAAATGTCTGTTGTTAAAGTCACTCCGTTTGTGCAACTTTTTTTACAACAGGCTGAGCAAACTAATGCAAATCCCACTCCATTGACCAAGTGCTCATACTGAGACTATTCTACAGGAAGGGACCTGAGAGAGACAAAGGAATGGTTATTGGAGAAGGTGTCCATGCACATGAGCCTGTCACTCCTCTGGACTCTGAAAAGGGGACAAGAACAACAACAACAACAAAAAGGAGATGATGCGGTATGCAGGATACGAGCACATGCTTTGGAATCAGAATCAACTTTGAGTCCCAGCTCTGCACTTACTTTCTGTATGACTTTAGACAAGTTACCTAATCTCCCCAGAATTCAGGGTCCTCCTCTGTAAAATGAGGTCAACGATAAAACCCACATAGGACTATGGTGAGAATTCAAACAGGGGAATTAACAGAAATTCTTTAGCCTGGCACTGATTGCATTAGCTGGTGGTGGTATTACCATCATTGTGGATGTTGTGAGGTTTTTTTTTTCTAGTGCTAAAACAGTTTATTATACATTGTGAGAAAAAGAAGGAGGGAGGAGAGAGGGAGGGAGGGAGGGAGGGAGAGAGAGAGAGAAAGAGAGAGAGACAGAAATCTAGTTTATATTTTTATAGAAAAATCAGCCCCCGCCTTGTAGGACCCCCACTACTGCTCACTTGGCCACAGCTCTGTGCCCCTGGGGACTCACTTGGCTCCTTTGAGTCTTGCTGTCCTTGTATGCACATTAAAAGAAGGAATCAGGCCAGGTGTGGTGGCTCACGATTGTAATCCCAGGATTTTGGGAGGCTGAGGAGGGCGGATCACCTGAGATCAGGAGTTCAAGACCAGCCTGGCCAACATGGTGAAACCCCATCTCTACAAAAATACAAAACTTAGCCAGGCATGATGGCAGGTGCCTGTAATCCCAGCTACTTGGGAGGCTGAGGCAGGAGAATCGCTTGAACCCAGGAGGCGAAGGTTTCAGTGAGCCCAGACTGTGCCACTGCACTCCAACCTAGGGGATAGAGCGAGACTGCGTCTCAAAAAGAAAAAAAAAAAAAAAAAAAAAAACAGAAGGAATCACCACTGGGTTCAACCCCCAAGCTCCCCATCTGCAATTTGAGTCCTGATCTAGTTGGGAGAGAATGAAACCGCATCCCTCGCTGACCTCCTGGCAAGGTGAGCCAAGACCTTCCCTCTAAGCAACAACACATTCTCTCCCCTAGTTGCCCCAGTCCCAGACCAGAGCCTTCCCTCAGCAAATCATGGTAATAAATATGGTCTGAAGCAACTCCAGCTCTTACAGCCTTAATAAATGGGTTGCCATAGTGGCAAATTCAGGCACGGAGAGCATCTTTTCAATAAAGGCTGAGAGGGTTATTAATAATGTTAATGTAATGCCTCATGGAGTCACAGCCTCACAGAAAGGGCCTCTCGCCCTCCTCCCCCAGCCCATCTCTCCCAGGACTGGACAGCAAAGCTGCCTGGTTATGACCGCTATGGGGTTGTGACCTGTGAGAGTCAGAAATCCCACAGCTGGAGTGAGGCGGCTGGGGACAGGGGCAGTGAGGCCCTTGGCAGGAGTTCACAAGGGAGTGTGTTTCCCCATTTGGCCAGCCAATGACCTTCCCAGCACCCGCTCTTTATGGGCTATGGAGGGTAGAGCAGCATAGCATGGAGGGTGAGAGGCCACTCTTTCAAAATGGGTAGACCTGGGCTCAAATCCCAGCTGACTTCTCATCCACACCCTGCCTGGAGGCATTGTTTAAAACTGAAAAGCCCCTGGCACTTCCTATCAGCTTACCCTGATAGGATACTTATTTCTCATAGCACATGTGGTCATCAGAGCAACTCACCAAATATTTCTAGCTCTTCACCTTCTAAACCCATGGCGAAGTTAGAATTCTGTTGGGTAAAGCCAAAAAATTCTGAGCAAAATGGCACATGTCACTTCTAGGCCAGGCACCTAATTGCCCACATGAGACTCTTTCCAGAATCTTGCTTTGCCTTGCAAACATTCAAGATAGTAGCTGCCCCACTGG
Source organism: Nomascus leucogenys (assembly GCF_006542625.1). Classification (NCBI taxonomy): domain Eukaryota; kingdom Metazoa; phylum Chordata; class Mammalia; order Primates; family Hylobatidae; genus Nomascus; species Nomascus leucogenys. Next base: position 24,799,592 of record NC_044393.1, read on the forward strand.
CCTGGTTCCCTGAGGGACCAATAGGCTGTGCTCTTGGGCCCACCAAGAGGGTCATAAAGCATTGACAAGAAATAAACCCTGGTTGAAACCAGAGGTCACAAAATTTCTGGCTTTGAGAGCCACACAACTCCTGCTGTAGCTCCTTAACTCTCCCATAGTATGAAAATAGGCACAGAAGCACATGGGCATGGCTATGTTCCACTAAAACTTGATTTACAGAAACAGGCAGTGGGCAGGATTTGACCCACGGGTCAGAGTTTGCTGACCCTTGCTTTAAGCCATGCCTGTCCTGACTGATGGGTCCTTATTCCCTTCTAACGTTCTATATTGTTGATCCATTTCATTCATTCATTGTCCACTCTCCTCAGGTACAATGTAAGCACGTTGCGGTCAGGGGTTTCCCTTAGCCCCAACTGTACAAAAGTGTCTGGCAGAGAGTGGATGCTCAATAAATCTTCTTAAATAAATGCTAAATCATTTGCTGTGGGACCATAAGTCAGTCATTTAACCTCCTTGAGCCCAGGTTTATTCAATTGTAAAAAGGAGGAGAATAAGAGGATAGAGCTCTCCAGGTCAGTGAGGATGCTCTGTGGATGATGCATGTTAAGTGCATGACATATAATGTGTTCCATAGCAGCTGATATTTTTTGCCATGTCTGGAGCAACAGCCCTGCTGAGTCCAGCTCTGCAGCAGACTCTTTACCTATCCGCCTCAGTGTTCTCCTCTGTAAAATGGGGGCACAGCTGCCCAGAGTCAATGTTAATTAAGGTGGATGTGAAGCTGCATGGCTGTAAGATTACTCCCTGGGGCTGTATTTTAAATCAGGAATTGGCAACCACCCACCCACGGGCCAAATCTGCTGGCTGCCTGCTTTTGTAAATAAAGTTTTACTGGCACACAGCTACACTCCTTTGCTTAGATATTGTCTAAGGCTGCTTTTACAACAAGATTTGAATAGCGGCAACAGAGACTGCAGGGTCCTCAAAGCCTAAAATATTTACTGTCTGGCCATTTGTAGAAAACATTGCCTACCTCTGCTCCAAACGACTAAGGAATCAAGAAGGACAAGGTTAAGTGGTCGCTGTCACCCATGCTTATGTTTATACAGCTGGTTTACAGGATCCGTGTGCAGAGGCTGACAGTTTTGTCTGTCCAATTTTATTTTGTAAAACTCAGCCCAGTGCTATCACCTCAAGAAAGCTTCTTATGTTTGGTGCTATTGCACAATAAACTATCCTGCCCATCTATGTCCCATCAACAATGGGACTGCAAGGCCATCTCTGTCACTCATCCATCGATTTATCTAGTCCTTTGGCAAAAACATGTTCTGAGGCCAGGCACAGTGGCTCACACCTGTAATCCCAGCACTTTGGGAGTCCGAGGCAAGTGGATCACGAGGTCAGGAGTTCGAGACCAGCCTGGCCAACATGGTGAAACCCCATCTCTACTAAAAATATAAAAATTAGCCAGGCGTGGTGGCGTGTGCCTATAATCCCAGCTACTCCGGAGGCTGTGGCATGAGAATTGCTTGAACCTGGGAGGCAAATGTTGCAGTAAGCTGAGATCACGCCACTGCACTCCAACCTGGGTGATAGAGCAAGACTCAAAGTCTCAAAAAAAAAAAAAAAGTTCTGAGCAGCTAGTCTGCTACAATGCGCAAGATTAATTCCCTACCCTAGTGGAAATTTAGTCTAATAGACAAAAGAAGCACAGGATTTAAAACCAAGGATCATACTATGAATAACAGGATGCCCTGGGAGCAGTAACTGGACTGTTGTTTCATGCTTATTTGACATATTTCTGAAAATGTTAACAGGGAGAGATCAAGGACAAACCCTAATGACACCTCAATAAAAGATTCCCTTGTGGCTGATACCAACTATGGGTTCACTGATTTATTGATCATTCAAGAAAAAAAAAAAAAAAAAGCAGGATGGATAGCAAGTAATATTCATTGAGCCTCTATCATGCGCCAGACCTTGAGCCAAGAAATTTCCCTTGATCATCTCAGCCAAGGGGAAAGGCAAGAAGAGCAGGACTTTCGTCCTGCCCCTGCCAGACACAAGAAAGTGGCTCAGAGAGGTTACACATCTCATCTAACTGCAGAGAGAGAGGTCCAGGATTCCAATCCAGAGTTTCTGATTTTTCTGTCCACTCTATCATGTTGCCTCCCACTCCACCTAACACCAAAATCAAGTCATTCACATCTCTCCACCCTCTCCTCAAGGATACTGAGGATGTGACTCAGTACAACATTCATTTACTCACCCATTCATTCATTCATTATACAAACATGTGAAGTGGTTCCTCAGTGGCAGTGGCAATGACGGATGTGAGTCTCCACAGGGCTTACAGTATGTGGTACACAGTAGGTGTTCAACAAATACATGTTGAACGAATTACATAATTTCCCAAATGCCCTGCTAGAATTTAGATTCACTCTGGCCATACCATATGCCTGTCAAGGTGGCACTTCAGGGAAGAAGGCCTTTAGAAGCAACTAGCAGTCAAGGAGATGGTCTCCTCCCCATCGCACACCACCTGTGTGATATCAGACAGGTCACTTCATCTCTCTGAACTTAAACTTTTCATCGCTGTAACTGACACCATATCAACAACCCACACAGATGGCACAGGAATGGCGTGGGATAGTATCATGTATATAGTTCCTAGCACCAGGCCTGTCACTTAGAAAGTGCTGAGGTAACAGCCAGTAATAGCAGTAATTAATATTTATTCAAATCCCTACTCAGCTCAGTGCCACATAGGGTTCTCGGCACTTGACATATATCAGCTTATCCCCCGCTCACAACCAGCCTGTGAGGAAGGAACCATGATCACTCCAGGTTACAACTGGAGAAACTGGCAGAGAAAGTGAATGATTTGCTCTAAGTTTCACAACTACTGAGCGAGAAGTCAGCCAATAGGTGCCCAATAAATCTTAGCATGCTCCCTCACCCCTTTCCCATATCTGCTGAAGAAGAAAAGCCCCTTCAACTGACACATTTGCTGGTTCCAACGGTCTCCACTTCCTTCCCGGCTTTTCTTTAATAGTCCCTCTAGAGCTTTACCACCTGAACTCCGCATCCAACTCACTCATAACTCCAGGGGTTTCACGGTGGGCTCTCTGGACTCTGAGGTCCTGCCCAGGTGCCTCTCAGGACATGCTAGAGCCACAGAGGAGGTGGTGAAGACGACCCAGCTGTTCATTTCCACTCCACCCCAAGCCGCCCTACTTTTTCTGTCTTTCATGGGCCATGGCTTAAGAAAACTTCCAAGACACCAACTTTCGTTTCCCAGGGTTTAAGGTCTCCATGATTCTGTAAAAGTCACTGGCCCAGCCTCAGGCATCTTTTCTACAATTCACTCAGTAACTGGAAGGTGACTTGTTAAGATCTAGAGCCCTTGGGAACATTTAGGGAGGCTACCCTCTCCTGGTGACCTCTACCATCAAGGAATTCAGTCCCATTTAACTCTGCCATGAGAGCAAGGAGTAAGCACCCCGTCATAGGAAGGACCATGAAAGAAAGCGCTAATTCTGGGGCCTCCAACACTGTGTGACATTGGACAAGTTGTTTAACCTCACTTTCTCCATTTGTAAACTGCAGGCAATAGGCACCAACCTGTAAAACTACTGTCAGTAATAGAAAGAGCACCTAGCACAATGACTGGTGTGTAAAGGAAGCAGTGGTGGTGGTAGTTAAAGCTCCTGCCTGTTAAAATGTTACTTCCAGTGGCACATATAATAGTATTAGAAACAAAAATAATAACAATAATAGCTAACACTGAGTGAGTGCTCACTCAGCCACATACTATGCTAAGTAAGCTCTTTGCATGCTACTTTCTTTTTGTCTTCATGGCAACCCTTTGGAGTAGCCACAGTTGTAGTTCTACAGAAAACTGCAGCAGAGAGAGGCCAAGCAATTTGTCCAAGATCACACAGCCAATAGGTCACAAAGCTGGTCTGCAAACCCAGGCCTCTCCTACTCCACAAGTAAAGGGCTCACCCACCACTGTACACCACCTCATGGGCCTGCACCCTCCCAGAACCCTCTCAGTCCCACCCTCCAGGGAACCCAGCCCTCCTTGAGCCCCCAGGATGCTTCCTGTCCAGCATGACACCATTTGACCTCCTCCCCTGGCTTCTAGAGCCAGTGCCCGAGAAGTGACCCACTCCTTGCCGAGCCCCCACAAAGCCCTCAGCCTGACCCCCGCGTAATGAAGGGAATTAATATGGCCGAGCCTCCAGCCCAGCCGAGCAGCTTCCCAGCAGCCCTGGCCAGGCCTCTAATTGATTAGGCCATAAAGCCTGGGCACTAAATTGAAAGAAGCTGCACTAATTCTCTTTTATGTTAAATTTCTGTCTTTCCCCTTTATCGAATCCCCCCGTCCAATGTCCCTTTCCCTCCCCATCATGGGCTTGCTGTGGGCCTGTTTTTTCCATGCACAGATTAAGTACCTAATCAAAATCTTGTCTCCCCTAATGGCATAAAATTGAAAGATAGATATTGCACTTTACACAGCTGATTAAACACTCGAATGTGGCTAAATGCTTAAAGGGCTTGTTACATTAACTAACTCTGTCATCTGCCCACTGTCTTATAATTGCTTGTGCTCACGCTGCTTCAGGGAGACACAGCAGGATGGCTTTTCGTCCAGCTCCTCTTTGGTGGCCCCCCCAGGCCCCTCTTCCAGGGGCCTCCTCCACAGAGCTGAGCCAGAGGGCAGGGAGTCAGCGCCCAGGAGTGGCCCCAGTGCTCTTCTTGGTCTTGGGAGCAGGGACAGGGTGGTCAGAGTCCCCCTCCATGCCCAGGCACCAAGTGCCCTCCCCTTCTATTGGCTTCCACCTCAGTGAACCAGGGCAGCAGACTCTTCCCACTCCTCACCCCCTAAAGCCCCTCCAGTGCCTAGTTTCTTGCTTTCAAGAGTATAAACATCCCCCTAGCCCACGCCCAGAGGGAGAGACATTGAGCGCCTGTGGCAGCAGTGACCTGTCATCTGCTGCCGTGCTTCACCTTTGACCCTTGGCATCCCTCTCCCCTCACTCCCAGGTGCTCAAACTCACCTTTGAAATTAAGGAAGGTTGATAGCTATGACAATGAAATGTGGCAGGAGCTGAGCAGGCACTTCAACACCCACCCTGCTCCTGGACATTCCTGACACTCTCTCTGTCTTCATTCAGCACAGGGCACAGCAGAGCCTCAGCCACATGGCTGGCAGGAGACGAGACACACACAGGTAATTGATCACCTAAGTTCCCACAGCAAGCTAGCACAGGGCTGGGTCTTGAACCTTGACGTCCTGACCACTGCAGCTCAGGACAGGGGATAAACAGCAGGGGTGTGGTGTGTGCTCACTGCCCAGGCCAGTAGGAGACAGCCTTTTCTGCCACATCCTCCAGCCCAGACAAAAGGTGATTTTCACAAAGGAGGAGTACATGGAAATGTCCTAGTGTGAAAGTCAAAGAAGAGTGTGGACTCTGGAGCTGGATCAGATTCTGGTTCAACCCCTGCTCCAGCTATTCATTTTCTCAGTGACTTTGGGCAAATTTCTTAATCCTTCCACACTTCTGTTCCTTCTAGGTAAAATGGAGACTCCAACAAATTTTTAATGAACATAATCTGTATGCCCAAGTTCAGAGCTATGCATGGGCATCTCACAGCAAAAACACAGGCCATGCCTCTCTCCATGGAGCTTACAGGATGTGTGTGAATCGTCAAATCATTGAATCAATAAAATAATTACCAATTGTGATAAACGCTGTGTAGATAAAAACTAATAAACAACAGCAACAGCAACCCCAAAGGGCTATTACTGAATAAAAGCTTGTAGTGGCTGCTTTAGACATGGTGAAGAGGGGAACTTTGTCAAGCAGGCAACACCAAGCTGAGACCTCAAGGTTGACAAAGAGCCAGTTACGTGGACATAAGGATAAAGTGTTTCAGGCAGAGGGACAGAAAGTGCAAAAACTCTGAGACAGGACTGGGGGTTGTCCCAGGCCAGTGTGGTTAGAGAGTAGTGAGCTAGAAAAGAGTAGTTTTCAATCTTGCCTCTGTGTCCTCCCAGCTGTGTGCCCCTGGGCATTTGTCACCAATCAGAGCTTCAGTTTTCCCAACCATTAAACAGGAAACACACAGTACAAGACTACGGTGAAAATCCAGTGAGAAAATGTCTGTCCTGTATCTGTCTCAGCAAAGACTGGGTGCCCAAGGCATTCAGGCCAGAAGCTCAGCCCTGGGAGGGTCTTGAACCCATCCAAACCTGCACCCATTCAGGAAGGAAGGAAGAGTGCACCTTTCTCCTCTTTCTCTACATCTGTCTCTTTGTCTCTGTCCTTCGATCTCCACTTTTCTCTGCAGTCAGCTTTATCTCCTCTTCAGAGGGGTTTCTTTCATTGTATGTTTTTTGCCTACTCACCCCCACCTGTCACCCAATAATTCAAATAAATTAGCTTGTCAAGACATCAACTCCAGCCCCAACTGTGCATGAAATTTTAGCTCAAATGCCGTCTACCAACTCCTGTTTCTATGTCTCCAAATTACATTCTTAAGAGAGAATGTGATTGGTCTCCTTGTCTGACAACAGCCACATGACTTTGTGCAAATTTCTTAATTTTCCACACTTCCATTTCTTCTAGGTACAGTGGGGACTCCAGCAAATATTTAATGAACATAGTCTGTATACCAAGTTCTGAGCTATATATGGGCATCTCATAGCGATGAGAGATGTCTGACAACAGACCAGCAGATGCCCCTTGGTCCAATGGCTATAGCCAGCAGACAGAGCAGTGGGGCAGGTTCTCTGAGCAGGGCCTTCAGCATGCAGGCAGGCCAGTAAGCAGAGACAGTATACAGTTTGAGTTAAAGAAGCCACAGGCCTTTGGCTCCAAGAAAAGTCACTCTAGTCCCATAATGCACCAAGCCTCCCAGGGCAATCCGACCTCCTCCTGCCAGCCTAACCAGATGGCCATAAAATACATAGGTCCTCTTCCTTTATATAGTTAACCTCTTTGCAAGAGTAATACCTACATCAGACCTTGCAGCCTTGGTGGATCTTAACCACCCACTCCCCACATCCTGTGGGAACTGCCTCCCTATGTCTGTAAGAACCACTTCCTTCTATCTGTGAGAACTTCCTTCCCACATCTGAAGGAACCACCTCCCTTGGTATCTTGGAACCATTTTCTTTCTCCCTCCTCCCTCTGTGAAAACTGCCTCCCTCCTCCTGCTTCTGGGAACCACCTCCTTCCTCCCTCTTCCCTCAGGCTGTGAGAACCACCTGCCTTGTCTGTGAGAAGTGCCTCTCTCCTCCATCCATCTGTAGAAACCACCTCCCTTGGTCTCTGGGAACCACTTTCTTCCTCTATCCTCCCTCAGTCCATGGGAACCACCTCTTTTCTCCTTCCATCTGGGAGAAAAGCTGCCTTCAGTCTATGGAAACTGCCTCCTTCAGTCCACGAGAACCACCATCCTCCGTTTGTGGGATCTGCTGTCCTTCCTCTGGGGGAATCACTCCTTCATCCTCATCCTCCTCCTCCCCTTATATGCTAGAACCTTCTGTCCCTTCCTCCCCCACCCTCATATGTGAGACCCTTCTGTCCCCACCCCCAGCTGCCCCTCCTCACTGCAGCCTCTGCAGAAAGTCTTCATCTCCCCCACAGTCCTCCTTTATACAGCTCAGTTGAGGGGATTATGGACTCCTCACTAAGTGCCTCGCATTAAAGGTTCATGTAGGCACAACATATATTTTAATAAGGCAGTTTGCACAATACAGAACTCAATCCTATCCAACGCACATCACTGAGAACTGGGGCCAGAGCCCTGCTGGGAGCTGATGGCACCATGAAAAAGAACGCAGAGATTTCAGACACCTCATCTCCAGGGTCCCTGGACTCTACCCACCCCACACAATCTTCCTGACCAAGCCCAAGGCAGCTTGCTCACCCTGAGAGTGGATGGCTCTGTATGAGCAGAAACACACACACTCACACGTGTGCATACATGCACTCACATACACCTGCATGGGTACTGCCATACATGCATGTACATTCACACAAGTATGCACACATACACACACAAAATTGCATGCACTCACACATGCACACTCATGCACATGCACACAAGCACACACTCACAGTCACACACTCCATAAGACAACACTCAGTCTCACACACCAGACTCACAAGAACAGTGACAGTAATCACTACAATGAACTGAACGATGACTGAGTGGCCATCCCTCTAGATGCATTATTTCTTTTGTGGCCATGATAAAGGGTCCTTGTGTCCATTGTCCACTGAGTAAAATGACCCACAAAGTGGTTAAGTTGCTTGCTCAAGGTCACACAGGCAGTAGTGGTTGAGGCAGGATGTGAAGCCAGGTCCATTCAAACTCCAAAGTCCACATTCTCCACCACTCAGAACACTGCCTTTGCACATAGAGCCACCTCTAATCCTTTCTGGAAGCACAGAAGGAATCAGGGGAGGGGATAAATAAATCTGCCTGAGACATCTACGAAGTCCCAGTAACACCCTTACATGTGGATACACACTCCTTAACACGTCCTTCTTCATGTACTTAGCTCTACCTACTTGCACAGGCCCAAGAATTCACACATGCACACCACAAACACACACACATACATCCATGCACATTCATTCAGATAGGATGACCAACCGTCCACATTTTCCCTGGAATGAGAGGTTCCCTGGAACAAACTTTCAGTGCCAAAACCTGGGCAGTTCTGGCACACTGGGATGAATTGGTCACCCTACATAATACAGCCACTCCTATGTACCACACCCACAGCCCTCCACGTGCTCAGTCACACTCTCAAGGCTCAGGGTCTGGTGAGTTCAGCAGGGTTTGAAGTTGTTAAGGAACTGCACTCCTAGGACCCTAACTTCAGTGTCAAGGTTGCCTTGAGTTCTAAGCACCTACTTGGTTCATCCAGTTTGCCCTTCTTCTCTCCTGCCTTGGCCCATCTTACCTTCCCCCAGGAACTGAGGAAGCTTGGGGTAAATCAGGGTCACAGGGCCCCGCATTTCAGGCAAGCAGGAACCTTCCACATCCAGATATTTCTCAGGCAGGTCCTGGGCCCATGCTCCATCTCTCCTCACCCTAGGGTTCACAAACAGTGAAAAGGTAGGGAGCCCTTGCTCTCCAGGACCTCCATGGAGCTTGGCAGGTCTGGATTTCAATCCCAGAATAGCCTCTAGCTCGCAGCATGACTGGGGAAAGTTATTTAATCTCCCAGAGCCATCCCCATGCCAGGAAACTGCATCCCAAGCCTCAATACCTTTTCCTCTCACAGCCCATCTCCAACATATCTGGAATCCCACCTTCACTCACCACCTTCCCTACTATCACCCCAGCTCAAGCTCCAATCATCTCTCACCTGAACTAATTGCAGTGGACTTCCAAAAGAGGCCTTCTCTTTGATGCTTGTCATCTACAAACTGTTTTCAACCAAGCAGCCAGATAGCCTATTTTTAACACCTTTATTAGGGTATAACTCATATACAGTCAACCACACATATTTAAAGTATGCAATTTGGTATGTGTATACTCATGAAACCATTACCACAATCAAGATAGTGAACATATCCATCATCCCAACAATTTTCCTATGGCCTTTTATAATCCTCCTTTCTCTCCCTCCCCATCCTAGACAATCACTGATTTGCTTCCTGTCACTATAGATTAGTTTGCATTTTCTAAAGTTTTATATAAATGAACTCATATAGTAGGTATTGTTTTGTCTGACTTCACCCATTATGATTATTTTAAAATTTATCCATGTTACATGTATCAATAATTCATTACTTTTTATTGTTGAGTAGTATTTCATTTTATGACTAGAGTCATAATTTATCCATTCGCCTATTGCTAAACATTTGGACTATTTCCAATTTGAGGCTACTGTGAATAAGGCTACTATGAACACTTGTGTACAAGTCTTTGTGTAGACATATGTTTTCCTTTTTTCTTAGTCAAATACCTAGGAATGGAATCGCTAAGTTATATAGTAGATATATGCTTAACATTTTAAGAAACTACCAAACTGTTTTTAAAGTGATTGTACCATTTTCATTAACATCTGCAATATATAAGAGTTTTTTTTCCTTCACATCCTCACCAACACTTGGTGTGATCAGTCTTTTTAATTTCCAACATTCTAATCAGTGTATAGTGATCTCCTTTTATGGCTGTAATTTCCACTTCCCTAATGGCTCATGATGTTGAACATCTTCTCATGTACCTATTCACCATTTAAAGTCTGTTTACATATTTTGTTCAATTTTTGTTGGGTCTTTGTATTCTTAAAATTTTAAGAGCTCTTTAAATATTCTGGATATAAGTCCTTTAGCAGATATTTGTTCTACAAAGCTTTCCTCTCAGCCTGTAGCTTATCTTTGTGTTCTCTTGACAGTATCTTTTGGAGACCAAATGTTTTTAATGTTGATGAAAGGCAGTTGGTCCATGTCTTCTTTGACTTATGCTTTTGGTGTCTTATCTAAGAACCCTTTGCCCAATCCAAAGTCACAAAGATTCTCTCCTGTCTCTTCTAGTTTTATAGTTTTATGTTTTATATTTGGATTTATATGTATATATTTATAGTTTATAGTTTATGTTTTATATTTGGATCCATGATCCATTTTTTTACATTTTTATATATGGCAGAAGGTACAAAGTTTAGATATTTTTGCATATGGATATCCAAATGCTTCAAGCACTATTTGTTTAAAAGTCTACCCTGTCCTCATTGAATTGCCTTTGCACCTTATTGAAAATCAGCTGCCCCTATATATGTGGAATTCTATTCTGTTATATATTTCTGGACTCTCTAATTCTGTTACCTTCATCTATTTGTCTATTTTGATGACAAAACTTAGTTTGATTAATGTAACTTTATAATAAATCTTGAAATCAGGTAGCATAAGACTTCAAGCTTTTTTCTTTTCACAGTTATTTTGAATATACCAGGTTCTTCGCATTTCCAAATGAATTTTAGAATTAGTGTGTCCATTTGCTTGGAATTATATTAAATTCATATGCCAATTGGGAGAGAACTGACTTCTTAATACTGATTCTGACCCATGAGCAAGACATAGCACTCTGTTTAGGTTGTCTTTTATTTTGCTCAGTGATATTTCGTACTTTCCAGGGTATAGATTGTTCACGTCTTTTCTTAGATTTATCCATAAACATTTTATAATATTATTCTCTAGTATATGGTACTTTTTAATTCCAATATGCAATTATTCATTACTAATATATAGAAATAATTGATTTTCATATATGAATCTTCTCTCTTGCAACCTTGCTAAACTCACTTGTTAGTTCTAATAGCTTTTTTGTAGTCTCTATGGGGTTCTCTATAGAGACAATCATGTCATCTGTGAGTAAAGGTAGTTTTACTTCCTCCTTCTCAATCCAGATGCCTTTTATTCCTTCTTGCTTAGTTTAACTGGCCAGAACACCCAGTACAACGCTGAATAGAAGTGATGAGAGCAGCCATCTTGTGGGAAATATTCAAGTCTCTTTCATGTTCTGTAAGAGTTTGTGTATGTTTGGTATTATGTCTTCCTTAAATGTTTGATAAAATTTACCAGTGAAACCATGGGCCTGAAGTTTTCTTTATGGGAAAGTTTTTAACTGCAAATTCAATTTCTTTAATAGACATAGGTCTATTCAGATTTCATTGATTTTTCTCTTTTTTTGGTTTTCTATTTCATTGATTTCACTCTGAATTTTTTTTTCTTTTTTTGAGACGGAGTCTCACTCTGTCACCTAGGCTGGAATGCAATGGCACGATCTTGGCTCCCTGCAACCTCCACCTCCCAGGTTCAAGCAATTCTCCTGCCTCAGTCTCCCGAGTAGCTGGGATTACAGATGCCCGCCACGTGCCTGGCTAATTTTTGTATTTTAAGTAGAGACGGGGTTTCACCATGTTGGCCAGGCTGGTCTCGAACTCCTGACCTCAGGTTATCTGCCTGCTTTGGCCTCCCAAAGTGCTGGGATTACAGGCGTGAGTCACCATGCCTGGCCTTCACTCTCAATTTTATTATTCGCTTTTATCTGTTTACTTTGGGTTAAATTTGCTCCGTCTTTTCTAATTTTTAAGGTGGAAACTGAAGTCATTGATTTGAAAGGTTTCTTGTTTTTAACACTATCAATTTCCCTCTAAGTATTGCTTTAGCTTTATCACATAAATTCCATTTTTTTTGTTAAAAATATTTTTACTTCCTGCTTTTACCCATGATTAATTTAGAAGTGTGGTATTTCATTTCCAAACATTTGAGGATTTTTCAGATATCTTCTTTCTTACTGATTTCTAATTTAATTGTAGTCAGAGAATATTCTATGTATGACTTGAATCCTTTCAAATTTATCAAAACTAATAGGTTCGTTTTATGGCCCAGAATATGATCTATCTTGGTAAATGCTCCATGTGCACTTGAAAAGAGTGTGATTTCTGCTGTTGTTGTTTTATAGATGTCAATTAGTTCAAGTTGGTTGATAGAGTTAATGTAGTAGCATTCCAAAATAGCAAAATCCTTAGTCCCTGAGTCACACATGGAGGAAAGCTTTTCAGGAAAGCCACAGAACAGGAGCACAGTCACTGGACTTCGAATAAATGGAAAATGAACGTTTTTTGCATTGCACCATTGAGATCTAGGGTTTTAGTTTGTATTACTCTAATATAGGACCTCATTACTGAAAGGAATTTTTCTAATATCTCCCTTTCTTCAGTGGAAAACAATATGAAACACAAGAGGGGAGGAAAGTGTCTTTTCCCATTATAATCCTATAAAATTTGCAGTGGCCAGAATTAGACTGAAGATTGGGGTGGTAATTACCAGTCAAAAAATCTCAATTTAAACATCTATCTACTCTTCTCACAAAGACTTGTCTCTCATTTTCATTTTTATACAAGATGTATTTTATCAGGAATTTGTTCATGATGATGACAGGGTGTTGGATCCAACACTTGGCTCAGGAAGGAGTTTGCAAATGGGGCATATGTACCTTAAATCCTTCAGGGAAGGCTTGTTAAAACATGTGTGTTGTCTGCTTTCACCTTCCTCTCTGAGTTTCTCTCAGAATGGGATTCCACTATGTCCCTATTTATTGGGTGGGTGCGTGAGTGGGTGGGTGGGTTCGTGAGTGGGTGGGTGGGTTCGTGGGTGGGTGGGTGGATGGATGAGTTGGGTATAACTAGGTTCCCAATCACAGAATACTTTTACCAAATCAGGACTTCAGCCCTCTGTAATAAGACAGATCAAACTTGTTCCAGTTCCCGTTGGTTCATAAGACAAGAGTATTTAATTCCCCTGACTGGTTGATCTATATAAATGGGGCCACCAGCAGACTAATGTCCAAACCTGCGATGGTGAGCTAAGGTTTTTAAAGACCCTGTCCTCACACTCCAGAATCCTCTCCAACTCATGGTTCCTGCTCAGTGCTCAACTGAGAGAGGCTCCTTGTTAAATCCTTGGGACAGAAACTTGTCTCCTGTAATATGGTGGACTAGGTATTGGAATTAGCCTCCCTGCTGAAAATAACTTTTTAAAAAATGGATCAAATGTATTTTGTAAATCTTCCTAAAATCATAAAACAGCTGAAAGGAATTATCAGTCCAAAGTAGAAGTAAAGGCTGAACCCCAGAGAGATATGGAATGCCAAAGAGACTTTTGTCCAGACGGTATTTGCCAAATCTGGACAATTTGAGCTTTAATGTTCACAACCTCATGGAATGTGGGGAAACAGAAGACAACGTCAAAGTCAACTCAAGGTTGACAGTTTATTAGAAGACCGTCCTCAATCTCACCAAGACCCCAAAGGTCTATGCTCTATATGAAGGCGTGCAGTAAACTCTTCTGCCAACCCCCCACCATCCCCAGAAGATCTAACAGTTGCTCAGCATTGAGCATATCAGAAGTGGGGAGGACGTCCTAGAAAAGTAGTAACCACAAGCCAGCCCTCCAGTGAATATGCAGCTCAAAATAAATCTCCCAGTGGTCCAAAATAAACACACTTTTAGTGCTCAGTGACCCACATTGGTAGTGCCCCCAGACACCTGTCAGTAATTCTCTGGAGGGATGCGCACACAGCCTAAGCTGCAAAGAGTCTCCAAAAATAATTTTCCAATAGAATTCCCAGGACAACACTTGAACTCCCCATATGCTAGTCCAGACACCCCCACTAACTCCAAACAATCTGAAATGTGTCCCTCCTACACCTTGGCCAGTGTGGAGGTGACAGAGCTAGGCTGGGGCTGGACTCCAGCACGTCTTCGATTCATGAAGAAGAGGTGTGATAGAAAGTTATGGTGACAGCAAGATTCAGGGGGAAGATGATTAAAACCACCCAAGACAGCACCATTCTGAATCTCCCTCAAGTATTTCTGAGCACCAATTACTTAAATGCAATTGATTTGCTGATTACAAATCATTCTATCTATTGATTAGAATAATAAATCTTAGCCTAATTCCAGTTACTATATATACTCAAAGGCAAGAAAACCACATCCATGAAAATATAACCAATAATTATGTCTTTGCACTAACTCAGACTTTTTTTTTTTTTTTTTTTTTTTTTTTGTGAGAGATGGAGTCTTGCTCCCCTGCCCAGGCTGGAGTGCAGTGGCACTATCTCTGCTCACTGCAAGCTCCATCCCCCCAGGTTCATGCCATTCTCCTGCCTCAGCCTCCCAAGTAGCTGGGACTACAGGCGCCCGCCACCATGCCTGGCTAATTTTTTTGTATTTTTAGAAGAGACAGGGTTTCACAGTGTTCGCCAGGATGGTCTCAATCTCCTGACCTCGTGATCCACCCGCCTCGGCCTCCCAAAGTGCTGGGATTACAGGCGTGAGCCACCGCGCCCAGCCTAACTCAGACTTTTTGATGCAGATGTGTCGTTTGCACATGTGTACTAGAATGTGCACCAGGTTTTACACCATGTACGATACACATTTGTTCTAGCTTAGGGAAACCCTTTAGGTTTGCTTTTAAACAAATCTGAAGACTAAGATTTGGCTACAAGTTATTTCTTTGGGAGGTGCTTTCAGAAAGTAGCGTGAGGGTTTGGAAATTGAGATGAGAAGGGAAGAAAGGCAACCTGTTGAGAGGTTAAAGAGCAATGCACCTCCATCCCAAAGGGCTCCTCTGTGAGACTCTTGTGAGCACACCTCAGAGTTGTGCTTTGGAAGGGTGAAAAGTTAGGGTACTTACCCACCAAATCCCAACCCTCATTGGTTGTTGGCTGATCTTGGGATGGTTATCCCACCCTTCTGACCAGTTCTACTTGCAAACTGAGCCACTCCCTTGGGCTATGCATGCACTGAGGCAGAGAGAAACATAAACACCATTGGCATTTATGGAACTGTCTGCAGGCACCTGCTAGAGTAGGCAGAGGGGATACAGAGAGGCTGCCAACCATATCTGCACAAGGCTTATTCATTGAAGTAAATGGTCTACCCAGGAATGTGCCCCAACATTAGCCCACCTGACTCTGACATTAACCAAATGGGAAACCTAATGTGATGTGCACTAGTCACTCATTTGCTCACTCAACCAAAATTTACTGTACGACCCTGTGTTGTCATTCTTGTATTGCTATAAAGAAAAATCTGACACTTGATACTGAGTAATTTATGAAGAAAAGAGGTTTAATTGGCTCACAGTTCTGCAGGCTGCACAGGAAGCATGGCACCAGCATTTACTTGGCTTCTGGTGAGACCTCAGGGAGCTTTAACTTATGACAGAAGACAGAAGAGGGGCAGGTGACTCAATTGGTGAAAACAGGAGCAACAGAGATCAAGGGGAGGTGCCACACACTTTAAACAACCAGATCACTTTGCAGGAACAGCGCTAACCCATGAGGGATCCGCCTGCATGACCCAAACACTCCCCACCAGACCTCACCTCTTACACTAAGGATTACATCTCAGCATGAGATTTGGAGGGGACAAACATCCAAACTATATCAATCCCCTGTGCCCAGGAACTCTGCAAGGCATGGAGAGTGGAGTTGGGATTGAGCATGTGTGGCCTCTGGACTCAGATTTTGTTTTCAGTCGAGTGGGTGGGTGTTTCACAGGCTCCCACACCTTTATTTTATGCCATGAACGTTGAGGCTAGATGGTCTCATGGATAAAATTCTGGGCCCTGGAATTGAGGAGAGTGTGTTTCTGAGTCACTTGGGGCAATTCACTGACCTCCCAGAGATTCACTGTGTTTATTTGTAAAACAGAGATGTAATAATGGTTGGGAAGACTAAAGATGGCAATCCATGTAAAGTGCATGACACGACACCTGCCACTCTGGTACTAGATCTGCTGAAGAGGAGGCAGAGGAGGAAGAGCTAGTACCTACCTTTGGGAATCTCAGAGCTAGAAGGAGAGATAGGCATAGGAATCATAAAACAGATAATCATAAAACAACAGAGATACGGAGGGATCCAGGTGCTATTGCTACATTCAAACCACCTCAAAACGTCACAGCAGAAAGCAACTCATGGCATCTGTGCATGAGAAATTCAGGCAGAAGCTCAACAGGGAAGGCTGGGAGGATGACAGTGACTCAATGGCTGGGGTAGGAGTCATTTAGAGCATGAGATGGCAAACTACAGTTTGTGAGCCAAATCCAGCCATGCCCATCTGTTTATATATTGTCTATAGCTATTTTTGCCCTATGACAGCAGAGTCAAATAGTTGCAACAGAAACTGTATGGCCTGCAAAGCCAAAAATATTTGCTATCCCGTCCTTTACAGAAATGTTTGCTGACCCTGGTCTGGAAGTATTGCATTCACATGATTGGCAGTTGATGCTGACTGTCAGTTTGGACCCCAGCTGGACAGTCAGCTGGAATAGTGCACATTACTTCTCCATGTGGTCTCTCAAAATAAGTTAATTTGGGCTCACTCTCAGTATGGTGGCTGGTTCCCAGAGTAAGCATCCCAAGAGAGCAAGGTGGAAGCTGAGTGGCATTTCAATGGCACAGCCTCTGAAGCCACAGAGCATCGATCTGCACTAGTCTGTTAGCCAAAGATTCACTAAGGCTCAAGAAGAGATGACCCTACCACTCACTGGAAAAAGTGACAAAGTCATATTGTAAAAAGGCATATGGAATGGGAAATATTATTGCTGCCCACTTTGGCGAATACAATATTCCATACACAGGGGCTTTTTAAAAGTGGACTGAAGCAGAAAGGGGGATACTTTTCAGGGATGCTTCCTAGAAGAGTTAGAACTTCAGCTGAGGCTAACCAGGCAGCTGAGCACCAGCCAGGCAAGACTTTACCTTTGGTGATATTCAAAGCTTCTCTATCATGGTACAGATCCCAGATTCTGCCTGTGGAAGCAAGCCCCAAATACAGACAAGGGGGCGGGTACAGATGGGGTCTCCAATCCCAGAGGATTCCTGGGCTAGTACATGAGACAACAACAAAACAGACCAGGGCAAATGCCAGCAATAGAGATCTAGACTGACATGGGCTGGGAAGAACAGTGGCATTGTGCCTGAAATGTTTAGCTAAATCAATATAATTACAATAGGAATAACAACTAATATTGATTGAACCCTTACTAGGGGCCAAGCACTGTGTAAATTCTTTTCATGAAGTTTCTTTTCACACTCCCAAAAATCCAGTAATGATTTTTGGTTTTGTTTTTATTTTGTTTCCTGTTTTTCCTTTTGTTTTGTTTAATGTTAAACAGATTTTTTAGGACACTTATTTGAAGGCAAACATATCACAGGCCAAGACTCCAACTCCAGCCCTTTCCATACCTGTAGATGGAGGGCCACCTGCTAACAGAAATCCCAGGACCACTCTGACAGTGCAGTGGTATATCTCCTTCTGAGGCCGTTAGACACAGCTCACAAAGCCAGGCATGGCCAGAGATAAAGAGTGTTGTTTTTCACGCCTGGGGAGCTAAAGTGCTTGACTTACAGGCTAAGTTTTCCTTGTGGCAACTCTTCTGAAATACAGCCGCAGCCTATTAGCTGGTAGCACATGGGGAGAACCAGGCAGAACAAGGAAGTCCACCTCTCCTTGGCTGCAGAGAACAGAAGTGGGTGGAGTAAAGTGAAGAGTCAGGTGTGGGCTGCTAGAGATGGACCCCCCACCCCTAGCCAGGCCTCCCATGACCCTCGGAACCCTGAATGATTGCCCTCAGCCCTCTGTATACAGCCCTCCTGCAAGCCCCAGCCTCAGGCAGCCAGTCCTGGAATGCAAGGAGCACATGGCTCCACTGCTGTGGGCCTAGACTCTGGCTGCCTCACACCATTACTTAACTCCCTCAAGGAGGGAAACACTGTGGGCTGGGGAAGGCTGTCATGAACTCCTCAAGACTCTCCGTGCCTGGGACTCAGTCAGCCATGGTCCATCCTCCATCAAAGCCTGGTGAATGGGCAGATGAAAGATTCCTTCACATCTGTTCTTGTCGTGCTGCTCAGTTTATACTCAAAGCTTTGGCATGAAATGTTGGGAAAGCTGTACAGCCGGGTTTCAGTGCTTATTACTGCCTTCCATCCTGGGGTGCCTGTGCCATCACCTCATTTCAGTGAAGGAGGGACCTCATGGAATCAAAGACTTGGTGTTCCCTTCAGTACAGCCACTCAGCCTGTGGCCAGGATGTCAGCAGAGGCCCATCTGCAGCTGGACACCTGCCCACACCTGGCACCTGGAACGCAGAATGCTCTGTCCAGTGAGTCAGGCTGGTCATTTGCAGCCAGTGAGAATCAAACCAAACATCTAGAATGCAAACCCCTGAGCCTGTTTGGCCATATAATTAGTGATGCTTTTCTGAGAACTAAGCCTGAAGTGGGTCAGATTCCATCCAAGGTAACTCTGTGGACATCTCATCTGAAGCTCTTCCTGTAAAAGAGATGTCAAACGTTTCCTCCCACCCCATACCCCAGGCTTAGATAATATGCTCCATTCACAGGCCTGGCCCTGTGCAACCTCATCACCCCTCGGCCATTGCTGATTGGACCAGGTGTTGCAGGCTGGGCCAATCATATTCTCCATCCAAAATGGTGGGAACTGAGATACAAAAACTGAAGCATATGGCTGTAGAACACCATTAATCCTTTCCTTTGCAGGAGGTGTCTCCATTTGTGATTATACATGTAATTCTGTGATTATTTGATAAATTAATGAATCATTGAATTAATAAATGAATGAGCAGTTGAATAGCAAGGTCAGATGGAGGCAAGGCTAGAATCAGCACAGAAAACTGAGAAAGAAGTCCGGAAGGCTGAGAATTTGGGAGGCTTGCAAAGCAATCAGATCTCTAGAAAGAGAGATACAGCAGAGATGCAAGAGAAGCCCACGTATGGCTCCTGCATATGATTTTTTTCGAGAGACCCAGATGTCTTCAGTAAATCCTCTTTCTGTCTGGACTTATTTGAGTCACTATTCTCTGCAGCTGAATGTTTCCTAGGTTTCTACACTCCAGACATCTCTCTGCAAAACGAGATTGAGAGAGACTCAGCCTTCCCCCGCAGAAGATGCAGTGGCCTCCCATGAGTACACCACAGCTGAATCTACACTGACCCAACATCCAGGAGAAGAATGCAAATACAGCTCCCCAGCCAGCAGACTGGCATTAATTTTTTTGAGATGGAGTCTCGCTCTGTCGCCCAGGCTGGAGTGCAGTGGCATAATCTCGTCTCATTGCAACCTCTGCCTCCCAGGTTCAAGCGATTCTCCTGCCTCAGCCTCTCGAGTAGCTGGGATTACAGGTGCCCGCCATCATGCCCGGCTAATGATTTTGTATTTTCGTAGAGACAAGGTTTCACCATGTTGGCCAGGCTGATCTTGAACTCCTGACCTCAGGTGATCTGGCTGCCTCGGCCTTCCAATGTGCCGGGATTACAGGCGTGAGCCACCTTGCCCGGCCTAGATTGACCTTTAAAAACATGAATGTTGGAAAGCATCCTGGGGACAGAATGAACGATTTGCATCACCACTAAACTCAGGCCTGAGTGAAAGACAGTCTGGCTTCTGCAGTGTGTCATAGATGTCCCAGTTCTCCAATATGAGAGGGAACTGCACCTTTCTTCCAGGCAAGTCTGAAGGCTGGAGAGAAACGACGGTACTGGAGGCTGCACCTTGGATCTCATTAGCTAAGTGGACCTGACGACAAGTGTTGCTGGCACTCCTCAGGAGGAATTCAGGTTGCATCCTTCACTGCAGGAACAAGTCATTCACACCAGATCCATCTCCTTGCACCACCCTACCACTCTCTGATGGGGCTGCCAACAAGTGAGGTAGGAATACGTTCACACTTGTGTTTGCAAACTGTCACCTTTATAAAACAGGCAGCTTTTTTCTATTACAATTAAAAAGACTTATAGCAAGTTTTGCTTTTAATTAAATCCTGTGCCTTCGACTTGCTAGAGAGCAAGAGGGACAAGTGGCCTGTGTGGTGCCAGAGAAAAATGAGAAAGTCTTATAGGAGCTTCCAAGAAGACTGAAATTTACTCTGAGGGCTGCTGATCCTAGTTGGAGGCAAAACTTAAAATTCTGTAGCCTTCACTCAGGGAGGTAGGTGAAAACATGGGGAATTTGGAGATCACTGTGATTACCAGCCCTGCACTTTTTTCTTGCCAGTAAAACTCCACCTTTCTTCATCAGGTGGAGATGCTCGGACCCCAGGATATCACTCCACTCTAATATGACTCAAAGGGATCTGCTAAAGGAAAGTTTATCTGACCTTATGAAAAAGAGGCAAGTGAAGAGAAACTGTCTGCTCCCACACTGGCTCTTGCTTCCTGCCCCGACCATGGTGTAAGGATGTCATGATTGAAGCTATGGCAGCTATCTTGTGACCAGGAGGGCAACGCCAAGAGAATCACAGGGAGGCCAGCCCAGAGACGGGACATTGTTGAGCTGCTGAACCAGGACCAGCATCTTCATACCTCTAGACATATTGTTATGTGAGAAGAACACATCCTTGCTTATTTAAGACAACTTTGTTATATTTCCTGTTACTTGTAGCTACAAACTTTTTTTTTTTTTTTTGAGATGGAGTTTTGCTCTGTTGCCAGGCTGGAGTGCAGTGGTGTGATTTCTGCTCACTGCAACCACGCCCAGCTAATTTTTGTATTTTAGTAGAGACAGGGTTTCACCATGTTGGCCAGGATGGTCTTGATCTCCTGACCTCGTGATCTGCTCACCTCAGCCTCCCAAAGTGCTGTGATTACAGGTATGAGCCACCGCTCCCAGCTGCTACAAACATTCTTAACTGATATAAGGCATGAATCAAGCAGCTGAGTCTTGAAGGGAAAAGGAAAAGTAGCATTACCTCTGAATCTACTTCCAACTACACTAAGAAGAGACTATAAACCCCTTGCCTGATCCCCATGCTCCGTTCCATGTCAGTCTTCTCTAGTCTTCTCTCGTTCTGTATTCCAGCCACAGCAGCAGTCTTTCCGTTTCTCCAGTGCATCATACTAGCCCTTGCCTCAGGGTCTTCACACAAGCTATGCCCTCCATCTGAAATGCTCACCCCCTGCTCTGTGCCTATCTTCTTCACATACTCTCATCATTCAGGTCTCAGATCAAATACTACCTCCTCCCAGAAGCTTTCCCCAATAATCCATTTTAAAGCAGCCCTGATTTTCCACCTGGCACATATTTCTCTCTGGACTATATTTATGTGTTGACTTCTTCACTTTCAGTCTTTCCAATCAACCCTGTGATCTGACAATAGCAGCCCTGTGGATTCATCTGCCATTACTTTCCCCATGTTTAGCACATGCCTGATGCATTTTAGCCCCTCACATGCTTGAATAAAGGAAGGAAATACTGTTTACTGTGATAGTCACTCTTCATTTGTTAGCACATTGCATTCTCTCCATCTGCCCAGGAAGTGAGAATACTTGTCCCCATTTCACGGATGGCATAACCAAGGTCCAGAGAATTTTAATAATGTATCCAAGATAACATAGCCAGTAAGTGATGGGTCATGATCCAAACACTGGTCTTCTGGTCCTGTGTACTCTCCTCTGCATCAGAATTGCTTCCGGCTGAGCTTTGTCAACTTTATCGGGGGATGATGGGGCAGCATTTCCGAACGTGGTCTTGAGGAATCCTGGGCCTATTGGCAGCTTCACAGACAGAAAATAGGGTGCAAATCCTCCATGTGCTGCTGAATTCAAGCATCAAGTCCAGAAGTAAGAATCGCTTGAACCCAGAGGTGGAGGTTGCAGTGAGCTGAGATCGCACCACTGCACTCCAGCCTGGGCAACAGAGCGAGACTTTGTCTCGATAAATAAATAGATAAATAAATAAATAAATAACAAAAAAAAAGCAAACACATTTTATTTGGTGATGAAGAATCTTTCCAAAATGCCCCAATCTACCTGACAATTTACTACAGATGAACACTCTGGTGGGGTCTTCCTTTAAAGAATGAGGTTTGTATAAGGCCTCTGTAGCTGCTCTACCCTGGGCCCCAGGGATCTCTGACATGCCCAGTAGATGGTGAGGCAGAATAAATCAGAAAAAAATGCTAACTTTTGGACTTGATACATCCCAATGCCAGAATATCTCACCACGGTGATTCTGCGATGCAAAGCTGCCATGAACTGTTGCACAGGTTTTGCACTGCACAAATCTAGGGGCTGCCTGTCTATTATGTAAATGGAGCCCTCAGTGGTATACAGGGCAAAATTACCCAACCACTCATCGCATCTCTGACCATTAAGACCTCTGATTAGTTTGTTGGTGTTTGGTTTTTGTTTAATACAGATTTCTGGGCCCCACACCCAGGTCTTAAGCTGGGAATTTTTACTCATATGATACCCCAGGTGTGTATGATGCAGGTCATCTGCAGACCACCCACTGAGAAACCCTCCTAGAAATGGTTATGATTGGATTTTACAGTAACTCCAAGACAGGAGCTGGTATCCCTAATCTTCATTCCCTTCTCCAGAAAAGAAAGAATGAAAAGCATTCGCAGGAATTCAGAGCCCTAGTGAGCCAACTCTCTCAATGTGTTTCTGTTATGTCCTGGCAAAAAGCAGCAGCTAAATTCCGGATCGCAAAAATAAGAAGTCAAAGGTTGCCTAAGTATGAAAGAAATTCTGTTGTCTAGAGCAAGGGGATGGTCTTAGTTTCAGGGGAAACCCTAGAGTTGGCAAAACCCCTTCAAAATGATTCGGTGGGAAGGTGACTGCTAAGTAGAGGCCCATGCACCCCACTGCACAGAGATGGCTACTGTCTATAGTCACCAGGATTAACTGCTTGCTGCCTCAACTGCTCAATATGCCTCAGTTCAATCTGCTGGAGGATTTTTTTCTCCCTCCCAGATATGTATCTTTGACTTCCTAATGGAGGCCAAGTGGAACGAGGATTTGTTTCACAGTCATTTTGCTTAATGCACCCTCATCCATATGAGGGGAGAAAGTGTGTTATCATGTTTATCCATACAACAAGGAAGGATGAACTCAAAGGGTGTCTCTCTAAATTTTCTAGTCATCTGAGTCATATGTCCCTAACATACACAACATGTTTCCACCTTCTACTGCATCTCTGTTAACGACACTTCCCTGGAGGAGCATCCTCAGAACGCTCGCTGCTTCTTTAAATCTTTTTTCATGTTTTCCAGGCCCCACACAATTGATATTTCACAATACGATATTCCCAGATTTATCCCAGTGAGAGTTAACCGCTCTATCCTTAGCTCTCCAATTACACAGTGCCCCTCAGTCTTATCCCAATCTGCCTTGGTGCGTGGCTGGCCAGCTGTGTACATGCCTGTCTCTTTGCTAGAGCATAAACTCTGTCTGGGTAGGGCTTGTGTCCAGGTGGGCACTGAGGAAATGTGTACTGAAGACAAGCATGCCACATATGACTAAATGCAACTTTTAGCAATGTGGCAATACGATAGGGTCTCATTAATTCATATTAATCTGAGGAGATCTCAATTAATGAGAAACTGGGGTAATTTAAAAGAGCAATAGCAGCCAGGCGCAGTGGCTCATGCCTGTAATCCCAGCACTTTGGGAGGCCAAGGCAGGAGGATCACAAGGTCAGGAGATCAAGACCATCCTGGCTAATATGGTGAAACCCCATCTCTACTAAAAACACAAAAACAAAATTAGCCGGGCATGGTGGCGGGTGCCTGTAGTCCCAGCTACTCGGGAGGCTGAGGAGGGAGAATGGCGCAAACCCAGGAGGCAGAGCTTGCAGTGAGCCAAGATCGTGCCACTTCACTCTAGCCTGGGCAACAGAGCAAGACTCTGTCTCAAGAAAATAAATAAATAAATAAAAATAAAAAGAGCAACAGCTTATTTACTCAGAAAGTCAGATGGAAACTCAAATTAGCCCAAGAGTATTGTTGAAGAAAGATCTTACCTTCTGAATCAGTAAGGATGAATAAGTAAGAACATATTAATTATAGCTTATCAATTAGGCAACAGCAGGTTACCTGGGCTGCTTCACTTAGAAAGCCAGTCAGGCCTATGGATTAAGAGCTAGCATGTAAAGTTGGCTGGACCTGGGCTTTAGTTTTCACTAAACCACATACCAGCTGCACGGCTTTGGGCCAGCCACTTAACTCTCTAACCCTCAGTTTCCTCATCTGTAAAATGGAAATAATAATTTCTTCCTCCCAGGATTATTATGAAAAGAAATTATGTCTGTAATGCATGTCCCACTGTATTGGGCACATTGTAAGTGCTCAACAAATGTCACTTGTCATTATAATTATTATTTAATCTGTGAGAGGAAGAGATTTTCTAAATTTAAGCACAATTTTGACCCTACTCTGTACCTGTCCTAAAAGGTTGGGGGTAAGGGGAGGGGGGAAACAACAACAACAACAAAATAAAACCTCATCAGATTGTCAAGCCTCAGGACCCTGGATGTCAAGGACTTATTATGACCTGCTCAGCCAGTGGGGCAGGCTTGCAAAGTCAGCTGGCAAAACAGTCACCGCACATATTTGTCCCATTTTCCAATCACTAATACTCTCCGGAAATCAAGGAGATTAGCCCCTTTTTTCAATGCCCTCATGAGTGAAAACCAAGAGAATTAGAGTTGGCTTCACCCAAACACCATCTCCCAATATGCAGAAACTCCAGCAAGCTAGGCTCAATTTGATAGAGACCCGAGCCCCCCTCTCCTCCCTAGCCAGCACATTTTAAAGACACAAAACCAATCAATAGGGAGTATTCAGAGAGTTGCTGCCAGTGGCTAGAAGAGAATAGATACCGAGAAAGTCATAACGATGATAAATCCGGGCTCCGCTCCTCTCTGACTAATGTAGGCACTAAAACACACCATGAATATCCTGCTTTGAAACGTGTCACGCTTCTGAGGGACCAATCAATCTCTGGCTCTCGGTGGACCACATTAAAATAAATTTGTCACTGTGAGTTTATGAAATATTGATGGTGTTTTTTAGTCAGGGTGTTAGGAGGTGGAAAGGTGTATCTGAAGAGGGAGGCAGGGAGTGGGAGAATTGCTTTAATGAATTATCTCCAGGCTAAGAAAGGAAACATATGCAGAAACTGGAGGAAGATGAAGCATGGAAGAAAATACATTGGCATGGAGAGCAAAAAGCTTCCAGAATGAGAAAGCCCAGAGCAGTGATGTCTGAGCTGTGTTCCAAAACACACAACTAAATGGCTACTCTTGGGAAGGACTTGGGCAAAAATTGGGGTTTCCTGGTAAAATCTGGGAAACTGTATACTCCATCCAAGTCTTGGAGAGACAGGTGCACAATAACATGTTAAAAGTTCTGAGAAGTCCTGCAGTGAAAAAGCTCACTTAACTTTAACCTAATATTTCCCAAACTTATTTAACATGGCAAAACAAACATCTTACCGAACACTAAAGTTATATGGAAACCAGTTTGGAGATACTGGCCTACATCCTTGCAACGCAAAGTGTGGTCCATAAACAATCGGCATCGTATCACTTGAGAGCTTGTTAGCAGGCTCTGTCCCAAACCGACTGGATCAGAATCTGCATTTTAACAAGATCCCATGCACAATGAAGTATGAAAAGTGCTAGTTTAAGTGGCTCACCAAAGAAAGAAGACTCTACAGGACAAGCTAAGATATGCCTAGTAATGAAGGGCTTCTGTTTGTAATCCTGACCATGGCCTGCACAGCAGGACCCAGGGGACTCTATGCCCTCATCCAGCATTGGGGCTGTTTATCAGCTGAGCATTCACTCGCGCTGGCAGAAACTCAGAAGGCATTTTTTAAATCAGGTATGCAGTGACCTCTCTTGAAACAAGTGGAAATTATAGACATCCAGTGGTCTTTTCGTATTTGCAAAACCAAGAAACAGAAACACCTCCGCCAGCACTAGAAAAGCTGAATTCAGGTCATCAGCCTGCCCAAACCTCACTAGAAGCCTTAGGCTTGTCACTTGGCCTCTAAAGACATGTACCCCAGTGAGAGTTAATGCTCTATTCTCAGCTCTTGATTTTATCACAATCTGCCTTGGCACATGGCTGACCAACTGTGTACATGCCCATCTCTTTTGCTAGAGCATAAACTCCTTCTGGGTAGGGTCTGAGCCCAGGTGGTCACTGAGGAAATGTGTGCTGAAGGCAAGCACGCCACATATGACTTACTGCTGGTATCTGCATATGGAAACTGAGGTGAAGAAAGCCCAGGGATCTCAGCCAGACTACTACTGCTGCATAACAGGTGAGCGCTCAGACTCTGCAGGGGACACATCCCAGCTCCACTGCTTACTTAGCTCTGTGACTTGGCAAGTGGCCTCACCTCTCTAAGCCCCAAGCCCCAGCTGTCTTGTTCACCTTTGTATTCCAGTGCCCAGCACACGTCTGGCACATAGAATCACTGAAAACATGCTTGATGCATGAATGAATATACTGTTGAATCTGTGCAATGGGGACATGACTATTTCCCACCTCTTAGCGTTATTGAGAGAATTCATGGAATTCGGTCAGGAAGGTGCACATCGCAGACACTCAACACGAGTCTCTGCCTTATTTATGTATTGGACAGTCCCATGTGGATGACAGAGGGAACTTTTAACTTTTTGCTTGTGCTTTGGCAGCGTGAAGAGAATCTGATGCTGGGCTTTGTTAATTAGTGATCAGTTCTCTGGTAGATCAAGGAGGCAGAACAGGATTCTGCTCCCTCTGGTGGCTTCTGAACTTCTTTGTTCCTCAGAATTGCCCTCTCCCTTCCCAGAAGGGAAATGGTGGGCAGGAACCATGCCACACCCTGCAGAACAACTCCCAAGGCCTCTTGACCTTGGTCCACTGACCCTCAATAATGACCCTGACTCTGGAGGTCCGTTTTGGTCCACTGACCCTCAAGAATCTCCACTGACCCTGGAGAGTCAGCTAGGGAGAGTACCTTGTACTTTTCCTTCAGCAGCAAAACAAGTGTCAAGAAAACAGCAGCTACTGGCACCCATGGAGGTGGCTTTCTTCCTTCTTACAGACCACAGGGCCAGGACAGGACCAAGGCTCAACACACTGCTGGACTCCTCTGCTCCCTCCCCGGATGTCTGAGCCCACCCGGCTTCAATCCATTCTTCCCTTAAACCCTCAGCTAATTACTCTGAGTCTCAGTATTCCCCTCTATATAATGGGAAGAAATGAGGTCTACCTAATAACGTTGTGATGAAGATTAAATGAAATAATGCCTGTCATTGATTATTGATTTTGATCAATGGATGTTGGGCTCAAATGAATTAAGCACTCGAAAAGTGGTATTAATCATGCAACTGGGTATTGTCATTTTAAGGATTCTTTTTGACATCAATACATGGCAAAGAAGACATGCAACAAAGTTCACCAAAGGAAAGAAGGAAGGATCCAATACATCAACATAAAACAGAATATACTGTTCGAGAAGTAGAAATAAAAACGGTATTAAAAACTAGGAATTATTCAGTGTGTACTACATAACTGGCAACATGCTAAAACCACTTAAATATGCTATTTCATGTAATCCTTAAAAATAATCTCATGAGATAGGCATTATTGTGATTCCAATTTTAGAAATGAAGAAACTGAGACACAGAAAGGTTAAGTAACTCACCTAAAGCCACACAGCTAGTAAGTGGAGGGGCTGGGATTCAAACTCAGGTCTTTCTGACATAATAAACTAAGCCCTGGGTCACAAAGTTATATCACTCAGTTCTTTAGAACAGCTAAAACTGCATCCAATCACTGTCTCTTGTACCAATCTAAAATCAGTGCCCAGAAGACTCAAATTTTACTGGAAAACAAAAGGGAAGCCAAGTGTCTTGAGATTGCTAAATTCCATCAATCACCAGACAGCTCTCTACAACAAAGAGTTAATTGGCAGCTGTGAGACTTGAGGCAAGTGAGTAAATCTTTCTAAATCTCCCTTTTTTTAATGGCATACAGAGTCATGGTAAAAATTTGGGTAAACTGTCTAGTAAACCAGCCATGTTCCTGCATGTATTTCCAATGCCAGGAGCAATGGTGAATTCCTGGGATACAAGGACCAGCAGAGCAATCTCCTTTGCCTGGTAACTTCACAGACCAGAAGGAGGAGGATACTATTGTGACAGCACAGAGGATGGAGCAACCAACTGTATAATGATGGAGAGGAGCATGCCATCAGGGAAGGTTACATCTAAGAGGGCTCTTGAAGGGTGAATAGGAGTTTTCCAGGTGGATAAAAGAGGAAGAAGCACCTTCAGGGAAGACTGTAGATATGAAAGTGTTTTATAAATGGTAAAATGTGATTGCATTTGCCTCAATAACTGGGCAACACCATGTCATGAACAGACCAGTTTAGCCTATGCATCCAGGTTTAGAAACCCTTCATTGTCATCCATTGTGACCTTCAGCCCCACTATAAGATTCATTTCCATAGTCCCACTACTGAAGTGATAGGATTTCTGACACACTCCAGCTGTGTCACCAGGGAGGAAGGTTATGCTGGTTAGTTAAGCAGTAGACAGTCTCCAGCAGTTAAGTGACAAAATCAGCTCAACCAAGTGACTGTCATTATACTAACACTCCAAGTAAATGACTAACCGACTGCTTGACTTTTCAACCAAGCATGCTGCAACATCTTTACAGATTGCAGATCTATTTAGCCACCTCTGTGCCTGAAACCCTTAGAAGGCTTTTTCTGAGAAGTTTCTACATGAGCCATAAATGTGTGCAAAAGCAAAGGAGAATCGGCCGGGCGCGGTGGCTCACGCTTCTAATCCCAGCACTTTGGGAGGCCGAGGCGGGCAGATCACGAGGTCAGGAGATCGAGACCACGGTGAAACCCCGTCTCTACTAAAAATACAAAAAATTAGCCGGGCGTGGTGGCGGGCGCCTGTAGTCCCAGCTACTCGGAGAGGCTGAGGCAGGAGAATGGCGTGAACCTGGGAGGCGGAGCTTGCAGTGAGCTGAGATTGCGCCACTGCACTCCAGCCTGGGCGACAGAGCAAGACTCTGTCTCAAAAAAAAAAAAAAAAAGCAAAGGAGAATCAAAGTGGTCCCTTGATGATCAGCTGCACATGTGCCTAATACCGCAACATGGAGCTTTGGTCAGGTCAGAAGAGAAGTCCAAGAGACCCAAGACATGGAGACTGAGCCCCTACCAGCTGGTACCTGGGGCCTAAAGTACCTGGAAGAAGTAACTGGCTGGTACCTGGAAAAACAAAGTCCAGGAAAATATGAGAGAAAAATGGCAATATCTGTAGACTACAAAGGACTTGTGTTCTACCAACTAACTCCTGGTAGTAGATTGTATTATTCTTCAAAATATTCACTGTCTTTTGCAGGGAAAAATTCTGTGTCTTCCATCCCACTGAGGTTGGATTTGGCTATGTGACCTGTGCTGACCCTTCTTAGGAGAGGATTACATAGCCACTGAGATTTGGGGAGTGTTTGTTACCACAGTGGAACTTAGGCTGAGCTGATATATCCACCCCGGCATCCTGGAATTAATTTTTGCAAAGAATGACTGTGAGCATTTTTAACATACAGGGATGTCACCCCTAGTAAAGAGGCAAGGTCCAAAGAATTTCCAGGAAATGTTCATCAACTTCTCTACACTCAGAGCAGTGGTCCTCAATGAAGGTCTATTTTGCCCCCCCCGGAACATATGACAACATCTAGGGATATTTTCAGTGGTCATGACCAGGAGGCTGTTACTGGAATCTAGTGGGTAAAGACCAGGGATGCTGTCAAACATTCTACAATGCACAGGACAGCTCTCTACAACAAAGAGTCATCCAGCTCCAAATGTCAATAGTGCTGAGGTTGAGAATCTCTGCCTCAGAGAGAAACCAGGAAGGGGGTAGAAAGAAGTGGGCTATACATCATATTTAACAGGAAGAGCATGTAACATCTACATACCATTATTGAATTTACAAAGTGTTTGCTCATACATTCTTTCACTTCATGTTTATGATACTCCTGAAGGACTCATATTTTTATCCTATCTCATCAATGGGGTAACAGAAACCCAAGCAAAAATCTTACCTAAGGGCATATTTGTAAGTGGAGGGTCAGAATTCTAGCCCTGTCTTGCTACCCTACTTCCCTATCATGTTTCATTAAACCAGAGCTGTTTACAATGTCATTTTCTCCAGGATGCTAATCAATACTCTGTCTCTCATTCAGGGGCAGTGTCTCAAAGACAGATTTGGTTAATTTCTAAATCTTTCTAATCCCTTTGAACATGGGGTTCGGCAAAACAGACATACTACTTGGTTCATTTGTTTTGATAAGGATAGCTTTGTTGTAATTATTTATGATAATACCAAGTGCAAACTAGTCAATTACCCTGGTATATCTTGTCAAAGTAACAATGCCTTGGAGAAGTCTCTAAACCACTGACCTCTTAAATCTTTGCTGAGAAGTGGAACAAAACCATGGCAGGGATTCTTGGTGGAAAATAGTCTATTGCCCAACCAATTAGCCAACCCACAATCCTGAATGCTCTCTACTGGAGCATTCCAGTGATGCATGAGTTTTCTTGTTGCATGGGTCTAATCAACAAAGGCTGGCAAAGAGAAAGGCCTATCAACAGTGGGAAAACTGTCATCCAAAAATACCAGTGCAAGTCAGACAATTTCCAAAGCAAGTTGTGCAGTTCCTATTGAGGTCCCATAGCTCATTTGTAGAGAGAACAAAACTAGAGACCATTCACATTAGTCATCGGTGCCCTACCCATTGCCAGGGCTCAGACAAACCTTCCAAATCCATCCAAAGACTTCTCACTACTAATCCTGACAGGTAACTATAGCCTAAAGGCTAGAGGGAAGATAACAATGATAGACATGAATCAATAATTATTCTTATATTGGCATATGGCTAAATATAATTCTTCACCAATATAATTATCTATTACATTTTACAGTGATTATTGTGATTATTACTGCACTTGGAAGCTGCTTTTATGGCAATGTATTAATCTGGTAGAAATTAAAGAACTGCGTGAGAAGTACACAAAATATGTGTGATCCCAGGAATAGATGTGAATGTAAACTTTTAAGCTACCTATTTATGACCTTAATTTCTGACAATAATTTTGACACAAAGTAATAAAAAGGGACAAGGTAGAGTAGACAGAGCCCACTGGATGTGGAAGACTGATAAGACGCTGTGGTCTTCCATCAATTTCTTGTAACAGTGCTTAGGCAGCCTCCTGCAGAGATGAATTTGCACAGTGGATAAAGAGCCTGCTCTGTAGCAGATGCTCTTGACATCCTGCCCAATATCCCCTTGGCCCACCTGGGTTACTTGCAGTGGCAGATGGAAACATTTCCAGGACACTGGCACTTCCCACCTCTAATGCCTCTTCCTACATCTTTCTTCTCTGCCTAAGGGCTTTATCTATCACTCCTTGAGTGTGTTAACCTGCTGCAAGCACAAATATCCCCAGATGCAATCTCCAGATGATGGGGTAGAGGAATTAGTGGATAGATGTCCCAGCCTCCCCCCTCCAGTGGGAAGACTTTACAGTGTATACCACACACTATTTCAGTGGGTCCCCAGCAGAATTGACCCCAAGTGGCCCACAGCTATAATCTTACACTCACCAGCATGCCACTTGTTTGGCTTGTTTGGCTTTTCTTCCTCCCCTGTTCTTCTTTCCCTACTTCTCCATTTTCTGGGATCATCCTCCAGATAAACAAATGAGCTTGCATCCAAGTCCTCCTCTCAGAAGGATGTGAACTAAGACCCTACCCTCCTATAAAATAAAAACGGAACTCTAATCCTCCTTGAGGTTCAAGGATATTTTTTTAAATGTATGATAGACTAGGGTGAACTGGATAAAGCCAGGTGGCAGGGAGGAATCATGATCTGGAGAACAAACACTGAGAAGGAAGAGACACTAAAATAAAGAGGCCAACACAGCCTTGAATGCCTAAGGGATGAAGGGAGTCTGCCTCCATGTGGATGGATGAGGCTAATTCCAGCCTTCTACTTGACCTAAACTTCCCCTTCCAGCCCAATTGTTTGGGCAATAGATGATTTTCCACCAAGGATCCCCACCATGGTTTTGTTCCACTTCTCAGCAAAGATTTAAGAGGTCAATGGTTTAGAGACTCTCCAAGGCAAGTGGAAGGAGTAGCAGCTGCCCAGTGTTTATTACTTCTCTTTAGTTTCCTCCAAGAAAACTGCCTCTCTTCATTGTGCATATCTTTGGTGGGAGGGTTATTAGAGGTGACCACTTCAACTTTGGGAAGCCAAAGAGAAATGATCCTCCTCCTTCTAGCCCAGTACAGTCAGAGTAGGGGCAGACTTGTGGAGGAAGGTTAGAAGGCTTACACTCTCCATGGGGACTTCTAATCTAGGCATAAAAAGGAAGAGGTGGAAAGAAATGGCTAGAGTCCATTCATTGCTGCATAGCACAGGGGCCCCAACCAGATCCTTCTTTCCATAAAACGATTGCTGGGAGTCCCGATTCATATATCTACAGAGCTCTTAGCTAGCCTGGTCCATGATGCCTAACAATTCTGAGATCCCAAACATCCTGCCAACAGATTTCCTTTCACCTAAATGCAGTGAAGTTTCTTTCTGTTGTTTATAACCCGGAATCTTAATTGTTATTTGCATATTTGCAATATGAGCATTTGGGGTGGGAAGCTGTGTGGGGGCGGGGAGGGATAAGGAAGTAGGGAGAGAGGAGGGGAGGTAGGAAGTAGGAAGGGAGGGAGACCACTGAAAAAGTTTTAAAATCTAAGAATAAGAACTGGAAAATATTTTTGGAGCCTGGACAGTTTTGCAATGAGACATTCATCAAATGAGCATAAACCAGAAGGAGGAAGCATTCTTTGTCCTTGTCACCTCTTGCAACCATTATTGCCTGGATAGTTAAAGGAGATGCACCTTGAAACCACTAGGAACACACAGCTGCAACAGAGCCTTCAAATTACAAAGTCCCAATGCAACTAACCACAGAATCCAGCATCCCATAATGAAGGAAAGTCCTTTTACTCACTCCACAAGAGGGATGACAGCATCAGAGCTGGGTACACGAATCCAGTGTTAGGGTCCACACCTGAAACAGCTACCCTTGGGGATGGCATTGCTGGTGGCACTCTCAGGGAGATAAGATGCTGTAACGTCAGGGTGTGGCTTAGTCATCCCAGGTTTATCTGGAAAAGGAGAGAATGACAACAGGACTGATTTATGAACACATGGAAGCTTCTCTAGAAATCCCCCAAGCCATTTGGAAAGCAGAAGCATGGAAGAGACTGACCTTTCTACAATCAAGTAGGTGGGATTTGGAGCTTCCCAGCTCTTTACTGCAACTGCATCCAGTGGACTAACCAAGGCAGAGTATTTGGGTCAATGTCAAAGGCAGAGTTCTTGAGTAAATTGCCTGGCCCCCTTGAACTTCAGTTTCCTATTCTATAAATTGTATCACCATCTATCTCATTATGCTGTTGTAGGGTTTCAGGGAGATGACATATATGTATTTAATAATACATATTGTTGTTGATATATATTGTTGTATATTGCATATGTTGTTAGAGCCTCATCTCAAATATGCACTGAACTAAATCTTAATGATTTACATGAAAGAAGGAAACAGAAGCTCAGAAGGACGGGGCTGAGAATGTATGCATGCCACCCAAAGATCACCAGGCTGAGCCAGATGACTTTATGAACTGGACAGCAAACCATCTTTCATGGCTGCTCCATTTTCCTCCTTCCCAAAGCTGCAGTCTCATTCAAAGAGGATTCCCTCTCCCAATAAAGGAGGCCTGTTCTGCTATTGAGGTTAGGGTAAGGAGCTCTGTGCCAAACCCACCAAAATCTCAGCCCAGCCTCTGGGAGAAAACTGAAATCAATATTGATCTAATCACAGAATTCACTAAGAAGAGAAGTGAAGAAATAAATTTCAAAAAATATTGATAGACTTAACTATAAAAATTAAAAATTCAACAACATACTGAGAAAAAAAAATTTCAACATATATCATGAAGAGTTAATATCCTTAAGGTTACGGGTTAGATCACTCTTAAGAGCAGTAAGAAAACAAATGCTGAGTTAGGGAAACATGATCCACGGACAGACAGAGAAAGTTCATGTAAGAGGAATGATAGCCAGGAGCAGTGGCATGCACCTATAATCCCAGCTACTTGGGAAGCTGAGGTGGGAGGATCACTTGAGCCCAGGAGTTCAAGGCTGCAGTACACTATGATTACACCTGTGAATAGCTACTGCACTCCAGCCTGGACAACACAGCCAGACCCTGTCTCAAAAAAGGAGAAGAACCATAAATTACAAAGATTTAAAGGGTTCATCCTACTAATAATCAAAGAAATGCTAATTAAGGCAGCAATGTGATTTCATTTGTAATCTATTAAATTTGCAAAGATTAAAGAAAACTCAAGGTTGGTGACAGTTGAGCAATCTAGCCACTCATCGATTGCAGGTGGGAGTATAAATTAGTACAAATTCCTAAAGGGTAATTTGGCAATCTGTATCAAGGATGCTGAAAAATTATTCATGCCTACTTAACAATTTTATCCTAAGGAAATAATTAGAAATGTGAACAAATATTTATTTACAAATGTGTTCATCATAATATGACTTACGGTGGCAAACAAATGGATCAACCTGACTAGGAAACAACAAAGAAATTAGCAAATAGCATATGGTTCACCCATATTGTGGAATATTATGAAATCAACAAAGAACATATTTTGGGATACATTAAAAAAACAGGTTATAGAACAATATATAATATAATCCCACTGTGTAAGAAATGAAATTATATTTACACATATTGTATATGTATAGAAAAAGGACTGATGTTTTCTACTCCAAAATGTTTGTTGTGGTTACCCTTAAGAAGTGGGATTATAAAATTAATAGAACTTACACCTGCATGATGTTAGCGGCAAGAATAAGGAGGACTGATACATGGACCCAGTCAGATGGAAACTCAGAACCTTCAAAATGCAGGATTTTTTCTTAATGAGACTCTGACCTCATGAGACTGTAACATTTGGGTTACATAAATTTAAGAACGGATAAAGGGATATGAAAGTAAATATGAGGGAAATTTTTAATTAATACAGAAAATACTGCACAGCTATATACCAATGGACTTGATTTTTAAAAAAACTGTAATTTCCTAGAAAAATCACAATGTTATAATGACCAAAATTAATTAAATATTAGGAAATCTGAATACACTGATTCTGACGGAAGCTCTGGCCTATAGAATAAAGCAGGAGGCAGAAATAAGTGATTAACTATTGAAAATAAAGAATTAAAATAGGTATCATTTGCAAATATTATAAATTTAGAAAACATAATACAAGAATTTGATAGACTAATGAATTTATATCTCATTAGATGACAAGATACAAAATAAATGTATATACTTTTCCCAGACTTTCATTGACTTTTATAAATGAAAAATATTCAACCTATAGTAGCAAAGTCATTGAAAATTACTCAATTACTCAGTGCTCAAAGAGCAGTTACCCTTAGTATCAGGGTGCCATGTTGTTTTTCCTAATTCTAAGCTCTGTATTTTAAGAACTTTAGGAGTAACATCATCATCTGAAACATACTGAAGAAAATCAAGGTTTTGTCCTCATTTCCTATTTGATTAAACTCAAGCTTTTGTTTTTCCCTTGTTTTGAAATTCCCTATTAATGAAACTCAGACACTTGGAAATCAGCCATTGCTTTCCTTAGATCTTATGTAAATATCTGAGTAGTGGTTCTTCAGGACATAAAAATTGGTCACCCAGGCTCTCCCATCTTTGAAAATCCAGCAGTCTATTGCAATGTTAAAGCAATAACAACACTGTCACAGCTCACTCTTCTACCTGTGGCTAGAAATTGTCTTTTGGCATTTTTTTGTGGGGTACTTTCTGAATTCAAAGACGTTAAAACATGTGAGACCGGGAAGCATGCATCTTGGAATTAAAGAAGGGGGTTATCCTAGAAATTTAACAAACATGATCAACTTATGTAAGATCCTATGAGTAGAAGAAAGGGCAATCAAATCTGGTTGCACCTACCAAACCAGTGATGTGGATATTTGGTGATAATATTTATGATGTTGGTAACAGTGAAGAAAATTGATGGGGAGGAGTAGAGGTGAGTAAAGAAATGGTCATGGATGAGTAGCATTGGGATGGGCGTTGGGATAAGAATAGGAACAGAAATGAGTGACAGTAGCCATTGGGATGGCCATGTGAATGGGAGATAAGAATAGGAACAGGAATGGATGACAGTGGGCATTAGGATGGGAGTGGGAATGGGAGTGGGGATAAGAATAGGAATAAGAATAGGTGACAGTGGGCATCAGGATGAGTGTGGGAATGAGAGTGGGGATAAGGATAAGAATAGCAATGGGTAACAGTGGGCATTAGGATGGGAGTGGGAATGCGAGTGGGGATAAGAATAGGAATGGGAATAGGTGACAGTGAGCCTTAGGATGAGTGTGGGAATGAGAGTGGGGATAAGAATAGGAATGGGTAACCGTGGGTATGAGGATGGGTGTGGGGATGGGATTGGGGATAAGGATAGGAACGGCAGTGGGTGGGCATTGGGTTGGGAGTTGGGATGTTGAAGAGGAAGGGAAAGCTGAGCACACAACATACACATCATTACTATTAGGTTAAAGTATCTTCGTGGATGCGTGAAAGGAAGGAAAACCTCTCCAGATTCCTCTGTTCTCCCACTTAAGGTATCACGGGTGTGTCTAAAGGAAACGTTAAGCTTCTGATGTTTCTCCCTAATCCTCGGAGCAACGTTCTCAAATGAGACTCCTCTCATCCCAGATGACCCAAGAATGCTTGCTATTTGATCTCTTTCTAAGAGAACTTCTGATCCAATTCCAATCTGGGAAATAGGTTAGTCTTGTGACTTGCTGTGTCCTTGGCCTCAGTTACACCCACCAGTGGTGAACATATAAGTGAGTGAATATCCTATTAGGTCACTTTCAGA
The DNA here is from genome assembly GCF_006542625.1 of Nomascus leucogenys. Lineage (NCBI taxonomy): Eukaryota > Metazoa > Chordata > Mammalia > Primates > Hylobatidae > Nomascus > Nomascus leucogenys. The sequence continues at coordinate 24,837,009 of NC_044393.1, forward strand.
GACATTAAGTAGAAGGAAAGCTGAAAAGCCTTGTGTAGACTTCAGATGCAGGTTATGGGGAAGAAGGACATGGAGGAACCTTCACTTGACACATGTATTCCAGCCCTGTCCTCTGCATTTTGCATACATGTTCTCATTTAATTCATCCAACAACCCCCTACGATAACATACAAATATTCCCACTTTACAGATAAGGAAATTGAGACTCATAGCCTCTCTTACTCAGCTGTTTACCCATAGAGGCAGGAACCAAAACAGTTCTGCACAGCAGTCTATCCCCAGGGTCTAACCCCTGGCTGCCACATAGTACGTACTCAGTGACTAATCATAAAATTAGATATTGCAACCTAAGGATGCCAACTGCCAAATGGCAGAGCCAGGACTCCCACCCAAGTCTGGCCCTTTCCTGTGCTATTTTTACAGTACATAGTTGAGGATTTTAGATTTCCTTGGGTTTTCAAAGGAAATTCTTATGAAACTAAAACTTTCCCTGTGTTGCCTTTCCCCTCTGGAAGCATCTTGGGATGTTTTGAGGCGAAAGGCAAACAGGGAAAATGAAACTGAAGAGCAGGAGCCACTCCAGACATGACGGAGGTCCCCACAAATATTCCCCGTGGGCCTCATTACACATTTGAGCAAACATTACCTTCACTCACAGCTAAATTTCCTGTTTGCTTGGCTGATCAATTCCTCATCAAATTTTAATGCAGGGTTCAAACCGTCTGTGGTGTTTTAATTAGGCCTAAGATTGCAAAGTGTCTGAGGCAAGGCTGAGCCTCATCCAAATCCCGCTTCTCATTGCGGTGTTGCCAGGAGGGGTGGGGGGCTGAGCAGAGCTGGGCTGGGCCGGAGCCAGACACTCGGCAGACCCTGTTCCTAGGTGCACTGTGCTCTCTAGTGGTGGCAATCTGCAGAGAAATGGGCTGTGCAGCCCCAGGGGCTTGGAGCCCTCTCCTGATTCCTTCTAATCCCTGAGAGTGTATAAGCTGCCTTGCCTGCTTTCCTGCTGCCTCTCTTCCTTTCCTACAAAACAGAGCATCCTGGTGGCCTTATGGAACTGACAAACACTAACCAACACAACTAGTGTGCCTGGTGCTATGCTAGGAGGCGACAGAAGAATAAGACACAAGACCTGCCTTCAGTAGCTCATAATGGAGAAGACAGTTTTACATACAATTTGACATGATGGATGGTGTGGCTGGGACATATATGTGACACTGGTGATGGATGCCAGGAAGTGCTCAGGTCATTAGAGGGTCTGGTGCCTCCAGAACATCAGAAACCAAAGTGGTTCTTTTCAGAGCCACAGGGTGAACCAGGTAGTCAGGACATAAGGATATTGACAGACATTGATCAAAATAGATCAATGGATCGATCTCAATGTCCAACAACCGTCCCCCTTCACACTCACTTCTCCATGTTGACCCTTCCTCAGCTCAGATCTTCAGGAAGGCTGCCCCAAAGCTTTGCTCCTGCCCCTGACAAAATATATCAGGATGTCCAAAACTAACCACCTAGAAACTATGCCCTTTGGAAGGCCTCCCTCCTTGTCCAGCCTGGGCTACTTGCAGTTATAGTTCATTTGCACTTTAGGATAGTCAGTGTCCACTACTATATTCAAGGTTCTGAGAAGTCCTGCAGAAAAGGAAGCTGTATCATTTTGCTTAACCCTGTGTCCTACAGGCTCATTTGTATACAGAATACTAGTTAACATTTTCCTCTGTCTCTAATGCTTTCTGATCTATGCTCTCCACAAGAAGACCTATGCCTGGTCAGGACTAGCCACAATTTTCCAAAGGACAACAGTATGAGGTGAGTCACAAAGTGCCCAACATTATCACCAATAGTATGTCTAAGTAATTTTTAATTTAATGTCCAGATGCTGTCAGTCCTGAGAGCAAAATGCAACTTGATAAAAGACAGCTCTGATGGGGACCACATAAAAAAGGCTGCCCAAGTTCAACAGAATAGTGAGAAGAAACGGAGACCTATTTGAAAGATCAAGGATTGATGCTCTTATTAGATTTGGGGAGAAAAACGGTGAAATTCATGTTTGATTGAAATTACTAATGTTTCTAAGGCATTTACTGATAGTAGAATGTAATTAGCTGAATTCAGTGGCTTCCAAACTTGGCTGAGTGCCAAATCACCTGGGGCATTTTTTTAATTGTGCCAATTCCTGGGCTCTATCCCTCAATACTCTGATTCCATAGAACTGAGGTATTGCTGATGCTGCCAGTTGCAAGAACACATTTGAAAATGATTGCTACAGTTCACTATCTCCCTCAACTCTGTTCTGTGAAACACCAGCTCCACAGGATAATAACACACCTTACCCAAAACAGTTCCATGTTAACAGTGTTGAGCTCACAGTGTGTGCCAGACACTTTGCTAAGATGGGGGTAGAGATGAGAGAGAGAGAGTCATCTCACTTGATCCTCATACTCATCCGCAGTAAGATTAACTTCTACTTTCTGGACAAGGAAACGAAAGTATAGAGATGGATGGCTTGCCCACAGTCACATAGTAAATAGTACCATCCCTTGACAGGCCAACGATGATGTCCCACTGCTGGCTGATTGGATGGTGGTGTCATTCACTGAGATGAAAACAGGAAATGAAACTGCTATGGGAATAAACGGAAGAAGTTGGTGTGTTTGGTTTCAGACACTCTGAGTCTGAGGTGACTATGAGATATCCAGGTAGAAATGTCCACCAGGAATTAAATAAATGGGCTAAAGACCACAGAGAAGATTTGGACTGAAGTTAAAGAGCTGAGAGTTGAGGATGTTTAGATGGTAGTTGAGACCATCCTGGGCCTCCATTTCCTCTTTCCAAAATGGAAGCTATCAGTTATCATCAATATGCCTTATACTGGTTCCTCACTAAGTTCAATATAGAATTACCATATGATCCAACAATTCCACTGCTAGCTATATACCCCAAAGAATTGAAAACAGATGTCCAAACAAAAATTTTTACACAAATGTTCGTAACAGCATTATTTACAATAGCCAAAAAGGTAAAAACACCACAAATGTTCAAAAACTGGTGAATGGGTAGACAAAATATGGTCTGTTCATACAATGAAATATTATTCAACCATAAAAAGGAATGAAGTACCAATGCATGCTACAACATGTATCAGTGGATGATAAACGTTGATGAACCTTTGAAACATTACGCTAAGTGATGGCTGGGCACAGTGGCACACACTTGTAATCCAAGAGCTTTGGGAGGCCAAGAAGGGAGAATCACTTGAGGCAAGGAGTTCAAGACTAGCCTGGGCAACATAGTGACACCCATCTCTACAAATTTTTTTTTAATTAACCAGGTATGGTGGTGCACACCTGTAGTTCCAGCTACTTGGGAGGCTGAGGTGGGAGGTTCTCTTGAGCCCAGGAGTTTGAGGTGGCAGGCAGTGAGCCAGATCATACTACTGCACTCCAGGCTGGGCAACAGAGCGAGACTAGCAAAATTAGATGTCACCCTTGACATAAAATATAGTCTGCTTCTGATGTAGAAAAAAGAAACTACATTATTTCTGGTTCATATAAAAACCATATGTGTGCATGAAATGTGGGGAGAGGAATAAATAGATTCATACAACCTTCAATCAATAAATTTGCCCTCTCAGAGCTTACATTCCAGTGGACAGCCCACTTAAAGAAAGTGAACACCTGCCGCCCAATCGATTCCTCTTCATGTCTTCCCTCCTCATAAATAGCTCCTGTAAAGACCAGGTTGCTCAAGCCAGAAACAAGAGCATGATCACTGTCAACTCCCTCCCTCTCACCTCCACCCCCAATCCATCAGCAAGTTCTGTCAATTCCATCTCAAAAATCTATTTCAAATCTATTCACCTCTTTCCTTCTCTGTTGCCGCCACTCTCCATCAAGTCACTTTCATCTCTTGCTTGCAGTGCAACAGCCCCCTCAGGGGTCTCCTTGCTTCACTTTTATGTTCTACCATCCACTCTCTATGCACATTAGGCAGAGGAGACTATTTTTTTGAAAAAAAGAAAGAAATTCTGATTGTGTTACTGCCTCTGCTTAGAAACAGTCAATGACTTCTTTTTGCACTTAGAATCTCAAATCCCAAATCTGGCTTCCTTTTTCTTTCTAATGGATAGGAAAGGGCCCTTTGAGGACCCAACCTAAGAACAAACTCACTGCAAAGAGGTAATATTGCCCACTTTCTGCTTCTTATTCTAACTGGAGCCATAAGCCAGAGAACAGAGTTTTCATACTTTCAGTGGTCATGTGCATAAATTCAAGGCGACACAAGTCCTGGGTGTGTGTAGTCACCTGCTCTGGCTCCCATAACAAAGTACCTCAGACTGGGCAGCTTAAGCAACAGGAATTTATTTCCTTATAATTCTGGAGGCTTGCAGTTTGAGATTAAGGTGTCAGCAGGATTGGTTTCTTCTGAGGCCTCTCCCCTTAGTCTGTAGATGGCTGCCTTCTCCCTGTGTCTTCCAGTGGGTCACCCCTCTGTATTCATCTGTGTCCAAATTTCCTCTTCTTAAAAGAACACCAGTAAGATTAGATCAGGGCCCACCCTAAGACCTCACTGTAGCTGAATCACCTCTTTAATGGCCCTATATTCAAATACGGTCACATTCCAAGGTACTGAGAACTAGGGCTTCGAAGCATGAATTTGAGGGAACACAGTTTAGCCCATAACAGTCTGCAGTATAATCATAGTGGTCACTTAAACAATTAATTCAACCTCTCTGAGGTTGGGCTGTCCTTGCAGAGATACTACCTGCTTCTCTAAGTGGTAAGGATCAGAGATAACGTGTGTAAAACACCCAGCTGGGAGCCCAGCACGGAGTCAGCACTTGATTCTCAGGGATTTTCATCCAAGACCATTGCACATGGAAGTTTCCTTGTGGCAAGCCAGAATCAGACCACACGGCCAGCTTCAAAGGGTTAAGGCAGCAAACACACTTATCGACTGGAGCTTCTTGGCGGGCCCAGGGAAGCGTGACTGATTGGAAGCCTGTTTAGAGGAGGAGCCCGCTTTGTGGGCCCGAAATAAATTAGAACCTGTCAATAGTTCAGATCCTGGAGCATCGACAAAGTCTGCAGTCTCAATAGGCAATTAACACTTTACAGGGGCCATTACCCAGCGGCCTCCCCGCATTTTACTGCACATTTTCTGCCATCAGCTCTGGTATTGAAGCTTCTAAATAAAAACATAAAAATGAGCTAGAACAGACCAGCGCTTTGCCTGGCTGGAGTTAAGGTGCCCACATGCAGCAAAGAGATCATATTTCCTCTCTCCTTCCTAAGTAGGCTCTAACTCCCCTGCATTCTCAGTCCTGCATAAACATGCATGCATGCACACACACAGACATGAGCACATGCACATGCAGGCCATCTTCTGAGTGTGCCACAGGAGGCACCGGAGCATGGATACTGGGAGGAGGAGGTGGTCTAGAGTCAGACTGAGTTCAAAGCCTGACTCCAGCACATTAACTGTGTGGTCTTGCACAAATTGTTATGCCTCAGTTTCTTTATCTGTACAATGGGAGTAAGAATAGAGCCTACATCGCAAGACTTCCATGAAGATTAGGTGTTTTTAGAACAATACCTGGCACATAACAGACCTCAATAATGTTAAAGGGATCAGTACTATTGTTGCCACTATCATCAATGGGAGGAGCACGTCTAACATCAACACTGAGTACATCTAACTGCACGGATCATTGTAATGCCCCAAGCCACTCTGCCTCTGCTCCTTTCCTTTGGTTTCTGCCACTGTCAGTGCCTTGATTGAGCAAGGCATATGCTCACCCTGCTGAACAGAGCCTCTCACATACTTCCTCTAGCTGCCACTGCCAATTCTCTCCTAGGAAGCCAGCTCATGAAGTTCCACCCCAAAGTTGATTGTCTTTGGATCACCAGGAGTTAAATCCACAGGTGCAAATTCAAAGCAATAACCAGGAACTCTGTGAGCTTCCAGTCTGTGGGAACCTCACTGCAAACTCAAGGTCTCAGAAAAGACTGTGGGTCTACTGGATTGGCCAGAAGCACTGCCTTTCAGGAGGATATGCAGGATAAAATGCCCCAGTGAGGACACTGGCAGCACCATCAGGAGCACCTTGGGCTCAGGAGCATGCAGGGCCACTCCTGAAGTCTGCAGCAACAATTGCTGTCACTTGATGCAAAGGATATCATGGAGCTAGAGCTAGAGGACATTACCATCCAGTTCAGAGCTGGTGCACTGTGCCCATGGAGCCCCAAGAAGGTAGGATGGGGGTGTAGCATCTGCAAGGCAGAGCAGGACTGCTATCAAAGTTGAGAAGGGGGCTGGGAATAGTGAGACGGGGATGCAGGGTCACTGCCCCACATCAACTTCAGCAATTCCATTCTAACCTGTTTGACCTTCTGGACTTCTTCATAGATCTTCATGTGTAGAAAGGGATCTGTAGTCAAAGCAAAACTCTAAAACCAGTGGTCTATCCCAAGGCCTCCATTCTACCAATGGGAAAACTGAAGCTGTCTTGAGTTGAGTTCTCCCAGAAGCAGAGCCTGAGCTAAGGATTTGAGCATAGGAAGGTTTGTCAAAGAAGCGCTCTAAGAAGAAACCAGTAATGAAATGAAGGAAGCAAGATAGAAAAAGGAAAAAAGCTAAACAAAGGTGCAATTTTGGAGAAATTTCAGCCTCAGCCTGGTCCTGCATGGAGTTCTGGAGTGAGGTGCACCTTCGACTGTGTCCAGCTTTGGGCACAGGAGCTAGGCCTTTGTACCCCCACACCAGTCATGACCACGGTGGGAACAAACTCCCAGGCACTTCAGACTGTGATGGAGGAACCGTATCCCCACCCCTATGGGCTTTTGCACCCAAGGGCAACCCTCTGATGAGGGTCACAGGAGTGAGCAGTGAGTAGCAAAGCCCACAAAAGCTGGGGGATGGGCACACCGAGTCGGCAAAAGGGATCCATCAGAATCCAGTGACAATATTGAACTTTATCCAAACCCTGTGATCTTGGAAAACGTGGGAGTTAAAAAATCTCCCACCCTTTTGTGTCCCAGAAAATAGATTATTGCAATGGTGAACCTTGCCCCATATGTCTTAGGTAAGACTCACAGGTGCCCTCTCCTTGTTTGCCTAAGACAAGGCCAAAGGCTCTCCAAATTCACACTCTTTCACTCATACATTATTAGCTGAACAAAGTCTCTCCCTACTTAAAAATCCAGGCTTGGTCCAGGTGCAGTGGCTCATGCCTGTAATCCCAGCACTTTGAAAGGCCAAGGCAGGCGGATTGCCTGAGGTCAGGAGTTCAAGACCAGTCTGGCCAACATGGTGAAACCCTGTCTCTACTAAAAATACAAAAAAAAATCAGCTGGGCATGGTGCCATGCACCTGTAATCCCAGCTACTCGGGAGGCTGAGGCAGGGGAATTGCTTGAACCAGGTAGGTGGAGGTTGCAGTGAGCCAAGATCGTGCCACTGCACTCCAGCCTGGGAAACAGAACAAGACTCTGTCTGAGGAAAAAAGAAAAAAAAAATCCAGGTTTGTTTCTTATTTGTCACTGGATAGCACACAAGAGTATCCTCTACTAAGGCCCCACAAACAGTGGTGGGGCCAAGGCTGAGGCCTCTCCTTCCAGATTCATCACCTCCCCAAGAACTGGAACTTTCTCTGCTCTCACCTTTATGCATCTATGTATGTCATTCCACCTTTTCAAGGTCCTTATTCCTCCTCTTCCAAAATCCTGCCCAGTCTTCCAAGCTCACCTCTTCCCTATGGCTTCCCTAGCATAACTTATACTTATTGAATGAATGTCATTCTACTTATTCACATGTACGTGAAATGGACTCTAGGCTGTGTCCAAGATCCCAGGGACAACCTCATGGGCATCAACAGGGGGTGCAATGAGAGATCATCCCATAAAGACACATACAGTCAATTCAGATACAAGGGGTTGCTTGGTAAGGTAGAAATTAAATTAAATTCTCTCAGGAAAGCAGCTGAGGACTCTTCTCTGCCAAAGTAGACCAGCAAAGCACTCTGAAGCTCTCTGCTTTCTCACTTCTTGGGAGTTACTTGGGTGTCCCTTGTAGTTATGCAAGTTAAGTCCAAGGAGACACTTAACCCTGAAGAAAGAGGATTCTCCTCACCTGACAAAATGTACTTTCCCAAAGCTCCCAGGAATGCAGAGACATCTTTGTAAGGGAGAAATGAATAAATCTACTAAGGAGCGAAAAACCTTGTAGGAAGGAATTGAAATCCTGAACTGAGCCTAGGAAGTAGATTCAACATTAGAACAACTTTGAGTTGACTGAGATGGTCTGCTTCATAGAAAAAAAATTTAAGGACAACAAGATTTTACCAGAAAGATGAGAAAGCCTGTGTTCATGGCCCAAGTTAACATTTGTCTTGAAGTTTTGCAATTCTGGAACATGAAACCAAGGCTGGAAACACTTCCAAACCCAGCTACCTTGGCATAGCTTCAGGAACAGCGATAGAGCATGTGATTATGAAATAGGTTAACTGGCATACTTTCCCCACTCCATGTGCCTGCTCCGACCTTCTGAGCTTCTGAGTGTCAAAAACAAAAATGACTGCTGCTTCATTTCCAACCCCTTACCTTACCTGAAAATACCTTTTGTGGTCTACCCTAATAAGAAACATGCAGAAAAGGAAATTCTGAAAATGTCAGGCCAGCCTAGCCAGTTGACACATTACAATACCAGCACGGATAACTCACAACGAAACATAGCCAGAACTCTGATCAAACCATGCCTGAAGCATGCTACCTCTGAACTAATCAGTTACATAAGCCAAGAAACTTCCTTCGATATTTAAGCTAATGTAAATTGACTTTTCTCTTATTTGCAAATCAAAGTATTATGACTGTTATAGCCAGAAACCAATATCAGAATCTAGTACTGGGCCAGGATAAAGAATAAGGAACGTAAATATCTCACGTAAGGAGAAGAGCACCAAATAAGAAAGACTGAGCTAACTTTTACTGTTCTAAGATGGAGCGAAGGAAGCTTGTCCTGGGAGCATCTTAAATGCACCTTGTAGTCTCTGGCGCTAACTGTTCAATCCACACAGCTCCCTTTGAACTCTGGAAAAATAAGCAAATGTATCCGATCCGCTCCTGGGATACTTAACCAGTCAGCCCCACATGGCATTTCTTATAACTCTGTCCTCTGTTAAGTTTATCATTGTTTAACAGTTCACATGAGGCCCTCGTTATTCTCATCACTGAATGTAACTCAGGGGGCTTCTACTGGGTCTTTTAAAGAATAGGCCTTGGTAAATACTTGGATATATTAAAGAGTGTGGTTAAAAGCACGGTCTTTGAAGGAAGATAAATCTGCATTCAAATCCTGGCTCTACCACCTCTGGATGTAATATATTTAGCCAAGTTACTTAGTTCATCTAAGTCTCAGTTTCCTCATCTGTAAGGTACAATAATGACTCCTATCCCACAGTGTTACCAACAGGATTAATAAGATAATGCATAACAACTTAAATAGTACTGGCACTTTAAATAGTCTCCCAATAAATGTAACTATTCTTTTCACTACTATTTTAAATATTCTTTTGTTTTCTTGTATAGAAGAAATACAACTTCTTTACAAATTATTAGGAAAATATAAAAAAGTGAAAATTCTGAGCTGTGTTAAAAAGCATGATGTCAGACCAAGCACGGTGGCTCATGCCTGTAATCCTAGGACTTTGGGAGGCTGAGGCGGATGGATCACCTGAGGTCAGGAGTTCGAGACTCGCCTGGCCAACATGGTGAAAACCTCGTCTCTACTAAAAAAAAAATACAAAAATTTGCCAGGTTTGGTGGTGGGCACCTGTAATCCCAGCTACTTGGGAGACTGAGGCAGGAGAATCGCTTCAAGAAGCGATTGAGGCAGACCTAGGAGCAACCTAGGAGGCAGAGGCAGAGGTTGCAGTGAGCCAAGATCACGCCCTTGCACTCCAACCTGAGCAATACAGCAAAAACTCCGTCAAAAAAAAGAAAAACATAATGTTGAGCTATAATATATCAATCTTTTGGGAAGATTTTTAACACATTGAGTGAGGCAAAAAGCCAGTTGCAGAACAGGGAATAGTAAGTATATGTTTGTGTGAAACTGATGTCTAACTCAGACTTACAGATATATCTAAATGCATCGAACTTTATTTGAATAATACATAAGAACCTCTTACCAGGGGCTGCCTCTGACCAGTATGATGGGGACAAGGTGAGGCAGGTATAGAGAGTAAAGGGCCCAGACTACAGTGAAGCACTCAACTCAGGGGCAAAATTTTAAAGGGCACCAAAAAACTCAATAACCAAGATAAGTAATACTTAATGCAATATTTTAAAACTCTAGATTAATGCCAAACTATCAAAAATTGAAAGACATGATCAGTGAGCTAAGATAGAGACTCAAGAAAACAAATTGCTTTGCATAATAGAGCAAAAAGATTGTGAATTTTTTTTTTAAAAAATTGAGAAGGAGAAATGAGTCAGATATGAAAATATTAACCATCAGTCTAACAGGTGGCTGGGAGCTACAGAGAAAGCGAAGCTAAGAAAATTCACACTGTTGCAGGGTCCAAAGAACTCTTTAGAATAAGAGTAACATAACATTAATTTGAAATTGTTTGTGTGATACACTATATATTTCTCTTATGTCCCTGACCCCCTAGAGATCTCTGAACAGGTTAAAACCCATCTCCATTTGCATAGTTGACAGGGGCAAAAGATTTAGATGTTGTGGTAGGTAGAATAATAGCCTCCCAAAGATGTTCACGTCCTAATCCTCAGGACCTGTGAGGTTAGGTTACATGGCAAGGGAGAAGTTAAGGTTGCAGGTGAAATTAAAGATGTTAATCGGCTGACTTTAAGATAAGAAGATTATCCTAGCTTATCCAGATGGACCCAATGTAATCACAAGGGTCCCTAAATGGGGAGAGGGTGGTAAAAGAATCAGAACTAGAGAGATGGCATCATGAGAAACACTTGACTAGCCATTGTTGCTGGACTTGAAAATGGAAGGGGCCACAAGCCAAAGAATGTGGGCAGCTTCTAGAAGGTGAAAAAGCCAAGGAAGTGGATTCTCCGTCAGAGCCTCCAGAAGGAATGCAGCCCCACCAAGACCTTGATTTTAGCCCCCTAAGACCCATCTCAGGCTTCTGACTTCCAGAAGTATAAGATAATAAATTTGTGTTGGTTTCAGCAACCAAGTATGAGATAAGCAATATAGATCTTGGTACCTAGAAGTAGGGTGTTGCTGTAACATCTAAAAATGTGGAAGTGTCTCTTGTGATACAAGAATACGGAATGCAGAGGTACCAGGGTGTGTGTGAGGGAGAGGAAGGAAGTACAGATGTCATACTAAAAGAACGGAAAGCTCACAGTTAGAGCTGGTTTGGAGTCAGTCACACTCTCCCCTGGTAGTCATCCAGGAAGAAAGCTTCCCACAAGTTGGAATTATCAGAATCGCCTCCATACTGAGCACAGAGAAGTCACATTCTCTGATTTCAGGGTTTGCTGCTTCTGTACAAAACAAGACAATTTTGACTCTGTTTGCCCATTGTACATGCCCTGGGAGGAATTGTGTAGCCTGCCTCAGTGGCAGTAAGTAAAGGGTTAACTTCCTTTCTGACTAATGCAAGTGTCCTGTCATCTCTCTATGGAGCAGCAATCAATGAAGGCTGTTTTCATCCAAGTAAAAATAAATCTTAATCACCTTTGTAAAGAAGGAGAAGATAAGCAGTGTTCTAAAAATAGATTCCCATAGTTAACAACTGTTAAGTGCTATTTCTTAAACGATACCAAAGATGACATCACATTCAGGTTATAGGGTGGACATCATCTACTGCTGATTAGGGAGCAACTGAAAGGGGAAAGGAAAGTAAATGAAGATATATAAGTAGTTTCAAAAACTGTATTGAAAGAGCTCTCAGAATGTGTGAGGCATATAAGAATGAGCAAGCCAGCAACACATCTCTAGCATGGGTGGCTGGCAGGTGTTGATACCAGAGAGGATATCCAGGTACCTTCACATTTCTCCTATGTCCTAGGCTGGACATGCTGGACAGACTCTGTTACTCACCCACATAGCCACATGAAACCATAAAAATCCTCAGCCACATGCTTTCTCTTGTCTCATATTACCACACCTCCTGTGCTTTTCCTAAAATCTTTATAGTACAGCTTCCAACTTCCCTCCTCTCTGCTACTGAAAATGCCTGTTTGATTGAGGGCTCTCAGTGGTTCTGTTTTCTATGGTAGATTGCATTATTGTTGGAATTATTTACCCTTCTATTGTCAGTAAAGGAAGTATACATTTTCATCCCATTGACTTTGTTTTTGGCCATGTGACATGCTTTGACCAATGGCAGGTGAACCAATGTAACATATACCATATCCATGAAGTTAAGATGTGTTGCAAGTTTCTACCTGATCTCTTGCTCTTTCTGTCATGAAGATGGTATATTCTAGATTAGGATAATTCCTTCTGCTTGGGTTCCAAAATGAAAGACATATTGAGCGAAGGTGCAGCCAAACTATAGTTCTAACATGTGACATGAAAGAGAAATAAAATCTTGTTGATAAAGCACTGATATTTGAAGAATTTGTTACCATGGCTTCACTTAGCAAAAGCTTACTATTACATCATCCACTTCAATGACTTCTCTTCAAGTTTTATCTGCTCAATCTCTGCAATATTTCACAAAGTATGTCTTTAGAACTGTAGTAGTAAAAGAAACTCAAAAGGGATAGGGTAAGATAAATTTGGGAAATTCCGCATAACCACTTTTGGACATTAATAATACCCCCCAGCATATTAAAGGCTCTGAGAAGTTCTGTCATATACAGCAGTGGTTAAAGACATGAGCTCCGAAGTCATATTTCCTGGGTTTGAATCCTGAATCAACTACTACTTACTATATGAATGATTTTGAATAGAACACTTCATCTCTTTGAGTCCCAGTTTTCTCATTTAAAGGAGGAAGATAATAAGAGTAGTCTTGCAGGGTTATAGTGAGGATTAAATGAGATATGAAAATACTAGTGGACTGCTTTCCAGGTCACAGAATGATCTGTTCTCTTTCCCAAACTCATAGAAATGGCACATAAAGTACATTAAATTATTAAAATAGCCATGATCATGCTCAGAAACAATATTCAAATCTCTTTACTAGTGATGGAAGAAAATTTTACAATTTTGAGACAGGCTGAAGCTCAAGGTTCACCAGGCACTGGAACTATAATTAGGTACTAAGGGTGAAGAGCTCAAGTTCTACAGGAAAATGGTAAGCTGAACATTCTTCATGCATAGCCGGGAAACAGAAACAGTCTCCCAAGTGAGGCCAGAGGCCAGGACTGTGCTTCCCTTCTCTTCCCCTCTGCAAACAGAGATTTTCAGGGATAGACAGGGGTCCAAAGGCCCTTTTTCATCTTGTACTACTTCTGTTCCTTTCAGTCCTAGCAGGCAGTGTTTCTGCCAATACATTGCCCTTAAAAGCTTTGTGGTTCTACTATGAAACTAGGGTTCATGTCATTAGACAAAAGACAAGATTACAAATCTCCAAGCCTTTGTCTATCTTGGGCTACTGCTGAGATTGCTGAGAGACAACACCCTTAATTTTCTTATTAGCCCTTTTTATTTACTAAATGGCTCTCTGAGGCACCACTTTCAATCTTCCTGAGATCTTTGCAAAAGATTTTATAGCCATACCTTGAACTTCATCTTTAGACTATGTTTTCCTAGATGTACCTCAAATTTTATCTTTTCCTTCTGGTAGATTCTTTGCCTTCCTGTCTGATCAGAGTCCACTGTGTCACCCTTTGCCTGCCCTGCCTGACATGCAATGCAACAAGTAGGATGGTATCTAGCATGTGGCAGGTGCTCAACCAATATTCATCACATAAATGAAGGAATTATTCTGAAAACCCCTAAGTGATCATAATGAGGCATGAACTAACCTAATGACTTTTCCACACGCTTTGTTGCCAACTCCCTCATTTTGAAGAAAAATACAAAGCAAATGTACTGGGGATTGTCCTAACCAATTCACTAGGCTTAGAGCTTCCTGAACCATCTGTACCCCTCCCCATGCATCTCACTGTGCTAGAACTGAAGGAAAGGGAAGAGATCTGCTGTTGACTTCCAATCAGGGGTCTGGGGTATTTCAAGTACAACATGGCAGTGGTTGTCTCTCACATTTCCCACTGCAGCCTCCCAAGAGGCCTCTTTTCTACATGAGGAAGAGAGAGGACTATGGTTTAAAAGAAAAACTGCTGAAGGTAGCAGATGTAGTGGAAATGCCCAGCAAGCAGCAAATATTCCCTGGGAATGAGAGTCTAAAGGACCCACTAATACTCAGAGAATGAGAATGACACAGCACCTGTTGTCTTTGCAGGGCTGCGGAAAATGATAGTGCCCAGCACGACCCAGAGGAGGAAGCAATAACTGATCGAGATTGAGAACACATATAAGATACCTCCTGGGAGCACCCAGAAATGCCTGATGGAGGAAGGACAGATTTGTAGGGGCATTCACAGGTAGGGCTAGTGTAGCAGACGCTGTTGGTGGCTTGCCCCATCACTATGGTGCAACCTCAAAGTCACCTGCAGCTTCCGTAGACAGATTCCATACTTACCAATGGATTCCTACCCCAAGCATCTCCATCTCTGTGCCTGAGAGCTTCCTTTTGTAAATGGAGCAGGTTCAGCTCATGTTGGATAAAGAGGATCAGATGGAAACAGCCAGGGAGATCTTGCCCCTGGAAACAACCCTCAACCAATGAGGCACTGTAATGGATGAACAAACACCCAGCTTCCTTCCTGTCTGTGGAACAATTATAAGGTGAGCCCTACACAGGTCCTCAGAAAGTCTGAGCCCAGTTGTCCCACCAGGCTCATTAGTGTACCCTTATTTGCCTGCCTTCCCTTCCTCGTCTCATGCCCACACTCCCTACTGTGCTTCCTGGAGTCATATCCTGAAAAAAATTACATGTACCCAAGTCCTTGGCTTGGGTCTATATTGGGGAGCAGAGGTAAATCTACTGGGCCCAACTACTCAGAAACAAAGACTCTATGTCTTAGCCAACATCCTCCCAGAACCTATATCTGAAGGAGTCTGTTTCACCATCTCTCACTGGGAGTCTGGGCCCTTTTAATCAGAGTGCCATGAGTGGAGTTGAGCTCACACAGTCAGAAACATAGATTCAAACCCCAACTCTACCCTTTTTGAGCTGTGAGCCTCTGGACAAGTTACTTTACCTCTCGGAACTTCTATCTCTTTTATAAAATAGAAATAATAGGAGTTCCTGCCTCTTAAGGTTAAAAGCAGTTTATACACAAGCACTGAGCTTGACATGGTGCTTGGCGCATAGTCCGTACTCCATCAGTGGCCACTCTCATTGTTATTATGTCTGTCTGGTCCCTAAATCTCTGATTTGGGGGACTTGCTCCAAACAATCAAGCCTATTCTCAGCATCATCTCTCAGGGCCCCCTGACTTCAAGCCCTCACACAAGCAGATGTCAGAAACTCCAGTCCAGGACTGGTTATTTCATCTGCAGGAAGCTTGACACCTGGTGCAGATGCTTTCCTGGAACAACCTCCTCTCCCAGATGTTTTCATGCCCCTGCCCAGTGGCCCTTCAGCTGCAGAGAGGCTCAAAAGGAATGAGCAACTTATGGACCTGGGGGCCTTCAGCCCTTTTCCATCTGTCAGGCCAGCTCCCAAAACAGCCTGCAGATGCTCAACCCCAGGCAGCTGTGGGACAAGTTGGCTTCTTTTTGCCCCAGCACACAGCAGCTGGGCCATATGTTCACACCAGAGGACAGAGCAGTTCATTCTGGGGGCAGCCTCCTTATTGCTCAGATTAATTCACTCATTCCAAAAGAAAATATCAAGCACCTACAAAGGGCTGGACCCTGAACTAAGCACTAGGAATACAAGTTTTGCCCTAGAGAGGCTCACAGTTTGGTGAGGAAGACAGATGATAAAAGAGGGCAGGTAGGTTTTGAGCTAGTGTAATTAGTTTTACAACGAAAGTAAGCATACCTTTGGTAATAAGAGGAGCAAACACATAAACTAACCTTGGGGGGGTCAAAAAAGATAAGACTTCCTAAAGTAGGTGGTTCCTGAGATGAGAACTGAAGGACAAAGAAAAGTGAACAGGATGGAAAGAAGGAAGAAAAGGTGCTCCTGGGAAGGCACAACTTGAGCAAACATGGGGAGATGCTATGTTCAGATTTTGGAGCCATGTACAAATCATTTATTGTACTGCCTACCTGGTACCACCTCCATTTCAAAACCTGCCACACTCATCCATATGAAAGAGCTGCCATATTTCTAGAAGACTTCACTCTCTTACAGTCCACTGGGCTTGAGTCACCCAACACAAGATAGGCTCAGATATCCCCACCAGAGGATTTTAACTTAAGATCAAGTGGTGGCTGAAACTGTAAGATGATGAACTCAAGAATTGTTTCCAGTAGCAAAGCTGGTGATGTTCAAACATGATACCCTTCCCATCAAGAGATGGGTCTGTGGCCCCTCCCTTGAATCTAGGCAACACTTTTTGACTAACTTTATAAATAGAATATGGCAGAAGTAGCTTTCAAGGTTCTGTTAGAAAGTACCATGCACCCTCTGCCATTTTTCCTTCGGACACCAATCACTGAAGCCTTGAGCCACCATGTAAGAATTTTGGCTACCCTGAAATTGCTATACTAGAGTGACCACATAGACAGACTACAGTGGTAGAGACAGATAGCAGAGGAGCACCAGCTGTCTCATCCCTCAGCCCAAGTGCCAGGGATGAGAGTAAGAAAGATGACTTCAACTGCAGCCAACATCAGTCAAATGGCAACCACATGAAAAAAACTGAGGATTAGCCAACTGGCTGTGCCAAGGTAACCCTCAGAACCATGACAGATAATAATGATAAATGCTTGTTGATGCAATAATACATAAGCAACACAGAAAAGCTCTTCTGTAGTGAAAGAGCATGAAGCCAACACTGGAGATATGTAGAAGCTGCTTGACTTCTTGATCTAGTTATTCCTGGGCACTCTTCTGTCTGCCTTCCCTCCAAAAGTTTTCTTAGATTCTGTGAGCCAATGAGCTCTTATTGCCTAAGTTAGCAATAAGAAATTCCAGTGGAATTTCTGTCTTTTTCAACCAAATTAATACAGGTGATTTGGGATAAACCTCAAGATCTTGGTGTGTTTACAGCATGTGCTCTGGGGGTGAAAGTAAAGAGATGAGGGAGAAGAGATCATCTCAAGACAGATCACTGAGGAACTGCAGGCCACAGCAAGGAGTTTCAATTTATAACACACCCATCTCCATAAATGACTTGAGGAGGCTACTGAGGACTTTGGGCATTATTGTGATGACAATAATGTCAGTGAACAATTTTCATCCAAAGAGTGACAGGCTTAGACATGCAGTGTGAAAAGGTCAACCTGCCAGTTTGGATGATGCAATGGAAGAAAGTAAACTGAACAGGAGTCAATTGACTTGATACAAGGAGGAAATGATAAGAAGCTGAACTAAAGTGGGGAAATGGGGGTGGAATAAGAAAGTATTAAAAGGCAGAATGGACAGGACCTAGAACCTTTTATGGGAGTCAGTAAAAAGATGGGAAAAGACCAAGATGATTTCCAAGTTTGTGGTTTGAGCATCTGAAGAGTTAATGGTGCCTTCATCAAGATATGAGGAAGACCACATCAGGAGACAAAGATGATGTCTTCAACTCGTATGTGCAGAGATTGGGGCATCTATGGCAAATTCAGGGGGGGAAAGATTATTCATTGATGTATCCATTTAACACATTCGTTGAGCACGTATTATTTATTGAGCACATATTATATGTCAGGCTCTAGCAGGGTGTTTGCAAACAAAATTTATATGGTGCTTGCCCTCATACATTTTACCGTCCAGTGAAACAGATGGGAATGAATTGAAATTAGTTGCAAGTCATATATATAAGTGCAAACTCTTGAAGAATGCTATGAAGGAAACATACTGGAAGCTAGGACAGCACACTATAAGGAAACCTGGTGGAGCCTGCGGATGTATCAGTTACCTTGGTGGCATAACAAATAACTCCAATATTCAGTTCATAACACAGTTACATTCATTTTTTTATTATCTCTTGCAGTTTCTTTTAGTTGGAATTCCAAAGATGCATTGTGGGGGTTACTTATCTCTGCTCCATGATGTCTGGGATCTCAGCTGGAAGGCTCAAAGACTGGGGAGCTGAAATTATCTGAAATCTTCTTCAGTCGCATGTTCGATCGGCAATGCTGGCTCTCATCTGGAGGCCTAAATTTCTTTCCCAGTGGTCTCTTCACAGGTGCTACTTGGGCTTCCTCACAAAATGATGGGGGGTACCATGGGCAAGGGAAGAGAGGAACAGAGACAGACAGCACTCCAGGTAGCTGCTATGCTACCTTTTAAGACCTAGCCTTGGAAGTCACACAGCATCATTTCTGCCACTTCCTACTGATCGTGACAGTTACAAATATCCACCCCATGTTCTATATAATGTAACACTGACCCATCTCTTGATGGAGCAATGTCAACATCACATTGTAAAAAAAAGCATGTGGGATGGGAGATATATTAGTGTGGCCATCTTTGGAAAATATAATCTGCCACAGGAGAGATAAGCAAGACTGCTCAGAGAAAGTGACATTTGAGCTGAGATCTCAGCAATGAACACAAATCAACCAGTGATAGAGTGATGAAGACAGATTAGGGATGGTACTCCTAGCCAAGGGAATAGCATGTGAAGAGGCCCTAAAGTATGAAAGAGCACGATATATTCAAGAAGCTGATGGAGGCCAGAGAGGTTAGAGTGAGTTGAAAGTATGAATCAAAGGCTCAAGAAAAAGGTCAGCACTGGAAGCAAAATGTGAAAGCCCAGGGTAGATGCCTGTGGAGGGGAGACGCCTGTGCAGAGAGACAGGAGAACAAGTCTCATAAAAACTTGAGTTAGCTTAGACTTAATGCCCTCTGCCAACTTCCTGCTTCTAAAATATGACCAAGCTCAGAACTTGTCTTCACTGTCTCAATCAATAGAAGCTGTGTGCCTTGCTTTACTCTCTATTGCCCAGATGTAATAGCCAGCTTCCAAAGTGGCCCCCAAGGACCCTTGACTTCTGGTGTTCACACATTTGTGTAGTTTCCTCCCACACTGAATCAAGCTGACCTCTGTGAGACTAGAAGAATACTACAGAAGCAACAGTGCATGACTTCCCAGGGTAGATCATAAATGGCATTGGATTGCTTATTCTGGAAAGACCAGCCATAAAGCCACAAGGACTCAAGCAGCCCTCTGAAGAAACCCATGTGGAGGAAGAACTGAGGTCTCCCATCAACAGTCAGCACCAACTTATCGGCCACTTTGCAAGTGGGTCCTCAGCCACAGGCAAACCTTCAGATGATTCTAGGACCCTAGCCTTCAAGTCCTCAAGCTGAGGTCTCAGACAACTTGAAGCAGAGACAGGGAATCCCCGTTGTGCCCTGCCTTGATTAATGATCAACAAAATCCATGCAAGAAAATAAATGATTATTGTTGTTTCAGGCTATTAAAGTACTAAAGTGATTTGTTATACAGCTATGGATAACTACTACACTAGCCCTGACCCTTTGATTATCCTCCCCTACCTCACACCTCCCACTGGATATAACTGGCTCCAGGAGATTTCTTGAGCTAGAAGAAATCACCCATTCAAAGACTGGCTCCATTTAGAGCTTTCCATGCAAGTAAAAACAAAACAAAACCAAAAAAAACTCATCTCCATTTGCACACTTCTAGTGACAGAGAATTTACTACCTCCCAATTAACTGCCTTGCAGGCAGAAGAGATTTCCACCCTAGTCCCCACTATGCTACTTCCTGCTTCTCTGGGAGCTGTCCCTGAGCCAGTGCTGAAACCAGACCCCACTCACCCACCCGCAACCAAAAGATCAAATTACAGTTCCAAAAAGCACGCTTGACTAGGAAACATCAGCAAGAAAGTTCAATTTCCCTGTATCTCTAAATGAAAAAAGCCTCCTTGTAAGTTTGGAGCAATTAGCTGTGGGAGATGATGACGGAGCACTGAGAGGTGCTGCAAGGGGGCAGAGTGGCAGCGGAAGCCCCGACTCAGACAGACATGCCGCAGATGGCACAACGAGATAACGCCTTTCACGTTTCAGAAATCACATTGTCAACAATGTTTCCAGACTCAGAAATCAGCTGAAGTCATCAGGAGTGACTGGCAGCAAGCAGCAGGCACCCTGGTGGGGGCCCCTTATTTGACGTTATGCATTGGTGCAAAGAGAAACTGGCAAATTCACAGGAAAGGTTGGTGGGGCTACCATCTCCTAAGGCTGCAGGCAGGGCAAGCCTGGGGCATATGGAGGCATTTTCTCAGGGTTAGCTGTCAAAAGCCCCAATGTTCTATCTCCTGTCTCTATAGTAGGGGATTAAGTGCAAGTGTCACACCGTAACCTCCTCTTTCTATTATTCTATGCCTTGTGGAATGTCCTCTTTAGAGGGTTACAAAAAGCAAAAGTGATTAATTCAATCACCCATGTCTTAAATTTATATTATTTGTAACAAAATTATCCTAGTTAATGTAAAAACTGCTCTCTTTGCTAACCATAAGCCCTATCAGAGGCAGTCTATATCAGCCACTCTGACCTTTCCATTATAGTCGACCTGCCTCACATCCCCCTATCCTTAAAAGAGCTGGAAAAAATCATCAGAGGCTAGTACCCAGCTAGCAAAGATACCCACAACTCCAGCCAAATGCAGTGATTTGGTGGGATTGGGAGTTAGCTATCATTGCAATCCTAGGTGTACCATAAGCAAACGTGGGATGCAACAGGGAATAAAGATTACATCCCACTTTCAATAGTTCCCCCTTAATTGCAGTTTCACTCTTTATGGCTTTGGTTACTGGTGGTCAACTGAGGTCCAAAAATATTAAACAGAAAATTCCAATGCCTTGCTGCTATAAAGACACATGCACACGTATGTTTATTGCGGCACTATTCACAATAGCAGAGTTGGAACCAACCCAAATGTCCAACAACGATAGACTGGATTAAGAAAATGTGGCACATATACACCATGGAATACTATGCAGCCATAAAAAATGATGAGTTCGTGTCCTTTGTAGGGACATGGATGAAACTGGAAAACATCATTCTCAGTAAACTATCACAAGGACAAAAAACCAAACACCGCATGTTCTCACTCATAGGTGGGAACTGAACAATGAGAACTCATGGACACAGGAAGGGGAACATCACACTCCGGGGACTGTTGTGGGGTGGGGGGAGGGGGGAGGGACAGCATTAGGAGATATACCTAATGCTAAATGACGAGTTAATGGGTGCAGGAAATCAACATGGCACATGGATACATATGTAACAAACCTGCACATTGTGCACATGTACCCTAAAGCCTAAAGTATAATAAAAAATAATAATAATAATAATAATAAAAAGAAAATTCCAATGCTTTTACACTGTTGGTGGGAGTGTAAATTAGTTCGACCATTGTGTAAGACAGTGTGATGATTCCTCAAAGACCTAGAGGCAGAAATACCATTTGACCCAGCAATCCCACTACTGGGTATATACCCAAAGGAATAGAAATCATTCTATTATAAAGATACAGGTACTCACATGTTCATTGCAGCACTACTCACAGTAGCAAGAAATGGAATCAGCCTAAATGCCCATCAATGATAGACTGGATAAAGAAAATATGGTACATATACACCACGGAAAACTATGCAGCCATAAAAAAGAAGGAGATCATGTCCTTTGCAGAGACATGGACAGAGCTGGAGGCCATTATCCTCAGCAAACTAATGCAGGAACAAAAAAACAAATACCACATATTCTCACTATAAGTGGGAGCCCAGTGATGAAAACACATGGACACATGGTGGGGGGACACACACTGGGGCCTGTCAGAGAGTTAAGAGGGAGGAGGGAGAAGAAAATCAGGAAAAGTGGCTGATGGATACTAATGGCTAGGTTTAATACCTAGGTGATGAGATGATCTGCAAACCACCATGGCACATGTTTACCACCTGTGTAACAAACCTGCACATCCTGCATATGTACCCCTGAACTTAAAACGATAGAGAATTCCAGAAATAAACAATTTGTAAGTTTTAAATTGCATGCCATTCTGAGTAACATGATAAAATATCACACCATCCTGCTCCATCCCTCCTAGGATGTGAATCATCTCTTTATCCAGCATATCCATTCATATAAGCTCCACTGTGCATTAGTGACTTAGTAGCAGCCTCAGTTACCAGATCAGCTGTTGAGGTATCACAGTGCTTGAGTTCATGCAACCTTTATTTTATTGAATAGTAACCTCAAAGCACAAGAGTAGTGATGTTGGCAATTCAGACACACCAAAGAGAAGCCATGAAGTGCTTCCTTTAAGTGAAAAGATGAAAGTTCTCTACTTAATAGGGAAAAGAAAAAGAACTGTATGCTGAGATTGCTAAGATCTGCAGTATAAGAAGATATTTTAATAAAGAGAAAGAGATCACATTCATATAACTTTCATTAAAGTATATTGTAATAATTGTTCTATTTTATTATTCATTGTTAGTCTCTTACTGCACCTAATTTATCAATTAAACTTTATCATAGTTATTTACGAATAGAAAAATACATCGTGGCTGGGCGCAGTGGCCCATGCCTGTAATCCCAGCACTCTGGGAGGCCAAGGCAGGTGAATCACAAGGTCAGGAGTTCGAGACCAGCCTGGCCAATATGGTGAAACCCCGTCTCTACTAAAAATGCAAAAATTAGCCAGGCGTAGTGGCAGGCACCTGTAATCCCAGCTACTCGGGAGGCTGAGGCAGGAGAATCTCTTGAACTTGAGAAGCAGAGGTTGCAGTGAGCCAAGATCACGCCACTGCAGTCCAGCCTGGGTGACAGAGCAAGACTCCATCTCAAAAAAAAAAAAAAGAAAAAAAGAAAAAGAAAAAGAAAAAAGAAAAATACAACGTAAAAATAGAGCTCAGTACTACCCATGGTTTCAGGCATCCACTGGGGTCTTGGAATGTATCCCCCTTGGATAAGAGGGAGCAAATAATACATGCAAAGAATAAGTACTCTGGAAAAAAATACTTCTTGTCTCTTCTCCTGAAGTACCTTATGTTTGTGCTGGAAGGAATCAGGACTATTTATCTAATTGCAGAATCAAACCTACTAAGACAAAAGAACAGGGTAAATGATTCCTCTTAGGAATTCAAAAGGACAAAAGCTAAGCTTGAACATGTGCTTATGCATGGTGTTGGAAACAAGGCTTGAAAATGGTAGGTAACAGGTGGGAAGTGGAGGGTGGAACACTGGTGGTTATGGTTATACAGATCATTGGGACTCAACTTGAAGCTTCCAACCAAATCTATACATCCTTCAGGGAGTTCAAGCCCCAGGAGGTATCTGAGGCCCTTGCCTCCCTCCCAAAGTTCTGAAAAATCTGGGGACCACTTTGCCATTACAAGACATCCAGCAGCTAGTAGTCAGCTCTGGACAGTGATGAAACGCCAGGAGATGAAATGAGAGGGAAAGGTAAGTTGAGGATCTTGCCTAAAGAAAGTGGTTTGAGCAGCCTATAGTCTTTACGAAGGTCAACCAGCTGGGACCCATGAGCCAGGCCATCTCCTGGCATTGGCAAAATGTGAAAGGAGCCAAATCCAGAAGATAGCTCTGCCTCTGGGGGCATTTAAGGACCCAGGAGACAGCATCTCTTTTATCCTCAGCAAATGGTGGGCTATAAGAACAGGCAACTGCTACTGAGTTATTCTCAAGACTCTCCTCCCCGCACAACTTCTTCTGGGGCTCAATTGCATCCAGATCTGTCTCTACTAGTAAGTCAGAGATGAAAATGAGGCTTGATGAAACACCTTCTGTAAGCCAGCTCTTTTGTATATTTCATCTCAGGTTGTGCTCTCAAAGGCCTCGTGGCCAAAGGATAATTAAAACAGCAAGTATCTGAATGGAATTATAGCTATCAGTATTGCTCTTGCAGAAATCCTGCTTCCACTGCCCCAGACTTCACCAAATTTGGTTGTCACACCCTCATGGGCTCTTGTTAGTTATCAGAAGGAACTGAACTTTGTCTCTGATTTTAGCCCTAGGACAGCTCATGGGGCCTGGGGAGACAAGAAAATTAATCAGGAACTAACAACCCAAAGAAACCAGGAGAGCTTAGATTTCTGCAAATTCTTAAAGAGCCTAAAAAGGGGGTTGGCCTCCCCCTTAACCAGTGGTTCACAAAGTGTGTTCCCTGGACCAGTGGCATTAACATCACCCGGGAACACGTTAGAAATGCAAATTCTAGGACTCCACCCTAAGCCTAATGAATCAAAAACACTGGGGTTGGGGCCAGCAATCTGCATTTTTAAAAGCCCTGCAGGTGATCCTGACTCGTGGCCAAATTTAAGAAGTACTGATTTAAAACTAGAAGGTCAAGTTAATCCCACCTAAATTTCAGCAGCAGGAACAGTGAGAACCCTTTGAATGTAGGCAGGCTCCCCACCTCTCTCCTTCCATGCAAATTCACATGCTAGTCTGTCAGGGCCTTGCCCCAACACTGCCTGGTCTTTCCAGCTCCATCTCAGCTGAGAATATATGAGGGACACACCAGTCTCTGTGGAACTACTTGGGGGTGCTGAGAAGCATCATGCCTCTGGGGTTCTTGCTCCTCTTGGGACCTTTCAGTGGGAAAACAGGGGCTATGTTCAAAAATTACTCTTTCCCCACTGTGAACACCCGCATTTCAGCTGGGGGCTTTCCCCAAAGCTGCCAAGAGTAAAAGCCTTAGTCAGGCAAGGCTCCCACTCCCCTTTGAAAGTCCTGCAAGGGGCAGACACACAGGCCCAGCCCTGAGGCTCTGAGCCGGGAGGCCTGTCACACCTGGGGAGGCCTCAAGATGCCAGCTCGGCAGCTGGGCCTGGATGGAAACGCGGCTGCCGGGTGATGGATCACTTTCCGATGACGGTGCTGTGCAGGCCGCCAGCTGTGCCAGCGCAGACTCCCGATCAGCATGGCTGCACCGCTCCCCACTAACCCACACTTGCCGGAACAGGGAACCAGGAAACATCACACCTCAGGTGAGCAACAATTAATCTGTGCAGGAGACAGGTCAAAGACAGGAAAGGGGAGCCACCAGAGAGCTGATGGGCCTGCCTGCCTTGCCTCAGGATGGGCTGGGCCCTCCAGACACACAGGCTGCCCAGCTTCAGGTGCACACACACACACACACAGCCTTCCCCAGCAGCCCCATGGGGAGGCAAACACAGGGACCCTCACCAGTCAAGAGCACTGGACTGAGAGTCAGTAGATACAGGTTCAAATCCCAGCTCTGCCACTTACAAGTTCCGAGACCTTGAGTTTGGTCTGAGCATCATTTTCCACTTGGGAAGCACAATTGCAACCACTCAGAGCCATGATGAGAAGCAAATGAAAGAACTTGTGTAAGTAAAGTATCTGGCATGTGGCAAACACATGACAAATAGTGATTCATTCCCCTGTCCTCAGCTATGCCCTGAGGTTCTCTTGGATAACCCTACATGGGATTACTAAGCAGGCAAAGAGCACTTCTCCCAAGCCAATGAGGTCCTTAAAGTAAAGGGGAAATGATGAAGAAGCAAATATCTTCCCATGGATCATCCAATCTGGGAACAGACTGATGGTGGCAAAGAAAGAAGAAATAGCCCATGCAGGAACCCTGTGTCCAGCTGGCCTCCTGCTCCCAGCCTCATCCCTGTCCAGTCCACAAAACCAAGAGATGATTTTTAGAAGACACATCTGATCATTTCCTTGTCCTACTTTTAAGCCCAGGGTGATTCCTGAATGCCAACAGAGCAAAGTAAAAATGTCTCAGCATGGCATTCAGTATCAATACCAATTTTGCTGAGTCTTTTTGCTCACCATGAGCTTTGCTCTTCCAGCCACCCAGAAAAGTTTACCATTCCCAGAATACACCAGGACATTGCAAAACAGGGCCTTTGCATGTGCTGTCCCTCCACCAGGAAAGGCCAGCCTGTGCTCTTATCTATCTAAAGCACCTCCCCACTTACAGCTCACCTTTGGGAAGACCCCCTTGATGCCCTTTTCCAGGCATGAGTAATTACAATAGACTTCCTTGCACCTGGTATAAGTGTCTACCAAGACCCTCTGCCTATTAGGATCTGTTTGGTTTTTGGTCCCCTCCGTCACTGATCTGTGAGCTCTTCCATCCCAGGGACCGTATTTGATTCCTCTCCACATCCCTGGCTCCAGCACAGTGCCTGGCACATAGTAGGTGCTCTATAAATGTTTAGGTAACTTAAGTGCTCTTTTCATTCACACCCCATAGTCATACCCATGTAAACTAATGATCAGTGAAGCCACAGATGGTTTCCCCACAATGAGGCAGAGGGAAAATCAAGGTCCTGGCCACACCTAGTCATCTCCAGCCCAGAGCCAGCTTTTCCCAAGGTTCAAGAAGACTCAAGGTTACAGGATGGTCTGTTGACCCCTCAACCTCCCACTGGGTTAGATAATGTCAAATTCCAATGCAATTTATACTGCCTGATCATTGTGGGAAGAACAGTGATGGAAAACCTAATCTGCAAATCCACATTGAGAATTCTGGGCTGCCAGAGCAAATCATCCAAGAGTCCTATATTCCTGGAAGACACTTCGAGACAGAAGGTTGGACCCTTCGGTTTGGGATTGAGACTCCAAATTTCTTGCCA
This sequence comes from Nomascus leucogenys, assembly GCF_006542625.1. Lineage (NCBI taxonomy): Eukaryota > Metazoa > Chordata > Mammalia > Primates > Hylobatidae > Nomascus > Nomascus leucogenys. Next base: position 24,863,779 of record NC_044393.1, read on the forward strand.
TTCTGGACCAGCCATGTCCCAGATTAGAAAGGGACTGATTCTGAGTTAAAAGAATTTGGCTTCCTGAGCATTGTAAGCACTATAAGGGAAGAATCATTCCTAGCTGAGAGAGCTAGTAGAAGGGTCAGCCTCCTAAATAGTCCTCAGTTTAAGAACAGCCTCGACTATGTAGGCAAGGATATAGGGGGCTATTGACTGAGGCCATGAAGGGACAGCAATAGCAGGCAAGTTTAATGGCTGTTGACAGTATGTGCACGACTTTTTAAAAGGAAATAGAATTATGAGACCCAAGATCCCAAGGATGCTACTGAGAGACTAATAGTATAAGATTATTGTAATTTTCCCCCAGGCTGTTTTGTCTATATGCATTTACCTATGCACTCACCCTTCATCATTTCTGAATACGCTATATTTTATGCATCCTAAAACTGTTGTGGACTAGGGAAGAAAAGAGTTCATTGTGTTTTGTGCTTTCTAACAAATCTGACTTCATTGGTTAGGCTCCCTACAGTTGCAACCAACAGAACCCCAATCTAATCCACTATAAGCTGAAAGAGGATTTATTATAAGAATTTTGAGGCATCCCATGAAACCTAGGGACAGAATGAAGTTAAGGCTCAATAAAAACAGGCACCAAGGACATCAACACCTCCAAGACATGCTCTTTGTCTCCTCTTTTTCTTCTAAATATGTTTCAATCTTCCCTCTTACAATAGACAGGATTCCTCCTCACGGGGGAAAAAAAAATGAACCTATTGCTGTAAAGAAATTTTAAAAATCACTTACTGTTGACATATTGAGAATGTGTGTGTGTGTGTGTGCATTTACAACCAAATGCTTTATTTAAATCTTATCACATCCAAAATTTTCCTATTGATTCTCTCATGTTTTCCAGGTAGCTAATAATCTCTTCTGCAAGGGATAAGCATTTTATCTTATTGTTTGCCAGATGTCTACCTCATTTTTATTTTCTTCTCTAATAGCATTGGTAAGCATCTCTAGAACAATGTTCTATAAGAGAGTTGAAGGAAAGTATCCTTTCCTCTTTCCTAAATTTAACAAGATTGTTTTTACTGCTTCACCATAAAGCATTCTTGTAATGAGGATTACCTAATTTTTTATTTATTAATTACCAAGGCATTATTAAAAAGCATCTGGGCCTTCTTCTCATTTCCTTGCCTGGAGCTCCTAATACTCTTGGAATTTCCTGAGTGATAATAATAGGACTGTCTTTTATCTAGTAAGACAATTCTTGACTAGCCTCTAGATAGCTTCAGACTGGGGACGGGTCTCCAGAAAGACCAAGCCTTGGTTAGAAGCCTAGAACATTAAGCCCCACACCCCAGGAAAGAGGGGCTGGGGATTGGGGTAATAATCAATCATGCCTACATGATGAAGCTGCCATAAAAAAAAAAATCCTAAATGAGGGGATATGGAAAGCTTCCAAGTTGGTGAACACATCCATATGGTGCGAGGGTGGCACACCCTAGCTCCATGGGGATGGAAGCTCCTATACTCAGGACCCTTTCAGACCTCACCCAATGTACCTCTTCATCTGGCGGTTCATTTGTATTCTCCAAAATAAACTGGTAAACAAAAGTTAAGTGATTCCCTTAGTTTTGCAAACTATTCTAGCAAATTAACAAGCCTAAAGGGAATGGGGTATGGCAACCCTTGACTTTGTAGCCAAGTCGGACAGAAGTGTGGGTAACCTGGCGACCTGACATTTGTGACTGGAATTTGAAGTGAGGACAGTCTTGTGAGACTGAGTGCCTAAACCTGCAGTTTAGGTGCTAATGCCAGGTAGCTAATGCCAGGTAGTTAGTGTTAGAATCAAGTTGAATTGTAGGATACCTAGTTGGTGTCAGAATTAGTTGATGTCAGGAGGGGAAAAAAACACCTCTCAAGTACAAATTTTAATAAAAATGAATGTGAAATTATATCTGTATTTTTTCAGAATTCATTCAGATATTAAACTTTCTGGCCTGGTAATATGACAAGTTATAATTATGGGTTTCTTAACATTGAATAATCCTGTTATTCCTCAGTAGAACTCCACTTAGAATATATTAATTTAAAGACACTGCTAAATTCTATGAAACAATGTTTTATTCAGGAATTTTATATCTTTATAAATAAGATAGGTCTGGAATTTTCTTGTGTTAGATTTTGGCATCAATGGTATGTTAAAATTATTATAATACTTAAAAAAATTCTCCTTCCTCTATCTTCTGTGCTAATTTGAATGACATCTGAAATATCTTGAATATTTGAAAAAACTTCACTATGATATCATCTGGACTCAGGATCTTAAACAGATCTTTAACAACTTCATTAATTTATTCTATGTTATTTGTCCAAGTTTTTTAAGCACTTAAGTCATCTAGTGTTTTTAAAAATATGTGAGTTCTGGATGTTCAGAAATGTTATCTAACAGATTCAATGCCATCCCCATCAAGCTACCAATGACTTTCTTCACAGAATTGGAAAAAACTACTTTAAAGTTCATATGGAACCAAAAAACAGCCTGCATTGCCAAGTCAATCCTAAACCAAAAGAACAAAGCTGGAGGGCATCACGCTACCTGACTTCAAACTATACTACAAGGCTACAGTAACCGGTACTGGCACCAAAACAGAGATATAGATCAATGGAACAGAACAGAGCCCTCAGAAATAATGCCACTTATATACAACCATCTGATCTTTGACAAACCTGACGAAAATAAGAAATGGGGAAACAATTCCCTATTTAATAAATGGTGCTGGGAAAACTGGCTCGCCATATATAGAAAGCTGAAACTGGATCCCTTCCTTACACCTTATACAAAAATTAATTCAAGATGGATTAAAGACTTACATGTTAGACCTAAAACCATAAAAACCCTAGAAGAAAACCTAGGCAATATCATTCAGGACATAGGCATGGGCAAGGACTTCATGTCTAAAACACCAAAAGCAATGGCAACAAAAGCCAAAATTAACAAATGGGATCTAATTAAACTAAACAGCTTCTGCACAGCAAAAGAAACTACCATCAGAGTGAACAGGCAACCTACACAATGGGAGACAATTTTTGCAATCTACTCATATGACAAAGGGCTAATATCCAGAATCTACAATGAACTCAAACAAATTTACAAGAAAAAAACAACCCCATCAAAAAGTGGGTGAAGGATATGAACAGACACTTCTCAAAAGAAAACATTTATGCAGCCAAAAGACACATGAAAAAACACTCATCATCACTGGCCATCAGAGAAATGCAAATCAAAACCACAATGAGATACCATCTCACACCAGTTAGAATGGCGATCATTGAAAAGTCAGGAAACAGGCCGGGCGTGGCGGCTCACGCCTGTAATCCCAGCACTTTGGGAGGCTGAGGCGGGCGGATCACAAGGTCAGGAGATCGAGAACCATCCTAGCTAACACAGTGAAATCCCGTCTCTACTAAAAATACAAAAAATTAGCCAGGCATGGTGGCAGGCACCTGTAGTCCCAGCTACTCGGGAGGCTGAGGCAGGAGAATGGCGTGAACCTGGGAGGCGGAGCTTGCAGTGAGCCGAGATCATGCCACTGTACTCCAGCCTGGGCGACAGAGCAAGACTCTGTCTCAAAAAAAAAAAAAAAAAAAAAAAAAAAAAAAAGTCAGGAAACAACAGGTGCTGGAGAGGATGTGGAGAAATAGGAACACTTTTACACTGTTGGTGGGACTGTGAACTAGTTTAACCATTGTGGAAGTCAGTGTGGTGATTCCTCAGGGATCTAGAACTAGAAATACCATTTGACCCAGCCATCCCATTACTGGGCATATACCCAAAGGATTACAAATCATGCTACTATAAAGACACATGCACATGTATGTTTATTGCGGCACTATTCACAATAGCAAAGACTTGGAACCAACCCAAATGTCCAACAATGATAGACTGGATTAAGAAAATGTGGCACATATACACCATGGAATACTATGTAGCCATAAAAAATGAGTTCATGTTCTTTGTAGGGACATGGATGAATCTGGAAACCATCATTCTCAGCAAACTATCACAAGGACAAAAAACCAAACACCACATGTTCTCACTCATAGGTGGGAACTGAACAGTGAGAACACATGGACACAGGAAGGGGAACATCACACACAGAGCCTGTTGTGGGTTGGGGGGAGGGGGGAGGGATAGCATTAGGAGATATACCTAATGTTAAATGACGAGTTAATGGGTGCAGCACACCAACACGGCACATGTATATATATGTAACAAACCTGCACGTTGTGCACATGTACCCTAAAACTTAGAGTATAATAAAAAAAAAGGATGAAAAAAATTTTTCTTATCTTGTTATTGTCTTTTAATTTCTTTTGTATCTGTGGTTATATCCCCTTTCTCATTTCGATTTTGAAGTATTTGTGGTTTGAGGATTATTTAAAATTTAGACATGCTAACAATTTCAAATAAATATTTTATATAATTATATTTTATAGTTTTATATTTATTTATTATAAGAAATTGGCTCACAATTATGGAGGCTGACAAGTCCCAAGATCTACAGGGTGAGTCAGCAAGCCAGAGACCCAGAAGAGCCAATGTTTCAGCTTCAGTCTGAAGGCAGAAAGAAAAACCAAGGTCTCAGTTTGAAGGCAGTCAGGCAGGAGCTATTCTCTTACTCAGGGGAGAGGGTAGCCTTTTTGTTCCATTCAGGCCTTAAACTGGTTGAATAAGACCCATACACATTAGGCAGTGCAATCTGCTTTACTCAGCTTACTGATTTAAATGTTAATCTCATCCACAAACACCTTCACAGACATACCCAGAATAATGTTTAACCAAATATCCAGGCACCCCATGGCCTAGTCACATTGACACATAAAAGTAACCATCACAAAAAGCATTTCCTCCTGCATATCTATTCCTATTCCTATGTCAGCTTCTAGGAGGCCTGGACGAACACACTGCCCAGCCAGCTCTGCCACCCTCATCCAGGTCTCCCTGAACCCACCACTATATAAGCAGAAGACCATATAAGCAGAAGACCAAGAGAAGAGGAGACAAAGTGAAAGAAGAAACAATGTGAATCACAGTGGGAGGGGAGAAAATCATGTCTTTTTCCTTCTTCACCTTGAGGGAGAAAGGAGTTATTCCTACCTCTCTAAACAAGTGTGGGAGGGAAACTTCAAAGAAATCACTTGTAGAGCCTGGGATAACAAGAAGATGCAGGGTAACTGACATCTCCTTCCCTCATTAGACATCTGCCTAGTCAAGCAACTCAAGCAGAGGGAGAAAAGACATGGGGAGAGATGGCAAGAGGGGCACGGGCAGACACGGGGCCTCCCCATCACTGTTTCCCAGGAAAAGCCTGGCTGTCAACCAGGAGAGAAAAGGAGATGGGCAATGAATTGGATGTGAGAATAAAGTTTTAACCTGGTCCAGACTGTACAAGGCATTTTTTAAGAAAGTACTTATATTTTAAACCGTTTTATTGAGGTATGATTGACATGCAAAAAGCTATACATTTTTAATGTATACAACTCCAGGAGTTTGATGATATAATAAATATACACCCATGAAACCATCACCATAAACATATCCATCAAGGCCATAAACATATGCATTACCTCCTAAAGTTTCCTTCCACCTCCTTGATTAGTGTGTGCATGTGTGTGTGTGTGTGTGTGTGTGTGTCTGTGTGTCTGTGTGTCAGAACACTTAACAGAAGATCTACCCTCTCAGCAAAGTTTAAAGTTTATCAGTATAGAGTTTTGTCAGCTTTAGGCACTATATACTGTATAGTGATCTCCAGAATTTATTTATTTTGCATAACTGAAACATGTGCCCTTTGACCATCACTTACCTCCCCATTTCCTCTTCCCCGCTCCCCCCACCCCTGGAAGCCACCACCCTACTTTCCGCTTTTGTGAGTTTGACTATAGTATGTTCCACATACAGTGAGGTCATACAATATTTGTCTTTCTGTGTCTGGCTTATTTCACTTAGCATGATGTCCTCTAGGTCCATTCATTTATGCTGTCACAAATGACAACATAGCTTAAGTCTAAATAACATTCCATTGTATGTATACACCATACTTTATTAATTTATTCATCAGTGAACTTTTAGGTTGTTTTTACTTCTTCACTGTCGTGAACAATGCTGCAATGAACACAGAAGTGCAAGTATCTCTTCAAGATCCTAATTTCTGTTCCTTCCTAATTTTGATATCCAGAAGTGGGATTGCTGGATCATATGGTAGTTCTAAGTTTTTAAGGAACCTCTGTACTGTTTTCCATAATGACTATACCAATTTACATTCTCATTTACAGTGTACCAGCATTCCCTTTTCTTCACATTTTCATTAACATTTTTTTAATTATGGCCATCCTAGTAGGTGTAAAGTGATATCTCATTGTGTGTTCAACTTGCATTTTCCCAATGATTTGTGATGTTGATCATCTTTTATATAACTGTCGGCCATTTGTATGTCTTTTTTGCAGAAGTGTCTATTAGGTCTTTTGTTCATATTTTAATCAGGCTATTTGGTATTTTGCTATTGAGTTGCAGGACATCCTTATATATTTTGGATAGAAATCCCTTATCAGATATTTAGTTTGCAAATTTTCTCCCATTCCATAGGTTGCCTTTTTATTTTGTTGAATTTTTCCCTTTGCTGTGCAGAAATTTTTCCATTTAATTTAGTCCCATTTATTTATTTTTGCTTTTGTTGCCTGTGCTTTGGTGTCATATCCAAAAAATCATTGCCAAGGGAGTTTTCTGTTCTAGTTTTACAGCTTCAGGTCTTATATTTAAGTCTTTAATACATTTTGGGTTTATTTCTGGGTTTATTTCCACCACTACTCGCCCGGTTTGGGGAGTTGCCAATCAAGCCCTGGAAGTTCAAATGGCCTCCACCACCCAAGAGAAAGGCGGAGTGAAGTGCAGCACTATGAATTTTAACATAGTGCTCAATATATGCTTCCCTGCTAATTGCTCTTTCTTTGCCATTCTCCCCTTCTACAATCAAAACTGATTCTCTCCCTTAAATCTGCCCTCCTGCCAGTATTTCTCCTCTCAGTAGAAGCAACATCGTTCATTCAGTTACCCAGGCAAATGCCTTGGAATCATCCTGGATTCCTCTGTTCCTCATTCCCCACATCCAATACATCAGCAAACCCCAAGCCTCTTCTTTCAAAATGCATCACGTCACTGACCCCATCTTACCGCCTTCTTCCCAACACCTAGACCAAGCTGCCATCATCAACCTCTGCCTACAATTGTCTCTGCTGTGGTTTGAATGTATGTGTCCCTCCAAAATTCATATGCTGAAACTCACACCCCAAGGTGATCGGTATTAGAGGTAGACCTTTTTGGGAAGTGATGAGGGCTCCACCCTCATGAATGGGATTAATGCCCTTGTAAAAGGGGCTTCAGAGAACTGCCTGGCCCTTTTTCCCCTTTCGCCATGTGGGAATGCAGTAAGAAACATCATCTATGAAGCAGAAAGTGACTCTTCACCAGACACTTAATCTTCTGGTGCATTGATCTTGGACTTCCTAGCCGCCAGAACTGTGAGAAATAAATCTCTGTTGTTTATAAATTACCCAGTCTGTGGTATTTTGTTACAGCAGCAGGAACAGACTGAAATAGTTTCCTAATTGGGTTTCCTGCATCTTCTCTTGCCCCTTTCTGTTCTATTCTTTACACAGCAAATAGAATAATCTTCGTAAAACATAAAATAGAGCATTCCACTCTCTGCTTCTTATCTCCCCAATGGCTTATCAGACCTGAAATAAAATCAAAGTCTTGGCTGTTGCCTGCAAGGCCAGACATGCCCTGGCCTCAGGCCATACCTCTCGCTTCACTTTCTATCCCTTTTTTCTTTGACTGCTACACTCCAGCCACCTTCCCTAAAACCCACCAGGCACACTCCTGCTTCAAGGCCTTTGACCATGAGGTTTCCTTTGCTTGGGAAGTCTTTTCCCACAGATACTCACATGGTATATTCTCTCCCTTCCTCAAGTATATGATCAAGTGTTGCCTCCTTGGGGAACCCTTGCCTGATCATGCTACCAGAACAGTACATATCACCACCTGACTTTGTGGCCACATCACTCTAACCTCTGTCTCCATCTTTATATGACCCCTTCTCTTCTGCCTGTATCAAATCTCCCTCTGCCTCTCTCTTAAAAGGACATTTGGGTTTGGACTTAGGTCCCACCCAGATAATCCAAGATTACCTCCTCATCTCAACACCCTTAACTTAATCAAAACTGCAAAGACCCTTCATCTAAAAAGGTAACACTCACAGATTCTGGGGATTAGGACATGGACTATCTCCTGAAGCCATTATTAGCCTGTCACAGTCCAGTTGTCAAATGTGTTTAATATCTTTCCTGTTTATGACAACCTGATCATTCTCACGATAGAGTTGTAGGATAGTCCTACCCACACAGATTTCTTCTGTCCTCTCCCTAGGACTCCCTCTTTTCCAGAGAAGCTGCAGTTTTCAGCCCAGCTTCTTTTTCTGACTCATCAGAAAGCAGCTGGGAACCTGTGATGGACAGGTTACAGCACAAACTTTGGGTCTTGGGTCATGGGGCTGCCACTTGCTGGCTGGTGAATGTAGACAAGTCACTTACACTCCTTGAATCTCAGAGGCCAGGACTTAGTATGTGCCAAACTCTTTTCATGGATTGCCTCCTTAATCCTCCCAAGAACACAGTGAGTTAAGTGCCATTTCTAAATAATCCATTTATTTACATTTTCTATCAGCAACTACCTATTCCAGGTGCAGTTCCAGCACTATACATACAGCAATAAATAGGAAAATCTCTACCCTCATGGAAATTACTTTCAAATGGTGAAGACAGATATCAGGGAAACAAAGATAACTTCAGAGAGTGATAATGGCTATGAAGTCAATAATTGAATATAACAATATTTAGACATGATGGTAAGGAACTCCTTTAGGTGGGGTTGCCTGGGGAGGCCTCTCCAAGGAAGTGGCATTTGACCTGAGACTTGAATAGTATGAAAAAAGCATCATGCAAATATCCAGGAGAAGAACTTTCCAGGTGAAAACAAATTGATATATTCAAGGAACAGAAGAAGCCACTTGCACTCCAGGAAACCAAGATGTCAAGGTATTAAGCATCTTGCCTAAGATCACTGGGCTGATAAGTGGCAAAGTTGGGGCTTGAAGGCAGAAACTGTAATCCAAGAGCCTGCCCTATTCACCACCATGCAAGAAGATTATTCTTACTCCCCTTCCATGTACGTCTTGACAATTAAATGAGAAGGAGAATTAATAATGGCACCACCCAGTTGATGTTAGTTGTCATCATAGTCCTTTCCTGAGTGACCTAGGGCTTCCAGAAAAGCTTCCAGACCAGTCCCTGGAGAACCAACGACCAGAAAGAGATGTCCAGTGATCCGCCTCAAGCTCCAAGGGAGGATTGTCAAGGAGGAGCTACCACCTGGCCCTTCTAGTATAGCCACCCACCTGTGCAGGGCCCAGACTAGGGTGCTCTCAGGGCACAAACATTAAGGAGGCACTCACTCTTAATGCTGCTTCTGAGCTTGCACAAGCCTGACAGTGAGGGCCTCCTTAAATTCTGCACCCTGGCTTGCCTTACCCTAGTCCCAGCCCTGTATCTGTGCCCCAAACCATTACCTATCCAGAGCTCTTCAACGTGCAAGAGGTTGTCATTCTGGTGGCCTTCCACTGGCTTCCACTCCTCTCAGCTGTATCTATTAAGCCTAGATAACCCAGGGCACAGCCAGGTCTGTCCCCTCTGCTCTGGGGCTGAAATCCCAGCATTCCCTATGCCCCAGCCAGGACAGAGTGCTGGCTCAGCAATTCCTCCATCCACATGGCTTCTGCTGATCATGAGTTCACAAGGACTCTGAGTGTCCCTCAGGATGACAGCTCTTTTATCACTTGGTGTCACAGCATGAGCCAGGGAAGGAGGCAGATGATAAGACTGTAAAGTCATGTTTCCAGAAATGCCAACCAGCCTTCTCTGACACCACACCTGGACCACCAGCTCCTTTGCCAACTTCCCCATTGTTTTATTATAATGAGCAACAAGCTCATTAATAACTCTCCCCCCACTTCCTGAGTCCCAGCCACAGGGGGAACCAGCAGGTGCAAGGGGCTCACAATTAGTCCTTCATAATGCATGGTTGGCAATAAACTCACTCTGAAGCTGGAACAACCAGGATCCAGCTCCATGCAGTGTCTGCAGCCACTGGAGTAATTAATGGCAGAGCCATAGGACAGAGAGTGAGTTAACCCTTATGAAGCCATCGAGCCTAGGAATCTTGGGAAATTGGAAACCTCAAGAAAATAAAGCATTTTGCATGCACTAGAAGAAAATGGCCAACATTTGGTCTCAAGTCTTCCTGCCTGTACCTCTGGTGTTACACCTGCACCACCATTACCACCTCTATGAAGACACCCTGAATCTTTGTGCTCTGCCCTGTCCTCTCACCCCTGCATTTCCACTGGCAGCCCAGCTGGCTCAGATGAAGGTAGGCATTGAGACCTTTATCGGAAAAAGGCAACCTGGGGCCCACGGGGAGATCATGAGGTTAGAAGTAAGTACTATAGGGGAAAATAAGTTCTTAAACTACAGCTGAGCAAAGGGGACCATCCAAGGGCACTAAGCAGGTATGGAAATCATAAGTGTGTAATGAGCTCAATCTCCACAGTTGTGTGGTTTTCTCCAGCAAAGAATGGTAAAGGTTATGTAGGACTGCCAAGAGTGTATCAGACAAAGGTCACAGGAGGGGTATACAATAATGAAGCCTAGATTGGGCATATTGGGGATTCGATCCAGGAAGGGCTGGTAGACTCAGAGTAGGGAAACAAATACCAATGGGGTTAGAGAAAGGTCAAAAAGGCAAGTCAACAAAAGTGAGAGAAAGGAGGAAGAAGGACAGCAGGGAAGGACCCCTTAGAACCTAAGATTTCAGAGGCCAAGCGTTCAAATGTAGTGACTAGATCCAAACCATGGTCATGGACTTGGGTAGTTGTCAACAGGGCCGTCACATTGCATAACTCCAGGAATACCATTCCCATGAAATTCAAAGGAGTTGTGCAACAGGGTGGCTGATGGAGAGTAAGTGCCAGTCATTGGAGATGGGGCAGCCAAGCAACTATAAAGCAAGGGCATGGGAGGGGTGACCCTCAGGAGCACTGGAGATGCCCTGGATGATGGTGGGATGATTCAGGGTAGAGAGGAAGCCTGTGGTGTGGGAAAAATAGGACCTTGGCCCCAAGCAAGCCTGACCTCAAATCCAATTCCACCAATTACTTACTGTGTGTCCCTGTAGCTATCTCTTAGTTCCTCTTGGTTTCTGGTGTCATGTCTTTATAATGGAATCAACAGTACTTAACTTCAGGGTGGTAATGAGAATTTTTAAAGATGGTTTCTGTTCAGGAGGACACTATTCTGTGACTTCTTGGCAATCAGATCTGTTTCTCCCTCTTCCCTAACTCTCCTCTCTATCAAAGAGAGCCAACCTGACTTGGCTTCAAGGTCAGCTGGCTTTCAGCAGGAAAGGGCCAATGGGAACCCCTGTTGGGAGATTGGAAGGCAAGAGGAAGGAAAATTCTGGGTATTTTTCCATCACTTTCTTCCTCCCTCCCCAGGCAACATCTCTAGCAAGAGCAGAACCTCCTCGATGTTTTCAGCTCCTGTGGAACAGGATACTCGATATTTCAACTTCTGCCCCAAAGCTCTGATAACCACATCGTTTCCCTTTGCCTCTCTAGCCCTGGTGATGGTAGTGGCTTCCCACTTTTGAATAAGGTCTGGATGGCCTCATCCTCTCCTACTAAGCTTCTCAACTTTTCCATCACCTGTGTAATCAACTCCATAATTAAATTCTCCCTTTTAAATTTTTAAAGTGGTTTCTGTTGGACTTAACTGCTACAAGTGCCTAGTGTCATGCTTGGCACATGGGGAAACTTACATAGCTTTCAGTTATTTTCTTTGTGTTTAGATTAACATTATTAACACTTAGTTTTCCAAGACCTTTGAGAACGTGGTAATCATTCCACCAAGGATTGAGACCAGGATGGGAACAAGATGGCATAACTACTCACATGTGCTTCTGAGGACAGAGGTGGCTGATGGACCATTACAGGGTATATTGTTTACTTGGGCCTCTAAATCTCACCTTCAAAACGGTGACTGAGTGCTTGTCTTTATATCCCAGGGCCTGACACAGGCCCTGGAACACAGCAGTTCCTCAAAGTAATAGTTATTGGACTGACTTGAAATCTTTCTGGATGTGTAGTCAGAACAGCACTTATTTATGAGTCTGGAAAGCCCTGAGTTCAGGTTGCAGGGTCTCACCTGTGCGTGCACAGAAATTTTAAAAATCAGAAGTAGATTAGGAGGGCCGAGGTTAGAGCAAGATGAGTGAGGCACTTTTCTCAGGTACAGAATTTAAAAGTGCACCAAGAAAACTCAGCAATCAGAATACATATTATATGGCAACATTTTAAAATCATAATTAGTGCAAAAATCCATAATGAACAAAATATCAAAATTTGAATAAAGATAGGATTCATATTATGGATTTTTCTTTTTGCCTAAGGCTGTAGTCCAGCTCAGCCCATGCTGACTAGAACTGAGTAGCTACTTTCTATAATTATTCCACTAGTACTTCAGGAGCCTGATGTCTCTGGAGTTAAGATCCAAGTCCCCCCAAACACACACACTGCTATCTATAGGTTCTGCAACAGGGACTGGGTCTGCCTTATTCCCTGTTGTAACTTCAGCTTCTAAAACTGTGCCTAGCACATAGTAGGTGCAAATAAACATGTTAAATGAATTAATTAATTAAAGAACAAATTGTCTCCTCTGTATTCTTGGGATTCCAACAGGATCACCAAGAAGGTATTCTAAATGCATCTTTAAAAAAATAGTCTAAACTCACTAGGAATCAAAGAAATGTAAATTGAAACAATGAAGTGCAATTTTTCACTGTTAGAATTAGCAAAGATTTAAGAGACCGACAAGACCCTGTACTGATACGGAAATCAAGAAAAGGACATTCCTATGCATTACTGCTAGGACTGAAAATTAATGCAGTGTTTCTGGACAGCATTTGGCAATATGTAACAAAAGCTCTTGGAAAGTACATTTCTTTTGACGAGCAAACCTACTGAAAAGAATTATTCTAAGGAAATAATTAGGCAAGTACCAGAAGACGTTTCTTCCAAGGAGTTTCATCACAGTATTGTTTATAACAGCAACAGCTTGCAAACAGCCTAAAGGTCCAAAAGTATTGGACTTATTAAGAAATACTAATAAATTGATGCTTCATATGATGGAATACTATGCAGCTATTTAAAATAATGATAAGGCCCCCTATTTACTCAAAATAGAAGGATATTTATGATGTGTTAAATGAGATAAAAGATAAAGCAATTAGTGTAATCACCAATTTTAAAGTATACATGGAGAATGTTTAGAAGGTTGAATATGAATGGTGGTTATCTCTAAGTATCAGAATATCAGATAATTTTAATTTTTTTTGAGACAGGTCTTAACCTCTGTTACCCAGGTTGGAGTGCAGTGGCCCCATGATCACAGCTCACTGCAGCCTCGACCTCCTCGGGCTCTGGTGATCCTCCTGCCTCAGGCTCTGAGCAGCTAGGACTACAGACATGCACCACCACACCCAGCTGATTTTTCCTTTTTTTGTAGAGACTGGGTTTTGTCATGTTGCCCAGGCTGGTCTCAAACTCCTCAGCTCAAGCAATTTGTTCACCTCGGTCTCCCAAAGTGCTAGGATTACAGGCATGAGCCACCATGCCAAGCCGAGATGATTTTAATTTTTTAATCATTCATTTATCTGAATTATCTAAATTTTATACAATGATCATCTATAACCTGTGTAACTTTGAGAAATGAAAAGTGATCTATTCTGGGTTTTGCATCTTGCTGGGTGAATTTCCTAGCAGGAGCAAGTTAAATCTCCATTATCGCCCTCACCTACTTTGGGGCTTCCTTTGTTATCTGAATCAGGTCATAAAATATTATGCAGATTCTTCTCCACTTATGACAGTCTATTTGCCGTCCCTTGGCCAACACCCCAATGCTCTGCAGAAATGTCTCTGAGATTGGGTCACCATTCTGGTACACTCAAATTACTCATGGAGCAAAGGTCCCAAATGTCACCTTTTTTCAACCCAAAAGGTTGATCCTGTTGACTGACTGAAGATAAACCTAACATGTCCCAGGCCAGTTTTGCCATTTGTGAAATGAGGATGAGTATTTACCATACAGGTGGACCAAAAGGCAAAACTGGTGTCCAGCAAAATAAGCCAGGTCATGCTGCAGTAGCAACCCCAAAATTTCAGGGTTTAAACAACAGCTTCATGTCTTACTACACAGCACATCTGTCATAGGTCTGCTGGGGCCCTGCTGCATCATAACCTCCCTCAAAGACCCAGGCTGAGGAAGACTTGACCTGCAGGATTTCCCTTTGCCAAAGCAGGGGAAAGAAAACATGGCATCTAATGCACTAGCTCTTAAAATTTCCACCTAAAAATGGTCCATGTCACTGTGTTCTCATCTCATTGGCCAAAACAAGCCACGTGGTATATCTGGACTAAAAGAGAAAGGGAAATTCAATCCCATCATGTGTCTAAGAGACAAAAACCCAGAAATATTGGTGAATAGCAAAAATAACTTCCACAGTAGACGTTTATAAGTATTTTTTACATAAGAAGAAACAACTTCAAACCCCAGATTCTATGGCAAAGAGCACTATGATGTCTAAGGCATTGTGCTAGGTAAAACTTACAGTGGGAAATCAATTTAAGTATTGTTTACCAAAGTCACACAGCTAGTAAGGGCTAGATCCAGGATTTGATTCTGCAAATTATGCCCTATTTATCATGTCTATGCCTATTTATGCTATTCCAAGGTTACTTAATTTCTGCCAGCCTGTTTCTTCCTCATTTTCCAGAAGCAAGTAATATTGACTGCTTGGGGATTTTTCTACCAGAGTGATGTACTCTCCCTGCAATGGTAGGCATAAAGGCTATGTGAGATGGGGCAATGTGTATTGTACAAGGTCTGATCAAAGACAGTGCCTGGAGAAGCCAGGGAGCAGTTTGTCTCCTATGTTCACAAGATGGGGCATTGTATTCTGCAAGATACACCTTATCCCTGGGCTAAAATGAAGGCCACTCAGTTGCCAGAGAGCACGTGTCCCCTTACTCAATTATTGAAAGACACATGTCTACTCACTCTATTAGAGGGTGTGTGTCACTATCCAAATATGGCAGACAAGTCTTGACACATTCATCAGCCTCTCCTCACCACCACACACATGCACTATGTGTACATACATGCACCATGTGCATATACATGAGCTGTCACCTTAGACAGCTCATGCCCACTTGCAATGATGTCATAAACACACATACTGAGACTGTGCCACATGCAGCATCAACTCATGCAATATCCATATATGCTTCACCTATTCACATGATTTATGGTCATCCATATGTGTATATATTTTGCTCCACCATATGAAATTGCTCTTTTATTGGCAATTTCATTTGGCTCAAACTAATGTACATACAATTACATAAAATCACAGCTATTTCATGAATGTACACACAACCACACATATACACACAGCTCATACTCACAACATACACATACACAGAATATACGCATGCACCATGTACAACTTGCTTCTCATCCCCCATCTATTGCCTGACCCAGGCGCAGGCTCCATGGTAGTGAGTTCCATCATTGTCAAGGCTGCTATTAAAGCTCAGCTCCAACCATCCAAGAAATCAGTCACTGGGGCTTGGCCTCTGTGGCCCTGGCCTCACCCCACAGCTGTGCTCAATGTCTCTCCCTACCCTGCCCCATCCACTTAGCCTTGTATTTAACCCTAAATACCTGTTTCTTTGCTCCCTGTGTTAGTCCGTTCTCGCGCTGCTATAAGAAACTGCCCACGACTGGGTAATTTATAAAGCAAAGAGGTTTAATTCACTCACAGTTCTGCAGGGCTGGGGAGCCCTCAGAAAACTTACAATCATGATGGAAGGCACCTCTTCACAGGGCAGTAGGAGAGAGAAGAATGAGAACCAAATGAAAGGGGAAGCCCCTTATAGAACCATCAGATCTTGTGAAAACTTACTATCATGAGAATAGCATGGGGAAAATGCTCCCATGATTCAATTACCTCCCACCAGGCCCCTCCCACCACACATGGGGATTATGGGAGCTACAATTCAACATGAGATTTAGGTGTGGACACAGCCAACCCACATCACTCCCCATCACTCTTGCACAGCCTGAAAGGCTCCTACCAGCTGAAAGGCTGCCTAGAAGTTGTGGGGCCTCATTCTCTTAGACACTCCAGCCTTGTCCTAAAACTCTACACAAACATGGGGACTAGAGGGTGGGAGGATGACCATCAAAGACAGAGAAGGCCCCTGGGGCTCAGGGCTGCCAAAGGTGAGGATATTTATTGAGCTCCAACTCTGTCAGGCCCTGTACTAGGCACTAAGGATGTTGTAATGAACAAAAGCAGATAGAATCCCTGCTTATATGGTTCTCACATTCAAGGGCAGAGAGGGACAAATTTTTTTTAAGTACAAGTAAACATAAAACTCCAGCTCTAAGAAGTGGTATGGAGGAGAGGTATATATGCCTCAGGTTCTTCATCTGTACAATGGGATAATAATAGTACTGACCTCACAGGATCGATGTGAGGATTAAATGAAATAACATGTGTAAAGTTCTTATAACAGCCTTGATGGACAGTTTGTTAGCTCTTTTATTATAGCTGGATTATTCTACATGTAGGGAATTAAGTTAATCAGAGTGATTAATAAAGGCTTCCCCGTGAAAGTTACAGCTCAGCTGATACCTGAGGATGAGTAGGAATCAAGGAGATGAAGAAGAGAGGGCATGTCATGTGCAAAGTCCCTGTAGCAGGAGACATTAACTGACAGAGGCTCACATGGTTTCACATAAATCAGTGCAAACGAGGAGGTGGTCATTTGGCATGAGACTGGGTGGGCTGACAGGTAGCAGACTGTGCAGGGCATTGAAAGCCATAGTAAGAAGTCAACAGTTGTAGAACATAAGTTAAGTGCAATAGGAGGCCTTTGCAGAGTTACAGACAGAGAATAATATGGTTTGCATTTGCATTTTGAAAGACCACTCCTGCTGAAATGCAGAGAATAGATTGAAAGAGGACTACCTCAGTCACCAATGGGACACCTTATAGGACAATCCAAGCTGTGTGATGCGAGTGGGCCATTGTTAAAAATTCACTGACATGAGTTAATCCCAGGATGGGATTAACTCACTGGCAGGGGGACTTTCTCAGTGTAGAGGAGCACAGCAAGGCTGCGTCTGCAACCATTGGGGAATGAAGTCCAGGATGGGAGCATATAGGGAGAGGTGACTTTCAGTCCATCACATAGGCAGCAAAGTCATAACTGCAAGACTTGAGTATATTTGGAGCAGGATTCAAGAAGCAGGTGGAAATGAAAGTCCCGGGTTCTCATTCTTGGGGAAAGAATTACTGAAAAGAACAGATAAGGTGAAGCAGATGGCAGGTCTCCAGCCACAGAATCAGGAAAACATGACAGAAACCTGCATCATCCAATATTCCCCTGAGGATGACAAGTATCTTTCATCTCACATGCATGCTCTAGTTGGTTGGGAGAGGGTGCCTGGGGTTCTATGTTGAGAAAAATTCTGAAGTCAAGTCTAGGGTTAATAAGAGTGTTGTGATTTATTAACATGCCTATCTTGGACACAGAAGGTAGGAACTAGTGGGACATGTATCATAGGTTTACCACCCCTGAACTATGAATGTATTCATCCAAGCTCTTGTGGTTGTGAGTGACAGAAACCCAATTCAAAATAGCTTAAGCAAAAAATTAAAAAAGAAACATACCGGCTCACATAACTGGGAAGTCTAAGTCTGAGATACAGCAGAATCCAAGTGATGCTGCTATCAGAACTTAATCCCGCCCTCTCAGTCTCTTGACTTTGCTCTTCTTGTGTCCTTAGGTAGGTTACCCCCTCCTAGGGGTGACCAAGCCAGCCTGCCTGTCCTTAAGGCTATAATCCAAACGAGTCAATGTCATTTTTCACAATACAGCAAGCAAAAGTCCCAGCAAAGGCTCTGATTGGCCTGGCCGGGTTATATGCCCACCCATGGGTGGCAGTGGTGTAAGCTTCCTAAAAGCCATATTCGGAAAGTTCAGTTTCCTGACCAAGATGTTTATAGACAAAGGACTTGGTAGTTCCTAAAATAATCAAAGCTGGACAGACAGAAAGAAAAGGTATGTCCATACAGGGCTTATGCGGCCATGAGGCTAATTCCAGGCTCACCCACTGAACGTGCCCACGGGTTCCTTCCTTTGGTGCCTGTGCAGCTAATGGAAGCTTTGCAGATCTCAGGCTGACGGAGACAGTGACTGTCACAAAGGCTTAATGGGCATCATAGTCAAAGGAGGATGTGGAGCTAAGAAGCTAATAGAAAGAGACTGAAAGCCAGAAAACAGAATCCTAGCATGTCACCAAACCAAGGGCATCAGAAGCAGATACGCTAAGGGCAGCTTGGAATAAGAACAGGGAGAGAGGAAAGCAGAAGCCAGTGGGTTAGGGAGGAGGTAGGTGGGCAGTTTTGGTGACCTCCTGGGAGAGGCCTTGCTCTCTGTTTATCTACTGCACTGTCTCCGAGGCATTATTCCATCAGTCTGCCCATCTTCCAGGATCTTCAGCCTCTCCCACAACACTGGCTCCTTCCTCTCAAAATATAAAACAGACTCAAGTCCCATCACGCTCAAAAAAAAAAAAAAAAAAAAAAAAAAAAAAAAAAAAAAAAAAAAAAAAAAAGCCCTTCCCCAATTCTGCATTTTCTTTAATCTACAGTAGCATTTCCTGAGGTATGTGAAGTGTGTTTTACAGCAGCATTATTCCTGGTGTGTGATCCACAGATATTTGCTGTTCACAAACTGGCTCCTGACATGTAACAAGAAACGAAATTGAGAGCAGCTGTTTAGGAACCATAATCACAATTTGACGGAGTAACTATACATCTGTTGAATCTAATAATAAAAAGTAGGCCTGTATTTTGTGTATTTTTTTTTCATTTTTTCAGTAACTCATTTTTGTTGTATTTTACAAAAGTGTCAGTCTGCAACAGGTTGAAAATTTAAAACATACACACACGTGCACTGATCTTAACACAGATGGTTTGAGAAATACTGTTTTACAAAATTAGTGTTCTGTGATATGTTTAATGTAAAAATAAAATAAGAATGGGTTAATTATGAGTAAGTATGGGAATGAAAGTCGGTACAAAGGAAGGCATTTTTAAGTTTCATAATCCAAAATAAGTGGTATATTCCTCCCTGAGGCTGAAAAAGCACGTCAATTTACGAAAGGCATTCTCTGCAGCCATATCTTGGAACTCTTAAGGTTTGAAAAGAGCTTTTAGGCTGCAAGACCAATATCTACCAGCTTATTTTCCCAGCATAATTCCTGGCATTTAATATTCAATAATTATTAATTTGAATAAACTCGTTATCTGAATTGGTTCCTGTTCCAGTTATTCATTTCTATATAACCAAACACCTCAAAACTTAGTGGTTCAGCATAGCAATTTATCACTCCCTCTCATTTTTCTATGGATTGACTGGGCTCAGCTGGGCAGTTCTCACTTGGGGTCTCTCACGCAGTTGCAGTTACATGGTGGCTGGGACTATGGTCATCTGAAAGGTCAACTGAGCTGGACATCCAAGACGACCTCTTCACTCACGTTTGGCACCTCAGTTGCAACGGCTAGAATAGATGAGAACTGGCCAAGCATCCTCTCTACATGGTCTCTCCAGGTGGTTAGCTTGGTCTTCCTCATAGCATGGCAGTCTCAGGGTAACTGAACATCTTATATATTATTTGGCTTTCCCCAGAGCAAGTTCAAAAAAAAAAAAACAAAAGGGCAAGTAGAAGGATCCAGTTCTCTTAAAGACCAGCAAGGCACAGAACTGGCACAGCACCAATGGAAGCTTTGCAGGGCTCAGGCTAGTGGAGACAGTGACTCTCACCAAGGCTTCAGGGGCACCATAGTTAAAGGAGGATATAGAGCTGAGACACTAATAGAAAGAGACTGAAGGCCAGAAAACAGAATCCTAGCATGTCACCAAACCAAGGGGATCAGAAGCAGATATGGCAAGGGCAGCTTGGAATAAGAACAGGGAGAGAGAAGAGCAGAGGCCAGTGGCCAATATTCCATTGGTTGAAGTAAACATGAGGCCAGCCACTCCATCTCTCAGTGGGAGAATAACAAATAATTTGCAGTTATCGTTGTCCAATACTGTCTCTCTGGCAATACTGCAACCCCTAAGTGATAGATACCAAGAAGAACAATCTTTAATATTATTTTTCATTATAATAATTCTCACCATCACTTACTAGGTCCCTGACTTGCTATGCTCAGCACTTTATTATTCCATTAAATTCTCACAACAATTATTTTTATTTTATAGAAAATGAAGCTGAGGTTCAGAGACTTACCCAAGGTTATATAGAGAGTAAGTGACAGGAATAGGACACAAAACCATGGCTACAGTCTTGTAGCCTTGTGAGCTTTACAGCTCACAGTCTTGACTACTGACTTGTCCATTGACCCAGCACCTCTGATTCATCTCAATTATCACCCCAAATATTGTTTGGTTTGCCCTTGATTCACCTCCAGAAGATTCATCTGGCCTGCCTAGCTTTCCATCAAGAAGCAAACCTGCCAACAGCTCCTCCCCACATTTCTTTTTTTTTAAATAATGCCCTGTCCATCAGCAATGAGTTAGGAATGACCTCGTAGCTCAAGAACTGCAAGTCATATTTCTGCGGGGACCTATGAGGGGTTGCCAAAGTGCCTCTCAGCCCTGGCCAGAGTGAGCAGGTAATTAGATTGAATCCACTCTTTGGCTCAGTTTCTTTTCCAAGCAAATCGGCCGTTAAGCAATCCATTCTTCAGGCACTCATACATCACCTGAGAACACCAGGCCATGATGGATGAGCTGGGCCATCAGCAAGGCCCACGATGGATGGCTGTCATTCATCACTGTGAGGAGCCAAAGGAGTCATGAGTTACTCAGGCTGTGGCACCTTCCAGCCCCTTTGGGGCCAGAGCCAGGAGGACGGAGGCTAGGAGTGGGGGTGCGGAGCTGGGAAGACTTCTCTGGGAGATGTGTCAGCAACCATAGGAACATTCTGTCTGAGCCACTCCAAAGTAACGAAATGTTTAATGCGGTTTGTTGCTAGAACAAGGAGCTCATAAGAAAAGGAGAATGTAATAGGTAAGATCACGGACTTTGGAAATTGTACTTGCCTGATACATGTCTTTGTTCTGCCTTTTCCTTGTTGTATAAGCTTGAGCAAAGTATTTACCTCTCAGAAGCTCAGCTTCCTCATCTCATTGCAGGTGCTTCTTCACATTTCTCAACCCCTCATAGTTAGTTAGGCTGGGCCATGTGACAAGTTCTGGTTAATGAAATATGTGTGCAAGTAACAGCTGTCACATCTGAATGACACACTAAAAAGTTCCCAGAAGGCTCTCCAACCTCTCTCTTCCTCTGCCACAATAACCAAGAGGTCTCATGCTAAGATATCAGAGCTGCAGAATAAAAATAGCCTGGATGGCTGATCATCTGGAAGGTGAATGCGCTGGAGGGTTGCACAGACCCACAGCTGACAATGAGTCAGCAAGAGATAAACCTTTGTTAGGCTAAGCCATTCAGTTCATTGTTTGTTACTGCAGCATACACCACATGTGTTGGCTGTTTTGGCATTGCTATAAAGAAATACCTGAGACTGGACAATTTATAAAGAAAAGAGGTTTAATTGGCTCACAGTTCTACAGGATTTACAGGAACCACGGTGTTAGCTTCTGGGGAGACATGAGGAAGTTTATAATCATGGCAGAAAGCAAAGGAGGAGCGGCCACATCACATGGCAAAAGCAGAAGCAAGAGACAGAGGTGCAAGGGTGTAGGTATCACACACTTTTAAATGACCAGATATCGTATGAGCTCAGAGCAAGAGCTCACTTATCACGAAAGGGATGACCCAAACTATTCATGAGGGATCCGCACCCATGATCCAAACATCTCTCACCAGGCCCCACCTCCAATGTTGGGGATTACAATTCAACATGAGATTTGGTGGGGACACATATTCAAACTATATCACTAGCCTACTCTGGCAAATACTCCATATCAGGGATTGGCAAACAGCCAGATAATACATATTCTAGGTTTTGTGGGCCAGATGCTCTGTTTCATAATCTTCTTCATTTTGTTTACAACTCTTTTAAAATGTGAAAAAGCATTGTTAGCTTACAGACCTTACAAAATAAGCCACAGGCTGGATTTGGTCTACAGGTTGCAGTTTGTGAACCCCAGCCTAAATCATAAGATTGTTGTGAAAATTAAATGAGATGAACACATGTATTTTTTAAATGTTAGCTGCTACTATCTTTAACAGTGGTAATGGTTATTATAAATAGTAATATTTACAACTATGCCAGGAACTCCTGTAGGCATTGGCGATTTTGCAATGAACAAATCATTATGAAGCTTATATTGGGAAGGGGGTGGTTATTGTTGTTATGGTGACATCAGTGGTGGCGATGATAGCAAAGGTTATAGGATATTGTAAAAGTTTAATCCAATTCATGGGGCCTAAATCCTTCTTTCTGTTATGATTTGGGACAACTGTCATGGCTGGAACCTGAAAGAAGCATCCTCTCTGCCCAAGTCCCATGGTTTCCACGGACAAAATCATCTGGCCATTGCATGTAGCCCTTGTACCATAATAATGATCATCATATTTGACTAGCCCAAGCTCTCACTGAACCATGTCCAATGTTAATGTCCTCCCTGCCACATGCAACCCCAAAACAGTGCTCCAAAAGGTCCCTTTAGCTGCAGAGTGGTTAAAGCTGCCTTGCTTACCCATGTGTAGACCCCTGGTCTGGATGACGCGCATGCCCAAGATTTGCTGCGGTAAAGATAAAGCCCTCCCTAATGTGTATGGCTTTGAGATGTAGCTTCGGAGTTTCCGTAGTAATTTACAACCTATATTTATTGAGAGCCTGTTATATGTTGGAAACTATCCTATATAATTTATTGACTCATTTGGTGTTAACCCAAATGAGACTGAGGGTCAGAGAAGTGATAAACCTTGCCCAACACTACTGTTAAGTGTGGCCAAGGCATAAAAGTGATGATCTTGCTGACTCCAAAATCATTGTGTTCTGCCTGCTACACCACACTTCCTTTCTACAGAGGAAGGACTCATCAACTGTACATTACAGAAACTTGCACCAAAGAGACAGAGTTGTTTTTTCTAATCCTGTTTTAAAAAAAACAAAAAAGGAATGCCCTTGGGATTTTGATGAGGATAGCATTGAATCCACAGACCACCTTGGGCAGTATGAACATTTTTAATAATAGTAAGTCTTCCAATTTATGAATATGGGATGTCTTTTCATTTACTTGTGTCTTGTTTTATTTCTTTCACTGATGTTTTATAGTTATTAGTGCAGAAGTCTTTTACCTCCTTGGTTAAGTCTATTCCTTAGTATTTTTTTCTTGCTGATACTATTGTAAATGGGATTATTTTCTTAATTTCCTTTTCAGATAGTTCCTTGTTAGAGCACAGAAATGTAATTGATTTTTTATGTTGATTTTTCACCCTACAACTTTACTGAATTTGTTTATTACTTCTAACAGGTTTTTTGTGGAACTTTTAGGGTTTTCTACACATAAGATCATGTCATCTATAAACAGAGATAATTTTATTTCTCCTTTGTGATTTGAATGCCTTTTATTTTTCATTTCTTGCCTAATTGCTCTAGCTAAGATTTCCAGTACTGTCTTGAACAGAAGTAGTAAAGGTGGGTATCTTTGTCTTGTTCTAATCTTAGAGAAAAAGCTTTCAGTTTTTCAGCATTATGTGATGTTAACTGTGGGTCTGTTGTTGTATTAGTCTGTTCTCATGGTGCTACAAAGAACTGCTGAGAATGGGTAATGTATAAAGGAAAGAGATTTAATTGACTCACAGTTCCACATGGCTGGGGAGGCCTCAGGAAACTTACAATCATGGCAGAAAGGGAAACAAACACATCCTTCTTCACATGATGGCAAGAAGGAGACGTGCCCAGCAAAGAGGAAGAAGCCCCTTATAAAATCATCAGATCTCATAAGAACTCACTCACTATCATAAGAATAGCAGCATGGGGGTAACCGCCCCAGTGCTTCAATTACCTCCCACTGGGTCCCTCCCACAACATGTAGGAATTCTGGTAACTACAATTCAAGATGAGATTTGGGTGGGGACACAGACAAACCACATCAGTTGTATATGGCCTTTATTGTTAGAGCATAAATTTTTTAAATAGAGAATCAAAAAACAATAGAAAAAGTCAACAAAACAAAGAGTTCAGTTCTTGAAAAGATAAAAATTGAAAAACCTTTATCTACACTAAGAAAAAAGAGAAAAGACTCAAAATCAGAAGTAAAAGAGGAGACATTACAACCGATGCCACAGACATTAAAAGGATTGTAAGACTACTATGAACAATTACATGCTAACAAATGGAATAACCTAGAATTCATAAATTTCTAGAAACATATAACCTACCAAGCCTGAATCATTAAAAATAGAAAACCTAAGAGACCAATAACAAATGAGGACATTGAATCAGTAATCAAAAAATCTCCCAATAGAGAAAACCCAGGACCAGATGGCTTCACTGGTTAATTCAACCAAATATTTAAAGGAGAACTAACACGAATCCTTCTCAAACTCTTTGAAAAAATTGAAGAGGAAGGAACACTTCCAAACTCATTTTACAAGGCCATCATTACCCTGATACCAAAACCAGATGAGAACATTACCAAAAAGAAAATTATAGGCCAATATCCCTGATGAATGTAGATGCAAAAATCCTCAACAAAACACAAGGAAACCAAGTTCAACAACACATTAAGTTCATACACCATAACCAAATGGGATTTATCCCAGGGATGGTTCAATGTAAGAAAATCAATTAATGTGATATACCACATTAATAAAGAACTAATATGACATGATCACCTCAATAAAGGCAGAAAAAGCTTTTGACTAAATTCAAAATTCATACCCTTAAAATTCTCAACAAAGTAGGTATAAAAGGAATTTACACCAACATAATAAAGGCCCTATAAGACAAACCCACAGCTAACATTGCACAATGTTGAAAAACTAAAACCTCTTCCTCTAAGATCAGGAAAAAGACAAGGATGTCCACTCTCACCACTTCTATTCAACATAGCACCAGAAGTCCTAGCCAGAGCAATGAGGCAAGAAAAATAAAGGCATCCAAACTTGAATTTAGTCAAATGCTTTTTCTGAAAGGAAGAAGTAAAATTATACCTGTTTGCAGATGACACAGTCTTATATATAGAAAATCTTAGACTAAGCTTCTTGAAAGCAGGGATGTTTGCTTTCTGAAAGCCCACCACCTGTGCAAAGCCTGGGAATGACAGGAGCTCACCAAGCATGGGGCATACAGCCTTCTTGTTAGGACTCTGGTGATGGGGGGAAAGTGATCATACCTGTGGTGATTTAGAAGGTTGGTAACGCATCACTCACTACCAGGTGAATCTGGATAAGCATGTTCTTCCTGTAAATGGCTCCACAATCCATCCGCATGCTCAAACTGAAAACTAGGAGTCATTCCTGCTTTCTCCCTAATCCCATCCAATTCATCAACAACTCCTGTCGACCTGAACTCCTGAGCACGCCTGAGATCCAGCCACTTATCTCCATCTCATCCACCCTCACCAAGCCCTGGCCACCACCATCTGTTCCAGAACAACTGCAGCAGCCTCCTCATCAGTCGTCCTGCTTTTCCTCTTATTTCCCTTCAATCTATTCTCCATGTTGTAGCCATAGCAATCTCTGTAAAATGGAAGTGAAAACATGCTATTCCCCCAAAATACTTTCCATTGCTCCTAACAGAAATCCTGTTGCCCTCTCATAACCTACAAGGTGTGGTGTATGGTCTGATCCCTGCCTTCCCCATCCACCTTACCTCACACCACTCTATCCCTTTCCCAGTCTACTCCAGCACACTGGTCTCCTCTCAGATTCCATAACACATCAAGCCCTTCCCACCTTGGGGCTTCTGTAGGTACTTGGAATGACCTTTCTTTGTTCTCCCTGGCCAGCTCGTTGGAAGTCCTTGGAGAAGACTTCTCTGACCCCCTATCTAAATAATTATTCACCTCACCTTGAATCTCATCACTATGTTTCCTTCTCAGTACCTATAACAAGCAAAATATTCTTTTGTTTACTTGTTTATCACCCCTACTAGACTATGTGCTCCATGAGGATAGGATCTGTGTCTGTCCAAATCATTACTGTGTCCCCAGTGTTCAGCACAGTGCCTGGCACATGGCAGAAGCTCAATAAATATTTGTTGAGTGCATAATCCACAGAAAGAAAACCTCACAGCAGGGTCTGCAAGCTCCCCATGCCCGTACTGACCTAGCCTCGACCCATCATGTTCGCTGTCCACCTAATCACATGGTCTCAACATGTGGCTTCACCGGGCCACTGTCACTTTGGATACAGCCTTCCCCCCACCATGACTCCTGAGAAAGCTCTGAAGCAAAGAAAGTGTTCTCTGTGCCTTTGTGTCCTCAAGGCCTAGGACAGTGCTCTGCACCTGGCAGGTGCACAGGAAAGGTTGATGATGATGCAAAAACTCTGCTTTGAAACAATATTGCAGACAAGGTGGGAGGGAACAGCAGAATCTCACTGATATCATCTCAAAGTCACATGAAGAATCTTTAGGAAAGCAAGGAGAATGCTGGAGAGGCCAGAAGAAAAATAATGTATTGATTTTCCAAAACAGGAAGCAGTCAGATTCAATCCCTTTTTTGACTCTAGACCTTCCATAAACTGGTCAGTTGGCAAGTAATTTAAAAAGAATGAAGCAATTACCATGATCTGATGTCCATCCCCAGAGAATTGTCATGTGAAATTACTCTAATTTCCTTTTTGATGCGGTGCCCATGCTTGGGACTGATATCTGTATTTTAGACAAGTATTCATTTAACAAATATTTATTTATTGAGATAGCACCAATTTCAGGCTCTGTGCTTGCACTGTGGATCTAGCATGAATAAAATCAGTAGAACCCATGTCCTCAGGTAGCTGCATGAGGTGCCAGACACAGCACACAGCTTAGTAACATGTATAGTATGTTCCATGGCAATGATTGCTATGAAGAAAAACCAAGGCAAGGTAAGGGGACAAACTGAGCAGTGGGGAAATTAGCATTAAGTAGGATGGTCAGGGAAGAGCTGAGAAGGGGGCATCTTGACTGAGACTGAAGAAGGTTGGGAAGCAGACCATGCAGATTCTTGGGGCTGGGGCTTCCCAGGTAGAGGAAGGAACAGGTGCTTCGCCTGAAATCACAGCATTTTGGAAGACCGAGACGGAAAGATCGCTTGAGTCAGAAGTTCAAGATCAGCCTGGGCAACATGGGAAAAGCCCATCTCTACAAAAAAAAAAAATTATCTGGGCAAGGTGCCATGCACCTGTAGTTACAGCTACTCAGAAGGCTGAGGTGAGAGGATCACTTGAGCCCGGGAGGCAGAGGTTGCCATGAGCCCACATCATGCCACTGCACTCCAGCCTGGGCAACAGAGCCAGACCCTGTCTCAAAAAAAAAAGAGAATGGAAGACAGGGCTGGGCAGGGTGGCTCACACCTGTAATCTCAACACTTTGGGAAGCTGAGGCAGAAGGATCACTTGAGGCCAGGACTTCAAGACCAACCTGGGCAACATAGCAAGACTTTATTTCTTTAAAAAAAAAAAATAAATATCTGGGTGTGATGGCATGCACCTAAGGGCTCAGCTACTTGGGAAGCTGAGGTGGGAAGATAATTTGAGCCCTGGAGGTTGAGGCTTCAGTGAGCCATGATCATGCCACTGCACTCCAGCCTGGGTAACAGAGTGAGACCCTGTCTGGGAAAAAAAAAAAAAAGGAAAAAAAGAATGGCAGACATCTCAACAGGGGGCCAAGGTTTGGTTCTCGCCATGTTCTCTTATAACTTCATAGACTTAGAAAATGAACTCTTCTCTTCCAAAGCCTAAAAAATAACTGATTTGGCAGAATCAAAATGATCTCCACCAACTGGATGGCTGGGACAAAACCAACAAAGGAAATTCAACAGGGGTGATTCTTTCATCACACATTGAAGTTCGGTTCAAATCATACATTGCATAAGCTCGGGGGAAAAGAATTTGAAATCCTGTGGACCCTCTTGTAAAATAATAGGATTGTTTTGCCTGAAAAAGGCACATGGGTCCTGAGAGGGGACCCCTCTAAGTCCTCCGTGCTGCACAGAGCACAGCTGGAGCTCTGTGCCCAGCTCGAGGATCTTCCCTGGCTTGACCCAACTCAAACCAATGGCAAAAGCCATGTCTGGCAGAACATTAGCAAGGTGCTAGGGAGCATAGCTCACATTGCCCTTCACCCCAAATTCAGACTCCTGAGGTAAGGATATGAACCCCAGGTTTCCCCACCCTCCTTGGCATGAGAGTCCAATACCCCTCACCATGCCCCAGTGTCCATCCACAGAGATGGACTGCAGTGAGCCTGCCCCAAAGAAGACTGGGAAGAGGCTCACTCTATTATCAGCCTCTGGTCACGGCCCCAAGGAAGGTCCAGAGACCCAGGGCCTATAGGGGGCCTGGCAGGAGACACTAGTGGCTGATACCTAGAACAACCAGTCACAACCCAAACTCCCATCTCCCTCCCACCACAGATACTGTCATTCTACTCAGGGCCATGTGTTAGGGAAGGTGAGACTGAGTCAGCCTATGGGGATACACCTGCTGGAGGTTATCAAAGGCACTCACACAGAACCATCATTGGCATGGGTCAGGCCTGCAGCTCCCTGAATCTCAGCAGGAGGTAAACGGGGAAGAGGAGCAGGCTGGGCCTGGGCAGGCTGGGGCTGGCCACCTGGCTGTGGACCTGACCCCAAGGTGAGAAGTCAGCAGTCCAGTGCCAATGTCCAGAGAGGTATAGCAAATTCAGTTCCACTCAGCCTACGTCAATATCCAGATGCATCCAACCCTGATCAGGATACCAGATCTGGGGACAGAGTGACAGAGTCCAGTACAATAGGGAGTGTTAGGAGAGGGCCAAGAGTCAGGGTCCCAGCCAAGCAAAATAGGATCAGAGCAGGATTCCAGCAACTGAGACACCATAAGAGCTAGCAGATCAGTCAAATGAGAAGTTTCTAGTACTGCTATACCACCAAGGCAAGGGAAACTGTGCTCTCAGTGGGGAGCTGAGGAAGACTATGACCTGGTGGAAGTGAGGCGACGCCAGGCATTGAAGCAGCAGGCTGAAGGCCAGCAAACAGAGGCAGTGGCTCTCCAGCCAGCCTGTTCACATTAAGCCTATACTCCAGTGAGATATGCCAGGTATGGAGAGCTTCTGAAAGTCACAGTGACCCATCTCCGGCCAGGAACCTGGTCCTTCTCCTCCAAACCCTGTCACTAGGGCTGTGTGCTCTGTTCTCTGCCTGGTTATTGAATCCTCCCTCCAGGAAACTGGTCATTGCAGAGGAAAGCTAAATTGCATGTGTTTGCCAAGGAGAGGAATCCCTGCAGCAAGAATCTTGGGCAAGCCATCCTTACAAGCATCGGTCCCAGGGGCCTCTCCATCAGTGTACAAAGCCACCCTCCTTGGGTTCCCAGTGTCCGTTCCCCCTGTTCAACTCCAGCCACTCTGGAACCTCAGCGAATGGTCACCTTCGCAGACTAACCAAGTGAAAACAGAACTCCCCCACTTCTTGTTCTTTAAAACCCACTCCTGTTATTTTTTTTTTAATCCCAATTCTAGGCCATTTCCAAAACTCAGAGACTTTTCCACATCAGTTTCTTTTCCTAGTTGCCCATTCCAAAAGGAAAACTCAAGATCCACAGTTTCCCTTGCACATCAGGATTGGGGTTCGAGGTCATGCTCTGTGGCCGTGGATGCTGCTGTTGTATTACTTTTATGAGTGTTAAATTTTTAAAAATCATAACAAAGGCTGGCTCCGGCAGTCGTGCATGCTGAGGCCTCACAATGCTTGCTGTCGTAAGGGGCTGATTACCCAACTCCATTTATCAAAGTGTCACTTCTCTGACAGGCCCTAATAAATATCCTGCCAGAGACCCCGCACCTGGCAGCCGGGCCTCTCGGCAACACGCCGCTAACCTAATTTGCTAATTGCTGCTTTCCCCATTAATTTTAGTCCTGTCTTGTTTGGTGTTGACATGGAGGAAAAAGAAATAGGGTGGAAAAAACAGACAAGAAAGAAAATATCTCGGGGTCCCCCAGCATTCACTCCACCCTCCCGCCCCTTCACATAACCACTCAATCGCACTCACCCCTAAATACCAACTTCCTTCCCCTCTCTTCTTCTCATCATGGCTGGGGGAGATTAAACATTTAAAGGTGCAGGTACCATATTTCCCAAAGCAAAAATCAGGACATGTGCCTCATAATAGGATATAATGTTTGAAAATGGGGCAGTCATAGAAATATAAGGGGCCTGTGGTTACCATATCTAAAGAATTTCAGCCAGGCATCATGGTGTACTACTGTAATCCCAGCACTTTGAGAGGCTAAGGCAGGAGGATTGCTTGAGCCCAGGAGTTCAAGGCTGCAGTGAACTATGATCACAACACTGCACTTCAGCCTGGGCAGAAGAGCAAGACTCTGTCTCTTACAAGAAGGGGAAAAAAAAAAAAAAAGAGTATCATCATTCTAATCAATATCATTGCACTAGCTAGGGAAGAGATTAAGTAGGACATCAAGGGGTTAACAAGTCCAGCCCGTCAGTCCTCTCCTACTCCTGCATCCCAGAGCCTTCAAGCCCTAAGGTTCCTCATTCCAACCCTCCCTGCATCACAGGTAAACTCTGCCTCCCTTTTGGTCTCACTCTAAACAATGATGTCCAAGACAATATCACAGTCTGCCTAAGGATTGGCCTTACAGCCAGGACTAACTCATCCAGATGGTGAAGAGGCCTTACTGTGGATTATCTCGTTATAGATCATTACCTTTGAGCCCAGTGGGTTCAAAGACCTGAATACACTCTCTTCTCTGAGATGAATGAAAGTTTCTATCTTAAAAAGGAGGATGGCTGTCTCACTCACCCAAGGATCTGAAAATGATCTCCTCCTCCATCTGGGTACATGGAAACCTTGGACATTGATCTGGTGGTCCCACACTGGACAGACTGGATATATCCATAGATTCTATTTAACTCATGTACTTCCTTATTATAGATTTCATTATAGGCAAATCAGCAACATCAAACAAGACAGGATTGGGGCACTGCAATTTTTTTTAAAGTTGACAAAGATGGTGTATGCTTGTTGTAGAAAAATGTACACCTCTAGAAAGATGCAAAGATTCTTCAATGTCCCATCACTCCAGGACAACAGCCATAGGAGTATATATTACTTTGCATATAGATCATGCTATTATACCACCTGTCTCGTTTTTTCACTCACATATCAAGATGCTCTTCTGTGCCATTAAGCATATATCTCCATCATTCTTTTTAACCATTTTACCAGAATTTATTTACTAGTCATATATGGACAGCTAAAATGGATATTTAAGTTGTTCCGTTTTTATTCCTATCCACAATGCTGTGATGAATAGCCTTGTACAGTAGTTCCCTTCTTATCCATGGTTTTGCTTTTCACTGTCTCAGTTACCCACGGTCAATCAGTTTGAAAAATCATCATGGCTCAATGATCCAGGACCACTCAAAGCAAGTTATCCTCCTTCTGATGTATTGTCATAGTGGGAAATATCAAGGTTGATAGTAGCTTAATGCCACGTCACAATACCTATGTCATTCGAAACCTCACTATGTAGGCATTTTACCATCTCACATCTTCACAAGAAGGGTGAGTACAGTACAATAAGATATTCTGAGAGACAGAGAGACTACATTTAAATAACTTTTATTACTGTATATTGTTATAATGGTTCTATTTTATTATTGTTGTTAATCTCTTACTCTGCCTAATTTGTAAATTAAACTTTATCATAGGTGTGTATATATGGTATAGGAAAAAACATGGTACATTTGTATAGGGTTCAGTAGTATGCACAGTGAGAGGCACCTAGTGGGGGATTTGGAATGTATCCCCCACAAATAAGAGGCTACTATACCTACACCTTTGTTCATCTGTCCAATTATTATCCTAGGATAGATGGTTAGAGGTAGAAGCACCAGTTTAAATGGTGTGTACATTTAAAATTTAGATAAACTTTCTCACATTGTCCCTGCAGAAAAGATGAACAAACTTATATTGCCCCCACCATCATGGTGCATGAGATTTTACTACTGTACAACCTCAAATTAGTCAGTTATTTTTCATTTTTAATCATTGCCAATCCTCTCGGTAACAAATTATATTTTTATTTGCATTTTTATTTGTTGTGAAGTTCAACATGTTTTTATGTTTGCAGGATGTTCAAATTTATTTTGTAAATTACCTGTCCTTACCCTTTGCATATTTTTCTATTTGCATTTTTCTTATTAATTTACAGGCACTTTTTATATATTAGGGATACTGTTCCTTCACCATGCACAAGTTTTTCATCCATTCTTCCTACCATGCTCAGTTTATTACTTCAATTTTCTATATAGTGTTTATTATATGATAGTGGAAAATACAAAGAACATTTGCATATAATAAAATCTATAGTAGGGAAGTACATGAGATAAGTAGACTCTATGGACATATCCACTCTATTCAATGTGGGACCACCAGCCAAACACTAAGGCTTCCATGTGCCAAAACAGAGAAGAATATTATATGCAGATTCCTGGATGAGTGAGACAGCCCTAAAATCTCTCAGCTTCCTCATATTAATCTACTCCTTCCCTCGATGGATTGCGAGTTTCCTGATGACTGAATTCCAGGAAGGAGCTGTTAGAACCAAGCAAGGCTATGTGACAAGTCAGTAGCCCAGCCTTCGAGATTCTCACCTTGACAATAGTGAGCTCTCTGAGACTTCAGTTACCCGGCTTCAGCCTAAATAGAGCACCCAATTATTTGTCCTCAGGTCACAGCACCGTGTATATTTTGTTGAGGATATAAACCATATATCCTCACCAAAAGTGGAGCTTGGGTTAGAAAGAGGGAATGGCATAAGGGTAAAGAAGAAACTAGGGAGAGGCACATTTGAGTTAGTCAACACATCCTTCATGCCTGACCTCCACAGCCAGGTTATCACTGGTGGTAGAGGATGAAGTTCAGGTGATCCATACACTGGAGGCAGAAGATCAAGGACAACACCCAAGTGTACAGGGATATGTGTGCATGTCTACACTCCAGCTGCTCAGTGCCCACAGGTGTATTCACATGCGGGCTCAGGTGTGTGTACAAAGCTGTGTGGCAGGCATGGGTGGAAATGAACAACTGAACAAGGCTGACGTGAGCGTGTCCCAGTCCATCTTTGTACAAGCCTGCCAGTGTAATTATCTACTTAGAGACTGTGCCTGGACAGAGAAATGAAGATATGTCTTTGTATACAAGGACAGGGTTGCAATATCTGTGAGACTATAAAGGACAAGAGACATTAGACTCAATGCAGTAACTTTTCTAAATGTTTTCCAGATTCGCACACTCAGTCCCAGAGGTACTGAAACTACATCAGAACTAAGACCATGTGTTTGAAATACCCTCATCCTCTTTCATATACTTCGAAAACTTCTACTTCAAGACCCAACTCATTTGTCCCCATCCCCCTCAACCAGCCTCATGGAAGAGTTCATCTTAGGACCTCTGTTTTATAATACTCTTCACACCATATTCCAGTTATCTGTGTACACACATTCCTCCTAACTAGCCCATAACCTCCTCCAGGTCAGGACCTGTGGACCTATGTCCTACTTGTCTCTGTACCCACAGCATCTGGTTTCCCGGCACTTGGCAGGTAGAATAAACATTTGCAGAATGAGTTCTTGAATGACGGCTCTCTTACCCAGGATTGGGCCCTGGGGTCACACAGCCTTGGATTGGATGTCAGCTATAGTACACAACAAAGATATTGGGACACTCCTACTTCCACTAAGTCCGTGACAGCAAGAAAAGAGGTATATATATCCAGGCCTGCTTAATTAAAGTAATCAATAAAAGCCCCCCCCAGGCCCTCCAAAGATGTCCAGTAAGGAAGCATTTAGAAGCCTTCTCCTTTCCTCTCACCACTGTCTAGAACATGGGTTGACAAACTTTTTCTTAAAAGGCCAGAGAGTAAATAATCTGGGCTTTGAGGGCTCTATGATCGACTGTAGCTTTCACTCGTCTACTGTTTTGAGAGCAGTCACAGACAATAGATGAACTACGTATGTATGGCATGGCTGCGGACCAATAGAACTGTACCGTCTGCCAACCCCTGGTCTAGAATTCTGAAGTGGAGGAAGAGGCTCAGACCCACACCAAGGACAGCAGTGGCCTCTGTCAAGGGAGGTTAACCCATCATCACCCTTTCTGAGAACCACACAGCCAGGCCCCTCACCCCCACATCAACACCATGCCAAAGCAGAGATGTACACTAGAGGCTGAAGACAGAGCTACTGCGTGTGGTTGCCCAAGCTGTGCACTGCACAAATTCAGGAGATGCTGTTCATATAGACCTTGATATGAATGGTTCCCTCCTGTGAGTTGGACAACATGTCAGCCCTGCCTAAGGGTTGCCAAGAAGCCCCATATTTGTAAGAGTCACTGGCTGGTGGGTGATCATGTAGACCTTTGGCTGCTAGTGCACTAGTTCAAACACCTGATGGACAAGGGTGTCTCCCCCAAGAAAGGACTGTGAGCCTCTGCTTCTTTGGAAGCAGTGTAATGGGGGCTTTCACATTGCATAGATAATTTGAGGCTGAGAGGCCAGGGCTGAAGGGTGCGTGGAAGGAGTGGATCAGGGACCATAAGGAGTTGTCGGAATTTTTTTAAAGCTGTTTCTGTTGAGGCTTAAAGAGCATGTGATTCGGGAATGCAAAGCTGCCTGCTCCCAACGTGCCACTGCTGAGTCTGCTCTCAGCTCCTGGTTGCTCAGGAATCCAAGAGGCAGCAGGGGCCCCTGGAAGTATCCAGCCAGGCACTCCACCTAAGGGTGCATGGAGGCCAGCTCTGGGGAGGAGGTGAAGTCAGCCTTCATCCTCACAGGCTACAAGGCCCAGCCCCTCGGAGCCAGCAAAGAACCACCCTAGATCCCACCCTACCCCAAAAGGCCCCAGAGCTGGCCACAGCTGGCCCCAGATCCCTCCCAGGATAAGTCTGCTGCCCAGCTCTCAGCCATTAAACTCCGCTGAGCCTCTTTCCAATAGCTACAGATGAACAAAATATTGCCCTGTTCCCAGTTACGTTAAAAGGGCCTAGTAAAGAATAATGGCAAAGATGCTCGCGGCCAAAAGCTGCTCTTGATGGCCCTTTAAGCGAGATTTACAGCCAGCATTTAGCAGTGTCCCTGGAACACTTGCTGGCACCGATCGGTGGGAAGTATGTGCGTGGCGCCTCCCCGGGCCAGCAGGCAGGGCCATTCTTCATTCCAGGCCCCTCTGCCTGCCCCCTGTGCTGTGCTGGCTCCCCACTAGCCCTGCCCAAGTCCATTAGGCCCCTGCCTGAGCGGCCCACTAATAATCCCAGCTGTCAGATGCCTCAGGATGAGACATGCAGAGGGGATGGGGAGGCCATAAGGTGTGCCAGGATCTGAGAAACTGAGTCAGGGACAGGGGTGCAAGCAAGGAAGACAAAGATGGTGGGGTCCCTGGAGAACAGAGGGCCCTGTTAATTTATTTATTCAACATGGATTTATAGAACCCCTGTATATGCCACGCAAGCCAGGTAGAGGGGTGCACAAACAAGCACATTTGTTCACTACCCTTATAAAATGTATTATTGGCTGGGCACAATGGTCCACGCCTATGATCCCAGAACTTTGGGAGGCGAAGGCAGGCAGATTGCTTGAGCCCAGGAGTTCAAGACCAGCCTGGGCAACATGGCAAAATCCTGTCTTTACAAAAAAATACAAAAATTAGCCGGGTGCAGTGGTGTGCACCTGTAACCCCAGCAACTTAGGAGGCGGAAGTTGCAGTGAGCCAAGATCATGCCACTGCACTCCAGCCTATGTGACAGGAGTGAAATCCTGTCTCAAAAAATAAGATAAAATGTATTCTCCAGAGAAGAGGAGAAATAGTAAACTATCAATAACAATAAAGTATGATAACTGTTTTGATAAGGAGAGCCCAAGGAAGGAGCAAATAAGTCAGGCTTGGGGACATCCCTGAGAATGTAGGATTTGCCTAGGACATAAACCTGTGCTGTGTAACACAGTAGCCACCAGCCACATGTGGCTGTTGAGCACTGGAAATGTGGTTCATGCAAATTGAAATGACCTGCAAGTGAAAAATGTACTCCTAATTTCAATGCCTTGCTACAAAAAAAGAATGCAAAATATCTCATTAGTCATTTTATACTGATCATATTTTGAAATGATTAGATTTTGAACATTTGGATTAAATAAAATATATTATCTAAATTAATTTCAACTGTTTCTCTTTGCTTTTTTAAATATGACTACTAGAACATTCTGAAGTACATTAGGTGACTCACATTTGTAGCTCACATCATATCTATTGGTAATGTACATGTCATTCAAGATACGCCTTCTTTTGAGAGCCGGCCTAATGATAACTAGAAATCTGCCAGGTGAGGGAGGATAGAGCACAGACCAGCAACTGAAGGTTTAGTAATAAAATCTACCCTACCAAGCAAAAGTCAAAAGTCTGGACCCCTGACAAATAAGCTGAGCTCCAGGAAGAGAAATGGAGGCAGAAACCTCTCTGTCAGCTTGTGCAAGCACGTTGGATGTCTAGGACAGGCCAAAACTCAGGGAGTAAGCTGGTGCCTGAAGCACTCATCAGTATGGCGGGTCTCCGGCTGCACAACTCACTCCAGGTCCCACCGAAGGATTCTCTTCAGTTTCATCTTGCCTTCTGGCTCCAGCATCTTGACTTTCCAGCTGCCCTACAAATTATAGGCTTACTCTCACCTGGAGCTCCTTCAATTCTGTACAGCAAGACCCCACGGTGTGGCTTGCCTTTCCTGCTAAAGAGTTTGAGAAGTTCTACTTGTTGGATATACAGTTTCCTTTTCAAACCACAGTAATTTGAGGACTTACCATGAGCCTGGCGCTGAGCTCTGTACTTCACTCACATGCTTGCTTAAGCCTCACACACACCCTATTAGGTGCTCAGTGGCTGAGCAGACAATAGAAACAGTTTTTTCCTCATTAAGATATTTGAGTTTCTACTCCCATCCTTCATTTCTCAAATCCAAAGAGAGCCTACAGCAAGAATGGTTGATTGATAGGTTTTATTTCATATGCCACTTCCAATAGATTGGTAGTGACTACCTAAAGCATTGTGTTGAGAAGGATTCAGAGGTGTAGCAGAAAAGAGTGGCTTTGATAGATTAGTAATATCTGCCATGGAAGTATGCATGTGTGGTGTTTGCCACTGTTAATCTCGATTTAGGTCAAATCCTATAATCACTGGTCAGACAATGTTCAAAACAGATCTATATCCTGGAATTCAATTCACATGTTCATCAGCTCATGCAAGTATGTAGGGGTTTCACTTGACAGCAAGAAGACATCATGGCATGTCCTTCCAAAAATATACTGGGATCTCAGGATCTCAGGCTGTATGAAGAGAGATTACAGGGGGAGGGTCCTGCTGCTCTGTGCCAATGAGACCACACCTAGACTATACTTTATGGGGATATAACAGAAGTGCACTCAGAAAAAGGCAACCAGGGTGGAAAGGGGTCACAAAAATGCATTATCTGAAGGTTAACAGAATGAACAGGGAGCTGAACCTGGAGATCCAGATGGCATGACTACTCTCTTCAAATAGAATAAGAATTCACTCGTTCAACAAACATTTAATAAGCACCTACCATGTGCCAGATGCAGTGCCAGGATCTGCGCATACAACAGCAAATGTGGAGTATTTTTCATCGGCCCCTTCAGATCCACGGGTGCCCTCTCCATCCCGCTCTGTACCCCAAAATGTTCACCTGATAAAACATATCAATGGACTCCCTTACCCCCTCACTTCCAGCCATGCTCAGACAATAGAAGATCAGAAGGCAAGCGGAGAGTGAGGTCAAGGTATTTGCCAAGTTGCTGCTGGTGGCCTCAATCAAAGGCTCCAGCCAGGGCTCCAGTACCACGCCTTTGGGAATGCAAAAACCCTCAGTTATTGGGTTAGTCACAGCTTTCTGGTGTGGCTAGTCCTGGGTACTATACTGTCTCTTGTGGATTCCCCTAAGCCTGCCTACACCCTTGTGGGTTTGGGGGGAGTTTTATTGTTTATTTGAGACTCTCTGTCACCCATGCTGGAGTGCAGTGGTGCCATCATGGCTCACTGCAGCCTCGACCTGCCAGGCTTAAGTGATCCTTCCACCTTAGCCTCTCAAGTAGCTATGACCAGAGGCGTAAGACACCACACCTAGCTGATTTTTTTTTATTTTTTGTAGAGATAGGGTCTTGCTTTGTTGCCCAGGCTGGTCTTGAACTCCTGGGCTCAAGTAATCCTCCTCCTTTGACCTCCCAAAGTGCTGGGATTATAGATGTGAGCTACCATGCCCAGCCTATACCCTTATAAAAAGTCCCTTTATTAAACTCAAACTACAGAATTCAAGTGTGACATCTATTTCTTGCTAGGACCCTTATGAATCATGTGAATAAAGCAAGCTTGGTCCCTGCTCTTAGTAAAGCTTACAGTCTGGTGGGAAAGACAGGTGATAAACAGGCAAACAAATACAACATCGATTGTGGTATTTGTAATAAAGATAACAAGCTTAGTGTAGTAACTAGTAGAGAGTGGGGGGTACCAAATAAAATGGAGTGGTCAGGGAGGCTCCTGAAAATGCGGCATTTAAGCCGAGACGTGTAGAATGAGAAACAGCTGAGTGAAGAGTTGTTCTGTTGTTACTGAGAACCAAGAGGGGTAGTGATGAATTTGGTCCCCAAAACTTCTAAAATATGAAGTA
Source organism: Nomascus leucogenys (assembly GCF_006542625.1). Classification (NCBI taxonomy): domain Eukaryota; kingdom Metazoa; phylum Chordata; class Mammalia; order Primates; family Hylobatidae; genus Nomascus; species Nomascus leucogenys. Next base: position 24,902,982 of record NC_044393.1, read on the forward strand.
AGCTGCCCAAAGAGACAGTGAGCTCCCCCTCCAAGACACTAATATAGAGTCTAGAGGGCTCTGGTGGTAGTAATGCCAGAACAAGGATTAATTTACTGGGGAAAGGGGAGACCAGCGGTGTGCTAGGAACCTGTCCTAGGAGGGTCACTCCATTCCTCTCTTGTCCAGCCTGAATCTTGGTGCACTACTGCATTCCTGACTGCCACATTGATTGGGAGAACAGAGAAATAAGGGTGCTAAAATGTGCATGACAGAAAAAGATGGGCAAAATTATCACTGCTCTAGACCATTTTACAGAGGTGAGAGGAAGAAATGAGGGCCAAGTCCATGAGTAACAAGTGGTTTTAATACATAGTAACTCTGTCCACTGCATACACGAGGCAACCAGGCTTCTAGGATCTGCCCCAATCATGAGGACATAAGAGCAGAGAGCAAAGAGAATTCTGCTTCTCTTGCAATAAGAAGAGGTCCAAGGATTGCCTTCCTCCTCAGGAGCTGGAATCTCAGGAATCTCAGGAATCTCATGGCTCTCAGCCCTGGATCCCCATTCAAATCACCTGGAGGACTTTTAGAAGGCCCCACCCCCAAAACTCCTGGCATAATTGATCTGGGATCTAGTGTGAAGTCCATATTGAAAGCCACTGTAAAAAGAGCTAAATGGGCTGGAGTATGCAAAGAGAAATGCCAGGGCATCATGGGAAACTGTTTCAATGAGGTTCTCTCTTAGGAACATTCTCTAGTTACTGTCAAACCTCAGAGTGAAACAGGGTCGCTTGGGTGCTTGAAGCTCACAGGTACCCAGTCTCCACTCCCCCAGGGTCCAATTCCCTATGTCTTAGATGGGATCTGGGAATATGCACACTTAATATGCTCTTAAGTAGACTGGGGAAAATACCGTTTTGGGGAAAAAAAAAAAAAAAAAAGTCCCAAATATTCAGGTTACTCCCAGGGCTGACCTCTTAATACTTAAACCCCTGCTTGAGAGTTTGGAGAAAGTCAGCACCCTGGGCAGAGGCAGCAGCGGGGGCCATCATCCTGGATGCCATCCTTGGTTTTGGAAAATAAAAGCCTAAGGAGAGAGCTTGGATGGCTAGACTGAGATGTAGCCAGAAAACTGAAACAATTGATTAACTGGCGGGTGGGTGGCGGGGCAGAGAAGAGGGAGGGGAAGAATTAGGGATTTGAGAATACAAAAATGAGGACTTCAGAGTGACAAAACCAGGCCCAGAGAAAGGGGACATAAAAATTCATGCTTTAACCCCACTGCAGTTGCCTATGGAAATGGAGGGGGAAAAAAAAGATGAAATAAACTTTGGACTTTGAAATTCAGAAGCAAACCAACTCTCAGCACTTGCATTTTCTGGGCATTTTAGATTCATTTAATCATGTAATCATCAGGATAAGATGTGAGGAAGTTTGTATTAAGGTTGGTGCAAAAGTCATTGTGGTTTTTGCCATTTGCAAAATTACTGCAATGACTTTTGCACCAACCTAATATTATTCCCATATGATATAAAAGACAAGTGAGGCTCAGCAAATAGAAATGCCTTGCCCAACACCACACAGCCAGGACGCAGTGGTGCCTGCAGGATGTGGGCATAGGCCTGCCTAACTGCATAACCAGCACTCACTCAATCACACTAGCCCCCTTCCAAAAAGAGCTTAGGGACTTTGACACCATCACTCTAGGAAAGGAGACAGGAATCCAAACTCAAAAAAAGACCCAGTGAAGGGTGAACTAGGAAAAGTCAAGAAAATTATAATTAGAAAAAAATGGACAGATTTCTCCTTTCCACAAACACTTGAGCACTTCATATACCAGATTCTTTACTAAAATCAAAGGACACAAAAGTGAACTTTTGAAAGACTCAATCCTTAACTTCATAAAGTTTACGCCAAGACCAGGGATGGCAAAGTCATGCAATTCGGGCCATAGTCCTGCACCCCTGAGAGACATCACTAATCAACTCCAGCATCCTTTTGACTGAGCCCCACTTTGGCCTCAAATTCCTTTTCAGGTGGCTGCGGCCATTCACATGAAGGCTGGCATATGGAATGAAAACTCTTTGCCATCTTTGATTTGAACTTTAGAGTTTACACAAGAATTTTCTGAATACCTACCACATGCAAACACTGGGAATTTGTCAAGCGTAATGTCCCCATGTTATAGATGAAGACACTGCTGGTTCAGGGGGCATGCTAACAGAACTCTGTAATGAGCCAGGTCTGCTGTACAGAGCCCTTCAACAGTCGTCACAGTACAAGAGGAGAAGTGAAGAGACAAATTTGAAAAGAACATTAGAGATCTGTTAGGAAGAATTATATGGTTGGTCCAAAAGTCATTGCGGTTTGTGGGTTTTTATGTGGTTTTTTTGTTTTTGGGGGGTTTTTTTGGTTTTTTTTTTTTTTTTTGAGATGGAGTCTTTCTCTGTCGCCCAAGCTGGAGTGCAGTGGCACAATCTCAGCTCACTGCAACCTCTGCCTCCAAGGTTCAAACGATTCTCCTGTCTCAGCTTCCCAAGTAGCTGGGACTACAGGCATGTGCCACTATGTCCAGCTAATTTTTTATATTTTTAGTAGTGATGGGGTTTCACCGTATTAGCCAGGATGGTCTTGATCTCCTGACCTCATGATCTGCCTGTCTCAGCCTCCCAAAATGCTGGGATTACAGGCGTGAGCCACTGCACCCGGCCCACTGTGGTTTTTATCATTGAAAGCAATGGGAAAAACCACAATGACTTTTGCATCAACTTGATATTACACCTTGGGCTCAGCAGGAGCCCTAGGGCCACTGCTTCCAGTACCAAGCTGTGTGTGCTTCCTCCTACTTTCCAAGCCTCCCACCCAGCCCCTGCCTGAAGTCCTGCTTCTGTGGTCCAGCTCTCCTCTGAGCATCTCCAGGAGGCATGATGGGAGAAGGAAAGGCAGGTTCCATTCCTGCTGCATCTGCCAACGGGGAGAAGACGAGGGAGTGGGCCTTTGATCTGCCTGGGCATTAGGTATGCCTTGGGTAAGTGTCCATCTCTGGGTCACTCAGTTAGGCCTTTGGACCCGTCTCAGTGCCTTCTGCCAAGCCTGCCATCCCTGGAGAAGTGTTTTTCAAACTGTACTGCACATTAGGGCCACCTGGGGAACCTGACAACTTCACTGCCCGGCCCCATCCCAGACCAATGACATCAGCATCGGCCTGAGGAGGACAGAGCTGCAAGCAACCTGCTCAAAGTCAAGTCAGCTCTGTGTGGCGATGTCCTAGGTAGAGACAGGTGGCCGGCCTGCCAGCTGCTCGCCCTCCAAACCCCATCCCCTGCCGGACTCAGCACTGAGCCATGCCAGGCCTGCTCCCCAAGGCGCCAGGTCCTCCAAGTAAAAACAGGCGGCCAGAGTTCAGGGCCCGCTGGCGTTCTCCCAGTAAGCACCTTTTGTTCCAGGCTCAGAGCTGTTAATTAAAGAGCCGTGATTAATGAGGAAGCACTCCCAGTCCCCATCCAGGATGAGAGGTCCTGGGGATGCTGACTTTGCTGGAGGAATCTGCAGTCAGATTCCAACTGGAGCTATTTATAGTTTGAGCTCCAGTAGGGGTGGGAGAAAGGTGCCCCTCCTCCTCCTCACTTTGTCTTCTTCCCCCCTCCCTCCCCCTCACCACACCGCAATGGAACATAGAAGTGCGAATATTTATTGAGGAAGAATTTTTAAAGGAGTAAATCTTAGCACATACACGTTCATATTAACTTATCCGTCCATTCATTTCCCTGACATGTAACTATTGAATGCCTACTAAGTGCTGGGCTCCAGGCCAGTTGTTAGGGCTGCAGCTCTGATTGAGAGCAGTGTGGCCCCTATTCTGGTGGAGTTTGCCCTCCAGGAGAGGAGTCATTACCAAAGAAGTTGACAAGTACCTGGACAATTGTACATAGAGGCTGGAGCTCTGCAGGTGAGAACCATGGCTGCATGGGAGTGTTGGAGAAAAGACTCAAGAAACCCTCCCAACATCACACCTCCTAGGAGATTATCACCATTTGCCCTTTAATGAGGAAACTGAGGCTCAGACATGTTAAGGAAGCTAAGGTCCCACAAATAGTGTGTGGCAAGGTCTAGATTCAAAACCAAGTGTGGCAGAGACTGATGTGTCTCTCCATATCCATTTCCTCTTCTTCCTAGGCACACAGTGTCCACTCTCCTTGAGATTACATAGCCATGAGGCTGAGTTCCAGCCAGTGAATCAAGAGGAAAAATGTGCACCACTCCCAAGGGTGCCCCGCACCAGCCCTTCATGCTCTGTCCTGTTGCATCTAGCTTATGAAATCCAGAGGGACCTTGGAAGCCACATGTTGAAGGCATAGAGTCTCTGTCAGCCTGGATGCCTGAATGGCTTTGTGGAACAGAAAACCGCCACCCACCCTCAACCCTGCCACCAAGTGGACTTTCTGTAAGCAAGAAATACACTTTGTTGAACTGAGTCCCTGGGATGTCAGAGTTTCCGTGTTACAGCAGCCAGCGTCGGCTAAACTAACACAGCAGATGTCCCTGCTCCAAGCTTATACTTTATCTACTGCCCCTTAGGAAGATTCAATGACTCCCTAAAACGTTTTATAAACAGACACCATTGGGAGCAAAGCACAAAGATGCTCAGTGTCCTTCACAGATACCTTCTCAGTCAGGCCTTAGTTCATAGTCACTGTGAATCAGCCCTAAATTGTCCCCCAGCCCTGGCCCTACCCCCTTCTCCCCTCTTGAGCTGGAACCAAGGTGCTCCATCTCTGCACTGGGGGATGGTAAAGGAGGGAGCAGAGGAGGTATCTTCCTGAACCAGCTCAAAACTGTGGCATTGCCTTTTCCACGGAGGTAGTGCCTGGTGGCATGCAGGAGGAAGGGGAGCCCTGGAATTCGAATGAGAAGTCCTGCCACACATCCGGGGGATACCACAGGTCAGTGTCTCAGGCTTCCATATCCTCCTCCATAAAGTAGGTAAGTGAAACTACCTTGGCACAATGTCCAACACATGAACGACAAACAGCTTCAAACCTACCTGCAAACGGGAAGTTTCTCAGCATGGGAATGGCCTGAAGAAAGATGGAAAGACCTGCCAGGCATCGTGGCTCATGCCTGTAATCCCAGTACTTTGAGAAGCCAAGGCAGGTGGACTGCCTGAGCTCAGGAGTTCGAGACCAGCCTGGGCAACACGATGAAACCCTGTCTCTACTAAAAAATTACAAAAAAATCAAAATAAATAAGCTGGGTGTGGCAGCATGTACCTGTAATCCCAGCTACTTGGGAGGCTGAGGCAGGAGAATCGCCTGAACCCAGGAGGTTTCAGTGAGCAGAGATCACGCCATTGCACTCCAGCCTGGGTGATAGAGTGCGACTTCATCAAGAAAGAAAGGAAAGGGAAAAGGAAAGGAGAAAAGACAAGACCCCAAGTCATTGAGTAGCTAGGCTGTTGAATTGACCACCTTACATCCAGAGTCTTCTATATCCAAGCTAATGAATCGTCCTCATTATTTAACACTATTTTCACTGAGGTTTTTGTTACTTCTAACAAAAAACATTGTCTCATCAATAAGACAGACGCATAACATCTCTGTGACCCTGTATCTCAGCTGTAAAATGGGAACATTACTCACTTTTCAATGATGACTTAGCTAATGGGACAATCATAATCATCATACCCACCTTACCAGATTTCTGTGGGGACCAGGTGAGCCTGCATTTTAATGAGCTGTTTAAAATTGAAGAGCAATTTGCAAAGCTCTATGGAACTAGCTATGTCCTTACAGTTTACTTTACTCAAGTGGTTTTCCCATCTTTTGCAGATACTAAACCCTGTTTATGTAAAATGTTAGTGAAAGCCCAGTATCCCCTGTGGGCATAAGAAGATGACAGTTTTGCTCTTTCTAAGCCCAGCAGGCTTCTAAGGAGCCTGGCTCAAGAGGCAGCCCTGCCCAGCTTTGTTCAGCTAGGCTCTATGATGGGGTTGGTTATGTGAGTCTATGGGAGCTGAACTGCTTGTCCTATTCAAGGAAGAGGAATTGAGACCTGAGGAAGAAGGGGAAGAGGGAAGCTGATGTTTGCTCCATGGCTGAGGGATGTGATCCTCTCCCCAGCATCCAAAATTTGGGTGCAATGGAGCCATCTCCTTATTCTTGGTATGTGGGTGTTGTGGGGGATGCCAACAAGGAGGTCATGTGTCAGGGCAGATGCAGAACCCAAAGGGGCCAGAGTCTCAGAGGCAGGGGAGGGCCAGAGAGGAGCAGTAACTTTCTCGGGGTCACATAGTCTTCGAGGCAGGGCTGGGATTCAAATACAGGTGCAGCAGCCAGGTGCAGTGGCTCACGCCTATAAGCCCAGCACTTTGGGAGCCCAAGGCACGCGGATCATGAGGTCAGGAGATCGAGACCATCCTGGCCAACATGGTGAAACCCTATCACTACTAAAAATACAAAAATTAGCTGGGTGTGATGGAGCATGCCTGTAGTCCCAGCTACTCAGGAGACTGAAGCAGGAGAATCGTTTGAACCAGGGAGTCAGAGGTTGCAGTGAGCCAAGATCGCACCACTGCACTCCAGCCTGGCGACAGAGCAATACTCCATCTCAAAAAAGCAAAACAAAACAAACACAGGTGTACTTGATCCCAATGCACTGCATTGCATGCACCCCACTTGCTGTGGCTGCAGTCACCAGGATACTCCTGCCACTCACCTGATTTGCTTCCTTGCTGCACAGCCTTGTCCCCAAGGAGGCCTCTTTCCTTCATGTTTGAGAATCAAGAGTCCACAGGGCCACGAGGCTAAGCACGGCTGAACCTTGCTTGGTGCCTAAAAACTGTGTGTGGTGTGTGGTGAGTCCACAGTGTGTATGCATAGTGTCTGTGCGTGCACACACTCCTCTCAGACATGTTGGCCTTGCCCTGGAAACCTCTGCTGAAATGAACCCCTCTGAGCTGGACTGCACTGCTCTAGGCATGGAGACTTTCCATAATACTCCCTTTCCTCCTTAGGCTCCTCTAGCTCCTGTCTTCTGGGTAGGGAAGGCTGGCTATGGGCTTAGGAAGGGTGGTCATAGGACCCCTGTCTTAAGCCAGGATCTCCCAGAAGCAGACCCTGAGACCAGGATCTGAGAACAGCGGTATATTTAGGAGGTGGTTCCAGGTAAAGCACCAGGTGTGGGAGAGTGATATAGGGAATGAAGACAGCCAGTATGGGGTGCGTTCATGAGCTGGGGACCCCTGGCAACTGGGCTTCAATCCACTGGAAACCACTAGGAAATGGGGTAGAACATGCCTCAGAGCTGTCCCAATAAAGGACAATTCCTGTCTTCATTGGCTGGGGGCATCAACCTTCAGTGCTTATGGTCTGCCCTGCATGCAATCCAAGGGAAAGCCTCAGTTGAACAGAGAGTAAGATTCCATTAGCAGGAAGCAGAATTGGGAGAGGATGCATGGGCAGGACACTGGCAGAGTCCACTGGGCTCTCATCCTTCTGTCTACCCACCAACCTGGAGCCCCCTGGGAAATTATGTACCCCCATCCTCTTACCTTCCCAGGCCCTACCTTTAACTTTGTGGCTAAGAGCTTGAACTCTGAGACAGACTACCTAGGTTCAAATGCTGCACTTAAAAACTGTGTGGCCCCCAACAGCATGTAGAACCTCCCAAAGCCTCAGGTCCCTTCTCTGCAACATGGGGTTGTTTCCCAGGTTGTGCGGCTGTTGTGGGGGTAGAATAAGATAATCCATGTCCCACTCTTAGCATAGTGCCTGCACACAGTATCACCCAGGGTTGTCATGCACGGCTGCGTAGGTTGACCCTTGTACCAAGGCACCTAGCCAAGGGGAAGCCAAGTGCAGCTGGAGTCCAGCCTGAGCTCTTCTTCCTCACCAGCCTCCTCAGTGCGGCTGCCTCAGTTCAGAGTAAGGAGTGCCTCATTCTCAATGGCCATCAAAGGGGACATGTTGTTATCACCTATTTGCCTTGAGATGGTGCCTTGTTCTAAATCTCAGAGCTGCCACCTGGGCTACTGGTGGCCCTGAATATTATTTTGGTCTTTATTATGACTCCTCCTATTAATAAGTTAATTAATTCATGGAAGGTATCTCTTAAAGAGTAGAAAATGTAGGCCAGTGTTTCAACAACTGCTCTGTCTAACCAGAAGCATTTCTCTAGCAGGTTAGGACAACTTAAGAGGTTATTTTGGTCAAGGATCCTTCAGTCCTCTAAACAGCAAGGCCCATGGCGTGTCACCTGCCTCCCAGCCCCAAAGGAGCTGGCAGGGACAGGTGGCTCCAGGAGCACTTGGAGCTATGAGCTGTATGCCATTCACAGGTCCCAACACTACCAGTTGAACAATCAAAGCAAAAGGTGATTTAATGAGCTTGCAAGGAAATACTTGACCCAGGACTTCTGGGGAAATAGCTGGTTTTTTTTTTGGCACTGCACCCTTGGTTGCCAGTGGGGCATGGAGGGGAAGCTTCAGATTCCTTGGGAAATAATCTAAATAATGGGAGAGAGAGAAGGAAGGACACAAGATTGAGCCGGTCAACATTTTCCATGTGCCAACTTCCCCACTCCTGCCCACTGTCCAGAGAGCTCTGTCCCTACATTCATGCTCCATAAGGATCCAGCCCAGATCCAGGCACACTAGCCCATCTCCTCTCCTTAGTCGTGAAGGGGGTCACCCATCATTTCCCATGGTCCTCAGGGGCCTGCCCCAGCCCCTCCAATCTCTTTATGTCCACTCTGAGCCTCCTCCAAATCTCTTGTGTTCATGCTTCAGGGATTCAAACAGATCATGCTACCTCTGAGAGCAAGCCAGGCTCAGACCCTGAACTTATCTGAAGTTTAAAACTTATGAATTTTGTTTTGCAGTTGAAAGAGACCTTTTTAATTTTCTTCTCCCCACACTCCAAACCCTTTCGTAAAACAATCTGAGTTCCCACCAGGAGAGCGTCCCGGAGTTGCCCTCCCAGTACGCACACGGAGATGCACATCCCTTTCCCCAGGGTCCAGCCCTGACTCTGTGTTGTCAAGGAGACCGGAGCTCACAGCGGGAAGCACAGTGTTCAGCTTGGAAGACTTACTCTGTCTGCCTGGAACTATTCACCCCTGCCCAGAGCCAAACCTCCCACTCAATCCCTGGACAGTCTGTCTAGAACAACCTCCCACCTTGGTCCAGCATGACTAAGCAGGGTGTCAGGGCAGAGCTGAATCCCTCACTGCAAACCACCCACCTCACAGACCAGCCTTCCTTCACCTGCTCCCTGAAGTCTCCGCATTCTCCCCTCCTTTGGGAAGAGCTTCCAAAAGCCCAGTGCAAACACAGATGTCACCTGGGGCTGGAGCCCTGTTTATAGAGCTATGGTCACACACACTGCACACACTCACAGTTGCAGAATAACCAGGGGCACATACATATGCAACCCATAGAGTCACTGAAGCTTCAATTACAGGAAAGGAAAAAAAATCGTAAGAACTTGCACACCCCCAAACTATTTGGGCACATATGTGTATTTACCCCCTTGCCCACATACATACACATGACCATGATGACACACATGCACATGTTCCCACCTGCAGAGATGCACAAATAGAAATGCAAGGTATATACATGGTCACTCACCAATGCATGTGCACATACATGCACAGGGCACACAAAGCACATGTCCGAGTGCATGCACACATCCTGGACATACACACACACACACACACACAAACACACACTCAGGCATTGCTCTGAAAGCCCAGATTAGAGAGAGTCCTGCTCCAGACTGGGTGAGGGGCTGTGGATGTTCCCGTGGAGAGTCAGAGTAATTAGTTCTTTAATTAAAGTCCCCTCGCTGCTCACTGGCCATGAGGACCAGCACACACACCGGCACCTGGCTTGGATCCTGACCATCTTAGAAGCTGCAGATGGGCCAGGCTGATGCTGCCCAGAGGCTCGGTCTGGGTGGTAATTAGGGACAAGGACTCAGCTGAACAACTCACAGCCAACCAGCCGTTTCATTTTTCTCTTCCAGGAGAAAAGGTCCTGCTGGCTCCACGGCTCGGCTTCTCCATGTCCTCATTATGCCTCTGGCTCAGGCTCTCCTTCCTGCCTGCCACACCCTGCATCCCAACACACACACACGCATGCGCGCACGCCACACACACACACACACACACACACACACACACACACAGAAAGGCCCAGGCCAGCACCAACCACAGCTTCCATCACAGCCTCACCCAGGGCCAAAATAGGAGTTAGTGTAAGTGCCTCACCCTCAGTCACCTACCCCAGCCCCAGCCCACTTCCCACCCAAATACCTCCTTCCACAACCCCTCAAGACAAATTCATCACTTCCACCCTGTGTGTATTAATGCCCTAGGGCTGCCCTAGCAAAATTCCACAGACCGGGTGGTCTCGACAATGGAAATTTGTATTCTCACAGTCCTGAAGCCCAGAGTCTAAGCTGGTTCCTGTTGAGGGCTATGAGAAGTCTGTTCCACAAGAAGATCCTTGTGATGCAGGAAAGGTATGGGCACATCCCTGAGGTCCCCAAAGCAAGTGGTATCGATAGGATGAGACAGGTGGGAGGGCTGGGCAAAGATCAAACCATGGGGGGCCTTGTAGGCCTTATCAAGAAGTGTGGATTTCTGGCTCATGCCTATAATCCCAACACTTTGGGAGGCCGAGGCGAGTAGATCACGAGGTCGGGTTCGAGACCAGCTTGACCAACACGGTGAAACCCCGTCTCTACTAAAAAATACGAAAATTAGCTGGGTGTGGTGGTGGGTGCCTGTAATCCCAGCTACTCAGGAGGCTGAGGCAGGAGAATTGCTTGAACCCAGAAGGCAGAGATTGCAGTGAGCCAAGATCGCTCCACTGCACTCCAGCCTGGGCAACAGAGCAAGACTCTGTCTCAAAAAAAAAAAAAAAAAAATAGAAGTGTGGATTTTATCCTGAGAGCAGAGTAGAGTGCAATGATTCCTTTGTGTCCTGACTTTCCTGTGGAGCCTGTATTGAAGGGACCAGGGTGGAAGTTAGGAGAAAACAAGCCATTTTGCAGGGCCCTGTATCTCAATGCAGCTGAGCAGGTGCACGTGTCACGGTGAGGTCATGCTCCACATTCGCAGCACATTTGAATCCACCAAGGATTTTGATGTTCAAATAAAAACATTCCATTCCATTACTTTGAATGCCAATCCATTTCCAGCCCTGTGCCTGTAAGAAATAGGCTGAACATGGCATTGAGGTGATTTCCTAGCTTAAAGTTTGAATCTTCTTGAGCCCCCAAGACTCTGGAGTCTACAGGAATTTCTGGGAATTCCACAGAGCTGACATGGATTATATCAATTGCTCAGCAAACTCCAGCCCCATGCCAGGCAGGGCAGGGTTGGCCCTCACCTTTCTTGCACCAGACAGGGGCTCCCTCTGCTTCCTGAACACACCAAGTTCACACTCATCTCGATGTCTCTGCATTTGCTGTTCCCAAAGCCAGGAACATTTTTCTGTTGATTCTTCCAAGGCTGATTCCTCCTTCTCCTTCTGGACCCTCACATCTGTCAGCTGCTCAGAGAGGCCTTCCCTGATCACCCCATCCAAGGGTGGTCCCCCCTGTAATTCTTCCTTACCGCATCCTGCACAGCATTTGTCATCATTACTTCACTGGTTTATGCCTATATTGTCTGAGATGTCCCTCTCAAGATAAATTCCCTGAGGGCCTGGCCATATATCTATCTTGTTTAGAAGGGAGGAGGTAGGAAAGAAAGAGGAGGAGGGAGGGGAAAAAAAAAGAAAAGAGGAGAGGAGGGAAGAATGAAAGAAGAAAGGGAGACAGAGAGAGAAGGAGGGAGGGTAGATGTTTTGTGGTAAAGATTCAAATGATCTTAGATTTTAGATCAGGGTTTCTCAACCTCAGCACTGCTGACATTTTAAGCCAGATAATTCTTTACTCCGGGGGATTGTCTGGTACATTCTGATGTTTAGCAGCATCCCTGGCCTCTACCATTAGATGCCACTATCGTACCATCCCTCCCACCGACCCCCACCCAGTTGTGACAATCAAAAGTGTCTCCAGACATTGCCAAATGTCCACTGGAGAACAAAATTGCCTCCAGTTGAAAACCACTGTTGTAAAGGCTTTCGATCTGTTTTCAACAATCAAATTCTTATTTCAAACACGCTTATACAGAAACTCAATATATGAAACACATTCCACTGGAGCTGCTCTGGGGCTCCGTATTGGTCAGCTACTGCTACACTAATGCTGCACAACAGGCATGCCAAAACTCAATGACTTCCCACAAGTGCTGGTTCTCATGCTCCTGGGTCTGTAGGCGGACAGGGCTCAGCTCATCTAGGCTGAGGTCAAGGGACTGGCTTTGCCTCCAGCTGAAAGTTGGCTGGAATTGGCTTCAGACCACAAACAAGGTTCAGGTCTGTTCCATGCATGGTCATGCTGGGACTAATTCGGATATGCTTATCATGACAGCAGGTCGCCAGTGTGCATGCAGGAGGGCATGAGCCAGATAGCACAAGTGTGTTCACAGCTTCTTGTTTGAAGTCTACTAATGTTTCACTGTCACATGAGCAAACACATAGGCAAGACCAACATCAATGGGGCAGGGAAATATGACTCCACCACTCTGCACAGGGAGGTGAGTTAAGCTTTCCTGAACAATAACCCATCTAGGCCAAGCCTAAGAACACACTGATCCAGACAGTTGAGGCTCACAGGAAAGGCCCAGCTATGGTCCTACACTGACTTTTCCCCAATACCAATCCCTCAATGAGCCCCTGCCTGGGGCCACACGAGCGCATCCCATGGCTCTGAACCAAGGGACAGTCCACAGCACACGATCAGGAGCTGGAGCCCATAAGGCTGCCCCAGGCCTGTGTGCTGGGCCATACTCACTGCTTTCACCTTCCTGAGCACCTGCAAGTGTGGCTTTCACTCAGCAAACATTTTCCCAGTGTCTGCTCAGTGCCAGACACTGTCCAGAGCACTGGAAATCCTGGGGTGAGAGTGGAACACGCAGCCAAGTGGATGAATGCCCCACTCCCCAGGGGTGGCCCCAACAACCACACAGAAGGGTGCCACTGTCGCCCACAAATCTCCTCTTCTCTGATGAACACTCCTGGCATTAGTCTCTTCAGAATCTATGTTTGGGGCCTCAGAAGGACTCTTTTCCTATGGCAGCTCCAGCCCCTCATATAGGGATCCTTTGAGATGGGGACTTGTCTCGTCAAGATAGCATCATGTCTAAATCGAGGCTGTGTCAGCAGCCCCATGAAAATGAATAATGGCCTCAATTATGACCCATATAACAGCCCAATAAAACCTAATTAAAATGATCCACGTCCCATCTGCCAAGTGTAGGGCAAGGTAGCCAGGGAAAGTTGGAGGCCCAGTCAATTCAAGGAGAGCAAGTAACATGAATAATAATTATATTTATATTATTATAAATCAATCCTATATAAGCCTATAATATAATAATAGCACTGTTATTATTATTATTATTATTATTATTATTATTGCAGCTAGCATTTATTATGTGCTTCCAGTGTGCCAGCCCTGGGCTAATAGAGGCTATCCCTCATACACTGGACAGGCATCATCCCATTTAATTCTCACTAGCTTGCCAAAAATTAAGTGCTAAGCATTATTCCCACTTTACAGACGAGAAAACTGAGGCACAGAGAGGTTAAGTAACTTACTCAAAGTGACACTGCTAACATGTTAGTAGTGGAACCAGAACGTCAGGCCCAGCAGTGCCTGGTCTGCAAAAGTTGTTCAGTACATATGTGTTGGATGCACGAACAGATTTGGCCAAGAGTCTGTCAGGCAACCCAAGATGCCACACAGACAACCAACAAATGTTTGTTTAGCATTAACTAAAACCTAGGTGTTCTATTAAAAATAAAGTGTGGAGAAAGACAAGCCAATCATTGAAATCTAATATGATTATTGCTATAATGAATGTATGTACCAACACAATGGGTAGATGGGGATAAGAGGGACTTAATTCTGCCAGGGAAATCAAGGAAGACTTATGATAGGGGGCAGCACTGAAGCTGGGCCTTAAAAGATGAGTGAGAATTGGCCAGGCGCGGTGGCTCACACTTGTAATCCCAGCACTTTGGGAGGCCGAGGCAGGCGGATCACGAGGTCAGGAGATCGAGACCACGGTGAAACTCCGTCTCTACTAAAGATACAAAAAATTAGCCGGGCGTGGTGGCGGGTGCCTGTAGTCCCAGCTACTCGGAGAGGCTGAGGCAGGAGAATGGCGTGAACCCAGGAGGCGGAGCTTGCAGTGAGCCGAGATCGCACCACCGCACTCCAGCCTGGGCGACAGAGCGAGACTCGGTCTCAAAAAAAAAAAAAAAAAAAAAAAAAAAAGATGAGTGAGAATTTGCCGGACAGACAAGTAGAAGGCATTCCAGGCAGATGGAACAGTATATGTAAAGTTATAAAAGAGTCAGAGCCCAGCATTTTCTGGGACTTACAAAGCTACACAGTATGAAATTGCAATCTCATAGTCTAGGCGGAGCATGACATGAGAGTCTGACAAGAAGGCTGGCAAAGTCAGCAGGTCAAGATCATCAAACACCTTTTAGACCAGATTCAGGAATTTTGATTTTGTCCCATAAGCAACAGGGAGCCATGGAAGACTTTAATCTGACCATAGAAGATATGGTCAGATTTGCTCATTTGAAGGATTCCTTGGGTAGCTGGGCAGGGAATGTCTCAGGAAAGACAGAAAAAAACAAATCCTGGGACATTTGGACATAGCATCCCCTGCAGGAGCACAGATTGCCAAATCTAAAATTTTATTAGAGAAAAACCTTAAAACAGGTCCAGTATGGTCAGATGAGCGGCCTCAGGACCAACTCCTACCTGGCACAAAAGCCAGAGTTGGAGCAACACCCGCTGTCTTTCCCTAACTAACGAGTAGAATGCTCACAGTATCTTTAAGAGGTTCTCCATAAGCCTCCCTTGCCTCTCCCTAGGGAAGATGACTTTTGAATTCTGGGTACCATCACAGGTCTCTACTTGCCAACAGAATGGCAGGAGATGGCACACGCTGTCTCCTGCCTCAAGGCCTGAAGTTCAGGAAGCAGCTGACTCTTCCAAATGGATGGATCTTTAAACCAAGGTCACAGGCATGTGAGACAGATTGGTTAAAAAAATGGTCTCTGTTGTTGCCTTTGCCATTTCAAATGGTGCTGCTCTTTGACCCAGGAAGAGGTTCCAAATGCATAAATAGAGCAATAAGCTCAGCATCGGTGTTTTGATAAAATGAGAGGAGGGGAAATACTTATTATAAACACCACCTCCGGGAAGCACAGTCAGAAAAAGTTATTAAACATTCTGTCACAAGCTTGGCAGCCAGCACTGTCCACCCACCCAGCACTGAGTTCCTAATAAAGGCAGCATCTTGGAATTTGTCACTCTCGAATGCATAATTTACTAGTGAAAAGCAGCAGTAATACATTGCATTTTCATAAGGGACTCTGAAGCTGTCTAATTTCCCTGAGCTGCAGGACGACAGGAGGCTATGGTCACTTGCGGGGGCCTCTTTATGCATTATGAATAGAGGCTTTGCAATTCAAAGTGACAGCTCAGCCTCCCTGTCACCCATCCTCCAAAATCCCAGATCATATTGGAAGGCCCAGAAGACCCATATTGGAAAAAGGCCCAGATCATATTGGAAGGCCCAGAAGACCCATATTGGAAGCATGGGTCTGCCCCCAAAGCCTACAGCCCTTTGGTGCCTAGAAGTGAGTGAGTGAGTGAGTGAGTGTGTGTGTGTGTGTGTGTGTGTGTGTGTGTGTGTGTGTGAAGGTAGAGAAGGAAACAGAAATCACTGTCTGGGTCTTAACAAACATAATCAGATAACAGCCTGACCTATCACTTGCTAACATTTGTGAGATGGGGCAAAGGACAAGTAGGCAATGATTGGATAGGACCAATCAGCCCCATGCCCCAGACAAGCCCTCAGTGTCCTCTTCAGCCCAAAAGTTAGACAAACACTGACTTCTCTGCAACCTGGATTACAAAGTCTGTAGGTGCATAACACTAACAGTCATGGCAACTGGATTGGAAAGGTCTTGGTGAGTCTTTGCAGCGCCCTTATAGGGGAGGCAGAAGCAGAGAACGAAAATCAGGCAAAGAGATGGGCGCAGCCTTGGGCAGAGGCAGCTCAATGTGGTGGAAAGAGTTTTAGACCAGGATGCAGGAGGTCTCTACTCTAACCTCACCTCACACAGCAAAATCTTGGGACCCCAGGCAAGTCCCTCCACTTTATCCAGGGATGGCCTAATAAAAAGCAAAACAGGTTGGTGTATTAGAAAGAGTATAGGACAAGGAGTGGAGAGAATTGGGTCCAAATACAGCTCTGCAACTGACTCACCTGTGGCAGTAACCACCACAACACCTGGGGTTTTCCTCTACTCAGACATATTTGGCCCCGGTGGTCAAATGTGAACAACTCTTCCTTCCTCGGGGCCAAAGGCCCAGTCCATTTTATTACACCCTGTCTTACCTTTTATGAAGAGAATGCAGAGCTAAACTGCCTGGGTTTGTCTCAGCTCTTCCCCAACATCTCTAGGCCTCAGTTTCTCTATCTCTAAAATGGGAATAAAAGTGTTACCCACTTCCAAGAGATATTAATGCCTGACCCAGGGCAGAGGTGCTGGAGAGGAAGATCACAAGAAAAGTGTGGCACTGAGATGGAGCTCAGAGCTGTCAGGCAAAGGAGGGGAGCAAGGGAGATTGTCATGTATGGGCTGAGTCAGGACAAGACAAAACAGCTCCTGGCAGTGCCTATGTTGACAGGGTCTTTCCAAATCCTGCATAGCCAGAGATGTCATGTCCAGCTTTCTTATCCCAAACACATGTCATCTTGGCTCTCTGATCCCCTTCTTGAGGGTAAGTTGTCAGTGAGCAAGGCCACAAAAGCCAGAGGAACATCCAGCCTCAGTAACAGCTGGGTCTACATAGTAGCAAATGTGATCAACCCAGTCAATATGAAGATGAGTGAAAGGTAACAATATCTAATAAGAAGAAGGAGGAGGAAAAGACTGCATTTCATCCTTACACCTATTCCCACAAGAATGAAGCTAGTTCTCTTCATCTTCTCTATCCTCCAGGGCTTCCCAGGCCCTTAGTGATGATAGACAAGCACCCAAGAGTAACAGAGGTGAGTACCTCTTAATAGCTAGTACCAGAATACCCCTGGGAGTAGAGGCAGACTGTCTTGATAGAAATGCCTCAATAAGCCACTGAGGCAAGGAGTCAACAAAGGAAAACAAGTAAACTCTGCATATGACAAGGAGGGGAATATTTGTTACTGAGAAGAGGGGGCAGGGAGGTTTAAAGAGGGAAAACAGTGAGATGGAAGAAGACAAAAAGCTAGAAAAAATGGTGCCCAGTGATATTGAGTGAAGCCCTGATGGTAGAGTGGATTGGAGGCTATTTGAGAAGAGAATATTTCCCTGTGGTGCTAACCTCTCATCCCCAAAATACATGTTCACTTGAGTTCTACTACACTCAGTGCACTCATAAATGCTTGGAAGATGTGGTATTGTTCATGGACCTCAAAGAAAAGACTGAGTTTTCCAGTCTTAATCAAGACTTAAATTCTGAGGGCAGTAGGCCCAAGGTGGAGGAGTCACTGAAAATATAACACCTGGAAGAAGAGGCAGAGAATTTGGGAGGGTTTGGGGTAAATTTTAGATATAAAATGGGAGCACCAACCGAGCTTATCCAGAACTCAAAGGACCAGGAGGTGCCAGACATCTGGAATCCACGGATAATTTCTGTCCAAAGTATATTCCTAGGATATATACAAACTGCAATGAGAGCAACAGGGAAGGGTAGATAATGGCCAATGTGGGCCTTGGCAAGCAAATGAAAGTTTCTCAGTCCATAAGGCCATTTATTCTAAGAAAAGGAAATGACACGTTTAAAAACACATAGTCATAAACAGGTATTGTGTTTGAGCATGGCAGCTGGTGCAGAGAACTTCGAAGGTTAGGGGAACACATAGGTGGAAAGTTGAGCATGGAGAGGCAGAGGGGTAGGCCAGGACAGATCAACGTAAGTCTCATGGCGAATCAGAACTTTGTCCTGAAGAGTGAGGATCACTTAAAGGACTTTCGTGAGTGCCCTGTCACGGCCAGATCTATGATAGAAGTTCAGAAGAGAGGAGAGCCTAGAGTCACAAAGACAACAGGCCCAGGGAAAAGAAATGAGGCTTGACCCAAGATTGTGACAGCCTAACAAATAAACAAACAATAATAACAAAAACAAAAATAGACAAGAGCAAGATGGTAGAATAGAAGACTCCACCGATTGTCTTCTCCCACCCCAAAAGGACACCAATTTAACAACTATATACACACACACACACAAAAAAAAAGCACCTTCATACGAACCAAACACTAAGTGAGCACTCAGTACCTGGTTTGAATTTCACATTGCTGATGAAGGCCCTAAAGAGGTAGGAAAAAGTTTTAAATCACTGATGCCACCCCTTCCCCATCCACCAGCAGTGACCGTGTGGCATGGACAGTCTCACTGTGCACTGGGGAGAGGGAGATCACAGCAATTGTGAGACATTGAATTCAGTGCTGCCCTATTATAGCAGAAAGCAAAATGGATCCAAACTCAGCTGACCCCACCCACAGAGGGAGCATCTAAACCAGCCCTAGCCAGAAAGGTATTGCCAATCCCAGTGATCCCAACTTGAGTTTCCACAAGCCTTGCCACTACAGGCTAAAGTGCTCTGGGGCCCTAAATTGGAAGGGCAGTCTAGGCCACAAGGACTACAACTCTTAGGTGAGTCCTAGTGCTTAACTGGGCCCAGAGCCAGTGGACTGGGGGAGCATATGACCTACTGAGACACTAGCCAGCGTGGTCGAGGGAGTACTGGCATCACTCCTCCCCTAACCCCAGGCTACAGAGCTTGTGGATCCAAAAGACACCCTTCCTTCCACTTGAGGAGAGGAGAGGGAAAAGTGGGGAGGACTTCGTCTTGCATCTTGGATACCAGCTCAGCCATAGCAGGATAGGACATCTATCAGAGTCAATGAGGCCCCCTTTCCAGGCCCTAGCTCCCAGACAACATGTCTAGACATACCCAGGGCCATATGGGAACTCACTGCCTTGAAGGGAAGAACCCAGTCCTGGGAGGATTCAATAACTACCAGCTGAAGAGCCGTTTGGCCCTGAATAGCCAGCAGCAATACCCAGGTACTATATTGAGGGCCTTGGGTTAGAATCCAAGACTTGCTGGCTTCAGATGAGACTCAGCACATTGCCAGCTGTGGTGGCTATCGAGCGTAACTTCTGCTTGAGAAAAGCAGAGGGAAAAGTAAAGGGAGGGGACTTTGTCTTGCACTTCAGGTACCAGCTCAGCCACAGGGTGGGTAGAGCACCAAGCAGGCTGTTGGGGTCCCCAATTCCAAGACTTTGCTCTTGAATGGCATTTCTGGACCTGCCCTGGACAAGAGGGGAGTCCACTGCCCTGAAGGGCAAGTCCCAGGCCAGGCAGCATTCATCACAAGCTGACTGAAGAGGCCTTGGGCCTTAAGGGACTATTCCAGTAGTCTGGAAGTACTTTCCATGGGCCTGTGGTGGCTGTGACCCCAGAGTGAGGCTCCTCTGCCTTTGGAAAGGGGAGGGAAGAGTGGGAAGGATAGCATCTTATGGTTTGAGTGCCAGCTCAGCTGCAGTACAACAGAACATGAGGTAGACTTCTAAGGTTTTTGACTCTAGTCCCTGGCTCCTGGACAGCACCTCTGGACATTCATTCAGTTCTATGTCCTTCAACCGTGTGATATTTTTTTCTGCTAAGCAGCCATCAGGTTTAGCAGCACCTGTAAGCTATTTGGCTTAACCAGGGCTTCTCTTTCTCCAAAGTCTGGAGAAGGTCAAATCTCTGAATCAAAAAAGACTATGGTGACCGTGGTGTTCTTCACGTCCCATCAAGATTTCTGCTTCACTGTGGATGTCAAGATAGACACAGATGGGGAGACATCCCTCTGCTGGATTAAATCTTCTTTGAGAGGTGTTTACAACACTGTGGTCTGGGGGTTGCTGGCCCAGCTACCTCATTCACAACTGCAAACATTGTGTCTAGAGGGCACATCCACCCAGACTTTTTGAATCCAAAGGGTAATTGATTAAAGTGATGGCCTTTGCTGTGCATGGTTGGTGACAGATGGGTTTCTTAGGCTCGTTCCCCAGAAGCAGACCCTGAGAGGAGGATTCAAGGCCAAGTAGTTTATTTAGAGGCAATCCCAGGAATCAATGGTTAGAAGAGTGGAGAAGTGAGACAGGGAGGGAAGAAAACCAACAGAGTGTGTTGCTGAGTAGTTTGTTGCCATGGACAACTGAGGCTAAATCTGAGGAATTTTAGGAGAGAGGAGAGTGTAGAACAGCTTTCGGTGTTACCTTACCCAAGAGGCAAGGAAATTGGAGTATTTATCCTCCAACCTTTTACATATCAGGCTGGACAATGGCCTCCAATGATATCACATTCTGATCCCTAGAACCTGTGAATGTGACCTTATATGGCAAAAAAAAAAAAAAAAGGATTTTGCAGATGTAATTAAGGACTTTGAGACGTGAAAAGTTTCCTGAATTATCCAGGTGGACCCTAAATGCAATCACAAGTATCCTTATAAGAGGGACGCAGAGCAAAATTTGACACAAACAGAAGGGAGAAGGCAACATGACCACGGAGGCAGAGATTGGAGTGATGTGGCCATGAGTCAAGGAATGCCAGCAGCCACCAGAAGCTAGAAGAGGCAAGGATCAGACTTTCCCCTAGAGCCTCCAGGTGGAGCATGGTCCTTCTAATATCTTGCTTTCTGCCCAGTGATATTGATTTTGGATTTCTGTCCTCTAGACTGTGAGAGAATTAAATTTTTGTTGTTTTAAGCCATCAGGTCTGTGATATTTTGTTATAGCAGCCACAGGAAACTAATACACCCCATCGGGTAGTGGGTGAGGGCTCCTCCCAGGGGCATTAATTGTCTGCACATCCAGCATTCCCCAGAAACAGAGAAAAATATCTCTGGCAGAGTCACAAATGCTTACAATGGAATGCCAGTGTGCACCTCCTGCAACAATAAATGCTAAGGGGCTATGGGCAGGCCACAAACATCAGTCTCAGTAGGCATGGCCTGGGTTGGGCTGTGACACTGCATCAACCCCTGAGTTGTACAAAGCAAGGGGCTCTGGTTGAGCTCATCTGGGTGGCTCCAAGTTTAAAATCTCACCTTTCTCCACAAGGGAACAGCCTAATCTGCCCAGGTGCTGGGAGCTAAAGCCCCAGGGAGTCAGCGTGTCAGAATACTCAAGAGATAGGCATGGGAGAAAGATGCCTGCGGCTTAGGACTAGAGTGGGGAAAACCTGCATCCACAAAACCCAGCTTCCCCAGCTGGCCAGATCTACCCAGATGCCACCAGCCACACCTTCTGGGTTAAGGCTTTGGAGAAGCAGCGTGTCAGCTGGTTCACATTTCCTGACACCCCAGTTATTAATAAATGTTATGCCCAAGAAAAAGGTTCTATGGCCAAACAAGTTTGAGTCAAGCAGAATCAAGTAAACTCTTCAAGGAAGGAATATTATGCAATTTTCCCAATTTGGTGTTACAGATTTTTCTGTGTGAATACCTCATGAGATGTGTTTCATGAAGCACACCTGGAAGTGATGAGCTAGAAGACAGCCGGAAAGAGGAGGCAATGCAAAGGCATGATTGCTACCAGGGTGGGGGGATGTTTACAGTGGGCTAAGACCCTGACCTGGATGCTTTTGAGGGTTGGCTCCTCTACCTTCCCCACTACGTGAAGAAGGTATTGGGGTCCCTGTTTCATCCGTTTCACAGGTGAGCAAATAGAGGTTCGACAAATAAACGGTGGTCGGATGTGCAGGGCTAATCCTGCCCATGGGATGATAAAGGCAGCTCCCCCTGGCTGGGTGGGGGTCATCTGAGGATTATCCAGAGAGGAAAAAGATGAGCTACACTCAGGTGAATCATAAACTTGCCTTGGGGCTTTCATAGGCTGACTCACGGCTGGAATTTGAGGGCCAGGATGAGTCTGACAACCTGGCTAATGATGAGGAAGAACAGAATGTCAGGGCTTGGGTCAGCTTGGCTCCCTAACTTGTCTGCTCCCTTCATCCCCATGTGACCACACCTGAGACTGTCCACCTGAACGCTGAGCCAGGGGGATCATAATGGAGGGGCATGGCTGGCATTGTGGGGCTTCCTGTCCTGGTTTCTGCTGGACTAGTCTCATCTCTGCATCACCAAAAGGAGTGAAGTGAGCTGATGGATACTAGAAGTGAGCAGGTTAAGATTGATGGCTGGTGTGTGTGCCTTCGGGCCCCTCAAACTCCTGGCTGTGCAGGGAAGCCCCTCACTGCCCCTCCAGCATCCACTGCCTTTGACCCCCAGCCCCTGCTCAGCCCAATCAGAGCCTACAGATGTCTTTGCTGCCACTGAGCCCACCTGCCCCTCAACCAGGTCACTCAGGCACAGCATCTTCATATCCAACGATGGACTTTGTTAAAGATGCAGAGACCAGGTGGGGACAACCATACTTTACAAACACAGCCAAGGGAAAGCCAAATTCTCCAAGCCTGGTCCAGAGAGGATGTGTGTGCTGCATTTGGCTGAGGTACCTTGGGATATTAGACCCATAGAGTCAGCTGAGGTTGGAAAACCAGGTAACAGCCAAGTTCTGGGGCTGGCAGGAAAGGGATGACTGTTGTGAAGCCTCAGACAAAGGCCACAGAGGAGGGGGCAGAACCTGACTTGCTGCTGCCTCTGCAACATCTTGCTACTCTAAGTGTGACCCCTGGAGCAGCAGCAGCAGCAGCAGCAGCGCCTGCAGGCTTATTGGAATTGGCCAATCTCAGCCCCACCCTATAACCACTGATCAGAATCTGCATTCCAACCAGATCTCCAGGTCATTAGGGCACGTTCAAGTTTGAGAAGCTCTGTCTGCACATATCTGAGCTTCTCTTTCACCAGAACTGGAGGCATGAAGGAAGCAGGAGGAAATGAATTATCTCCCTGCCTCCCTCCCCTTACACTCATAGGCTTTCTGAGCTGCCTGGTGAGCTCACATCTTCCTCCCACCTGGTAAGTGTGGGGACCAACTGCCGGGACCCCTGGGGGTCCCTTTGCCACCCTCTTCATCATCGCTCAACTCAATGATCCCAGGCCTAAGGCGGCCTGAGTGGGAAACCGGCTCACCTCCATAGCCAGCCCACACTCTGCACCAGCCCTGTTTGGCCTGTGGGCTTCTCAGGGGGACCCCTGCCTCCATCTGGAAAGAACATGGGGCGATCCCTCCACCCCAAACTTTTGTGTCTTTGTAAAATGTTTAGTGAAAAACTGCCGACTATGTAAATCAGAGATCATTAGAGGTCGGGTTTTTCCTTAAAGAATGGATTCAGCGAAATGCTGTTTTCTCCCTGGCTCTGGGTCTCTATTTAGGGGATTGGAGCTCTGCTTATTTATTTATTTATTTATTTATTCATTAGCTGGGCCCACAGTCAAGGAGAAGAGAGCAGGGCTATTAATCTTTCCTGTCATCCATTCACAGATGTGGAGTTCACACCACAGCAAATGTGAAGTCAGCAGTACACAACCACAAGGTGGAAATTTCAAGAGAAACAAGCTTAGAGGAACAAAAAAAAAAAAAATAGGAAGGGAGTGGGGGTGGGGTGGGGGAGACAGAGATGCGGAGACAGAGCACATTTAAAATACAGTGTCTGAGCCTCCCTGGGTGCTTGTGTGTGCTGAGGGTAATCTTGTTCTCAGCATGGAGGTGCCATTGATATGTTAATAATAATTTTCTTTTCTCTTCATCCTAAGGAAATGAAGTTTGCAAACTGATTCTGATGAAGTAGGTCTGACTCCGCGTGTGTGTGTGTGTGTGTGTGTGTGTGTGTGTGTGTGTGTTCATAGACTGAGACACACACTCCCTTCTCTACCTATTTATGGCATCAACTGAGTAGATTCTGGAAATCTCCATAGAAAGGCAAATAGTTGAAGGCTTCAGGTGCCCCTTTTGGAATTGATGTGATTGCCAGATCCTGGGGTGGAGAGATGTCTCAGTGGCTAAAGAAAAAAACCTGGCAAAGTCATAAGCAGCTCTCACACTGAGTCCTAACATGGGGAGAACCCACTCTCCAGCATCCCTAAACCAGTGCTGGTCAGGGTGGAGTAGATCAGAAAAATCAGCCCTCAAGCCTCCTAGAGCTGCTGTCTTCCTAAGCCTGGTGATCTGCACGACTCCTGATGCATGTGTGCCCGATCGTGCTGCAGAGTCGGGCTGGCTACTCCCCTGCCTCAGTTTCCTTCTTGCTCTGTTTCTGCTTTGGAAGCTGAGGTCCTGATACTGTAGCTTTGTGCTTGTCAGCTCTTTCCCCCACTGGGCCTGGAGAGAATGGGTGGCCAGAGCCCCAAAGTGTACCAGCTTATCTGAAGATTCCAGAAACCCTAGTGCTGTACCCACTGCTCAGGCCAGGCTCACTGTTCATTGATCCTAACCTGGTGCAAACCTGCCCTCATCCTTTACTTTGAGTTGCTGCCATTCCAGTGGGGTCCTCTCCCCCTACTCATCTGCATCTTCTGCCCTCTGGTCTGAGATGCAGAAGTCCTAGCCACGCAGCCCCACCCAGGCATAGCCACATCTCAGATGGGGAAGCCTGAGTCCAGTTCTGCAGGGCATGTGGTCAGCGCAACCCTGAGAAAAAGCAGAGAAAGGCTGCCACTTCAGTGGTCGCTCAAGTCAATAACGTCTCTCAACAGAATGTGAGCTCCTTAGGGCATCAAGACCATGTTTATTCATCTCTGCTCCTTGACTCTTAGTGGATTCTCAGTGAACATTTGTTGAATTGTGTTGAATCCCAGGTCAAAATCAGAGTTGACAAAAAGGCTGGCTGCCTGGGAGCAGTGACTAGGTTTGTGCAGAAAGTACTGCGTGAGCTCAAGCTTTCCCTCTGGGTTAAGGAAAGGATGGGAAGTATGCTGGGTGATCAGCGGAGGGCTGTGTTGAACAGGATTCTGAGGCTGTGTCTGGATTCAATGGGAAGGTTTGGTGATCCCTTAGCAAGTCTGCTCTGAGCACAAGAAGGGGCAGGATGATGCTTGCACCTCACACTAAGCATTAAAGGGTAGCTGCCCTGAGTCATGGAGCTTTGCCCCAAGTGTGGATTTGCAGGTCCTGTTGGAGCCCGAGAGCAAAAGGCACAGGTTTGATGGGAAAAGGAGGAAGAACCAGACGTGGAGCTCAACCCACAACTCCAGGAGCCCCGTCTTAGGTGGGGGCCCCAGTAGGAGGCTGAGTGTGGGCACAGGACACTCTGGGACTGGAACAAGTCTTGAAATGCATAGCACAGGGACCACGAGCTAATGAGGCAAGGCCAGGCTACACTCCCACCATTCTAACCACAGCCCATCCCAGCACTCACAGGATGTGGCAAACACACGTGAATCGTCCATCCAGAAAATCCCTGCCTCCAGAAATTCCAGCTCCTTTATTGCCATGTTCATTTCACATCTGTAAAGTAGAAACATTAAAATCCAGTCCTACAAAGAATTGAGAACACATTCATATCAATAGCATAGTGCCAAGCACAGCCCACCGCTGAAGGATGCCACCTTCCTGAATGGTGACGAGATGCCCAACATGCTACCAGCACTATCTTGCCAGCCTCTTCTCTCAGCTCCCACCACCCAAAACCCCATGTTCTCTCTTACCTCTGGCCTCCGTTCATGCTTTCCTCTGTTGGCGATCTCTCCTCACACCTTTGCCAAAATTCCTGAACTCACTATTTAGGTCTTGGAATAGACATTGCCTACTCCAGGAAGCCTTCCCTGATCCCACCTCCCACCAAAGCCAAGCACTTACTTCTGTCACAGTACTGGTCACACTACCTTGTCATTGCCTATTTATCTGTTCATCTATTTATGTTTCTCTTTTCCACTAGACAACAGACTGGCAAACTTTTTCTACAACAAGCCAATAGTAAACAGTTTAGGCAGTACAGGCCATAGAGTCTCCGTTACAACTACTCAGTGCTGCCATCACAGTGTTAAAATAGCTATAGACAATATGTAAACAAATGAGCATGGCTGCATTCCAATAAAACTTTATTTACAAAAACAGATGGTGGGTCATATTTGGCCCACAGGCAATAGTTTACCAAACTCTGCACTAAGAGGAAGAGCTTCTCAAAGCAGAAAATGTTTCCTATTCAACCATCCCTTACATAGTATCTAGCACAGAGAAGGTACTTGATACTTAATGAACAAAGGAACAATGTTAAAAAGGTTGTTTGCAAACCCTGTCATGGCCTGATAGGAATAAATGAACCCATCACATTCCCGAAGTATAGAAGGGCTGCCTAAGCATTATGCCTTAGCTCGAGTATGGCTGGGACCACTGCATGTGCTAGAGAGTGTGCTGAGCCTGGAGTGTGCCCAGGGTACAGGCCACATCTCCAAGCAGGACACCCTTCCCTGTTCCTCAATCTTGCCTCTCCCTACCTGTCCAGATCCCTGCCATTCCTGATAAGTGGGCACCAATATTGCTTCCCCTGGTACAATTGCTTCTCTTGGACACTGCTTCTGCCACCACTGAGTATGCCGCCTCCTACCCGCGGCCAGCCACAGTCATTGCAGATGTCTAGGGCCACAGGGGTTCAAAGCCCCAAGGTGAAGAATTGTGATGTGGGGGAAAAAAACCCTCTTCCTCTTTGTGTTTAATTCCCCCAGAAGGGACTCATAGCAATGGTGCTTAGGCCCCAATATCTCGCAATGTTTTATTGGAATAATCAACTCTCCCCAGGGACCAGTCATGAGTCAATGGTGGGGATAGGGGTCATACAGGGAAAAAAAACAGACTTCCATCATGGAGTACTCAGAAATGCCCCCTCTCTTCAAGGACTGGGATTGTGTTATTTGGATAAGCTCCTTGGCCCAGCTCTCTATTACCCCAAAGGAGCTCACTCTCCTAAGAACCCTCAGTTCCTCCTTTCAATAGCCCCTGCTGATTCAGCCCAGCCATCTATCAGACATTCCTAGATAACTAAAAAACTTCACTTGCACACAACATAGGTTTAACCCCAATACCTCAACCTCCAACCCTCTCTGGGTAAATATGGTAGATTCTGTTTTCAGTCTCAATTCTTACTCCACCATACTAAGATTATACATCTCAACTTTTGCCATGTAACTTGCAGTGCCCACCCACTGGGAGAGAAGCTTATGTCTCTACCCCATGGATGTTTTGCTTGGCCATGTGACTCACACTGGCTGATAGGATGATAGTAGCCATGACCAGGCAGAAGCCTCATGTGGGCACAGATGGTTTACTTGCCCTCTGAGCTCCTCCTGTTCTCCATGGGAAGCTCATGCTCTGGAGAGCCACTGCTCCAAGGAGAACAAAGCTCTGTGGAACAGATCTGAATCCCACATCCTCCCTGGAGTCCAGCCTGGCCCAGCCAAAATCCCCTGAACCCCAGCCAACCCACAGACCCATAAGAAAGAAAAATGCTTGTTGTTGTTTACCACTGACTTTGGGGTGCTTTGTTATGCAGCATTACAGTAGCAGTGACTAAAATAATGAAGTAGGAAACTTGCTCCAAACCTTCCCAGTGGGCTTCCAGGGACTGATTTACCAAGTTAATAAAATGCTTGGAGGTACCTACCTCCCTTTACTTCCCTGGCAACAGTTCCAACCATTTGGATCTGGCTGTACTCTCCATTAGTCCAGTTACTGGGAAAGCTCTGAGCTTTAGAAGTCTTTCACTTTCAGTTGGTTTTTACTTTCTGAACATCTAAGCAGGCTATGGAGCTCCGTGGAGGCTCCCCTGTTCACTGTGGGCTTTGAGGAGGGAGTCTGGCTTGGCATCTTCTAAAGGTGATGGAAAAGTTAATTGTATAATGGCTCTCATTAACAGACAGGGCTAGACAGTCAGAGCTATCCTTGAGTCAACTGCTTATGGCAAATGAATGGAGAATTGAAGCTCTTGCCTCCATGATTCATGACTGAAAGAACAATTTATTCAGAAATATCCACTGATTTTAGAAGGAAAAAATTCTCATTTGAAATTATCAGGCATTAGCCTTGATTCCACAATTCCTAGCATAGTCTAGTTTTGCAGGTGTGAACCAGAGCCTTTGAAACTCATGAATTGGGTGAGCCCATTGGAGCAAATCTCAAATGCAAATTCCTTCTGTCTGACATGAAGGCTTGTTGAAAAGTTATGCTAGATTTTGCAAAAAAAAAAAAAAAAAAAGGTTGTAATTATTCACTTCTCATATCCACATCCCTTTGCAATTTGCCTTTGCAGACCCTCCTATCAAGAGACAGAGATTTCCCCACACTTTAAATCTGGGCTGGCCTGGTGATTTGCTTTGCCCAGTGGAATTCAGAGGAAGTAATATTGTGCCACTTCTACTGCATGCTTTAGTTTGTTCTCTTGGAACTCTGCCCAGCCTTCATGTGAGCAAGCCTGGCTTTCTAGTGAGAGATGGCATGAAGTATCAATGAGTCATCCCAGCTGAAGTCTTCCTAGACAAGTCAACACAAAGCTTGCCCTAGACACATGGGTAAGTCTGGCCAAGACCAGAAGAGCCACTCAGCTGAGCTCAGTCCATATTCCCAACTCAAGAGAATCATGAGCTGAGTAAACAGTGGTTGTTTTAAGCCCCTGATTTTAAAGTAGTTTTTATGGAGCAAAACTGATACAATTGTCATTACTAAGAATGCATTAGGACTACCTCACACCCATCAGGATGTCTACTAGCAAAAAAAAAAAAAAGCATTAGTGAGGATGTGGAGAAATTAGAACCCTCATACACTGTTGGCGGGAATGTAAAATACGTAAAATGGCACAGTCACTGTGAAAAACAGTATGGCAGTTCCTCAAAAAATTAAAACTAGAATTACCACATGATCTAGCAATCCCATTTCTGGATATACAGCCAAAGTAATTTCAATCAGTATGCCAAAGAGGTATCTGCACCCCCATGTTCACTGCAGCATTATTGACAATAGCTATCACATAGAAGCAATCCAAGTGTTTATCAATGGATAAACAAAATGTGGTATATACATACAACGGGACATTGTTTAGCCTTAAAAAATAAGGAAATTCTGATACATGTTACAACATGGACGAACCTTGGGGACATTATGCTAAGTGAGATAAGCCAGTCACAAAAGGACAAATATTATGATTCCATTTACATGAGTTGCTTAGAACAGTCAAATTTACACAGATAGAAACTAGAATGGTAGTAACCAGGGGCTGGAGAGAGGGTAGGCAAGGGATGGGAGTTATTGTTTAATGGGTACAGAGCTTTAGTTTTGTAAGATGAAAAGAGTTTTGGAGATGGATGATTTGGTGATGATTTGCATAACAGTATGAATAAACTTCATACCACTGAAATAAAAATGGTTAAGATGATAAATTTTGTGTGTGTATTCTACCATAATTTTTAAAAGATAAATGCATTCAGGTGGCGTTGGGAACTTTCTGGGAGTGAACAGTGTTCGGAGAATCCTCAGCCAATCTGTGAAAAGGCATGAACTGCAGGGGAGGAGAAAGGAGGCACAAACACCACTGGGAAATGCCAGCAGGATGGCGGGTGGTTCAGACAGGGCTCAGAGTAGAGGGACTGTGATGTTAATGCTGGATACTGAATTCGTCAGGATTCTTTGGTTGCAAGTGACAGAAAACTAACTCAAACTAGCCTAAAGTAAAAAATGAAAACTATTTTCTGCCATATCTGAGAGCGATACATGCTCAGGCACCTCATAGAACTGAAGAAGGACCTGCCAACAAGACTGGGTCACCAGGTTCCTCTTCTCTGTTCTCTCCTAGAGCTCTGGCTGTGAGCGACCCCTCACCTCCTTCCAGATCAGTGACCCCAGAGGCAAGTCAGCTTCTCCAGCTCCTAACTGGAAATCCTGGGGAGGCATCTGATTGGTCTGACTTGGGTGCCAGTGTCTACTCCCAGACTAATCACTGTCTAGGGCAATGGAGGATTCTGATTGGCCAGACCTGGATCAGGTGACCCTGTGGCCAGGGTGGGAGTGAGATTTGCTTCAGAGAAGCAGATGAGGATGCTTGCTGGGCAAACATACACAGTGACTACAGTCCATAATGGATGCTATTATATTAGAGTGAGGGTCATTTAGGAACATCATCCCCCATGCTGAGGAAGGGCCGTATACCTATCCTCAGTACAGCAGAAAGGTAAAGACCTCAAGCCATGGAGAATATTAGGCATCATGACTAGCAGTGTGAATTTGGACGAGACCTTCACCTTTCAAAGCTTCCGTTTCCCCATTTACAAATTGAACTATTACATGGCTGATGCAAGGGTAAAAGATGAGAATGTCTATAAATTGTTTCCCACCGTGTCTTGTACCTTATAAGCATCAAAAAATAAATTCATAATAATAGCAGTAATAAAAATGACTATGAATATTGCCCACAACCTGTTTTCTTTGCTGTCTGTCCCATGGGAAACCAGGAGGCAGATCTCTATGGCTTTCATTCATTCTTTCAAGCCCCATCTGCGCACTTCTGTATGCAGCCAAACCAGAGTGTAGCTGGGTGTTGGTTTTCACATGTTTAGTGCCTGGGCCAGAACCAGAGTAAGGCCAGTGAGGGGCCTACAGTACAAAATTTCAGGAGGCTTCACTCTCAAGGCCATGTAAGTGCAGGTCCAAGCACTCACTGGCCTCACCCTAGTTCCAGCCTAGCCTACTGGGTTAGAATCACTTGGGGCTCTCGTTAAAAGTACATTCTTGGGTGAAATCCAGATCTAGGAAATCTGAATGTTCATAGGTGGGCCTGGGACTTTGAGAAGGTCTCATTCCCAGGGATTCTTCTGTTGTCCATGCTGGGCTGGCGACTAGCTTTTAAGGACAGGGCTGTCCAGTGTACTAATGCAGTGGTTTTCAAAGCATGTCTACAAAGAAAGAGGATTTCTGCAGAGACGCCTCTGGGTACCATGGCAGGGAGTGCTTAGGGGGCAAGTGAGAGGCACCCTGCACTGACCACTTCACCTGTGTTTAAACTTCATATATACTATACTTTCACTCAAATAAGATGTCACTTGATAAAACAGTTCCATTGCTTTAAAAGAAAGTTTGAAACTTCAAACTTCTAAACTTCTGGGCTAGAAGTGTTAGAGAACTTGAAGTACCTTTTTTTTTTTTTTTTTAAATGAGATGGAGTCTCGCTCTGTTGCCCAGGCTGGAGTGCAGTGGCTTGATCACAGTTCACTACAATCTCCACCTCCTGGGTTCAAGCAATTCTCCTGCCTCAGCCTCCCGAGTAGCTGGGATTGCAGGTGTGTGCCACTACACCCAGCTAATTTTTGTATTTTTAGTAGAGATGGGGTTTCACCATGTTGGCCAGGATGGTCTCCACCTCCTGACCTCGTGATCCACCCACCTCAGCCTCCCAAAGTGTTGGGATTACAGGCGTGAGCCACCACGTCCAGCCGAGAGGCTCTTTAATATGCAAATGACTGGCCTCTTCAAGCTGTTCCCTCACTCACCCAGACTCTCCTCTTCACTCTCACCTTTCTCTCCTTTATCCCTGAATAAACCCTGACTGGGATCTGGAGGGCTGCCCCTGCCCAGAAAGAACAAGCTGGAAGGAGAGGGGTATCTGAGCCTCATGGCATCCATCCCAGCCCCCACGTGGCTAGAGCCAGATCCCAACTTGCCCTTCTGCTGAACCCTCACCCCACATGCCACCCTGCAGGACTGACCCCCGAGGCTGCCTGAGCTCAGCCTCCCCACTGCTGGCCTCACTCAAAGTTCTTTTCTGGGCTGGGTTGGGAGTTAGGGCAGGGAGAAATCTCAATTTGTTGCACCTTTACCTTCCCCTCCCACCCCAGAAAATCTAGGTCTCCCTGTTCCCATGGGGAGTTCTGCTTCCACCAACGCACTGAGTACAACAGGAGGACAAATTCTGGGGACTAGGGGGGTTCCATTCTGAGTCTGATGGGGCCCAATTCAGCCAGAGTCCTCCTGCGGGTCCCTTCTCCTCTGACTTAAAAAGCCAGGATGCTAACTCAACTTCACCATTCCACAATGTATACATATCATGTTGTACATGATATATATAATTTTATCAATTTAAAAAAATTAAGCTCAGGTTTATATGTGATTTTATAAATACACATAGTTGTCTCATATAATTAGAAAATTATCCAATTTTTTTGAATAAAGATAATATTAAGATATGTTATTTCAATGCTTCTAGACTGTGACTAGGGAAATCAAACA
The DNA here is from genome assembly GCF_006542625.1 of Nomascus leucogenys. Classification (NCBI taxonomy): domain Eukaryota; kingdom Metazoa; phylum Chordata; class Mammalia; order Primates; family Hylobatidae; genus Nomascus; species Nomascus leucogenys. Next base: position 24,935,303 of record NC_044393.1, read on the forward strand.
TTCTTTCAAGCACATCATTCCTGATTTCAATGCTGCTTAATTGAAGCAACATTAATGGAGAACTTAATTTCATTTCCACAACTCAGTTTAGCTGCCCTGGAGATAAATATCTAAGGGTTTTATGATGGAGGTTAGAGTTACTGTTGTGTTGTTTTGTTTTCTAGAAAATTAATGCCCAAAAAAGCAAAGAATCGCAGAGAAATGGCCCCTCCATGAATGATCAATGAGGAATGGATCAGGGTTCCAGGCTGTCACAGGGCTCCAGGCTGCAAACTCCAAAAAACGAAACATCAGCTTTAGAAGTGCTCGGAAGCCACCTGGTAACCCCTGCCGGCCACAGCTTCTAACACTTAGATGGAGTCCTTTTAGATACTAAAACAAAAATAGATTATATCTCAGACGAAAATGATTTGACACTATGTGTATAATCTAACTCAAACCACAGACGCCCAATTGACATTTAATTGATGCAATAATGTTTGTTCATGATGGTAAATAAACAAAATATATAAACAGAAACATCTTCTTTGATGTTTAATGACTGCTTAGCAGCTATTTGGGTCAGAGCTACTGAGCCCTAATAAACAAATGCTTAATAATCAATTGAAATGCATTTATCTGGTTATTGCCTTATTAAATCAGATCCAACTTCAGCTGAGGAATATTCCTTCCAACAGGAAGAAAATGGTTGGAAATGAAAAAGGTTGTGATGGCAGGTCCCTGTGTACCCTGTAAGTGAAATGGACGAGTTTCTCTCTCCATCCCTGCAATCACCTGCAGGCCATGAGAAAGCCACACTCCAGCCTGCAGGTACCCTGGGTCTTGTTGTGCTAAAACAAAGTGTCTCCTTTTCAGGTTTGACTGTCATTATAAATCCCCTTCTATTACCTCCCCTATGGGGTAATCCATGTAAACAAAACAACCCATGTAAAAAAAAAAAGGCAGTGTCTGACATGTTCCATAAATCCTCAAAAAGATGGTTATTTGCTACTGTCATTATTATTGTTATATTATTATTATAATCCTAACTTGCCCCTGCTTTCTGAGCATGTGTGAAACTCTGGTCACCTGAGTTTTTGTTTTTTGTTTGTTTTTTTTTCCATAAAAGCCAGCCTTGTTTTTCAGTACACGAGTCAAGTCATATCCTGCTGTCCCAAACAGCAGCTCCATCAGCTCCTAGCCGTGTCCGAGAAGGGCCACAGCTGGCCATAGCCAAGTCTGCAGTCAGGGCCACCTCCAGCTGGAACTCTGAGCTCTTGCTCCTTCTCAGGTACCTGGAAGTTCACGCCAGCCTTTTCTATGTCACCTCCAGTCCTCATGCTTCCAAGAGGTGAGCCTTGTGTTTGGGGCCCTGGAATAGACATCCAGGCTCTGTTTCTCATTCCTAAAGATTCCCCAGAGCCCAGCTCCCGGTGGCTGAGCCCATCAGTAACTCCACAAAGTCCCTTTCTACAGCTGCTCAGCCACTATTCCCCTGGCAAGCCCCTCACTTCTCTTTCTGCTCCCCTCCTGCTCTTCTCCCCACTCCACTCCTCTCTAACACAACCCCAGTGACTGGGCTCTCTCTACCCAGGGTGAGCAGGAAACCCAGAAGTTGGCTGCCCAGCTACAGAGATAAGGAAGAGGCGCGTGTGGAACATTTAAGGGAAGGAATAATCACCAGGGCGACCAGAGGCCCATTGAAGAGACTGGGCAGGCGCTTGATGGTCCCAGGGCGCCATCGTGTGGCCAGTCTACATAATGACAAAAGGGTCCCTCTCCAGTGACCATCCGGTCTGGGCTCCTAAAGTCCCTATCCAGGACCCTTCTTTAGACCTCAGAAGTCCCACGGTTCACCCTCTTGGAAGGATGGGAAGAGAGGGAGGGCAGAGAAGAGAGACTGACAGCACAGGCCAGAGCAAGGAGAAGGAAAGGGTGCCTAGGGCAGTCTGTGAGGCTTCTTAGACGAAAGCTGTTCAGACAAGACCAAGAGCTCCTGAAAGAAAGGGGGTCAAGGGAAGAAAAGTCCCGCGGGAACAGAAAAAGCACAGCTACAAGGACGGAAACCCAGGCAGCCTCCACTGGAAAGCTGGATTTCCAACACCTCGGTGCAGGGAACCGGAAAAGAGGGACAGAATCAGATTCAGGAGTAGGGTCAGAGAGTTCCTCCTCCTCCTTCCCTTCCCCTCCTTCCCCTCTTCCTCCCCCTGCCCCTCCTTCTCCTCCCCTTTCCCTCCTCCCTTTCCCCTCCTCCCGTTTTCTATCCTCCCACTCCTCCTCCCCCTCCTCTCCCTCCCATCCCCCTTCCTCCTCCCCTTCTTCCTCCCCTTTCTCTCCTCCCTATCCTCCCCCTCCTCCTCTCCCCCCTTCCTCCCCCTCCTCCTCTTCCTGCTCCCTCCAATGCACCCTCCTCCCTCACTCTTCCTCCCCCTTCTTCCTCCTGCTCCACTGCCCATCCTCCTTTTCCTGCACCAACCAGACACAGGCTAAGAGAGTATAATTGGTGGGACCCCGAGAAGCCATAAAGTTCAAAAGTGCATCCCCCACGGCCCCTCCAGCTCTGGAGAGTTATCCCTGTCATCCTGCCAGGTTTGTGCAACCTCATTTTACAGAGCAGGCAGCTGATGTGTTAGTTTTATTCCAAGTGTATGTGCTGACTTTGGGGAGACTGTTATTAAACACTCAGGCTTGGGAATCAGGCTGCCTACATTTGTGTCTTCAATCTACCTGGCTGTGTGAACTTGGACAGGCTGCTCAACTTCTCTGAGCCACCATTTCCAGACCTGTAAAATTAAGATATAATTGTACCCGGGCCCCCGGGTTGACATGAGGGTAAAATGTGATAAGACACATAGTGCTAGATATTTTCATATGCAAGAGCTAATTCTGTTCCCCAAACATCCCAGGGCGTCATGAGTACTAACATACCCCATTTTACAGATGAGAAGCTCAGAGGCTGAAATGACTGGGCAGAGGTAGTACTGACAGTGGCTCAAGTCTAGGCTTGTCCATTCCAAATTTGCATGAGAATTCATTGACCATGTCCCCCTACTTTGTGCAAGCTCTTCCCTCTGCCTACAATGCTCCTTTCTTTTGACTCAGCCAGAAAAACTATGAGACCCAGGCCAGAGGTCTCCTGCTCTGCGAGGGCTTTCTCTACCCCTCCAGACCCAGCAAAGCTCCTGGGAGACCAGCCCAGAACTTCATTAGCGTGTGGATCACATGGCAAGGTCATCACCTGTCCACCTGCCTGGCTCCCACTAGATGGAAGCTCCTGGGGGCCAGGGCTGAGGCTATTTCCCTGCAGCTGTGTCCAGCTTGGAGCACTGAGTGGCATGGTGGGAGCAGGAAGGAAGGAAGGAGAGAGAGGAAGAAGGGAAAGAGGAAAGAGACAAGAAAAGAGGAGGGAGGACAGGAGGGAGAGCACAGGAGAAGCAGGGATGCAAATGAGGAAAAGAGGAAGGAAGGGAGGTGGGAGAGAAGGAAGAGGGGGAAAGGAGGGAGGGAGGGAATAGGAGAGAAGGAAAGGAAGAGGAGAGAAGGAAATGAAGGGGAGGAGGGGGAGTGCAGAAATGAACAAAAAAGGAAGGACCGAAGGGAAAAAGGACAGAGGGCAAAAGGGAAGGAAGAAAGGAAGAGAGGGAGAGAAAGGGGGAAGGAAGGAAGGGAGGGAGGGAGAGAAAGGAAAAAAGGGATGGAAATAGGGAGGGGGAAAAATGGGAGGGAAGGAAGGAAGAAAAAAAGGGAAAGAGGGAGGGAGGGAGACAGTGCCCTACTTCTCACAGTTACCTTGGGGGTGGGGGGGGGGTCTGTCTCCCTGGCAGAGGAAGCAGGCGTGGGTGCCTCAGTACCAGCCACCTGGCCTTCTCCCAACACTTCCTTTCGACCAACTCTCTCCTGCCCCCAAGGCTAGTGCCAGCGCCTGACTCTGATTCTCTCCGAGTCGGCATTTTTCTTCCCATGCTGGGGCACAGGCGCAGGCTCCGGGAGTTAACACACCTGCCACTCCTGTGCTGACACACAGCTTTTCAGAAAATGGGGAGACAGGAAGCGAGCCTAGACGCTGCTGGGGTGGGAACAGACCCTGGAGGCTCCCCCAGCTGGGGAGGGGGCTGCTGGGGTGGGAACGGGCCCTGGAGGCTCCCCGAGCTGGGGAGGGGGACTTCTGGGTTGTTCTAACAGAGGACTCTGTGGGGGGACTCCTCCCACTGGCCTCTCTACCCATGCCCCACCTTACCCTCCTCCTCCCGCACATTGAACCGGGTGAAAAAATGTCTCCCCAACTACAGGCAGGGCACTGGCTGGAACGCATAGGAAGGATGCCTCCAGCCCCCTCACCTGGACAAGATGTCAGGGCAGCCCTTCCTCTCATCACCTGCAAACAAGATGTCCAGAAACACTGCCAAGAAACAGCCACCAAAGTTCAGCAGCCCCAGAGCAATTTGACAAAATAAAATGCCCCTTTTCAGAACATCGTATTAGCCTGCTGGCCCCTCAGTGGATCATTTATATGGGTCTTGTTTCTGCTAAAACACACTTGGTGTCATATCTTCCTTGAAGAGATGAGGGACAGCTTAGTTCCAGCAGCTCTGGGGGAAGAAAAAGAGAAGGCACAAGTCCCCAGCCAGCACCCCAAAGCCTGACCCTCACACCCCAGCCCAAACCACCAAGCACAAAGGTAACAAGAAACAATACCAGTATTCACCCATTGAGTGTTTAGTCATGCTATGCGCTACTGAGCTAAGCATTTAAATCACCTCATCCTCTCAAAATTCCAGCAGGAAGCTGTTACTTAGGGAGGAGAATTCAGAGAAGTGAGTAACATGCCCAAGGTCACACAGAGAATAGGGGATGACTCAGGAGGTAAATCCAGCCCAGACCCTCATTCTGAGTCTTCTTGCCTTTTTCTCTTTCCCTCTGGAAAAGTCCATTGGCGGGAATTGCCAAAGTCAAGGGACGAGGGTTTGGCAGTAATTACGAAGGCTGCGGAGGAACTAGTTAAAAAGGAAACCAATTATCTCACATTAGGAAGAGAAAGGGAATTCCTGGCTGGAAGAGCTTTTCCTTTAGGGGTAGCTGATCCCCTCCCTAGTCCAGCCTGGCCAAAACTGGCAGCCCCATGACTCTCTGCCACCCTGGGCCTAATTGGAAGTAAGGGGTAGGCACGAAGCTAGGAAATAATTGTTTTTAGAACCCATGAGGTCAGAATGCATCATGAAATCAGAGCAGAGCAGAACCCACAGACTGGGAGTCAGGAGAGGCAGGCTTGGGGTGCCACATCCCAAAGGAAGCTGGGGTCAGGAGGTTGTAACACCCAAAGCGAGTTGTCTTCCCGCTCTGCCCCAAGACTAGTATCCCAAGAATGAATGGCAGCCTTTGAGCTTCTGTAAGATCAGTAGCAGTAGGCCCCCAGGATGGGCAACTCTTTGTCCCTGGGACATGGAATCCTCAGCTGCTTTGGGCTGAGAGACAGATAGTGTCATTTAAATTGCACACACATTGCCTTGAAAGAGGTGTCATATGGACCCTGGAACAGAAGTAAATTGTATTTCACATATCATCTGTGATCTATTAGTAATGACTGCCCGGAATAGGAAATATAAAGGGTCCAGGGAGCTGCCCCAGGTTCCATAAGAACTTGCACAGAGATCAGTTAGTGATGTCTGCCAAGGATGAAGTAGAAGCGCTCACGTTTGCCATCCCTGCCCTCATCTGCTCTTGTGCATTATATCAGAAGGATGGAAGGAAAGAGATGTTTTGAAGAGACCGAGTAAGAGGTTATCTAAAGGCCAGCCACATCCACCCCGTGGTTGAAGGGTGACTTGTATGAGTCCCTGTGTCAGTGTCACTGGCTTACCTGATAATAAATTCCGTTGCTGCTTAGTCAGAATCCATTTTTCCCTGCCTGAAGCTAAGTAAGAACTCTAACTTGCACACTTCTTCCTTCCAGACTTCATTAATACAAGGCTGTTGTATATAGGAGACTTATTAAACGTTTATGGGTAGGAAAACAATTATAGAACAAAGACAACTTCAAATTTAATGCCGGACATGATGCTTCCTAGGAGTATACTGGTCATTCCTGCCATAGGGAATTTCTCATTGTCCCCTCTTTCCATGAGCCATGACTGCTTACCATAGACTCAATCTGTCTCTCTCTCGCTCTCTCTCTCCCTACCCCCAACCCACTCTCTGACATCTTCCTTCTACTCTTTTTTTTTTTTTTGAGACACAGTCTCGCTCTGTCGCCCAGGCTGGAGTGCAGTGGCGCAGTCTCGGCTCACTGCAAGCTCCACCTCCCAGGTTCATGCCATTCTCCTGCCTCAGCCTCTCCGAGTAGCTGGGACTACAGGTGCCCGCCACCACGCCTGGCTAATTTTTTGTATTTTTAGTAGAGACGGGGTTTCACCGTGGTCTCGATCTCCTGACCTCGTGATCCGCCCGCCTCGGCCTCCCAAAGCGCTGGGATTACAAGCGTGAGCCACCGTGCCCGGCCTCCATCTACTCTTTTAACATGGAACCCTTACCTTCTCTTTCTCACATTATTTCCTGGGAATCTCATAATTCTACCCAAGCTGAACCACGGAGTTATCTATTTTTCCTGCTCTCACCATCTAGACCTGCCAAGGTAAGGTTCACCTGTCTCAACCATGAGGAGCCATTAAAGTTGTTGCCCACAGCCAAAGAGCCTCCCACATTGGAGATGAAAGCAGCCCCTCCCCTAGAATGCGGAAGACTGACCATTTTACTTGTAAATACCTTCTTTTGTCTTCCTTCCTGCCACGCTAGCCTGTCACCTGGTAAGAAGATAATAAGGCATAATGATGATTATTGAGCAGGAAGAAGGATGGGCCCAGCTGTGACTGCTGTCCCGGAAGCTCCTCTCTCCACCATTCAGGGTAGTCCTGAACCTCAGTTGTGTGCTGCAATGCCCTGGAGTGCTTTCCACAATACAGATGCCCAGGCCCCATTCCCAGGGAATCTGATTTAATCAGTTGGGATAGGATGCTGGCAGCTGCCCTAGTGACTTGAATGTGAAGCCACAGCACAAAGCCTCTGGTCCATACTGTTGCTGTCACTCAAAGAGAAGCCTGGGGCAGAGATGACTGTGTGTTCACCAGCACCCAATTCCTCTACCTGGAGGGCATCCATGTAGATTCTGTTTCCCAGTAATTCCGTAACTGGATTACTTGGCCCCACCCAAATGCAGGTCATAGACACATCTAAACCCAGTCCACAAAATCCTCCTGTGCAAAGCTCTACATGCTGTTTTCACTGCTTGCCAGATGTAAGAGAAGGACTCTAAGATCCTAAGAGATGGCAGAGCTAGAAGATGGGGGGTGCCTGGGTCCCTGCATCACCACAGGGAAAGTCACCTGCCAAACACCCAAGTGGACTTAATGTGAGAATTAGACTTCTAGGATATTAAGTGACTGAGACCTGGTGGGGTTCTGTTACAGCAAATCGAATTACCTTAACTAATGTTAAGGTAGCTTCCTTTCTGGAATATACTTTGAGACTGGGCCCAGAATCTTCTCAGCTCAGTGGGAGACATTTGGTAATTCCCTGGAAATGTTAAGAGCCCTCCCCTCCAGGCTCCCTCTAACACTCTGCTAACCCCTAACTCCTCACACTCGGTTCCACTGGTAGGGATTCAGAGACAGAGCATGAGGGTTCATCTGGATGCCTGCATCCACCTGACTGCAGCCTCATCTGGATGTCTTCTGAAGCTTCAGGCCCTCCTACCCATGACCCTCCCACCACAATGGGCTTCCTGTGGCTCCTTGGACATGCAATGCCTTCTTCTGTCCCAGGGCCTTGGCACTCACTGTTCCTTCTGCTTAGGACACTCTTACCTAAGAGAACACTCTTCTCATGGCAATCACCTCGTCCCTCAGATCTCAGCTCAAAGGTCACCTTCTAGAGAGGCCTTCCCTCATGCCCCTGTCTCAGTTGTCACCCCCACCCCTTGTCTCTATGTCAGCACTCTGTTTTCTTCATAGCACTGGTCACAAATCTTAATCACACATTTATTCATGTTCTTCCTCATAGTCTGTTTCTCCCAGTAGACTAGATGCTCCTTCAGGAGGGAGGGATCTTTTCTTCTTGTCATAAGCACAATGCCAGCACAGAGTAAGGCACTCAGTAATTATTTATTACAGGCATGAACTCATGAATGCTCAAGTCAGACCAGGGATGCAGGCTTCCCAACTCTTGTTCCCAGTTCTGGAGCTCCTGATGGCATCACAGGACTGACAGCTTACAGACCCCAACTACCCCGCCACTGGAGGGAGCACCAAGCCCGGGGGCCCTGGGGTGCACAGTCAAAGCTAGAGGCAGATCCAGGACCAGCATACTTCACATCTCTTGGCGGTGCAGTTCACACTGCTGACATGTGAAGGGGAACCCCAGGGGCTATTAGGGCATGGCCTTTGTAACTATATGTGACCACACTGGACAGGCCCTAGGTCTGCCTGGGGTCAGGCAGGAGAAATAAGTATTCCCAGACAGATCATTATCATGCTATATTCTGCAAACTTTGTTCATCTCTTGTCTTAAACTCTTATGTGAAAACCAACACATAAAGGTGGAGACGTTTCAGCTGAAACAAAAGTCTGCAGAGTCTGTCGTGGTAGGCGTCAGAATCCTTGAAGACAAGGAGAATACAGCATCACCCCATGGACAAGGTCACTATGCCCCACGGACAGGGTGCCTGTGTCCCACAGATAGGGCTCCTATGCCCCACGGACAGGGCTCCTATGCCCCACTGACAGGGTGCCTATGTCCCACGGACAGGGCTCCTATGCCCCACGGACAGGGTGCCTGTGTCCCACGGACAGGGTGCCTGTGTCCCACGGACAGGGCTCCTATGCCCCACGGACAGGGTGCCTGTGTCCCACGGACAGGGCTCCTATGCCCCACGGACAGGATGCCTGTGTCCCACGGACAGGGCTCCTATGCCCCACGGACAGGGTGCCTGTGTCCCATGGACAAGGTGCCCATGCCTCACGGACAAGGCACATACGCCCCATGGCACTGACAACATCTTATTTCCCCAAAGACTGAATTGAGTCTCTAGAGAGACACCCAGAAGAGATCATACCTGCCCTGGGCATAAGACAGGAAGCGTGAGCTCCTTCTTGAACCATCCCAAGATGTTATAAACCCAGCCCTCTCCTTTCCTTCTCAAGCTGAGGTTTCCAGCCCCAGAGGGAAGATGCCTAGACTGCTTTCAACATGTCTAAGTTGACTCTGCCCACCCTGCCCCCATCAGATCTCAGACAGAGGAGACAGGTAAGTATTCACAGGAAGCTACTGTGAGTAAATGTGAGCAACGTCCCACAGAGCAAATGAATATTGCTGTTCTTTACCCCCAAAAAATGCCTCTTTACCTGTTTCTGTCAATTTTAGCATCCTTTCATGTGATCCAAGTAGGTGCTCTGTTATAGAAAGAATTTATAAATGACACATGGGTAGATATCTACTTACTTCCTCATACATTATGGATTCTTTGTCCACTGCTTTTAGACCAAATTGACTCATTTTTATCCCTTCCCCACTTTCCATCTCTATTTCTATAATCTCCCTCTCCTCTAAGCCATCTCTCATCTGGGCTTGGTGACATGATCATAGACTCTGTAATTCTGCTCCCCAAGAAGTCCCCCAAATCATGGATCTGCCCTTTCACTAACTACCCTCCCCAGAACCCCTACCTCCTCTTCTTGTGATCTGCTGGCTCTAAACCTTGGAGCCTGTTACCTGAGACCAAATCCAGCCCTCCTACATCACATGGCCTTGAAGAGCTTGACATGGCCTTGAAGCAGCTCCTCTCCCCCACACACGGATGGGAGGTGAACGTTCCACACAGCCTCTCTTCTTTACCCTGTCTCCATAAGGATAAAGTCCCAAGGCTCTAGAGTCAGATTCAGATTCTTTGCCATTTGATCACTGTACAACTTTTACCTAGTTTAAAGAATCTGATATCCAGCTTTCTTGCCTATAAAATGGGATACAGTGGGTTGAACAGTGACCCAAAGAAAAAAAAGATATGCCCATGTCCAAATCCCTGGAACCTGTGAATATTATCTTATTTTTGGAAAAAAGATCTTGGCAGATGAAACTAAGCTAAGGATATTGAGATGAGATCACCACAGACTCCTTGAATATGCTCTAAATCCAGAGACAAGTGTCCTTATATGAGTCAGAAGAGGACACACACAAAGGAGAAGGCAGTGTGAAAAAGGAGACTGAAATTGAAGTGATGTGGCCACAAGCCAAGGAAGCCAAGGAATGTTGGCAGCCACCAGAAGCTGAAGAGGCAAGGAAGCATTCTTCCCTACAACCTCCAGAGTGAGTGGAGCCCAGACTTGATTTCAGACTTCTGGCCTCCAGAACTATAAGAGAAGAAATTGCTGTTGTCTTACTTCACCTAGTTTGTGGTAATTTGTTGTGGCAGCTTCAGGAATATAATACATGGGGTTAAGTCTTAAATGAGATAATCCATGCAGTACCTATTACCCAGTAGGAGCTCAACAAAGGTCAGACATCATCACCATCACCATTGTCATTGTCATCTCCAGCACCATCATTAACACCATCACCATCTCCATTATCATCACCATCAGCACCATCACCATTGCCATCTCCAGCACCATCATCACCATAGCCATCACCACCTTCATCGCCATAATTACCACCACCATTTCCATCATCATCACCATCACCATGTCCACCTTCATCATCACCACCCCATCTTCATCATCATCGTCCTTGCCATCATCACCTCCATCATCCTCATCCTCATCATCATCGTTTCTGCACACACTGAAAATTTCTTCCTCCAATCTATACATTTTATTTAGGGGCATTTCATATTTCTGTGTTGAATAATTTAGCAACTTCTCTTTTGCTCTAACATCTTCTCCATAATATAGATGATATTCACATTTGTGCACCATTGCTCCCTCTCCTTTCTTGGGAGAAGCTTAATTCTGAGACCATATCTTTCTCCCAGTTTTTACTATTAAACTATTCTTTCTTTTGTGAAATAGTAGTAATAAAAGAAGATAGCTGTTTTATACATCACTTAGAAAAGACATGGCCTGCTCTTTACATAAGGATATCTCCTCTGGGTATTTCATTTGTTTTATTTTACTTGCTTATGGAATGTAGAAAACTGGAAATCAAAGTTCTAGTGTCTTTTGATGCCCCCCATCCCACCCCGCCATTTCAGAGTATGGTACTTGAGTGTCACCAAGATATGGAGGGAACTTGGGAGCTTCAGATGCAGGGCTAATATCTGCTTGGGATGCTCAGGGAAAGGAAACAACATATTTGAATGTAGACTTCAAGCCAGACAAGAAGTGAGTCAGTGGTGGAAGCAGCCCAGACCTGAGGTCTCTGTGCCTCAAACTGTTCATGAAGGGCCCAAGCTCCCAGGGAACCCCAGGCCAGCTCACCCAGCAGGTGACCCCCCCATCCCTCCTCCTCAGGGCCTTGCTGCCTCCTGACATCACCCTCCTCTTCCTTCCCACAGGCAAGGGCTCAGCACTTCTTCTCTGCCTCCATCCCGCATACCCACCCTGGAGATCGGGGCTGGGATAATTACACCGAAAAGCCCCATGCCATGACAGGTATGTAATTATGTACTGAGCAGCTTAGCAGGCAGGATCAGTTCACCTTCCCCTGCTGAGGGGTGCATCAAATCTCAGTAGGGGAGGAAGAGAGGGAGGGTACAGGATGCTGTGTCTCCTGCTAAAAACTCTGGCAAGAAGCCAGAGGGTCAACTGATCAGTCCCAGCCCATCCCAGGCCTGAAGGCAACAAGCAAATAACCACAGCACAGCACAATCCAGGAGTGACAATATCTTTTCATAGTGAATGGGAAACCCCCAGGAGAGTTGAGCTGAATAAAAATTTCCACAATCCACCCCAACCCCACCTCTAGTGCCCAAGCCCCATTTTCCTACTCCTGGGTGGTCTGCTCAGATCCTTTCCCTTGGCCACCCAAATTCCCCCTAAATATGCTCAGGAAAGATACCCTATGCCCTCTGTCCATATCATTCCTGACATCCCTCCCATGGACCCCTGCTCTTCTTACTGAACCGAAGTCCTGCCCCGAAGGCAACCTCAGGAGAAAGCAATGCCCAATAGGCTGATTCTGCTCAATAAAAATCCCTGGGCCCAAGTGACAGAAATGGAAAAGCACAGTTTTTACCATTTCCACAACACTCAAGGAAGTCTTAAGCCTGAGCTCCATAGACAGGGTGGCCCCCACCCACATATCCTGACCCTACTTCCTAAGACCCAGGAGTCAGTCTCTCCCAGAATTAGGGCTCCAGGACAGGGGAGGGGAGGCTGAGAGCTGAAGAATACACTAAAGAATATATCAAGCAGGAAAACTTCTTGATTTGGGTACAATTGGAGGAGGGGAGGGAGGAGGAAGGGACCTGCTGGCTTCCCGGGTTCTTAATTTGAGGCTCCAAAAGGAAGAAATAATAACAATAACCATCCCTGCTGCAGCCACAGCACTTCCTGCCCGTTAAGGCATCCGAGAAAGTGCTGACAGGGACGGCTGACAAGTGTGTGCATTGTAATTCACACCATAACAGCATCTCCAGGGCTCATGGATTTCTCATTGAAAAATTATGTGATGTCTTTTTGGAAACCCAATACTGAGTTATTGATATCGTGAAAGCAGCAGGCTCACCACTTGCAGCCTATTAGCTTTATACTTTCTGAAGGACTTTTTTTTCCCCTCTCTAATTTTCAACTTGGTTTTCTCTTTTCAGTTTAAATTGGATCATTGGACTTGAGTGAGTGCCTGTGTATACTGGGGGAGGGGCTGTTCCGTATACCTGGGGGCAGGCGTTCTTAGAAGTGTGTCAAGATTGTGTGTATGTGTGTGTGTTTCTGCAGGAGTTAAGTATCTGGGTATACAAGTCTCACTATATGTTTGTGTGTGTGGTAGGAGGGGGGACTTTCAACTCTGCATATTTGTGGTCATGTCCAAGTGCAAACATGTGTAGTATGTGCATGTGTGTATACCTTTATGTCAGAGAAGCCATGTGTATATTTGTATATGAGGTGTATGCATAGGTATGTGTGTAGTATACATGGAGGTATGAATGTGGGTACATGCATAGGTGTATTTTTATATCTGAGTAGCCATGGGAATGTGGGTGTGTCCCTATATGTCTGTCCACATATGTATATGGATCTCTGCATTTTTTATGCATGTTCATCTATGTATACCTATGTGTCTGTATTTCCATGTGTCTTTGGGTCTGTACATGTGTGCCTGCGAGAAGCAGAATTGCTATATTGTGGTTCTAGGGTCACACAGCTTGAGGACCAATACTAGTTTTGCCTCTTGCCAGCTGTGTGACTTCAGACAGTTTTGTTTTTTTTTTAACCGCTCTGGAGCTCAATTTCTCATCTGCAAAGTGAGGATCATTGTAACCTTACCAAGTAGAGTTGTTGAGAAGATAATGTGAGCACATGTGTATAAAGCATTCAGCACAGAGCCCAGTGGGTGCAAGATTCCCTTGAACCATTACATAGGTGTCCCTCAGCATGTGTGTCAGAGGCAGAAGCCCTGTACTAAGAAATGGAAACTTCTGCCACCAGCTCTTACCTACTTGGGGGCTCCAGGATGTGATTTAAATCAGTTTCGTACCTGGCACCTCCATGCAGGGCCTTTGCAAAAATGCCTCTGCAGAACTGACAACTCAAATCACTTTGAACCACACCACTGGGTGTAAGACTTGTGCCTGGCCCTGGGAGGCACAAAAGTGCATCAGGCAGTGTGCAGCCATCCAGGGGCTCAGGCCAAGAAGGGCAGTGGGCAAGAAGTCTGGAACGAAACACACAGGGTCTGTCAAGTGCTCTTAAGATTCCATGGAAGAAGCCCTCGATCCCCATCCCTGGCTCTTCAGCTGGGCATCAGGGGACGGAAAGGGTTTCCCTAGAAGTCCTGGGGGCCTAGGAAGACGGAGGGGGTGTGCATGTTCCCTTTTAAAGCCCTCTCTGCTCCTTGGAAGTGGGGAGGCTCTGGTGTTGCAGGGCTGGCAATCAGAATCCCAACTCTGGGAGTCTGGTGAGGATATATCCGAGTTTATGGATTTACATGGCTCAAACAGGGGAAGGGATCATCCTATATAACTGATATTGGGCCAATCTAGTGGCCAGCCACCCCGAATCAAATCCAAGAAAATAAAGAGGTGTGACACTCAGCTGCTTGCACCCCAAGGGCACTAGAGCCTCTAAATTCTGTGTGTGTTTTACACTACAGCACACCCCAATTCACATTGCAAGTGCTCGGGACCCACATACAGTTAGTGGCTACCAGATAGGACAGTGCAGTTCTAGACTCCAAACACTCAGAGGCCTATTTACCATGCCTGCTTGGCAACTTCTCTAGGCAGCTCCAAAATGCAAAAAACCCAGATCCGAGGCTGGTACAGCACCAGGGCAGGCACCCAAAGGGCAGAGCTCTCCTCCTAAAAAGGAAGGAAATAACTGACCCTCCCGCCAAGGTTCAGTGACAGGGCAGGGCCTGGGTCGTGCTGGGGCCGGTGGCTGGGGTGGCAGAATGTCCACAGCTGCTGAGCCCACGTGCAGGGACTGCAGCCAGGCGCAGGTCTGCGAGGACAGGGGAGCAGAGGGAGGTGGAGGCAGGAGGAGGGAGCTGACTGACAGCCTGGCTGGGTAGCAACAGGGTCAATGGCTCAAAATGATGCTCAGAGCAGATTTGTGGGGCTGGAGGAAGGAGAAAGGGAGAGAGGCAAGGGAAAGGGAGATGGCAAAGGAAGCATGACAAGCCTCCTGTGCACCAGGCTGTTCACTGCGCCTTCCTGCAGCTTGTCCCGTTGAGTCCTCCCAGCAGCCCTACAAAGCCTCTGTTTCCATGTGAGGAGGGTATCTGGGAGCATTTAGGAATCTCCCCATGATCAGAGAACACCACGTGTGTGGGAGGGTGGGGAAGTGCCATTCAGACTGAGGAATAAGATTGTCCCATTCAAAACACCAACAGTGTGCCTTGTCGAGAAATACTTTGAAGGATTCACCTTGTTTTACAAGTGACGAAATTCAGGCTGCAAAAGGTCAGGTGAGTCCTAGGCATATGATGGATGTTCAGTAAACAGTCGCTGAACGAATGAATACAAATGGTTTGGGCATTTCCTTTGACCCCTGGGATAACTATATACCCTAACCCTGGTCACCTCCCTCAGGGATCCCCATGCCTGGAAGACCCATAGGCCTATGTGTCCCCTGGCCTCCCACGCTAATGGCCCTCATCTCCCCCCTGCCCCAAACCCCCTTATTTTTTAACAGACAGGGTCTCAATCTGTCACCGAGGCTAGAGTACAGTGGCAGGATGAAAGCTCACTGTAACCTTCAACTCCTGCAAACTCCTTTTCCTATCCACAGCTTCCTCCCTCCTGCTGAGGGTAGATTGGGTGGCCAAAAGTTTTTTGTTTTTTTTGTTTTTTTTTGTTTTTTTTTTTTTTTTAAAGATAAGTCTTGCTCCTGTTGCCCAGGCTGGTGTGCAATGGCACAATCCTCCACACTACAGCCTCAACCTCCTGGGCTCAACTGATGCTCCCTCCTCAGCCTTCCAAGTAGCTAGAATTACAGGCACCTGCCACTATGCCTGGCTAATTTTTGTATTTTGGGTAGAGACAGGGTTTTGCCATGTTGCCCAGGCTGGTCTCAAACTCCTGGGCTCAAGTGATCCGCCTGCCTCAGCCTCCCAAAGTGCTGAGATTACAGGTGTGAGCCACTGTGCCCAGCCCAGAAAGAAGTTCTTAACTTGGAATCAAAAAATTTGAATTCAAATCCCAGCCCCTTGGTTTGGTAACCTTAAGAAAGGCCAGCCCTCCTGTCATTCATAGGTAACATTCATTCATTCATTCACTGCATACACTGGTGTGGTTAGGAGCAAGTACTTGGGCGCGAGATAGTCATGGGTTAGGTCTCAGCCCTGCCACTTAACAGATGAGTGAACTTGAGAAAGTTCCCTAACCTCTCTGAGCCAATGTGTCCCCTCCTATTAAACAAGGTAGTCGTGGTACCCACCTTCTCACCGGATTGGAGTGAGAGTTAAGTGGACACTTACATAATGTATTTAACCCAGGGTTTATCAGTCACTCTGCAGTCAAAAAGCATCTAATGACTATATATGGTATACTGTGGGGCTGGGGATCGGTATGAACAAGACAGGAAATGTACTCCATCCTCAAGAGCTGACATTCTAGTGGCAGGGTGGGAGTGCAACAAAGCAGTGGCCACTGTGCCCGACTCACCCTAGGAGCTAGGTCAGGGCCAGCCTGCCTGCCTCCCCTCCCTCCTCCCTCTCTGCCTTCGTTTCTCTTCCAGTCATCCTCTTTGTGAAAAGAGGGACGTTCTTGCCTTAATTCAAAATTGGGAGCAATGGCAAGTCAAAATCAGGCCCTCGGACATGAAAGTGAGATGCGTTGGACCCAGGAGGCCCACAGGGCTCCAAATCCAGCAAGTGTGGCCAACTCCTCTGGAGGGACGCCCAGTCTGCCCACACCCCCTCAGAGTCCAGGGGGGACCAACCTCAACACAGCTCCAAGGCCATTTTCTCCTCCCCACCCACCAGGGTCTTTGCATCTAGGGCTTAGCAGGCTGGGGCAGCCAACACCCTCTAACATTCCAGAATCAAAGGCTGTTTCTATAACACAGCACAAACACCAATATGGCAAAAGAAAAATGTCCTTTTTATTAGACTCCCACTCATACTCCAAATGGCAACACACACACACACACACACACACAGAGAGAGAGAGAGAGAGAGAGAGAGAGAGAGAGACAGACACAGACAGACCGACAGACCAATTTTCCTTTTTTGCCTTACAGAGAAAGAGAAAGGCCCCGAGCATTTCATTCCAAACCCTTTCCACGGAAAAGGTGTTCCGCCCTGTGCCCCAGTAGGTCTGTATGACTGTTAAAATGTGTTCTTTTTTATTAGATGAATTGCATCATTAAATTACATTATAAAAGCTAAAAATGCACCATTAATTTTCAAAAACAATAGTAAATACATCTCATTTCTAATACATGATTCTGCATTTAATTTTTGCCCGGGGCCTTGCCTTTTTTTTTCTCCTAGCCTCACTGTCTCCCTTTATGCAGACTATATAAATGGAGCTAAATTGCCAAAGAAATTTTTGCCAAATGTCCATAATGTGAAAATAAATGAATTTCTAATTGGCTGTTGCAAGAAGAAAAATTACTTTTTGATCTCAGCTCAGCCAAGCAAAAATCTACCTAGCTTGGGTAATAAGATGCAAGCACATTTCAGGCAATGAACAGAGACAAAAGGCCTGGCCAAGTGATGCTCAGAATGACATCCCTCCTCTCCCCTCCCTGCCTTCTTCCAGCAGGCTAGGAAGTCTGCCCTGGGAAAAACCCAGGGGAGGGGACAAGCAGGGTCCAGCTTCAGCAGGAATCCAGCTCTCTGTCTCCACAGCAGCCCTGGGACCCACCCAGCTGCAGCACAGCTCAGCAGACCAGAGTTTAAGTCCCATCTATTCCTCGCTGGCTTTGAAACCCTGAGCAAGTTGCCTGACCTCTCTCAACCTGGAACACCTCATTTATAAAACAGTCATCACTTCTGCCTTTTGTAGGCTTGTTTGGAGGTCCTATGAGTTGAATGGCATCCCCCAAAATTCATAGGTTGAAGTCCTAACCTCCAGTACCTCAGAATGTCATCTTATTTAGAAAGAAAATCTTTACAGAAGTTGAGGCCGAACTCGGTGGCTCACGCCTGTAATCTCAGCACTTTGGGAGACCAAGGCAGGAGGATTGCTTGCATCCAGGAGTTTGAGACCAGCCCGGGTAACATAGCGAGACCTCGTCTCTACAAAAAATCAAAAATTGACTGGCAGTGGTGGTGCATGCCTTTAGTCCCAGCTACTCGGGAGAGTGAGGCAGGGGGATCACTTGAGCCCAGGAGGCCAAGGCTGCAGTGAGCCATGACAGCACCACTGTACTCAGCCTGGGCAACAGAAACCCTTCTCAAAAAAAAAATAAAATAAATTGTCAGGCACAGTGGGGCTCATGCCTGTAATCCCAGCACTTTGGGAGGCTGAGGTGGGCGGATCACCTGAGGTCAGTAGTTGGAGATCAGCCTGGCCAACATGGTAAAACCCCGTCTCTACTAAAAATAAAAAATAAAAAAAAAGTAGCCAGGTGTGGTGGTGCACACCTGTAATCCCAGCTACTCAGGGGTCTGAGGCAGGAGAATCACTCAAACCTGGGAGGTGGTTGCGTCAGTGAGCAGAGATCACACCATTGCACTCCAGCCTGATCAACAGAGCGAGACTCTGTCTCAAAAAAAAAAAAAAAAAAAAGAAAAGAAACAATAAGAAAAGAAAAAATATTCACAGAGGTCACCATGCTAAAATGAGGTCATTGCTGCAGGCTCTAATCCAATATGACTGGTGTCCTTCTAAGAGGAAGAAACACGGACACAGACATGCACAGAGGAAAGCCTAGGTGAAGAGACACAGGGGGAGGATGGCCATCTACAAGCCAAGCAGAGAGGCCTGGAACTGAACAGATCCTTCCCTCCGGGCCCTTGGAAGGAACCAACCCTGCTGACACCTTGATTTTGGACTCCAGAAACGTGAGACAAATACATTTCTCTGGTCAGCCACCCAGGCTCTTGTACTTGATTAGAACAGCCCTGGCAAACTAATACAGGAGATTTGAGACATCAACACACATTGCAGATACAGAATGGCAAAAGTAGCCTCTGGGTATCTCTATTATTCTAGCATTCTCCCAGCATAATCCCAAGAGGAAGATAGAGGGATTTAGGATTTAGCTTCAAGAGCTTTGACCTTAACACCTGGCTTTGTCTTTGCCCCAAAGATCAAGAGTCTCAGAGACTATAATATCCCAAAGCCACTAAAATGATCCTTCCAGAATCTTCTTCAGCTCCACCTCTAAGCCCCGTATCTGACCACATGGTTCCCTTACCTGGGTCAAGTCCTCACTGGTAGATAGCCTGACTTTTAAACCCCTGCAGATTGAGGCTTCAGCTATCATGCCCTGCTCAGCTGCTACATCCCCTGTTGTAGTCCATTTGGGCTGCTATAACAACATCCCACAGACTGGGTGGCTTATAAGCAACAGAAATTCATTTCCCAGTTGTGGAGGCTAGGGAGTACAAATCAAGGCACTGGCAGATTTGGAGTCAGGCATGAGCCAGGAAATGGGGCCCTTAGGTGGCATCTTCTCACTGTGTCCTCACGTGGTAAAAGGGGCAAGACAGCTCTCTGGGACCTCTTTTATAAAAGCACTAATCCCATTCATGAGGGCTCCACCCTCACGACCTAAGCACCTCCCAAAGGCCTCATCTCCTCATACCATTACATTGGGGATTAGGGTTCAACATATGAATTTAGGGGAACGCCAGCATTCAGACAACAGCACTCATCCTCCTGCATCATGCCATGGCAGCATAATTTTTTTTTTTTTTTTTTTTTTTTGAGACAGAGTCTCACTGTGTCACCCAGGCTGGAGTGCAGTGGTACGATCTCTGCTCACTGCAGCCTCCGCCTCCCAGGTTCAAGCAATTCTCCTGCTTCAGCCTCCCCAGTAGCTGAGTTTACAGGTGCCCACCACCACACCCAGCTAGTTTTTGTATTTTTAGTAGAGACAAGGTTTTGCCATGTTGGCCAGGCTGGTCTCAAACTCCTGACCTCAGATGATCCATCTGCCTCAGCCTCCCAAAGTGCTGGGATTACAGGCGTGAGCCACCATGCCCAGCCAATTTTTTAGAGATTGATTTTTGTGCATGTTCCCTCTTTTTTTATTCTTTCTCCACATTTTGAACTGGTACCCAGAGTCTTTTGAATGCCCTTGCCCTTGGGATCTTGTAGAACAAAAAATAGCATTTGCCCATTTTCTTCCTAGCTTTTATAGTAAGCCCAGAGCCACCAAGAAGACTTGGAGGGGTGACCCAGAGCCAGAGGGTCAGGAAAAGAGGGCCTAGGCCAAAAAGGAGGAATTATTCCCAGGCTACACAGACAAGACAGGAGGGGGGACTCATCACAACTCATTATCCTCCCCAGACACCCAAGAGGCAGCCATACCATGCACTGAGCAAGACCCCAGGCCCTGGCATGTCCTGCCTGGACACAGATGTTGGGCCTCGTGGGAGAGGGTCATGGGCTTCAGGAACCTCTGTGGGCTCAGATAAGCAGGATGGCAGCCGTGGCAGCTGCATGGAGAACAGATGAGAAGATTTGCCAGATGCATCTGGATTTGGGACCCCAGAAGGGTCAGGGCCTTGGTAGTGACTGAAATTGAATTTCCTGCTAATTCAATGGATGGTGGATAGGGGTTAGTGTGATTTAATTGATTTAAGGAAAAGATCTAATTAGATACTTCTGTCATATTTGAACTACCACATCCCTCTAGGGTCTCTCACTGACTCCAAGTCATTCCCTGAACACATAGTAAGCTCATTCTCTACTACTTTGCATGAGCTGTTCTCTGCCAGGAATAATGTCCTTTCTCTCTGGCTCTACCTAAAGAACTCCTATTCACCCACAACACCCCATCTTCTATGTCCTCTCTTCCATGAATCCTTCTCCAGCTGCCCCAGGATGGATCAGCCATTCTCCAGACTTCCTAAGGAGCTTCTAGAAGCAGGGGCTGAATCCAAGTTACCCAGTTATCCTGTCTTTCTTGTAAGGCTTCAAGGATCAGAGAGACTCCCCACTTCTGCTCCTTCACCGTTCCCTTCTCCTTCTTCCAAGGCATAGGCCTAAAATCCATCTCACTTACACTTTAAAAAACAGGTAAGCTGGGCACTGCTGTCATCTTCATTTCATAGAGGAAGAGGAAACCAAGGCTCCAAGAGGTGAAAGGACTTGGCCAGGATCAGACAGCGAGGAAGCAGTGAGCTGGGATTCAAAGCCAGGCATTCAAGCTCCAGGGCCCAAGCTCATAATCACTGTACTTCCACTGCCTCTCAGGAAAACGGGGCGATTGAATTTGAGTTTGGACAGATTGCTCCAGCTGCTGTCCTATGTGAGTCTAGAGAGAAGCCCCCTAGGACCTCAACTGCCCAGGCCCTCCCTAGGGAATGGAGAGGAGAACGGGACCAGACAGAACCAAAACAGGCAGAGGCAATCAGACCTTGCTTCGAATCAGAAGTCCAGTGTCCAAATGCCCCTCCAAGGAGGCCCTACCTGGGTGTGGCTCAGATCCCAGGATTCAGGGGGAATCCACTGGCAACAATACTGCAGGCAGTAGCTGGAATCATAGGGTCAGGGTTCCCAGGGAGCGGTCTGACCAGGGCTGGGGAGGGATCCTGGGCTGCAACACTAGGGCTGGAGAGCTGGACAAGCTCTGTGAGCAGAAGACAGGTCACCTGGGCATAGGGACAAAATGTCAGGCAGTGGTGCCAGTAGGGGGGATGGTGCAAGATGAATGGCTTCCTTGAGAGGAGGAGGTAGCCTTCTGGCCAGGATGAGCTTGAAGTAGGGTCTGGAAGGGCTGGGCCCCTCCAGGGTGCCTCAGGAATAACCACCACCCCCTTTATCCCATGCGGGGGAGACTGGAGAATGTAAGAGGGTTTTGCACTTTGACCTTCCATCTAGGAGAACTTTGGTGTCAACTCTGGAGGAACAAAGAGAAACAGAGATGAGAGAGAAAGAGAGGAAAGAGAACAAGAGAGACAGACTTGGTGGTCCCGAGTCTCCATTCCAATCCCTGGGGCCCGGGGTTCCTGGAACATTTCCTTCAGTCCTGGGAGTTCAGTTGTCTTGGGTTTCTGTCACTTGCAACCAATGTATTCAGTATAACATTACCACACTTGAGTTTCATGAATGTCTTACTCACCCCCTTGCCCTCATATCAAACCCCCATTACTCAAGCCAGCGTGAGGAGGTTCCGTTAACTGCAATGCAAGAGCCTCAGGTCACACCCCAGACCACCCCCCTCCCTGCCTCAAGCCCCTTCCCAACTGCTTCCAGCTCTCTGTCCTGAAAGAGGCTGGCCATTGACCTGAAGACCCCAGAAGGACTCCAAATCTTGAGCCACAAGTGAGGCAGTTTGTAAAAACAACCTCTTTTCCCTTTAGTGTGCATATTAATTACCCTGAAACAGAAGCAAAATCAACCTCATTTATTATTATTTCTTTGCGCATGTAATGGCAGTTGCTGTGAATAAATCCCATTAACTCAGGGAAAGGATTTATGGCCCCAAATTTACACCGGCCATTTAATCATAGCACCTTTGCCGCAGACAGACTTTCTCGAGAACAATTTGCCCCACAATTTGTCAGTGGGAAAATGGCCTCATATAAACGTTTGGAGGAAATAAATGCTAATCCAAAGCTCAGTCTTTCATTCTCCTAATTGCCCAGGGAATTTAAAGGAGACAAACTTATTTACTCACAGCAGGAAGTGAGCTGTAATAAACCATCTCCATTGTGGGCTGAAATCGGTTCCTGACCAAGGAAGGGGAGGGGGACCGGGGATTTATACAGGGGGGTGGGTGGGGGAGGACACTGGGCAATGAGACAGTTTGGTGGCTCCAAGACTCTCCTGCATTTTAAAGAGGCACACTCTTAGGGATAAGTCCATTCAAAGCAGATAAATGGCTGGGCAGACATTAACCTTTAACTACCCTGGGCTACCTTAACTCTCAAGTTGGTTGCAGGAAGGATTCTGGGAAACGGGCAAGTTAGGCCCCCAAGCTGTCCCCAGAAGAAGCCATCCAGGAGAGTGGACAGAGAAGCTACTCACAGTACTGGACTGGAGGCAGGGCCCTGAAAGCCGGCATCCCTGCAGGGAGGGTGAGCTCCAGCTCCAAGTTCCAGGGTTGGGTGTGCAGGGACCTCAGCCTCATGTATGGGGAGAAGAGGGTGAGACCACCAGGTGTTTCTGAATAGGCATCATGATAAAGAGACCCAGAAAAGCTGGCTAGAAGAGACAGGGCCCATAACTCCCATCTCATTCTTCCCAGTAGACTCAATGGCCTGCTGTGGGCTGTCCCTTTCTGATCTTTCTCCCCAGCAGGAGCCCAGGGACCCTGTTCTAAGGTGAGAAAGGTTCTCCCTGTCCCCACGGCATTCTAGCCAGTACCGCTTAGAAGTCCTCTTATGACATAGGATGCAAAATGCATGTCCCTACAGGGCACCTAAACAGTTTGTTCTCATAGACTACAGTGTGAATGGTGTCATCTAGAGCTGTGCAGTCCACAACCTGGGCAAGTGTTCACAGTGGACTTGTCAGGTATGGCTCAGAAAGGTTAAGTGACTTGCTCAAAGCCACACAGCTATGAAGGTATTTACAGCCACACTGGAATTAGGGGCAGAAGGGGAAGATCCTTTTGCAAGCACCCGCAGCGCGCCTGCCATTGCATGGGGCACTTTACCTGCATTATCACATTTGCTCCTCAAGCAGCCCTAGGAGCAAGACACTCCTGTCCCCATTTCATAAAAAGCAAGATTTGCTGGGGAGTATTAAGTGGCTGGCCTGAGGTTGTACAACTAGCTGTAGGGCCATTTTAAAAAGGGCCAATCCTATTATTCTGTTCCCCTCTGCATTGCACTGGCTCCTCACAAGAATGGCTCAGGACTAGAAAATGTGACATTTTAGTGACACAATGGCAAGAAGCTCATAAGGAATGGAGGCCTAGGCTTCTGCTGAAGTCTTGCCAATGATGGATAGCAGGGACCCACACGCCACAGCTTGGGAGCACCTGTGCCTTCTGGATCAACAAGAATGATCTTCCAGCTGCAGAGGGCGAAGGGACAGTAAGGAGAGGGAACTGGCAGCCATGGTGGCAGGAAAGACCAATGACAGCACCCAGGACCATAAAGGAATCACCCTAGACTCAAGGGAAGCACCCTCAGACGAGAAGAAGCTGTGGTTTCCACTAACCAAGGGCCAGGGAGAATAATGTCAACCCCAGGCCAGATTCTGGAAGGGGTTATTGAGTAGAACTTATTTTATTCTAATGATCTTACACACACACGAGTGTATGTGTGCAGGCACAAACACAAAAACACACACACTCACTATGTACAGGAAAATACAGTCAGCCTTCCATATCTTTGGGCTCCACACCCATGAATTCGACCAGCCACTGATTGAATAAATTCAGAAAAAATACAAACTAACAATGCAAATATAAATAGTATAAATATAAATAATAAAAATTATAAATAGTATAACAATTATTTATATAGCATTTACATTGTATTAGGTATTATAAGTAACCTAGAAATTATTAAAAGTATACAAAAGGGCTGGGCATGGTAGCTCACGCCTGTAATCCCAGCACCTTGGGAGGCCAAGGCAGGCAGATCACCTGAGGTCAGGAGTTCAAGACCAGCCTGGGCAACATGGTGAAACCCCAGTCTCTACTAAAAATACAAAAATTAACCAGGCATGACGGCGCACGTCTGTAGTCCCGGCTACTCAGGAGGCTGAGGCAGGAGAATCACTTGAATCCAGGAGGCAGAAGATGCAGTGGGCCGAGATTGCACCACTGCACTCCAGCCTGGGCGACAGAGAAAGACTGTCTCAAAAAAAAAAAAAAAAAAAGTATACAAAAGGATGTTCATATGTTGTATGCAAATACTACGCCATTTTATATCAGACTTCAGCATCCATTGATTTTAGAATCCAAGGGGTATCCTGGAGCCAATCCCCTGTGGATACCGAGGGATAACTATATATGGTATCTTTTCATGAACTTATATTTTGACATAAATGGTATCTTACTTCAAGTTATCATTCAGCAACTTGTTTTCGTAACTTGACCATATGTCTTGGAGATACTACCATCTTGATAGAAATAGATCCGCTTCATTGTTTTTAATGCTCTGAGGCATTGTTTTAGTGCTGAGGCATTCCAGATATAGATGCACCATTGTTTATTTAGCCAGCCCCTGATGATGGCCATTTGGGTTGTTTTTAGCATTTTGCCACACTCTAGAGCTTACTGATATCACTTCCACCACATTCCACATGTCAATGCAGATCATGAGGCAGCTTAGGAAAGTAGACTATTTTTTAATGGAACGGACTAAAAAATACTGTGGCCATGATTTTAAGCTTATTTTAGTCCACTCCCTGCTACAATTACTTTCATTTCTTCCACATTCAAAATATGCTTATTCTCTCCTCCCACAAAATGTCTCATGCCATTATAGCTTCATGTTCAGAACCTTGAGTTCTTGCCTTAGCTCAGGCTGCCATAACAAAATACCATAGACTGGGGGGCTTAAACAACAGAAATTTATTTTCTCACAGTTCTGGAGCTTGCAGTCCAAGATCCAGGTGCCAGCATGGTCAGCTTCTGGTGAGGGCTCATTTCCTGGCTTGCAGACAACCACCTTCTTGCTGTGTCCTCACATGGCCCTCCTTGGTTCATGTGCATGAAGCAAGGGAGAGATTTCTCTCTTCCTCTTATAAGGCCACCAAAACTATTAAGACCCCACTACTATGACCTTATTAACCTCAACTACCTCCTAAAAAGCCTAACTCCAAATACAGTCACATTGAGGGTTACAGCTTCAACCTATGACTTTGGGAGGAGACACAATTCAGTTGATAGCACTTCTGCATCAGGGACAGATACAGATGGGCTTCATAAGGTGCAGCTCCTACTACTCATCCCTATACTCAACATATAAAGATGAAAAAGAGGGCCGGATGCAGTGTGGCTCATGCCTATAATCCCAGCACTTTGGAAGGCCAAGGTGGGTGGATCGCTTGAGGCCAGGAGTTCAAGACCAGTCTGGCCAATATGGAGAAAACTCTACTGAAAACACAAAAATTAGCTGGGCGTGGTGATGCCCACCTGTAATCTCAGCTACTGAGGAGGCTGAGACACAAGAACCACTGTAACCCAGGAGGCAGAGCTTACAGTGAACTGAGATTGCACCACTGCACTCCAGCCTTGGCAACAGAGACTCTGTCTCAAACATAAATAAAATAAAGATGGAAAAGGGATAGTATATTCGCAATAGGCATTCCCAGAAAAAAAGGGGAGGAACCAGAGGTACTTAGTGGTCCCTGGTTCATAGAAATATCAAAATCCAGCAAAGCACAGGTTGTCAATTCCCTCTGCTTCCAGGGGCAGGGAACAGCCCTTGATTAGGGTCCAATTCTGCTTCCTTGGAGTGATTCCCTAGTCCATTGTTCTCCATGGCTCTTAACTTTCCTCTCTAGACTCTTGGTTCTCCTCTCCTAACCATCCTTCTGTTTGCGTAAAAAATGGCTGATATTGATAGCTAAATAGTTTTTTCAGCCTGCTTCCTGCTCTTAGAAAATTGGAGACTCAGAGGCCTGTTTTTATTTTGAAAAGTTGCAGTCACTTTTTGTACACACTTACAGTGTTTTCACTGATACAGATATCTTGAAAATGTTACGGGCTGTCTATGCATCTGAGGTTCATTTCAGTTGAAACAGGCTTTTCTCTTCTTCCCTCCTGTTGGACCCTTAAGATTCTTAGAAACCACATTGTCTAGCTAAAGGGTCTGCTAGTACCACCTTAAAAGTCTTTTAGAGGGTTTAACAAGGGGTCTTACAGCAACATCCTTAATTTTATCCTTAGACCCAGGTCTTATCTTACTTTGAGAATTTGTTACTGGCTAGGTGACTGGAGATATGAGGCAGTTTTCTTTTCCAACCTCAACAAGTCCCAGGCCTTCTAGACTTCTCTAAAATACGGGCATTGGCTGATGTCCATTGTCTTGCACAATCCTCACAGGGGCTCTGGGAAGGACAGTCCCCCTCCTTTTGCAAATGAGGACGCTGAGGCTCAGGAGATGGTTCAAACTCACAAAGCCAGAAAGCATCAAAACTGGAGTTAGGACCCTTTCATTCATGCATGCAACAAGCATTTGTTGAGCCCATCTGAGTGCTATTCTAAGCTCTGGAAATAGAGCAGCAAAGAGAAGAGACAATGCCCTGTCCTCATGGAATCTACCATCTAGTGGGAGAGACAGACCTTAGTAAATAAACGACATTTCAGATGGTGGCTGGTACAAAATCAATTTTAAAATAACAAGGCAGAGATGGAGTGATAGTGTATACCAGATGCAGACAGGGTCATGGGGCAGGGAGACATTGCTGTTTATAAGGAGTGCCCAGGGAAGGCTGCCCTGACACCTGACCTTCAGGACATAAGAATACTGTGCAGATATCCTCCCAAGCCTAGTGGCCCACAACTGTAATCCCAGCACTTTGGGAGGCCAAGGTGGGTGGATCAGTTGAGGCCAGGAGTTCAAGACTAGCCTGGCCAGCACGGTGAAACCCCATCTCTATTAAAAACACAAAAATTAGCCGGGTGTGATGGCCCACACCTGTAATCCAAGCTACTCAGGAGGCTGAGGCATGAGAATCGCTTAAACCCAGGAGGTAGATGTTGCAGTGAGCCAAGATTGCTCCACTGCACTCCAGCCTGGGTGACACGGTGAGATTCTGTCTCAAAAAATAAATACTGTGCAGTGCAGATATCCAGGGAAAGAGCATTCCAGGTAGAGGGGACAGCTGGGGCAAAGGCCTAGAGACCTTTAAGAACAAGAAAGTAAATTGTCTTGAGAGGCAAGAGCGAGGAGGGTAATGGGAGGTGAGCTCAGGGAGGAAAAGGAGAAGGTGAGGAAGACCGTGGAGGGTCTTCAAGGAGAATCCTGCAAGGACAGGACTTCACCCTGAATGAGACCCAGGTGAGAGCATGATCTGGTTTCCATTTTTACAGGATGCCCCTGGATCTTCCACTCAACATGTCAGGACCCTCTTGGCTAGGACTGAAGAGCTCTAGTTAAAGGTAGGTAGGAAAAACCTTTCTCCCAATCCCATCCCATCCAGGGTACCCTCAGGCCCCATCCCCACAGCCCTGCTGGGCTCTGGCTCCAGTTGCTTTCTCTCCACCCTGGAGCCCGACAGCCACCCTCCCTTCTCCTCCTCCCTGGAGTCACTCACTTCCAAGACAAATGGCAGCTTCTTCCTGCCCATCCATCACTGCTCTCAGGCCCATCCATTAGCGGCCGCTCCCCATCCTGCCCCCAGCCCCACTGTCCTTGCTTGGGAACGGAGTCCATTGATCAGAGGCCCATCTGCCGCTTGTCACATTCTGGCGGTCCTGACAGCAGGAGACAGAGCTGTTGCTGGCCTGGCCAGCTGGGGGCCAAGGGAAAGACAAAACTACCCACCCCCCGGGGTTGGGGCTGGGGCGAAAGCCCTGACTGGGAGAAGGAGGCAGCGGGTGGTTGGGGTCAGGGTAAGCCTTTCCCAGCCAGAGGCTGCTCCTCCAGGGCAAAATGGAAAGTGAGTTTCATAGAACAGACTTGCAAAGGCTCCCAAGCCCCCCTCCACATCTGGGTCTGCTCCAACCTGGGTGTGCAAGGCTGGTGGGGACCTGACCAAAATGCTGAAGGCCCTCCCATCCTGACTCCAGCTCTTCCCAGACTTCTCCATGCGCCTCAAATCACCAGGCCAGGCCTAAACTGGGCACGTCCCCCCAACCTCTCTTGTGAATTTTCCACCCCCACCAGTAGACCCCTGGCTCCTCCAGGTCCACTCAAGAGCCTCCTCCTACTGCTAGGTGACCGGAGAGGATGACCTCTGGCTCCTGGTTGAACTAGGCAGCACTGGCAGGAGACCTGAGGGAGGGAGGATGAGTCTGAGGACTCATCATCTGGCTCCTGCTCTGCAGGGTCCCTGTGGGTGACCATGGGTTGCCTGTGTCCCTCTACCCAAGGAGCTCTCTCCATACGACTCCCGCTCTGAGTGCTGGTAACCACCAGCCCCTTGCCTCTTTGCCTGGAGATGGTAAAGGCTCCCTACAGCTGCGAGCTCGGGACACCGCCCCATCCCTTGTGACTCCCTCCCTCTGCCTACATGAGTGTAAATGGCCCCTTCATTAACCTGCTCTCAATAACCCAGTTTTAAAGTGTGCATCATTCGGTCAATAGAAAAAAAAAGTGTGCATCAGACCAGGACCAAGTGGCAGGGGGTAAGGGTATGGATGCCTGCCCTGGGGAGGCAATGAGAGGCAGAGGCACACACTCTCCGTTGTAACACAAATTCAAATATAAAATCATGAAGAATTTCAAGAGAGCAACCATGAAGCACGGGGCCCTTCCAAGCCTGTGGGACTGCCCTGGCAGCACACCCATGCAGCTGGCCCCATCTACCACCCTTCTCTCCTTGTCTCTCCCAGCCTCTGACCTCCTGGCCACATCCCCTCACACACTGAAGACTTTGGCCACTGTCAGGCATCCCCTACCTCCCCATCTCCAGGGACCTCCACCTTCATCCATCTCAGCTACTCCCTCCATGGTCAAATCCCTACACAACCCAGCCTAGCCCTGGGCAAGGATGCTTTTTAGAAATCTCTTCTCAGTATCAGCTAATATCTGCCTCCTGCAAGATCCTCGAATTCTTCTCAGCAAGGCTCTCCAGGGCTCCAGGAAGGGGCTGCCTCCCTCAGACACGCAGCCCACATAGGTCTGAAGACATGACTGCGGAAGCAGAGGTTGGAATGATGTGCTTTGAAGATGGATGGAGGGGCATGGGCAAAGGAAGGCTCTAGACACTAAAATAGAGAAGGAAACAGATTCTTCTCTAGAGCCTCCAGAAGGAACACAGCCCTATGACACCCTGATTTTAGCCCGTAAGACCCACTTTGGAATTCTGACCTCCAGAACTGTAAGATAATACATTGGTGTTGTTCTAAGCTACTAAGTTTATCATGATTTTTTTTTTACAACGTTAGGAAACTAATATAGATTTTGGTCTCCAGATACCCTCTACTCCAGACTAAGCTCAATCAATTTCTCTAAGCGAGGGAATGTGATCCCAGGAAACTGTGACCTCTCCAGACTTCAGTTTTTTGTTTTTGTTTAAGACAGAATCTCACTCTGCCACCAAGGCTGGAGTGCAGTGGCGCAATCTGGCCTCACTGCAACCTCCACCTCACGGGCTCAAGCGATTCTCCGGCCTCAGCCAGTAGCTGGGATTCCAGGCATGCACCACCACACCCAGCTAATTTTTGTATTTTTAGTGGAGACGAGGTTTCACCATGTTGGCCAGGCTCTCAAACTCCTGACCTCAGGTGATCCACCCGCCTCGGCCTCCCAGAGTGCTGGGATTACAGGCATGAGCCACCGTGCCCGGCCAGCTTCCTCAAATTGGAGATAGGGAGATGTGAGGATCAAAGAAATCAATAGATGTAAAGTGGTTAGCATGTTAGGCAAAGCACTAGAAATATTAAGCACTCAAAAACTGCTAAAAGATATTATTGTTGTTTGATGTTTTCTATAGCACCCTGGTTTTCAACCAGGAGGAATTCTGCCCCTGGGAAGGGATATTTGGCAACGTCTGGGGACATTTTTGGTTGTCACAGCCGCAGGGGAGGGGTGCTGCTAGTGGGAAAAGGCTATGAATGCGGCTAAATATCCTACCATGCACAAAACATCCCCCAACAAAGAATTATTTTGCCCAAAATGTCAATAGTGCAGAGGGTGAGAAACCCTGCTAGGCTTGGTACAATTTAAGTCTACTCATTTTAAGCCTCTAGCTCCCACTCCTGCAACTCAAGTTTCCACCACAAGGTGGCGATTCAGCCAGTGCCTCTCTTTCCTGTACTGGTGGATACTTCCCACCCTAGATTCACAAATTATTCTCCATTATCCCTTTCTATCAAAAGCTGTGCCCTGTAAAGTAGCAAACCACGTTCAAAGAGCTATGTGGAGCTGCCTCTCTATACAGCACATAACAAAGCAAATCTATCCACATCTTCTTTGTTCCTCAAAACATTTCTTAGTCACAGGTGTTACTATTCCCATTTAACAGAGAAGGAAACAGGCTTAATGAAGCCGTTCTCTCAAACCAAGTGCCTCCTTAGCGGTTGTTGGCTGGGACCCTCCTGGCTTGGAGTTCTGGCTCCACTTGAATTCGAACCCTGATTTCATAAGCTCAGAGTCCAGAACATTCTCTGCATTTGGGGAATTCCTGCAATGCCTCACACTGGCTTCTCTCTGCCTTTGCACCCTGCATTCATCTGCCTGGGTTGCAGGAGGCTCATCATCTGAACCCAGGGGTTCCCAAACAGGCCTGCATGTTGTAATCTGCAGGTGAGCTTCAGAAAGTTCTGGGGCCTGTGGATTTTGAGCTAATTTGGAATTTTTTTAAGACCTTAAAAGCAATTAGAATCTGCAAGTATGCCTAGGAACCGCTACTGCTTTCACCGGCATCCTTTAAAATAAATTCCATCATTTTCAAGCATTTCACTGTTTAACTTTCTGAAGATTTAAGGGGAAGGAGCAGGAGGCCTTCCTCCATTTCTGTTACCCACCAGTTTGTGGCCCTGTTTCCACCTTCCCTCTTCTCCCTAAGGCAGGCAGAGCCCTATCTCTGCCTTGTCTTTGCAGAAGAGTTCTTCCCATTTTCAGGCCCTGCTGTGACTCAGGCAAGCTTGTCAAGGAAATTTCCTTTGGCATAAAAATGCAATGCTCTTCATGAAAAGAATTCTGACAAGTCAAATGTCTTTATTTGATCACAATTATGTATAAAGTAAAACACTGTCCAGAGCAGGGGTCCTCAAACTTGGCTGCACTAATGCGCACCTTAAAAAATAAAAACAATGACCAAGCCATACTCTAGACCAATTACATCAGAATTTCTAGGTAAAGGTCCCAGGTAATTCCAGTATGCAGCCAAATTTGAGAACCAGGCCCTTGCTTCTTCACACATGTGACCCCCTAAAGCAGCCAATACTATCAGCATCACCTGAGTACTGGTTAGAAATGCCAAATCTAAGCCATACTCCAGACCTACCGCATCAGAATCTGCATTTTAACAAGATCCCAAGTGATTGCCTGTGCATGTTAGAGTTCGTGAAGCATCAATCTAGAACCAGCAATAAGCTAATGTCAGCCAGGTGCAGTGGTTCACACCTGTAATCTCATTACTTTGGGAGGCCGAGGCAGTTGGATCACCTGAGGTCAGGAGTTTGGGACCAGCCTGTCCAACACAGTGAAACCCCATCTCTACTAAAAATACAAAACTTAGCCAGGTGTGGTGGCTCACACCTGTAGTCCTGGCTACTTGGGAGGCTGAGGCACTAGAATCGCTTGAGCTGGGAGGCAGAGGTTGCAGTGAGCCGAGATCACGCCACTACCCTCAAGCCTGGGCAACAGAGTGAGACTCAGTCTCAATAAATAAATAAGCGAATGTAAACAAGCTGCCCCCTTCTTCACAAATCTACAGCTGCTACCAGTCTCGGCCAGATAAGTTAGCACTTGTTATCCTTCCACCTCTCTGGGAAACAGTGCTGTTTGTTCAGTGGGACAGAGGGGAGAATTTGGCGGATAGTTCTCCATTCTAAGTGTCTTCTATGTCCCAAGCGTTGTGCTTGGGGCTGGGCACACCACAACACTCAGGGCAGGGAGCTCCTGTCCTCTTGGAGCTTAGCTTCTAATGGACAAGAGCCAAAGCAAGCAGACAAATCAACTTTTAAACATTGCAAGTTGGTCAGGCATAGTGCCTCACGCCTGTAATTCCAGCACTTTGGGAGGCCAAGGTGGGTGCATCATTTGAGGCCAGGAGTTCAAGACCAGCCTAACTAACATAGTGAAACCACATCTCTACTACAAATACAAAAATTAGCCAACGTGACAGCTCATGCCTGTAACCCCAGCTACTTGGGAATCCGAGGCAGGAGAATTGCTTGAACCTGGGAGATGGAGGTTGCAGTGAGCCGAAGTCATGCCACTGCACTCCAGCCTGGGTGACAGAGGGAGACTCTGTCTCAGAATAAAATAAGTAAAATAAGAAAACTGCAAGCTATGAAAAGCGCTGAAAAGGAAACCAACAAAAGACTGGTGTATTAGTCCGTTCTCACACTGCTATGAAGAAATACCCGAGACCGGGTAATTTATAAAGGAAGGAGGTCTAATTGACTCACAGTTCTGCACTGCTGGGGAGGCCTCAGGAAACTTACAATAATGGCGGAAGGCAAAGAAGAAGCAGGCACTTTCCTCACAAAGCAGCAGGATGAAGCGAGGGCAACAGGGAAAATGGCGGACATTTATAAAACCAACAGATCTCGTGAGACTCACTCACTATCGCGAGAACATCATGGGGGAACTGCCCCGGTGATTCAATTACCTCCACCTGGTCCCACCCTTGACACGTGAGGATTGTGGGGATTATAATTCAAGATGAGATTTTGGATACGGACACAGCCAGACCATATCAACTGGGATAACTAATAAAAGGGGCACTCACTGGCTCCTTAAACTGTGGCCAGGGGTGGCCTCTCTGATGAGGTGCGGGTTAATCTGAAGCCTAACCAGGAGAAGGAACAGCAGGAACCAGCCACAGGAAACCCAGCAGGGAGGAGCTGACAGGGCAGAAGGCACGGCTCAGCCGAAGGTGCTGACATGGGCAAGTGCTAAGTGTTCTAGAAACATAAATGAGGCCGGGCGCGGTGGCTCACGCCTGTAATCCCAGCACTTGGGGAAGCCCAGGCGGGCGGATCACAAGGTCAGGAGATCGAGACCATCCTGGCTAACACGGCGAAAGCCCATCTCTACTAAAAATACAAAAAAAAAAAGAAAAATAGCCGGGCGTGGTGGCGGGCGCCTGTAGTCCCAGCTACTTGGGAGGCTGAGGCAGGAGAATGGCGTGAACCCGGGAGGCGGAGCTTGCAGTGAGCCGAGATCGCGCCACTGCACTCCAGCGTGGGCGACAGAGCGAGACTCCGTCTCAAAAAAAAAAAAAAAAAGAAACATAAAGGAGGTCACTGTGGTTAAACCAAAGTGATCCAAGGAACAGGTGGGAAAGAAAGGCTGGAGAGACAGGCGGGGACCAGGCGAGACTTTTATTGTATATGCAAATAGAAGCCTTTGAAGTGAAATGCCTAACCTTGTTTTTACTTCAACTCATTATTTTGAATTTTGGCCTGCTTGTCTCTTTAAATCACCTAGCCTTGCTTCTCACGTAAATAAGACCCTCTCTAGCTAGGAAAGCCGGACAAACTCCAATTGACCCCTTAATTTACAAGACACTAGGGCTCCTCACCCAACCCCCTTTCGTGAGGAGTTGGCCTGGGTAAACAGATCCTCAGCATTTCAAAGGAGCCCAATTAACTGATAAGGTACCAACACCAACAATGTATGAAGTTCCGCAGGAATTCTCTCCAAGAGATAACAACATAAAACCTTGAGTTCCTGTCTGGCATAGACCCTATATCTAATTATAATGAAAGATTTAGAACCTTGCACCCGGTACCGTTGCTCTTCTTGTAACCATTTGTCTTTTAGTTGTTTATCACTCTGTAACCATTTTGATTCTTTTGATTCTTGCATGTTTTTACTTCTGTAGAATTACTACATTTGAGTCCCCCTCCCCTTCCTAAACCTAGGTATAAAAGTTAATCGAGCCCCTTCCTCGTTGCCGAGAGAATTTTGGGCATTAGCCGTCTCTTTGGCCGCCGGCTTAATAAAGGACTCTTAATTCGTCTCAAAGTGTGGCGCTTTCTTAACTCGCTAGTGGGTTCAACAGAAGGCTTCTATTATACTGGGAGAGTGTTGGACTTTTAGTCTTAGAATGTTCTCTTGGCTGCGGGGGGGAGAACAGGCTAGAGGCAACCAGCATCCAGGACATAAATGACAAATTGTGAAGCCAGGACACCTGGGTTCAAATGACAGGTCCTATACCTTTTCCTATGTGCCAGATGCTACGATTTGCACATTAACAATAAGGCAAATTCACTTTAGGAGACCGAGGCAAGAGGATCGTTTGAAGCTAGGAGTTCAAGACCAGCCTGAGCAAACATAGTGAGACCCCATCACTACAAAAAATAAGAAAAATTAGCCGGGTATGAAGGCACATGTCTATAGTCCTAGCTACTCAGGAAGCTGAGGCAGGAGGACCATTTGAGCCCAGGAGTTTGAAGCTGCAGTGAGCTATGATACCATCACTGCACTCCATCCTGGGCAACAGAACGAGACCCCATCACAAAAAAAAAAAATAGTAAGGCAAGCTAAGGTGGGTGGGTAGAAAGAACTGGTAAGACTTGTTCAGATTTTCAGGGTTAACAGAGTCCGTGTTACATTTTTAAACACAAAGTTAAATAGAAGTGAAAAGGATGACTCTCCGGAGCTTGTTTTTCCTACCTGAGATAGCAAGGAAATAGCATGTACTCATTTACTTCCAAAGAGTGGGGCAGAAATGCAGGTTAAAAACTCTGTGGAAGGCTCTCTTCTCTTCTCCTCCCATAAACCTCACCTCTACCAGCCTTGGGTCAAATGTACCTGAAAGCTCTGATAAGGAAAGGGCTGCAAGCTCCCAGGGATCTATCTGCAGCAGGGCAGCTGTACTGCACAGCAGGGCATCACCCCCATCGAAGTCCTGCAAACAGCACCCCTGGAGTGGTGGACAGGCAGACCCTGATGAGGACCCAGACATGAGGTTCCGCGGGAGAGACAGGTGGGAAACCACGTGGAAGGGTTTGACGACTGGATGGCAAGAGAGGAAGAGGCAGGTCTTGAGAGCAGTTTAAAGAAAGTGGGCTGTGAGAGGGACAAGAGGAGCTAATGATTCAACACAGCTGTGGGAATAGAGATCATTTTTTAAGTTGGGAGACACTTAAGAATGTCCAGATCAGGGATAGCCAATCTTTTGGCTTTCCTGGGCCACATTGGAAGAATAAGAACTGTCTTGAGGCTGAGCAGTGGCTCACGGCTGTAATCCCAGCACTTTGGGAGACTGAAGCGGGCAGATCACCCGAGGTCAGGAGTTCAAGACCAGCCTGGCCAACATGGTGAAACCCTGTCTCTACTAAAAAAAGAAAAAACTACAAAAATCAGCCAGGCATGATGGTGCGCGTCTGTAATCCCACCTACTCGGGAGGCTGAGGCAGGAGAATCGCTTGAACCCGGGAGGCGGAGGTTGCAGTGAGCTGAGATTGAGCCATTGCATTCCGGCCTGGGTGACAAAGTGAGACTCCATCTCAAAAAAAAAAGAACTGTCTTAAGCCACACATAAATACACTAATACTAACAATAGCTGATGAGCTAATATATATATATATATAGAGAGAGAGAGAGAGAGAGAGAGAGCAAAAAAATCTCGTAATGTTTTAAGAAAGTTTATGAATTTTCATTGAGCCGCATTTAAAGCTGTCTTGGGCTGCATGCAGCCCACAGGCCACACATTGGATAAGCTTTGTCTAGATTCTGATCAGGAGAATCCCAGAGAATTCTCAAAAAATCAAAAGGCATGAGAAAAACTAGCATATCAGTGAGATTTTAATTTGTATATCCTTGATGCCCAGCGCATTAGTCACAGTTCTCCAAAGAAACAGAACCAAGAGGAGAGATGGATAGATAGAGATTATATTGATATGCAAAGAGATTCAGTAGAGGGAACTGGCACGTGCGATTGTAGAAGCTAAGTTCCAAAATCTGCAGTTGGGCAAGCTAGATACTCGGGAGAGCCAATGGTGTTGTTGTAGTCCAAATGCCAGCAGGCTTGAGACCCAGGAAGAGCCAATGTTTCCATTTGAGTCCAAACCCAGGGGAAAAAAACCTGATGTCCCAGCTTGAAGATAGTCAGGCAGGAGGAGTTCCTCTACTCACAGGAGGGCCAGCCTTTTTGTTCTATTCAAGCCTTCAACTGATTGGATGAGACCTACCCTCATGAGGAAGGGGAATCTGCTTTACTTCGTCTACCCAAATTCAAATGTCAATCTCTTCCAGAAGCAGACACACCCAGAATAATGTTTGGCCACATGTCTGGGTACAAGTTGACATATAAAATGAACCATCACAGCTAGTATGGTGGGAAATGTTTCCCTACGCTTAGGAGATACTTGTTTTTTCTTCAATGAATTGTAGCGTTGTATCCTCTGCCCATTCCATTAAGTCCTAGTGATTTTCTTTATCAAGAGATTTACCTTTTGCCGTCATGTATGTCAGAAAGATTTGGTCAGCTTGTCTTTCAGCATTTTTTTTTTTTTTTTGCAACAGGGTCTCGCTCTGTTGCCCAGGATGGAGTGCAGTGGTGCAAACACAGCCCACTGCAGCCTCAATCTCCTAGGTTCAAGCGATCCTCCTACCTTACCCTCCCAGCTAGAACCACAAGCTTATGCCACCATGTCCGGCTAATTTTTTCTTATTATTTTTTATAGAGACAGAGTCTTGCCACATTGCCCAGGCTGATATTAGACTCCTGGGCTCAAGCAATCCTCCTGCCTTGGCCTCCCAAAGTGCCAAGATTACAGGCATGAGCCATAATGCCCAGCCTCTTTGGCCTCTAGGTGGGGGATATGTCTTGAAATGCAGGCATGTAAACATATTGTAAGCTAAATCTGTTGGTCTTTTTTCTTAGCGGTTCTACCCAAAGTCATGGATAAAGGCCTCTTCATCTGGAAATCAAATACTTTTTTAATACTTTCTTCCAGAATTTTATTGTTTAATTTTTTAGTTTCAAATGTTTCACCCATCTAGTTTTTATTTTTTTGGACTCTTGAATGAGATACATATCTAAACTGACTGTTTTCCAAATAACCAGATTTACAGATAGCATTTACTGAATAATCCATCCGTCTTCTATTGATATGTGACCTTTCATTTTTCATGGACTGAGTTTTAGTTAGGACTATCTATTTCATTCCATTGATTTGTCTGTCTAGTCGTATGCCAGTAACATGCGGCTTTTATTATTGTAGCTTTATAATGCATTTTAATACCTGGTAAGGCAAACCTTCTTTCATATCAGTTTAGCTCTTCTCCTCTTGTTGGACTGGATTGTTGTTTTTTCTTTTCCCATGTGCTTTAGAGTCAGTTTTATCCCTTTTTCCACTGACATCAGAGATGTGACCTTGACATTCACAGAGAGTTATGTTTTGTGCCAACATCACGGGGATTCTCGGCTTCCCTGAGATGGTCCCTAACCTGGTTACCCTCCTGGCTGTGAGCTGCTGGAGTTAGACTCACGCTGACCCACAGGGAAATACAGCCTCTTGTGGCTAAGAAAGAGGAGATAGGACCATGTGTTCCTTCCCCCCAACTACTTTAGTGTTTCTGCTAAATAGAAGTCCATTTTTATTCTTATAGGAGCTGAGCAGGGAGATGTTTTACACCCCAGTTTTCACCCGCCATGATCTATGTCCCTTTTACAAACTTATCTCTGGGTTTTTGCTCAGTTTATAAGCTAGGGGTGATCTTTCTTCCCTAAAGCCTCCTTCCACCACAGTCTGGAGGAACCTTGAGATTTCCTGCCAATGATTTAAAGGGCTATAACACTCGCAGGCTAGATTTGTTTTAGTGTCCATAAAACTCAAAAATTTCATAAAACAATTGGTGAAAATAAAATTACCAAAAAATGATATAGTGCCAGCAGACTGTATAATAGTTACGCGAGAAATGGAGACTATGATTCACTGGGGGATAAAAATGACAATGTATTTATTGCAGTGCACTGACAAGAAACTAATTTGTCCTTTTTACTTTTGAGACAGGGAAAGAATTCCGATTTTTCTCCTCTTGCGCTGACTCTGACAGGGGAGCAGGAGGTGTTGGCAAATGATTCTCAGGTTTGGGGCTTGTGTGCATGTGTGTTCATGTGTGCACTATCACGAGGGGTTTCAGTAAAAACACAACTGTGTTCTGTCTCACCATGGCCTAGATCTTTTTGAGCCTTGAAAAAGTTTCCTCAACCTATAATATATTTGTATGCATATATGTAAGTTTGTGTAATGCATGTATGTGTGTGAGTGTGAATGTGCGTATGTGAGAGGGTTGTGTGTGTACGTAGGTACACGTATGTGCACGCATCTGTGTTTGTGTTCATGTATTTTGTCTGGCCATTATTGGCAATGGTTGAAGAAGATAGGTTATAGGAAAATGAATATTGTTTTACCAAGGAGACGTGTGCTCTCCTTGTGTAAAACACGGCTGGGTGTGGTGGCTCACACCTATAATCCCAGTACCTTGGGAGACTGAGGTGGGAGGCTCACTTGAGCCCAGGAGTTCGAGACCAGCCTGGGCAACATAGCAAGACCCACCCCATCTTTACAAAAAATTTAGAAATTAGCCAGTAGCAGTGCACACCTGTAGTCCTGTTACTCTGGAAGCTGACGTGGGAGGATTGCTTGAGTCTGGGAGGTCAAGGCTGCAGCAAGCTGTGATCACACCACTACCCTCCAGCCTGGGCAACAGAGCAATACCCCATCTCAAAAAAAAAAAGAAAAAGAAAAAAAGAAAGGGAAGGGAAGGAAGGGAAAGGGAAAGGGCACAACAGGCAAAATGAAAGAAATGAAAATTTCAACTGAGAGACAGTGATGGAAACTGGATCAGAGGTGGCTTGATGGTGAGGGGGGTGGGTGGGAGGTGACTGCAACAAAACTCCAGGGAACTTTCCAGAGTCATGGAAATGGTCTATGTTTTGGTTGGGGTGCAGATTACACAGATGTATACATTTGTCAAAGGTGGTTGAGCTATAAACTTAAAATATACAAATTTTATGTAAATTATACCTCAATAAAGTCAGTTTTTTTAAAAAAAACCTTTATGAAGGAGAAAGGGAGAGAAGGGAGAGAAGTTGCTTCTGACCTGAAGGGTAAGGGTCAAACCCAGCCTCTGGCATGCTGTGAAGTCCAGGGGGCAGTTCCTGAATGTATGACCAAATGAATGAATGAAATTGGGGCCAAACTTAATTCTCCCCAAAGACAAAGTCCACTGTGCAGGATGAAATAAGCCATGGAGAGTGGCCTTGGGGGGAGGTCTTAGTATACCCATTTTACAGATGAGGCAATTGAGGCTTAGAAAGCTCACTTGACTTGACTTGCTACGGGTCACACAACAAATGAGAGGCGATGAAAGAAAGTGACCCAGGCTCAGTTAACTACCCAAATTCATCATACCAATGATGGACGGTAGGATTCGCTTAGGATAACCCTGTTGGCTGCTCTGAGCCATCTCTGGACACAAAGCCTTAGATAGACTTGGTAGTGCCCACAGGGGAGGACGGTCCCCCCAACACAGCCTCTCAGGGCTGGGCTGGCCCCCCCTCCCCCTGGGTGGCTCCCACAGGAACACTGCTCTCAACACAGCCTGCTGGGATTCTGCAGAGATAAAATGAGGGGACTGTCAGAGGTGTGGGCAGGGTCAAGGGCCCCAACAGGGGAGGGGAGCCCCTGGAACCAGGACCAGCAGGAGCAGCCACGTCCCTGTACCTGAGGGTGAGAGGAGGAAGGGCAGCGTCATTAAGCCTGTGCCAGGGGAGCCGCAGGGAGGGCCGCCTCCAGGGAAGAGGGACACAGCTGTGGCAGGAGCAGGGGAACCGACCCCTGGCAGCTCTCCCCCATTTCTCTGATCCCAAGGGGGCTCCTAGGACCCACCCTGCCTGGAGCCCAGAAGCCCCGGCCCCCAGGAGTCAGCCTTCCTGGGGCACAGGACAGGGTGGAGATAATAGAGTGGACCGCACCCTGACGGAGTTGGAGCCTATGGAGGGAACTTGGCAACAGACCTCGCCTGGGTCCCCTGCCCTGATGGTAACCAAGGGAGATAGTATTTTGGAATGAGGTACAGGCAGATGAAATACACAACCTGCTCCAAGGTAGGCAAAAAGGTCATTCGGGGCACAGAGAGGATGCCCTGTCAGAGTTCCAACTCAGCTCAGTCCTCTGACCAACTCTCTGACCTGGCCTTAGAGAGGGTCAGAGACGACCTGCTTGGTGCCTGTGATGGTTAATTTTATGTGCCAACTTGAGTGGGCCATGGAGTGCCCAGATACTTGTTCAAACATTATTCTGGGTGTGTCTGTGAGGGTGTCTGGGGATGAGATTAACATTTAAATGGACAGACTGAGTTAAGTAGACTGTCCCCTACCACATATAATATGGGTGGGCCTCACTAATCAGTGGAAGGGCTGAATAGAAGAAAAAAGGCTGACCCTCCCCGCTGTAAAAGTGAATCTTTCCTCCCATCTAACCTCTTTCCAACTGGGACATTAACCTATTTTCCTGCCCTCTTCCTAGAATGGAAACATCAGTTCTTCCTGGGTGTCTCTCAGCATTCAGGCAGGAGCTCCAGCACCAGCAACCTGGGATCTCCGGCTTGCCAACTCACCCTGCAGACCTTGGGAGTTGTCGGCCCCCATCATCACAGGAGTCACGCCCCTAGAATCAATCTGTTTCCACGTGTATACATACATCCTATTGGTCCTGCTTCTCCGGAGGACCCTTATACACTGCTTCTTCTTCAGTGGTTAGGAAAAGAACAAGGTTTGGTGAGGCCAGAGCAAAATTTCCTACCCCAGGTGACCAAAGCAAAGTGTCAGAGCCAAACCTGGGGCTGGATGAGTGAGTGAGTTCCCAATACTGGAAGTAAAAGATGCCAGGAAGGAGACAGAGACAAGGTAGGGTCTGAGGTCAGTCTCCATGGGTCCTCTCTGCCTGGTCTCCATTCATCTTTGCTCTGCTTTTAGTACCCCAATTTCATTCCGAGGACCACCCCTCTCCCACGTTCAGGCTGTGTGGTTTGAGCTGGGCAGGGCCAACCCTCAGGGTGAGCACACATACATGCCCAGCCAGGCAAATTGCCACAACCTGCTGGGCCAGTGACTGGTTCATACCAGCGAGTCAGTCCTGAGGCTGTTGCTGGAACTGTCCTGAAAATAAAGGTCTTCTTTGCTCTGAGGTTGTTCAGCATGAAAGTCTAGGGTTGCAGCAGCTGTGTAGACTAAGACTCAAGAACACAGAGCCAGGAGCAGTGGCTCAGTCTGTAATCCCAGAGACTTGGTAGGCTGAGGTGAGAGGATGCCTTAAACCCAGGAGTTGGAGGCCTCAGTGAGCTATGATCGCATGACTGCACTCCAGCGTGGGTGACAGAGTAAGACCTCGTGTCAAAAAAAAAAATTCATAAAAAACTTTTCAAAGAACTCGAAAAGGAAAGGAGCATTGAAAGATAAAGCACAGCTGACTCCTGACACCACTGGCCAATCTCCTGGATCCAGCGCTTCCTGAAGGCGGATGTATCTCTAAGTGTCTCATTACACAAGTCAATAAAGTCCTTACAAATACAGAGTCCAGAGCTCAGAGAACAAAAGCAGAAACAGGGCTGGATTGAAGCAAAGGGTAGGGGTAAGGAGAAAAGGCAGGGAGGAACCAGTCCTGAGGGATGACCTTGAGTGGGTAGGGGCTTGGAGGGGAGGGGTGGGACATGGACTGTCCTCACAGAGTCTCAGGATGCCCAACATCCAACTTCCTAAGGAAACACAGCCTTCAGAGGACACACTCTGCCTCTTTTCCCAGAAAGCGACCTCTTGTAGCTGAGTTTCTACCTGCCCTTCTGGAAGTTCTACATGCAGGTATCATTAGGTATCATTAGTGCCTCAGAGCCAACCCCGGACAGGAGACTAAAGCTGCTGTATTTGTTACTCAAATGCCAGAGGCACTCATTATCCCCAGTGAACTTTACAGAAAAAATGCTGTGTGTCATTCTTCCTCGTCCCCCTCCCTCCTGCACCATCTCCTCACCCAGCCGCCGTATGTACATCCTCTGAGCTTCATCAGCCTGACTGCTTAAATGTCTCTTAAACCCACCCACACTTCTCTCCATCCCCACCACCTCCCCCTAGTCCAAACTCCATCATCCCTCCCTGGACCATGTCAAGACCCTCATGCACAAGTTTATTCAAAGCAGAGGGACTGGGACCCTACACAAGGGGCTCAAAAACTCTCCAGTTCAAGAGCTCTGAGCTGAGAAACCTGACTTCACCCTTGGCCCAAGTTTGTCCTGGGGGTGGACAGTCTGGCCCCCTGGGCAGTGCAGTGAGCAGCTCTAAGCAGGGAGAGGAGTGAATACCTGCAAGGCAGTGGCTCCCAGCAGGAGGAGGGAGTCAAACTGCTTTGGGCTGGAGCCCCACACAGACTCTGGGAGGACACATTGCCCTCCACTCTCTTAACAGAAGGTTTCAACATGAGGCTGGTTCACAGGGCAGGACATCTGCCCTTTTTTTTAGACAAAAACGGGATCATGCTGTGTTGCACAGCCAGGTCTCGAACTACTGGGCTCAAGTGATCTTCCTGCCTGTGCCTCCCTAAGTGCTGGGATTACAGGCATGAGCCACCACTCCTGACTTCATCTGCCTATTTTGATCTGCAGCAGGCTTCATATGGGGACTGAAACCCACCCCCCCACCTCAGTCCCACCACCCTCACACACACACACACATGCACACACACACACAGCTGCGCATTGCCCAGTGCTGCTGCAGTGTACAGGGTCCCAGGTCATCAACATCCGGCTCTGGGTGTGGGGAGGGGACAAAAGGACCTGAAATTGCAGGTTGGGAAGGGAGTGGAAAGGGCAGGTGAGCTCTAAGGAGGAAGAGGTTGGGCTTGCCCATCTCGGGGATGTGTAGGCTGGGTCTGCAATGTTCATAGACATCCCAGCCCTGAGACCACAGAGGAGAAAGGGCTTGGAAGGAAAATCAGATCCCACAGGGAGACCATATTTCGCCAGGTCAGATGCCCAAAAAGGAGAAAGCTCTCAGCATCTGCCCCTCTAGAGAGTCTCAGGCATCTCCACCTCCAGCCACACCCTAAGTAAAGGCTCCTCCTCTCTGAGAACCTGAGGATTCCTGTTCCTCCTCAAGCTTCAGGATGTGAATCTGGAATCCTGGTTGGAAGATCTGGAGTGAAGTGTTCCTCCCCCATCCCACAGCAGAGAGAGATTCTTTTCTAGGCAAAATAGCCTTAGCTCCAATGACAGGACCAAGAGAATAGAACACCTGGGTCTTTAGAACCTGCAAAACCCACTTTCTCTGACACTCAATTTCTTTGGCTGAGCAAAAGCCACGAAAAAAAAGCTGATCTTGTACAGCTAGTCCAGCTGAATGTGAGCCTATTTATGTGTACACCCTGT
Source organism: Nomascus leucogenys (assembly GCF_006542625.1). Taxonomy (NCBI): domain Eukaryota; kingdom Metazoa; phylum Chordata; class Mammalia; order Primates; family Hylobatidae; genus Nomascus; species Nomascus leucogenys. Next base: position 24,979,226 of record NC_044393.1, read on the forward strand.
GTGGTAGGCAGCCTCTGAGATGGTCCCCAGTGATCCCCCCACTCCTTTCACACTTCATGTAATCCCCTCTCCTTTCTCCTTGAGTGTGGGCTGGATCTCGTGACTTTTTCTAACAAATATGGCAAAAATAATGGGATGTCACTCCTGCAATAAGGTTACAAAAAGACCATTGCTTCTCTCTCTCCCTCCCTCTCTCTCTCTCTCTCACTCTGTCTCACTCTGCAATGTTGTAAGCTTGCCATATGGAAAATCCCACATGGCAAGGAATTGAGGGAGACCCCCCACAACCAATCACCATCAAGGAACAGAATCCTGACAACAACCTGTGAGTGAAAATGGAAGTGGATACTCCCTCAGTTGAGTCTTCAGATGAGACTGCAGCCCCAATAATATGACAGTAACCTCATGAAAGACCTTGAGCCAAAGACATTCAGCTACGCCATGCCCTGAATCCTGAGCCACAGAAACTATGAGATAATAAATGTTTGTGTGTTAAGCTTCTAAATTTTGGAGTAATTTGTAACAGCAACAGATAACTAACTAATACTTTTAGTACACAGAGCCATCAATCCTATGTGTATGTCTGTGGTATATGCTTTTGCTGTGTGTGTACATCATCTGTGTGTATGCTGAGTATTTAGTGAATAATGAGTTAGGCACTGCAACAATAATGCTGCATAACAAATCACCCCAATACTCACGAGACTTAAAAACAACTGTAATTGCTCACAGGTCTGTGAGTCAGCAGGGCTCACGCATGTGTCTGTGGTCAGCTAAAGGTTAGGAAGGGCAGCTCTACTGGTCTTGGCTGGACTCTCTCATGTATTTGCAAGTCAGTTGGCTATAAGATGGTGTAGGATGACTGCAGCCAGGATAACTGGGCTGTTCTCCCCCTAGTCTCTAATGGTCCTTCATCCTCCAGCAGCCTAGCTCAGCCTTGTTCATGTGCAGCTGGGCACAGTTCAAGCTGTCTTGAGGCCTAGGCTCAGAACGGACTCATTGTCCCTTCCACTTCATTCTATTGCCCAAAGCAAGTTTCAAGTCCAGTCCAGGTCAAGAGGGTAGGGGAATAAACTTTATCTTCTATTAGGAGGAACTGCAAAGTCACATTGAAAGGGCAAGGATTCCCGCAGGGACAAATGAGTGGGGACATTTTTGCAATCTACCCCAGCTACTAAAATGTGCAGTGTGCATATCTTCCATACTATCCAAACCCTATGCCTTCATCTCAGGTGTCTCTGGCTTAGGTCAGCACTCTGATTTTACAGTCTATTTTTTGGTTCTCATAACAATGTGTACAATGTTCACATGCAGGCCTGCTCAGAAGTTGCCTACACATGTGCTCAGGCCCTACACTCAGAGCCCCATGAAGACAAACACATTTGATAGCTACATATTCAATGTGTACCCACCCAGCTTTTCCTTGCTTTGTCTACAATGTGCACACACAGCCACATGTTATCATATGAGTGCATGCAAGCAGGCATACCTAGGTTGCCTAGTCTAGTCAAAGTGGGCACACACATTCAGACACATGCAGACGTGTGCACATACCATTTTAGGAGCTGTACACAGTGAGCACACAATAACCACAGACACACTCACAGGATTGTGGCTCTGGACAAAGCCACTCTGAGAGGTCTGCTTGCTACATGCACACATTCCCACACCCCAAACCCACATGCACATGCAATTCCAGGTCGGTAACTCCAGATCAGTGTGTGAATCCACAAACAGAACCACTCGGGAACTGTTGAATTCATCTCCACTGGGCGGTTTTCTGCTTCCAAAAAGATAAATGTCCTCCTCTCAAAGATAAGCTGCCAGCCCCACAAATCACTGCTCCTCTGCTCCTGCACCCTCCCACCCCCCGACCCTCCCCCATCACTCACCCAAAAGGAAAATGCAAAGAGTAATAATAATTAGACAAGGACAAATCACTGGGCTGAGTTGGGGATGGCTCCACTTAATAAAGGGCTGTTTCCCTGGCAACCAGGGCAGGTGCTGGGCGGCGGGTGGTCCTCGGAGGCCCACTAGAGGTGGGTGCAGAGAATGCAGCCCAAGGCTCAGCCCCTCCTCCATGTCCAGCAGAAGTTTAACGAACCCCCAATCTAGGGAATTAGGCAAGTCCAACCCCAATCCTGGGAACACCCATAAATTTTGCTCTGGAAGCTCACATGCAGTGGAAGGGAGACTGACGACAATCTGTCATGTCTTATATTCCACACTAAAAGGTGCAAAGCTTATCATATTTTTGCAAAAACTTATATTTTACTTTAAAAAGTTAAAATTTCTGAGGCTGGGCACAGTGGCTCACGCCTGTAATCCCAGCACTTTGGGAGGCCAAGATGGGCAGATCACCTGAGGTCAGGAGTTCAAGACCAGCCTGACCAACACGGTGAAACCCCGTCTCTACTAAAAATACAAAAATCAACCAGGTGTGGTGGCAGGTGCCTGTAATCCCAGCTACTTGGGAGGCTGAGGCAGGAGAATCGCTTGAACCTAGGAGGCAGAGGTTGCAGTAAGTGGAAATCTCGCCACTGCACTCCAGCCTGAGAAACAGAGTGAGACTCCATCTCAAAAAAAAAAAAAAAAGTTAAAATTTCTAGAGCAAATATGTTATTCCTAAATACTATTACAAGTGCTTGTTTTAAAAATTTTAAATAAGGCCAGACACTGTGGCTCATGATTGTAATTCCAGAGCTTTGGGAGGCCAAGGTGGGAGGATCACTTGAGACCAAGAGTTCAAGACCAGCCTGGGAAACATAGCAAGACCCTGTCTCTACCAAAAATAACTCAATAAAAATTAGCTGAGTGTGGTGGGGTGGCTCATGTCTATAGGTGGCTCATATCTATAGTCCCAGCTGTGTGGGAGGCTGAGGCAGGAAGACTGCTTGAGCCTTGACGTTTGGAGTTGCAGTGAGCTACGATTCCCCCACTGCACTCCAGTCTGAGACTGCACTCCAACAGAGCAAGGCCCTGTCTCAAAAAAAAATTTTTTTTCAATAATATAAAGTAAGTATTTTTAAAAAGTGAAAGTTTTTCTCCTGTAGGCCCAGCTCTACTCCCGTGAGGTGGCACCATTAGCCATCTCTAGAACTTTCTCTTTTTTTCCCCGCCCCGATACAGAGTTCCGCTCTTGGCACTCCAGGCTGGAGTGCAATGGCGTGATCTTGGCTCACTGCAACCTCCACCTCCCAAGTCCAGGTGATTCTCCTGCCTCAGCCTCCCAAGTGGCTGGAACCATAGGCACACACGACCACGCCCAGCTAATTTTTTCTATTTTTAGTAGAGATAGTGTTTTACCATGTTGGCCAGGCTGGTCTCGAACTCATGACTTCAGGTGATCCACCTGCCTCGGCCTCCCAAAGTGCTGGGATTACAGGCATCAGCCACCATGCCTGGCCAGCCAGCTCTAGAACTTTCTATGGCACATTCAAAATAGAGACACACCTAGCAAAGTAATAATAGAGCTAACTCTTACATAGCACTTACTATATGTCAGGCACTGCTCTAAGCACTTTCTAACCATTAGCTCATTTAATGCTCAGAATAACTCTGTAAGATAGATATTGTCATATCCCCACTTTTCAGATAGAGATCTGAGGCACAGGGAGGTTAGGTAACTTACCCAGGGTTCCATAGCCAGTGAGTAGCAAATCCAGGATCCAAACCCAGGCAACCTGGCCCAGAACCCAAACTCATCTCCCACACTCTGCTGTCTGTGATCATCCCTAAGATGCTGATGTTCACCTTGTTTTATGCTTTTCTTTATAGAAACCTCGATTCCCTGAGGCAATAGACCTGAAGAGTCTGGGAGGGGAAGGGTTCCAAGGCTTGTTAAAGCGGAGGGGGTGGGGGGCCAGGTGGGGAGGTGGGGGAGCTGCAAGCCAGGGATGCTGAACTGCACTCCTCCATGGCAGCCGGGAGGGCCGTGGGGTGCTGGGGGAGGCCTGTATTGACTGCCACAACAACAGAGCCTCATGAAGAGCCCCTCGTCCTGGCTGGGCATAGAGGAAGTGCAGCTGCCCAGCTTCAGATAGGTCATGTGGTTCAGGATCACCTGGAGAGGCCATCTGGATGGAAAATCAGCCTCTCCTCCCATTTTGCTGGGCCATGTTGGTCTTGGGGGGGTCTCCTAGTTTTCTAGCAGAGGAAGGACAGCCCCCAGAAGGACTGGCAGACACTGGGAGCAGCTGGGGCTGTGTACTGAGTCGTTCTTCATGGGCGCCCCAACCTGCACCCATTCTCTGCCCCTCTTAGCCCTGCTCTGCTCCCCGGGGCTGATCTCAGAAGGCAGCACCCCTGAACCCCCTCAGCCTTGGCTCCTGGCTGAGTCCAGCCAGCGGGAGGCCACCCAGGGGTGGGTGGAAAGAAAGACAGGGAAGGGGGACTGTTCTCTGGTCCCTTCTCTGCCTCTCCTCAGTTTGGCTCTTCCCTCTGGCTCCTGCAGCCTCAACAAGAGCAGTCACACCCCCAAGAGGGTGACCACTGGTTCCTGGGGAGTCATAACCTTACATATTGCAATAATTTGTGACCCTTCAAAGAGCCACAGCACAGGGCCAGGCATGGTGGCTCATGCCTGTAATCCTAGCACTTTGGGAAGCCGAGGCGGGAGGATCACTTGAGGTCAGGAGTTCAAGACCAGTCTATGATACTTTGCTCTAGCAGCCTGAGCTAAGACAGATTTCATCTTAACTTGATTACATCTGCAAAGACCCTATTTCCAAATAAGGTCCCATTCACAGATAATGGACTTGAACATATGTTGGATGGTGACACAGTTCAACCCGCAACAGGGTGTCATGATGAAAAACAGGTTGAGGCTGGGCATGGTGGCTCACACCTGTAATCCCAGCACTTTGGGAGACTGAAGTGGGTGGATCACTAGAGGTTAGGAGTTCAAGACCAGTCTAGCCAACATGGTGAAACCCCATCTGTACTAAAAATACAAAAATTAGCCAGATGTGGTGGTGGGTGCCTGTAATCCCAGATACTCTGGAGCTGAGGCACAAGAATCGCTTGAACCTGGAAGGCAGAGGCTGCAGTGAGCCAAGATCACGCAACTTCACTGCAGAGTGAGACTCCGTCTCAAAGAAGAGAGAAGAGAGAAACAGAAAGAAAGAAAGACAGAAAGAAAGAAAGAGAGAGAGAGAGAGAAAGAAAAGAAAAGAAAGAAGGAAGGAAGGAAGGAAGGAAGGAAGGAAGGAAGGAAGGAAGGAAAGAAAGGAAAGAAAGAAGAAAGAGAAAGAACGAACAAAAGAAAGAAAAGAAGGAAGGAAGGAATGAAGCAAGAAAGGAAGGAAAGAAAGGAAAAAAGAAAGAAGAAAGAGAGAGAGAAAGAGGGAAAGAACGAAAGAAAAATAAAAGAAAAGAAAGAAAGAGAAAGAAAGAAAGAAGAAAGAAAGAAAGAAAGAAAGAAAGAAAGAAAGAAAGAAAGAAAGAAAAAGAAAGAGGAAGGAAGGAAAGAAAGACAGGTTGAGAAACACTGATGTGTGCTTACAGCGCAGGCAGGGACCTCCGCTTTCCCCTCTTCTCCCTCCTGTCCCTTCAGCCCCAGAGGCAGCAACAGCTTCCTGCTGCCCTAGTGCCTGGGTGTCTCAGCATTTCTTATTGGTTCCTTTCATCCTGGCCACCCTTGTATAAATAATCTCTTCATTATATTATCTTAAATAGAACCCTAGCATTGTTATAAGCATTTTGTGTAAATCTTTTTCCTGCCAGAATCTTGACTGATTCATTTTGATTTCAAAAAATAATGATGTCTGTTACTGAGGACTAGGGAAAAAAATAATGATAGGGCACACTGAGAACTTGATGCTGCAGGTGGGGCTGTAAATTGGTACAACCACTTTGGAAGAAAGTCTGGCAGTATCTAGTCCAGCTGAAGACATGGAAATTCTTTAGCCAAAGTTTCCTCTCCTGGATATTTATCTCCTGGTTTCCTCTCCTAGAGAAATGTGGGCCCAACTATTTCAGGAGATATGTAATAAGAATGCTTCAGCCATCGGCCGGGCACAGTGGCGCACACCTATAATCTCAGCACTTTGGGAGGCCAAGGCAGGCGGATCACTTGAGGTCAGGAGTTTGAGACCAGCCTGGCCAACATGGTGAAACCCCATCTCTACTAAAAAACAAAACAGAACAAAACAAAAAAATTAGCCAGTCATGTTGACACCCACCTGTAGTCCCACCTACTCATGAGGCTGAACTAAGAGAATCGCTTGAACCCGGGAGGCAGGGGTTACAGTGAGCCAAGATGGGGCCACTGCACTCCAGCCTGGGTGACAGAGTGAGACCCTGTCTCAAAAAAAAGAATGCTTAGGACAAATACCTAATGCATGCGGGGCTTAAAACCTAGATGACAGTTTGGTAGGTGCAGCAAACCACCACGGCACATGTATACCTATGTAACAAACCTGCACGTTCAGCACATGTATCCCAGAACTTAAAGTAAAATAAAAAGAAAGAATGCTTCAGCCAGCATTGTTTGCAATAGCCAAAACCTAGAAACAACCCAGAATTATAGCCATTGCATTATTATTATTATAGCCATACAACGGAATAATATTCAGCAAGAAAAATGAACTTCAGCTGCACACAAAAACATGAATGGCTCCCCCAAAAATATAATGTTAAATGAAAAAGGTAAGGCACAAAAGAATATGCGTGTATTAGTTCACTTAGATAAAATTCAAAACAGTCCAAACCCAACTATGTTGTTCAGGGATACATACTTAGGAGAGGAAAATTACAAAGAAAAGCAAGGATTCTACCTGGCTTTTCTTACTTTTCTACTTAAATTTCTGACAAGCACTCTTTATAAGTGCCAAAGTCATGAAAACACAAGAAGAGACTAAGAAAGAGTCATGGATGGAAGATACTAAGGAGAAATGATAACTAAATCCAATATGGGATCCTGGAGTGGATCCCGGAACAGAAAGAGAATATTCATAGGAAAACTGGCGACATCCATAAAGTCTGTAGTTCGGTAAATAGTGTCGGACCAGTGTCAATCTCTGAGTTTTGATAAACATGCTGTGGTTATGTAAGATGTTTCCATTAGGGGAAGGCGAGTGAAGGGTATGTGAGTATACAAAGGGCATACAGAAATTCTCTGTTTTATTTTTGCAACTCTTCTATCAATCTAAAATTATTCAAAATAAAACGATTTTTTTTTTTTTGAGATGGAGTCTCGTTCTGTTGCCCAGGCTGAAATGCAGTGGCGCGATCTCAGTTCACTGCAAGCTCCGCCTCCCAGGTTCACGCCATTCTCCCGCCTCAGCCTCCCGAGTAGCTGGGACTACAGGCTCCTGCCACCACGCCTGGCTAATTTTTGTATTTTTTAGTGGAGACGGGGTTTCACCGTGTTAGTAAGGATGGTCTCGATCTCCTGACCTCATGATCCGCCCGCCTCGGCCTCCCAAAGTGCTGGGATTACAGGCGTAATAAAATGAGTTTTTAAAAGCAATGACTGTTACTATAAATGAAGAACAGTTACCTCTTGAGGGAGTTAATTGGGGAGGGCACACGAGGGGGCTTAGCACTGTTCAATGTCTAGGCCTGGGTGGTAGATACGTGGGTGTTTACTTTGTAAGTTTGAACTAGACATCTCTGTTGTATGCACTTTTCTGTATATTAGTTATCTCTCAAAATTTTTTACATGTTAAAAATAGATGAAGGCTGGGTGCAGTGGCTCATGCTTGTAATCCCAGGTCTTTGGGAGGCTGAGGTGGGTGGATCTCCTGAGGTCAGGAGTTCAAGACCAGCCTGACCAACTTGGTGAAGCCTCGTCTCTACTAAAAATACAAAAATTAGCTGGGTATGGTGGCAGCCGTCTGTAATCCCAGCTACTTGGGAGGCTGAGGCAGGAGAATCGCTTGAACCCAGGAGGCGGAGGTTGCAGTGAACAGAGATCATGCCACTGCACTCCAGCCTGGGCAACACAGAGAGAATCAGTCCCCCTCCAAAAAAAAAAAGATGAAAATAACTATCAGGCACAGTAGACACGTAGACTAGAAAATCACAGCTGTGGAAAGAGGAAAAAGAAGTAAGGAAAGCAAATATAAATCCTTATCTGGTAAAGAGAAAAAAGGGAGGGAGCTGAGAGGGAGGTCGCATTTCCTTTACCTCAAATGTCCAGTAAATTCATACCCATTCCATATATATAGGCCTTTTTACACAAATAAGATGCTACCACACACATTATTCTGCTCCCTGCACAATATATCGTGGGCATCTTCCACATCAGCACATACACGGAGCAGGGCGCATTGTTCATCCCACTGCACGGCATGGCATTGTGTGGCTCCGCCATCATTTATTCACTTGGTCCCCCATTGATGGATACTCAGGTTGTCTCCCTTGTCTCACGATGACATGCCAGGCTGCTGCTACGCACCCCCCTGCACTCGAGCTGGGTACACCTCGGCCAGGGTTTCCACAGACTCAAGACCCCTAAATGGAACAACGGGGCAAAGTCAGAAAGCTGTTATCAAGTATTGGCTGATGTGATGTGGGATTTTTATTTTCTGCTCTGTTGCTGGCATTTATTTATTTTTTACTATTTTTATTATGCTAATGTATATATAACATAACACTGGTCGTTTTAACTATGAAATGTACAGTTCATTCAGAGACATTAAATACATGCTTGCTGCTGCACAACCATCACCATTACCCATCTCCAAGACTTTTTACATCACCCCAAACAAAACCCTGTACCTGTTAAGCAATAACCCTCCATTTCCCCCTCCCTGCAGCCTTGGTAACCTCTATTCCACTCTCTGTCTCCATGAATTTGCCTGGTCTATATATTTCATATAAGGAGAACACAAAAGGACAAGTGTTGTATGAGCCCCATTGTTTTTTGGTTTTTTTGTTTGTTTGGTTGGTTTTAAGACGGAGTTTCACTCTTGTCGCCGAGGCTGGAGTGCGGTGGCACAATCTCGGTTCACTGCAACCTCCGCCTCCAGGTTCAAGCGATTCTCCTGCCTCAACCTCCTGAGTAGGTGGGATTACAGGTGCGCACCACCATGCCTAGCTAATTTTTGTATTTTAGTAGAGATGGGGTTTCGCCATATTGGCCAGGTTGGTCTCAAACTCCTGACCTCAGGTGATCCACCGGCCTCGGTCTCCCAAAGTGCTGGGATTAAAGGTATGAACCACCGTGCCCGGCCCCCACTGGTTTTTTTCTCCCAGAACTCACTCCAATTTAGGCACCCACCTGGCAGAAGAAGCGATGTGGAGCAGCATAGAGGAGGAAAGTGGGGATGTTCCTGGCTTTGAGGTTCGAGAGGTAAGATGCAGAAGAGTGCTTGTTGAGTGAGCTTTTCTTCCTGCAAAAAGGGAATCAAAACAAGGGAAACATTCTAAGCTGGAGGGAGGAGGTCGAGAACAGAGTGGGGAGAGGGAGCTGATGAAGGTCTCCAGAGAAGGGCCATGTGGGTTGCTATGCTGCTCAGGTAGGTGCTGAGTATGGGATGGGGGAGATGGTGCCTTGAATGAGTTTGGAGATCTGAAAGTAGAGGTGACCTGGGCCCCAGCTCCCATCTGCAATCTTCAGCCATGCTAGCAGAGATGGTGGGGGAGATACGCAGCCGCAGGCCACTCCCCTATATGTTCACAGCTCCAAAGTAGCACGGTGGAAGAGCTGAATGAGTGTGTGCACCTGAGAAGATCAGAAAAGTGAGCTGGGACCCACACCGGAAAGGCTCTCAGTTCTGCACAGTAAGGAGCAAATGGCACAGATAACACAGATAACCCTGGTCCACAGACACCTTCACCAGCACCACTGTTGCAGTGAGGGGTCACAGCCTAGCAAGGACTCACTACATAAGCACCCCCAAATACAGTGCCCCACCCCCCAGGAAGCAAGGAAAGGTTCTTTACTAAGGTAAAGCAAAGATCCCCCAGGAAGGAAAGTAAGAAAAGAGATCTTAATTGGCTGAAGACTCCCTCAAATGGCGAGTTTACCTTGAATTAACTAGAATTAATTTTCTACCTTCTGGTGGAAAGGTATGTATATTAGGGAGGTTGAGGGAGGTATTGAGACAAAAACCAAATTCAATTACAGAGTAACTAAAACTGACATATCTTGCCCACCTGAATTTCACTTTTTTTTTTTTTTTTTTTTTTGAGACAGAGTCTTGCTGTGTCACCCAGCCTGGAGTGCAGTGGCGCCATCTTGGCTCACTGCAACCTCCAACTCTTGGGCTGAAGCGATTCTCCTGCCTCAGCCTCCTGAGCAGCTGGGACTACAACCTGTGTCACCATATCCAGCTAATTTTTTTTTTTTTTTTTTTTTTTTTTTAGTAGAGACAGGGTTTCACCATACTGGCCAGGCTGGTCTCCAACTCCTGACCTCAGGTGATCCGCCCACCTCGGCCTCCCAAAGTGCTGGGATTACAGGCATGAGCCATCACGCCCGGCCGCCCACCTGAATTTTAGAGACTAAAAAACTCAAAACCACCATGCACATTTTGCATTTTACGTCATTTCCAAGTTGATATCCATTGGGGTTGGACCAATTTGTGCTCCCTTAATAAACACATCAGTGTGCCATTTCCCCACACCCACACCCGCATTTGTTGCCAACCTGAAAGGTATGCTTTTATTAAAAATAAAATAAAATAAGTCCACTTCTTTCTGACTGCACAATCGGTTACATCCACCACTCCATGGTATTATGAATTCTGTCCACAACGTCTCTTGGCACAGAAATGGGAAGAGAATATCACAGCAATTTTAATGAATTTGGAACAGCAAGTTCTTGGCTGGGAAAATAGTGTGGCTTATTGAGGGATGTTGTTCCCTTTGGGGATTGTGAACATCATGTTCAAGGCAATATCCAAATGGAAACGACCCTATCAGAAGAAAGCAGGGAGGGGGTGTGGTAGGGTGGCCCGCAAAGCTCACTGAGGGCAGAACCCAGAGGCTGGGGCCCCCAGAGCCCCAAAGATACCCCTGCCTGCCTGGCAGTCAGGCTCTCTTCCTCTTCCTCCTCCTCTCCAACAGACCCATATCCCCACCAACCATTGTCACCATCTCTCAGGCCCCTGGACAGCATCCTGGACTTTAGCTCTAGGTCCTCTGTCACCTCTCTAAACATGTACCTCTTTCTTTGCACCAGTGCAGAGAATCTCAGGGCTGGAGGGAGCCTCACAAATGGTCAAGTTCAACTACACAACAGATGCCAGTTGAAACTCCCTGGTGGCATATCAGTAATGGGGTGCTCACACCTCCCCAGCGCAGCCCACTCCATCCCTGAACCCCCTGACTGTATGGAGCCCTTTTCCTAAGGACCTAGAAGCTCAGAGGAAAGCTCACATTCCTCCAGGACACAGAGTGAGTAGGGACCCTCTTCCACATGACAACCCTCGTTTCTTCGAGGACGGCATCCTACCCCCCCAAGTATGAGTTCCCCAGGGCTGCTGGACCAAATGGCCACAAGCTTGGTGGTGTCAAACAACAGACATTTCTCCTTCTCACACAGTTCTGAGAAGGAGGGCAGTCTGAAATAGAGGTGTTGGCAGGGTTGGTTCCTCCTGGAGGGTCCAAGAGAGAACCTGTCCCATGCCTGTCTCTGAGCTGCTGCAGCCGCCCGCAATCTTTGGCATTCCCGGCTTGCAGCTGCACCTCCCCAGTCTCTGCCTCTGTCTCCACAGCAGCTTCTCCTCTGTCTATGTCTTTTCCTCTTCTGCATTTAGGGCTCACCCAGATAATCCCAAATGATCTCATCTTAAGATCCTTAGTTTAATTGCATCTGCAAGAACTCCTTTTCTCTTTTTTTTCTTTTTCTTTTTTTTTTTTTTTTTTTGAGATGGAGTTTCACCCTGCTGCCCAGGCTGGAGTGCAGTGGCACAATCTCAGCTCACTGCAACCTCCACCTCCCAGGTTCAAGCAATTCTCCTGCCTCAGCCTCCCAAGTAGCTGGGATTACAAGCGTGTACCACTAAGCCTGGCTAATTTTTGTATTTTTAGTAGAGATGGGGTTTCACCATGTTGGCCAGGCTAGTCTCAAACTCCTGACCTCAGGATATCCGCCTGCCTTGGCCTCCCAAAGTGCTGGGATTACAGGTTTGAGCCACTGTGCTTGGCCATTCCTTTTTCAAAAAAAAAAAAGGCTACATTCACAAGTTCTCAGTGGACATATCTTTTGGGGCAAATCATTCAACTCAACGCACCCCCTAAGTTTTTTATTCTTCCGACAGGATGGTCTCAGTCCTCCTGCCATTCCTCAGATGGTGAAATGTCAAGGCTGCTCTATTCCCATTGGTACTGATGCGACGTACCCAATTGTCCCAAATACCAGCAGACATATCTCCATCTCTCCCACCAAAATGTCACACAAACACTTGTCAAGAGCCAGCTGAAGTTTCAAAACACTCTTCATCGAATTTCCTTGAGCTACAAGGGGCAGCATTAAGAAAAGAAAGCACTCAGGCCCACTTAGTTCTGCCGTTGACTGTGGTGAGGTTTTCCGCTGCTCTGAGCCTTGGTTTCCTTGTCTGAAACATGGGGACAATCATACCCAACTCATATATCAATGCTCCAAGCTCTCGAATAATCTCTTGTCTCACCTTAGGCTTCAGATTCTTCTTAGCAAGGCCCTTCCCAGTTCGGACTCCCTGTATCGTCCCCACCGCACTGCCTCTGCCCTTTCAAGACCCTTGGCCCCTTCCTGGGCTATATCTGCTGTAGTGTCCTGGTTACGGTGCTACCGATTGAAGAAACAGAGGCCCAGACAAGCTCATACTCACAAACAGACGCTGGTCCAAGACCAGCAAACAAAGCACAGATGGCCTCATGACCCAACGTAACTGCCTCCACCCCTGCACCTACACCAATGCTTCCCAATCTTCTTCACATTATGGCACACAGAGAATGTGATAAAATCCTTAAGGTTCACTGGGTACACAAATGAAGCTGTTCAGGTCCAAAGGTCCCAGCCTGGGGGCTCCACCAGGGCCAGACCTCCTCAGCCTCTCACCAACGGCAGAGGGGATCTGTACCCCAGCATCTTTGGAGCCCATCTGCCGTCCACCTTCAGGGCAAACACAGTGACCTGAGTGTCTGTGTCGCCCAGTCCTCCAGAAGAGGAACTCAATTGGTCCTTTGCCAGCCTTGGATCTGAGAGTTCCCCTCCCAGAGAGATTTCCCCAAAATTGACTGAGAGCCAGTGCAACAGAAAGAGTTAAGGAGTCTACCTAAGATGTGAAATTAGCATGTCTACCAGTATCTACAGTTTCTGAGTTTTTTTGTTTTTTGTTGAGACAGGGTCTCGCTCTGTCATCCAGGCTGGAGCACAGCAACGCAATCATAGCTCACTGCAGCTTCAAACTTCTGAGCTCAAGTGATCCTCCCGCCTCAGATTCCCAAAGTGCGGGGATGACAGGCATGAGCCACTGTGCCTGGCCAGTCGCTGGGATTATTATTGCTGATATTCCTTAAGGAAGAAGGCGAGGGAAGTAAATGGGGGAGACACCGAAGATAATGTGCTGGATGCAGAATTCAGACATTGAAGAGGACAAGAGAAGACGTTTCTTCTTGGTCACTCTCATAACAGTTTCATTGGTCCTTAGGGTGGAGGGGTAGGGAATTACTACCAGAACAAGGAAGCTTATGGCTTTTTGTTTTCACAGTATACACCATGCTTAGGATACAGTCATTATGTTGAGCACCCACTAAGCCTTGGGCACTTTGCATGCATTATCCCCTCCCCCATATCAACCTCTCCTAGACCCAATACAGTTCACTGAGGGTGCAACCCTGAGCAAGGCAGGCCAGCCCTGCCCTCTGAGAGCTTTGCCTCTCAGGGAGCAGACCAAAAGGTGCAAATAAGCACACTGCTAAGGCTGATATGGATTAAACAGCTTTATCATGTATTGTTATCTATATTGTACACTATATATTATTTATTTATATATAGTTAGCATCCATGCAGCTAAAAATAATAACATAATAAAGCACAGCAAGAGTATTGAGAATGTAAGGGGTATTATTTTAGGTAAGATAGCAGGAAAGACCCCTCTGAGGAAAGGATATTTGAACAGAGATCTAAAGGAGTGAAAGTGGGAGCCAAAGAGAGATCTACAGGGAAAGCATGCCAGGTGGAGGGAACAGCAAATAGAAAGGATCAGATTAGAATGTGCAGAAGAATTACTCAAGACATTTTTTTAAATGCAGATCCCTTGGCCACTAGACTCAGAGATTCTGGTTCAGTAGATCTGGGAGGGACCCAGGAATCTCCATTTTTATATAGCTCCAGTGATTCCGATGCAGGTGGTTCAATGACCACATTTTAAGAAAACATAGTTTTATATTTCTCCCACGGTTTCGATCCTTGATCATTCTCAATGACTCTGTTCTGTGCTTTTATAAAACCAAAAAAGGCTTTGGGGGTTTAAGGTCTACACATTCTGAAGTCAGAGCCCGGTATATCCTCCCAGCCCCTTCCAATGCATCCATGCGCCCTTCAGCAATCAAGAGAGAAGATGATGCCCAGCCAGGGGATCTTGGGGGAGGGATCTTGGGGCTAGATGGGCTGTAACTGCTGGTGGGTGAAGGGTCTGAATGGTGTGCAAGCCAAATGCTCTGCCCCTCTCCTCAGGGCTCTACTCACCTATCTTGGGGCAAGATACAGGGATGGCAAATGTTCCTCCATTGGTCTACCTGTCTGACCCCCCAGCTTCCCCACTGTACTCTGGAATAATGGCCAAGGCAGCCTGGGCTCTGGAGTCAGAGGGCTGAGTTCAAATGCCATTTCCACCTCCTATAAGCTACCTGACTTAAGCAAGTGATTAAGCCTCTGAGCTCCAATGAATTCATCCAAAAAATGGAACTAAAAGTAGTATCCATACCTTCGAGTTAGTATATGACACATGGAAAAGCTCTTAATAAAACCTCTCATCTGCAAAAGCATTCCAATAAAATTTCATTCTCAATGTGAGTGATGTAATTATTAAATCAAAATAAATTCAGTGTATGCACAAGCCCAGTCTAATATGGTAGCACATTTAACAAAACACAGTCCAACAATCAGAAAGTGACCGGGAGAGATTCTACTCTTTTTTACTTGGATTCCTGAAAGAATGTCAAAGGATGTCGTTACCCAACATAGTTCTTAAAATTCTATTTGCAGCCGGGCACGATGGCTCATGCCTGTAATTCCAGCACTTTGGGAGGCCGAGGTGGGTGGATCATCTGAGGTCAGGAGTTCGAGATCAGCCTGAGCAATATGGTGAAACCCTGTCTCTACTAAAAATATAAAAATTAGCCGGGTGTGGCGGCATGAGACTGTAGTCCCAGCTACCCTGGAGGCTGAGACGGGAGAACTGCTTGAACCCAGAAGGTGGAGGTTGCAGTGAGCTGAGATCACGCCACTGCACTCCAGCCTGGGGAACAGAATGAGACTCCATCTCAAAAAAAATAAATCAGTAAAAATAAAAATTATATTTGCATATGCTTTATTCTTTAATTTTCTCCCCCAACAGCTACCCAGCCACCCCTGAATCCTGCCATTTTCTCTCCCTCAACTCCCAGTCGAAACGCTCTTTAGCCCTTACCATGCTGGCCCTTCACTTTTCCTCCCCCTCCTTCTTCCTGTTCACACCTGCCTCTCTCTGTTGTACAGCTTAGCTGTTTAGATACAGTTTTCCAGTCCCTACTTTTCTGTCCATCTCCCCACCCCATCATAATCATGACTGTCATTACAAACGTGGCACCTTTGGGACTATAGGTAGAGAAAGTGGTGATATCAGTGAAACAGTGGAGAAAGAGTTTAACCCCCAAGCACACACACTCACCCCTCAAAGGCCGATTCTGTGTGCTGCGGCACATGCACGTATACGCACACATGCAAGGCACATTTGTGCCCACATATGTGCCGTAGCATATGCATGTGTAAATGCCATGTGATGCGGTGCACACATGTATATGTACACATGCAAGGCATATTTGTACATATGTGTGCTGTAGTACATGCATATATGTGCACACATGCCATAAGCAAACGTAGGTTGTAGCATGTGCACGTGCGTGCAAAGACATGTGCAGGCACATTTGAACGTGTGCGACATAGTGTGCACATATGTGTGTGCACATGCCCTGTGTAAATGGCATGTGCTGTAGTGCAAGCACACCTGCCATACAAGCACCAGGGTTCTGTGGTCCAGACCTGGGGCAAACCATGAGTCCCAGGCCAAACAGGAGCCGAGCCAGGCCTCCCCACAGTCTGTCCTCCCTCCCACTTGCCTCAAGAAACAAAGACAGTTTATCAAGAACTCCCCAGTAAGCGGTTTTTTTAAGACCTTCAGCAGCAGCCGCCGGGCTGAGCTGAACGTCTCACTTTATTAGTGAGTTTGGCCTTGGGTGTCTGGCTGTTTGATCAATCCTGCCGGGGGTCAGTGCTATTTCCTCCCGGCCCCCCCGCCCCTGCCCCCGCCCCTCTGCCGCACCTGATGAACAGCTTGCCCCTGGACCGCTGATCACCTATCGATTTTCCAGCCCGAGGCGACATCCGCCGCCAGCTGCCATCTCCAGCCCTGTCACCCGGACCACTTGGTGACTAACTGATCCCCCGGGCCCCTCCCACCCCCGCCCCTCACTGCACACCCGGCTCCCCCACTCATGGCCCAACCTGCCCTTCCAGCTTTGTCTGTGCCCAGTTCCGACCCTCTCTTTCAGGGCTCAGTGCTGGGACCCAGGACACCACAATCAAGGTCTTTTCCCAGTGACTCCCCAGCTGGCTTTGATGCCCGGCTGCATGACCTTGGACAAGTCACTTTATCTCCTTGTGCCTCAGTTTCCTCATATGTAAAACTGGGGCAATATTGGAAGCTACCCATCATGTATACCAGGCAGCAGTTTCCACAGTGTATTATGGGCACCTCTGGGGTCTCTGAGACCCTTTCAGATGGTCCATAAAAGTCAGAATAATGTTGACAATAATACTAAGATGTTATTTGTGGGGGTTTTTTGCTCTCAGTGAAAGCTTTTTAAAACTCCCAGTGGAATATTACAGGGGATACATGACATGTGGTATCTCAAAAACTTGCAGAAGCAGATATAAAAATCGAACTGTCTTCTATTAAGGCTGACATTATAGAGATCTGCAAAAATATAAAACAAAGCCACCCTTCCTTCTCCTTAAATTTTGTGTGTTGTGAAATATAGTTATTTTTCATAGGAATATATTATTTATGCTCACATGTAGTGTGTTTATTATTGCTATTTTAAATAAATTATAAAGAAATATTATTAAAATTTGTTTTGACTCCTAAAATGGTAATTAGTGATAGATACAACCCACATTAAAAAGAGCTTTGAGAGCCTTGATCATTCTTAGGGTGTAAAGGGTTCCTGAAGCCAAAAAGTTTGAGAACTGCTAGTACAAAATGCTAGCACCATGCCTGGCTCACTGTAAGCACTCAGTAAATTATTATTGCTATGATTTGGAGTTACTATCATTGGGAGTTACAGTGATTTCTCCAGTCAAGCTGGGGAGGGGATTTGGGGGTGCAGATTTGGGGAGGTTGCCCCTGATTAGGGACATAGGTGGCACAAAGGTGAGATCCCCCCTGCCGGCTCCTAGCAGTCCCCCCACCTGGCACTCACTGTCAGCTTGGAGTGTTCAAAGCCATAGCCAAGGGAAAGGAGCACCTGGCTGATCTTGGCCCTAGCAGCTGGGATTGGCTGCACCTCGAGATACACCTCCCTCAAAATGGCTCAGAGGGAGGCAGCTGGTGCAAAGAAGGAAGAGGCTGCAGGAGGAGATGTAACAATAGCTACTCCTCGATTAGCCTTACCATGTATCAGGCATCGTTGTAAGCACTTTAGAAAAGTTAAGTCATTTGAGCCCTGCAACAGTCTTAGTTGTTTAAAAATGTACATGGGATGATTTTGTTGTAATCAGGTATGGGAGGACGACAGACACAGAGTCAACTGCCTGAAAGGAAGATTGTATTACTTACAGTTCCCAAGAGGAGGGGACAACATTCAGGGCCACCTGGGGAAGTGCCAGATTGGGTCAGGAGGCAGAATGAACAAGGGAAAAGCATGGACAAAAGCCTTTATTGTGGCTTTTGTGGGGAAGGAACAGGTGAGGCAAGATTCGAGGTTTAAGATTGGCTAGTTTTAATCATCTTCGTTTACAGTCCAGGTCGTAGTGGTCATTCCTAATTATCTGGTATGCGGCCCTGGAGTGATTTAGGGCAGGGGGAATATTGGCCTGGTGTTTGAGAGTTTTATAAAGGGGATGTTTGGGGATACGGGCTTTGGACAGGTTGGTGTGTATATGAAAGGCAAGCTTGTAGGCCAGGCACGGTGGCTCACGTCTATAATCTCAGCACTTTGAGAGGCCAAGATGGGCGGACCACCTGAGGCCAGGAGTTCAAGACCAGCCCGGCCAACATGGTGAAACCTCGTCTCCACTAAAAATACAAAAATTAGCTGGGCAGGATGGCGGGTGCTTGTAATCCTAGCTACTTGGGAGGCTGAGGCAGGAGAATCACTCGAACCCAGGAGGTGGAAGTTGCAGTAAGCCAAGATCGCGCCATTGCATTCCAGCCTGGGCGACAGACCAAGACTCCATCAAAAAAAAAAAAAAAAAAAAAAATGCAAACTTGCCGGCAAGTTGTTCACTCTAAGGATTAGCCAGCCTTCCTAGGGGCAGTCCCTCCCTGGGTTCGTCAGACTCCAAGATGTCAAAGCATCATAAAACAAACAAAAATAACATGCTTTACACAGAGCTGTACTCTATTATTCTCTTTATCGTACAGACGAGGAAACTGAGGCAGGAGGCTAAGGGTCATGCCAAGGTCACAGAGTTGGTGAGTGGTGGCAGCAGGACTTGAACCCAGGCACTGCCATTCCACAGGCCAAGCCCTTCACCACCACGCCACATTGCATTGTGCCAGGCCTGCTTCCAGACCGGGGGCTGCTCACTGGTTGGTCTCCAATGGACCAGCACCTGGAATGAGATGGGGCCAGGCCTTGAGAACTCTTGGCCGTGACTGTGGCCTCATGGTCCTAGCACAGATGGGCACAGCTCTGGGATCAAGCTGTAGCTGCAAGCACCATGCCCTTGGGCAAGGCTGCTTGGTAGGTGCCCAGCCTCCTGTTCCCAGGGCCACTCCCCAGGCACTCTGGCCACTTAAGCCAGCAGGAGGAATGTCTGCAATGAACAAAAATGCAGAAATGGGGTGACCTGGGACAGTCTGGGCATCCCAATGGCCCCTCAGGTTTACCATGACCCATCTGCTCCTCCTGGCAGGCCCTCGGGTCTGCAAGAGCCCCGATGGTGGAGAGGGGGCTGTGCGGGTGGCCCCCTCCTGCAGGCTGGCTTTTGACCCCTCTGCCGCACCCACCCCAACTCCACTCTGAAGGACTCTGGCAGGCCAGGTCAATAATTAGAACTCCATAAAGGTTTGCTGGTGTTATTTGATTTTTGTCATTGCTTTTTGAACTGGGCCTGTAAAATGGAGAGGTTCATGCCTTCCTTGGTGAAGTGGTCAAGATTTAAAGACTTGGTGAGTACAGTACAGCTTCTTGCAACGTGGACAGAGAAAGGGACACCGTCACGAGCGGTGCGGGGGCTCTTTTCACTCCGAGGCGCTCAGGCCGGGACCGAGCTGCTGTGGGCGTGCCCGGTGGGCAGGCGGTGAGCTCGCACCGGGCAAGACACGGGTCTGACCCCTCCCCGCACTCACCCCCTCCCTGGGCACTCGCAGGACCCGGAGCAGCGCAAGGGCATCCTGGCTGCGCAAACGCGGGGCTCCAGCGCCGCCTGCCGGCCGCCGTGTGCAACGCCGACCCGGAGGTCTCGCAGACCGTCTCGGCCTGCGCTGGGGACGCGCGGGACACCGGTTCCGGGAACCCCGGTGGGGGTCCGACCTTGCTGGGCGCAGGGAACGCGGCTCTGCAGGACGGGCCGCCGCCGAGGGCATCGGCAAGCTTCGGGGTGTGGACCCTGCCTGCGCCCGCTGCATCCGTTTTGGGCAAGGCTGTGGCTTTTTGAGCCTCAGTCACTCCTTGCGGAGGACGAACAGGGTGGGAATTCGACTTCTCCCACCGCAGCGTCCCTGCAATCTCGTTCTCGACGACGTCCCAGCCTCCCTTCTAGTCCAGTCCCACCCCCAACATTCCTCCTACCCTACTCGCTGGACACTTTCCGCAATTCCAAAGCCCGGCGTGTGGCTCATCCACGTGAAAAACCTTCAGGGCTCCTGGTTGTCGCATAAAACGTTGCTTTCATATTAAAACGAACATGGATTCTGGGAGGCAGAGGCTGGACGATCCCTTGGGCCCAGGAGTTGAAGGTTACAGTGAGCCATGATCCCCACTGCACTCCAGCCTGGGCAACAGATCGAGATTCTATGTCAGAAAAATAAAAAACACATAAAAAGTAAATAAAACTAACATGGATCAGACAGAATGAAATTGAGAGAATGTGGAGTTGCCCAGCTCAGAGCCACCAAGCCCCTAGGAGTCACAGGGAAGGAGGCTCCCAGAGCTCCTGCAAGCCAGCCAGGAGGGGGCCCATTCTCCCAGGGAAACAGTATTGTCAAGGTGGGCTCCGTCTCCAAACCAAGCTCCAGAAGCCAGGTCAGGAATTGGAACAGGGCACAGGAGGGACGGCTTGTCTATGCTCCTGCATGTCTGGGCCTCAGCTGACAGTGATCCAGAAGGCTGGGCCCTGGAAGAGCTGGGCCAGAGGACCCACTTCTGAGATAGTACCACGGACCAGAGCCCATGAGTGGCCTCTCCAGCATCCTGGTATCAGGTAGCTGGCTTGCTCAGGTGGCAGTGTTCCAGCAAGCCAGGCAGGAGCTGCATGGCCTTTCGTGACCCAGCCTCAGAAGTCACACCACATCACTTCACACAACCCTGGGTCAAAACCACCACCAACCTGGCCAGATTCATGAGAGGGACACAGACCCCACCTCTGCATGGGAGGCATGTCAAAGAATCTGTGGGAAAAAAAAAAAAGGCACGGCACCAGTCCATCTATTTTTTTTTTTTTTAAAGACAAGGTCTCACTGTGTTGACCAGGCTGACATGCAGTGGTACAACTGATCACAGCTCACTGCAGCCTCAAACTCCTGGGCTCAAGTGACCTTCCCGCCTCAACCTCATGAGTAGCTAGGGCTGGAGGCACACATACCACACCTGGCTAATTTTTTAAATTATTTTTTTGTATAGACAGGGCCCATGTTGCCCAGGCTGGTCTCAAACTCCTGGCCTCAAGCCATCCTCTAGCCTCAGCCTTCCAAAGTGCTAGGATTATAGGCATGAGCCACCATGCCCAGCTCCATCTAGAAACTATGGTTTTGTGGCCTATGGAAGGTGTCACCTGGATAAGGTATCGCCTATGTTTCACCTCCAAACTCAGGTGCTCCCTCCAGAAACGGCAGTGGTCTCTCCATCCCCACTGGATGAAAGATGGCCAAGACAGACCTCCCTGAACCAGTTGCAACAGCTGGGGGCCATGAGAGGATGAGGCCATGGAAAGGGGACACCGCAGGAGATGGCCGAAAAAGCAACATGATTTGCGTCAACTGTCATTTCTTAAATCCAGACACTTATAGGGAAGGGAGGGGAAGTGGGGGACACACAGGGAATAACAGGGAGATCAAGGCACTGGGAGAAGTGTTCTTATAGTGCCTCTGCCCTTTCATATCTGCTCTGCCAGGTTGTCAGAAGCAAAGGACCAGAAACACGGTCCACTTCCCGTGAGCCCTTTGCCAGGAGTGGACAGCAGTGTGGGACTCACTGCCTCCATGTGGCCAGCAGAGGGCAGCATAGCGCTGCGCTGCTGCGTCAGATGCTAGGCAGTTTGGCAGGGCCAGTCTGGAGGACTCAGGACTTAACAGGACCAGACTCGGGACCTTCCACATCCGTGGCTAAGGATGGGCTGCAGCCTGGATGTGGGTCATGTTTTAGCACGTGAGCTCCAGGGAAGCAGGGACTGTGCTGTGTGTGCAGTGGTCTCTGATCTGCAAGTGCTTGTGGGTGTGTCCAGTGTCAGTGAGTTGTGTTGTGAAGGGCACAAAGGTGTCCATCAGATTGTGCCTGGGTGGTTCTGAGCAGTGTGTGTGTCCTGATGCCAACACTCACCTGGTGGCCAGCAGCTCCACAGGCCTTCCACTCACTGGTCCCCCTGAAAACTCCAGTGTCCCGAGCCCCAGGGCCAGGCGGGCCCCACTCCGGTCTTCTGTGCACCCCCACCCCCTGACATGGTCCTCCCCTCTGCTTAGGTCCTGGTCACCTCTGGTCTCTGCCCATCTTGAGGGTGGGGCCCTCGTCACCGCATCTGGTTCTTTCCAGGGGTGACTTCCTATTTCCCTTATTTAAATAAAAGGAGTCCACCTTGAAGGAGATGCGGGGATCTGCACACCACAGCACCAGGGAGGCTGGGATGGGCATGGAGGGAGGGGCAGCGGGTGCCCTCTGTGACACACGTGGAGGGAGCAGAGGCTCCAGTTTCCTGAGCAACCCCTGACCCAGCTCCTTTCTGGAATTTTACAATGGAGCTCACTGTGGCACCTGTGCACATGGAAGGACGGGAGGGAGAGGGAAGGAAGGTAGGAAGGTAGGAAGGAAGAAGGAAGGGAGGCAGGCAGGCAGGGAGGGAGGGAGGTGGGCGGGCGGGCAGGCAGGCAGGCAGGCAGGCAGGCTTGCTGGTTTTAAGTTATTATTACCCCATTGCACTGGTAAGGAAACTGAGTTGAAGACAAAATTATGTCTTGCCAAGGGTCACAAAGTTATCTAATTTTGGGTGTGGGGATTAAACCAGGTCTCCTCCAGACCCAAAAGAGTATATCCTAAATGATCCCATGTGTATGAAATTCTAGAAAAGGCAAAGTTAGCCCATAGTGACAGAAAGCAGAATAGTGATGCCTGAGGCTGGGGGCAAAGTTGGGGTGGTCATTGACTACAAAAGATCATGAGAAACTTTTTGGGTGAAAATGTTCTATATTTGATTTTGGTGGTCACTGTGGTGTTTTGATTTGTCAAAATGTATTGACTATCCAATTAAATGAGTGCATTTATTATATGTGAATTATACCTCATTAAAGGTGGTCATTTTTTAATTTGGGTCTTCTGACTTGGAGCTCAGTGCTCCTGTCCTCCCTACTCAGGTGATGCCCAGTTGTGGTGTCACTAATCTGGGTCCTGTGGCCTGTAAAGGTTATTCGCATACCCAAAGGGTGTCCGAATTCCATCTGTGCACGAACAAGGAGATAAATCAAGAGAGGCTGTGGGGATGCAAAGCCCCTTTATCCTAATCCTGACTGGGGCAACAGACTAATCAATTGGCAAAAATCCCATGTGAAAATTTAACTCTCACGCCTGTAATCCCAGCACTTCGGGAGGCTGAGGCGGGAAGATCGCTTGAGTCCAGGAGTTTGAGACCAGCTTGGGTAACATAGTGAGACCTCGCCTCTAAAAAAAAAAAAAAAAAAAAAAAATTAACTCCATCTATGCCCACTAAGAACAGGGCCAAGCATCATCACAGTTCAGGAGAAGTGACCTTGGTTTATTAATCTGGGGACAGGAAACCTACCGTCTCCCTAGAAGCTGAGTTCCCATGACCCCATCACCACTGGGTCAGGAAATCGCCCCAGAATCTGCCCTCCTTCTGAGTCTGCAACTGAAGTCAGGAAGACCGAGGGTGATTTAGAACACCCTTCTCCAAGCAATGGAAAGTTTGGAGTAAGACTTACATTGAACAAGTTCCCTGGTGGTCTCTTCCAGTTTGCATGCTGCCTCACTAACCTGGCCCAGATTTCTGCCTCCTACCAAGAATCTTTGGAAAACCAGACACCAGTGCTAATTAAACTGGTTCTAAATGATCAGCAAGCCCAAGAGAGAGGAGGGAGCCCATCTGGGTGTAGCAAACACAGCTAAAGTCTACATGCTCCTCAGATGGCAAAAGCTCATCAAAGGATCTTCAAAGTCTTGTAGTATCCAGTTCTCTTTCGCCTCCTGAAGGCCAAAGGCTCAGAAGCACAGTGCCAAGTGCCGAAGTGGAGGGAACAAGAGTCCCTGTGGGCTGAGGGCATAAATTCCATCCTAAGGATACCGATCAGCAGGAAGGACTTAAATGACACGGTCTGTCCTACTGGTTCCTGCCTTGGAAGTATGAAGGCCTTCTGCCCAGATAAATCCCGTAAGCTACGCTCCATTTTAGTAGCCTATTTAATCATAAACTGAGGAGGGCTTTTCCAGTGAGTTCCTTCGCCTCTACTGAAAGGGGCTGTGGGGCTGCATGCCTTTGAATCCTTGGTGATTAGACAAGCTCTGCGGCTGTTGCTGGCTTTCAGATTGCCGGTGAAAATTGACTGTACCATGGGGCATGTAGAATAAACATGAGTTAAAAGGGTGTCCCAAGGAGATCATGTATCTGAGTAAAAATGCGCTGTGATAGGGAAAAAAAAGCATCAAAATGTCTCATGTTGTTGGCCGACTCACTCCATCCAGGGTAGAAGTGGTTCCTGCCAGGATATGAGCTTGGAGGTGGGAGGCAGGCTCCTGAAGCCAACTCCACAACTTCCTGCCTCCCTGGGCCACTGGTGAGCAGGTCTAAAACCTTAGACAAGAAGGGCTACGTGTCCTAAAATCCACATCTCTTGCAGATGAACATTTGAGGCTCCTTCTCTCCATCTTATTTCATTTTACATTTTCTTTTATTGCCAATCCTTGTGTCCTACTCCCACCCCCCACAGGCAACACTTCCAATGCACATCTTGTTTGTACATATTTTTGCAATCGTATTGCTTTTGTGTGCATGTAGTTTTAGTCTCTGTGAACAGAACTATCAAATCAGTTCCTTTTTTTTTTTTTTTTTTGAGACGGACTCTCGCTCTGTTGCCAGGCTGGAGTGCAGTGGCACGATCTCGGCTCACTGCAACCACAGCCTCCCGGGTTCAAGTGATTCTCCTGCCTCAGCTTCCCAAGTAGCTGTGACTACAGGTGCACACCACCATGCCCAGCTAATTTTTGTATTTTTAGTAGAGACAGGGTTTCACCATGTTGGCCAGGATGGTCTCAATCTCTTGACCTTGTGATCTGCCCACCTCGGCCTCCCAAAGTGCTGGGATTACAGCAGTTTCTTAATCCTTCCACTCAGCTATTTCTCAGGTCTGTGTTCTATGAACCTGCTCTGTACTGATCCACAGTGTCATCCAATACATTGTCCCTGCACACCTCCCAGGGATGGACATTAGTCCCCACCCCATCCATCACACCAGTAAGCATCCTTATATGTGTCTCCTAAGGACCTTGGTGAGAATTTTGTTGCGACCACACCCCCAGAAGCAGAGTTTCTGGGCTGTGGGGCAGAAACACACTTTATTGGATGAGTAGTCCTAGGTGGCTCTCCAGGACTGCTGTACCAGCTATGCAGAGGCTGCCGCATCTCCATCTGCCACCTTTCCAGTGTGTTGCTAATCTCATGGGTGCAGAGTGATGTCTAATTGTTGCTTTAGCTTGTGTTTTTCTGATGACTTAACTTTGAATATCTCTTCGGTGGTTTGGTGGAGTTTTGGGTCTGCCTCTATACACTGCCTTCCATTCCCTTTGCCCATTTTTTCTGCTGGGGTTGTCTTTTCACTGGTGATTTATAGGAGCTCCTTGTACATTCTTGACATTTAATCCTTTGTTTGAAATACCTTCCCCCAGCTCCCACACCTACAGGTAGGCCTTTTGCCAACCACTAAAGCAAATTAAGCGTAATAAGAAATGAAGAGGCCGGGCTTGGTGGCTTATGCCTGTAATCCCAGCACTTTGGGAGGCCAAGGTGGGCGGATCAGGAGGTCAGGAGATCGAGACCACGGTGAAACCCCGTTCCTATTAAAAAATACAAAAAATTAGCCAGGCACGGTGGCGGGCGCCTGTAGTCCCAGCTACTCAGTAGGCTGAGGCAAGAGAATGGCGTGAACTCGGGAGGCGGAGCTTGCAGTGAGCCGAGATCCCGCCACTGCACTCCAGCCTGGGCAATAGAGCAAGACTCCGTCTCAAAAAAAAAAAAAAAGAAATGAACAAAAGGGGGGCAAAGGAAGTAAAATAAAATGGGAAGTCACTGTTGAGTTTTAAACTAATACACTAAAGTGGAAGATGAAAATCACAGAAAAGGCCATAGTGGCTCACACCTGTAATCCCAGCACTTTGGGAGGCCAAGGTGGGTGGATCACTAGGGCTCAGTAGTTTGAGACCAGCCTGTGCAACATCAAGATATCCCATCTTTACAAAAATACAAAAATTAGCCAGGCGTGGTGGCGCACGCTTGTGGTCCCAGCTACCAGGGAGGCTGAGATGGGAGGATCAATTGAGCCCAGGAGGCTGAGGCGGCAGTGAGCCCATATTGCACCACTGCACTCCAGCCTGGGTGACAGAGCGAGACTTTGTATCAAAACAAAACAAGAAGAAACAAAAGAAGACCACAGAAGAAAATATTTATAGAACCATAACAACAAAACTAAATGAGACTTTTTGTACCTGAATGTCCAAAATAAAAGTTAAACAAACAAGCAGAGTACAAAAAAGACCAAGACGTTAACATAAACGTCGAGGAAAAAATATTTTTGAAGAGCATTAAAAATAAACACAACTGCATTCTTTTTAAAACTTCATGGTAAAAAGGAAAATAACGCAGAGGTCAGAGAGGTGGAGATTAAAGGGGTGAGGCATACCCATGAGGAAAAACAAAAAAAACAAAGAACAGCAAAGGGAAAACACAGGGACAGCAGACACCAAGCAAACTGAAGACCGCACTTGAAAACAGAACAAGCCTAAAATGCGGGGAAGAAAAGCAACCAAGAGAACGAGGCTAAAATAAACAGCCTGAGGGTGAGCTGGTAAGGCCTTATCAGCCAGCTCCTGCTCTCCTGGGGTCCGGGGCGATGTAGAGGCTGATGGCAGTGGTGGGGACGCAGGAGGGAACTCAGGCGACCTTTGGGTCCTATATGGGTCCGCCCATCAGGCTGAGGCCAGCAAAGAGCCTGGCTAGGACGTTCATACTTGGAGCCACTGATGAGGCCATGGTCAAGAAGCCATGGGCAGTAGCCTGTGCTGGGTGTTCACCTGGCTACAGAGATCCTGGGGTATTAAATCCTGTACCCACACCCTGTGCTGGTCGTTCACCTGGCTATGGAGATCCTGGGGTATTAAATCCTGTACCTGCCCCACCCCTCCCTTGTGAACCTCCCAGCCTCCCTAGGCTGCTCATTGCCTTCAGGAGAACCCACAAGTGGGAGTGGTGGCCATGTGTGCCAGAGGGACTGGGGGAACGCTGCGCTGGGCATCTCTTTGTCCGCGCTTAAGCAGGCAAGGAGACGCCCTGTTCCAGCAAGTCCAATGCCACCCAAGAGTGCAAAAGGGAACACCGCCAGGATTCACCAGAGACGTCAGCGTGTCATCCTTGCTTGCTGGAGGGAGCAGTGAGGACCCAGGGACAAGCCCTCTCCAGACCGCCTGCCACGCAAATTCCACCTGGTCATCCACAGTAGCCAGCTGTTGGTGCAATTATTTGATTGGCTATTTCCGGTTCCAATGACTCAGAAAAAAAGAAAAAAAAAAAAAACAGATCAAACTGACGAGAAATCCAGAGTTCCATCATCCTGTTTCATCACAAATTAGAAGGCTGAGGAGAAAATTCAGATGAATCATTGGAGAGCAGAAAATATCTGATCTTATCTTGAGGTGAAGAAGGGATATGGGGCTGAGACTTGCCAACTCGAATTCTTCCAGGGGACAAAAATGTCCCCCAGCGGCACCAAAGTTCACTTGAAACCCAGGTGTGTGCTTGGCAGTTCAGATCCACTTCCCAGAACGATGATCTTGGTGCTGATGCTGCCAGATGCCCTGCCCAGCCCACTCAGCCACAACCCAGTAGTTCCCAGACTTGAGGATTACATCAATCAGTTTTTGTTTCATCATTTTGAATTGGTTTTTAATTGAGTGACAGATGAACGACTGTTGACATTTTATTTTTCCAAAGAAAACATTAAAAAATAAAACCACCATCTACTATCAGCATTGTTTCCTAAAAGCATCTTTGCACCAAGAAAAGACTAAAGGATGGCCAGGCACTGTGGCTCATGCCTGTAATCCCAGCACTTTGGGAGGCCAAGGTGGGCAGATCACTTGAGGTCAGGAGTTCGAGACCAGCCTGGCCAACACAATGAAACCCTGTCTCCATTAAAAATACAAAAATTAGCTGGGTGTGGTGGCAGGTGCCTGTAATCCCAGCTACTCGGGAGACTGAGGCAGGAGAATCGCTTGAACCCGGGAAGCGTAGGTTGCAGTGAGCCGAGATCATGCCATTGCACTCTAGCCTGGGTGACAGAGCAAGACTCTGACTCAAAAAATAAAAAATAAAAAACACTAAAGGATGGTCTTTTATGGAGAATAAACTTAAGCTTTATAAAATGCTCATTACTACACATTCCTCATTTTTGCAGGACTCAGGAAAATTCATAGTGAGCTGACATTGATGTCTGCTGCCACAACCTGCCTGGGGAAGAATCCCAACCCCGCAGATCTGTGTTCTGGGGAAACACGTAAGGGGGATTGGGCTGGGGTCTAAACACACTTGTGAAGAAACAATTTATCAGCTTTCACTCAGACCTGACGCTCTGATCTCGAAGCTCTGATCTCCCCGCTGGGGGCTATCTGTCCATTGGGCTGCATGTCTTCACGTCTTCAACTCCTGTCCCCAGGATTCCCAAGCCCACCACTTCATCAGAACCACCCAAGATGGGGCTTTTACAACTTACAGCTTCCCAGGCCTCACTGCCAGACATCCAGTCTTGTGGCTCCAGGACAGAGTCTCGTGGTTTTCCAGATTTAGGCTTCTTGGCCTGCACCTCCCTCCCCCAGCCCCCCAACCCTCCGTCTGGTCAGCAGCAGACATTCTTGCTCAGGCTAGGAGATATGTCAGCCACACTGTCAGCCCTGGGCCCTGGAAAACAGAGCTGAGGGCAGGGCTGGGGTGCTGGGGACAACCCAGGACTGAATGGCAGGGCCCAGCCCATGAAGCTGGAGCAGCACTGGTAGCAGGCTGTGCTGACACCAGGACAAAACAGTGGAGATGGGAGCATGGAGCTGGGGCACTAGGCAGCTCTCCAAGTTCACGGCCCACGTGAAATGCTCAGCAGTGCGGGGATGGCCAGGGAAGAACATGAGAGCAGTCTGTCCTTTCACCAGGAAAGCATCTTGTCGTGGGGAAGTCTCTGTGGATACAGCCCTGGCCTTAACAACCCCTACTGGACCTCTGCCATCTCCTGCCACCCTGTCCTCACGCGCCCAGCTCCATCCTGGTCCACTCATCTGGTTACTTGCTGTCAAGTGTCTCCACCTCATCCTTGTGCCATGCACATGGCCTGAGGGCTCAACGCTTGCTGGCTGGATTGAGCGGTGCACTGGCTGAACAGGGGCTCCCTGTGATGACAACGTCCAACCCCCGGGGAAGCCAGCTATGGCAGAGAACTGGCAGGGTCTCTGCAAGCCACCAACAAAGAAAGCTGCCATCTCTGGGCCTACAGGGCACCACCACCTCCAGGCTTTCCAGCGCCAACTTCTCTCTGCCCTCTCACTTGCTCCAAAGGGAAGACACAGCAATGCTGTAGGGAATTTCACTAGCAGTATCTGAAGACCTGTGTGTAGCCCGAGGGGACTAATTCTGTGGAAGTACTGGGGGACAGTCTGTGAGGTACTAGGCCCTGCTGTCACATCTGTGGGCTGACGATGGGAACAGGGACACAGACCTGCAACAGACAAAGTCAAAAGCTCTCGTCTCTCTCACCCAGGCTGGGCCCCACTCCCTGGTGAATTGTGTGGTCCCAGCCTTAACCACCCCTACTGTAAAGGGGCCTCCTCATGGGCCCAGGATTTTGCAGTTGCTTCGGACAGCAAGGACCTGTCCCACCCATCACAGATTGTGACATAACACAGGACACAACACTGGGAGGTGTCCCCTGGGGAGGGCTGTCTTCTGAGAGGTGGAGGGACAGAGCGGAGGCATGTGCTCAGGATCAGGTGCCCAGGGGTAGAGGCAGCGTGCAGGGACAGGCTTGCCTCTGGGTGCTCCCTCCAGATTGTCTGGGCTCCCAGTGGACTCTGGTCTCCAACCTGAGGGTGTGAACCCTGTACCTTTCCCCTTCCACCGCCACATAAGCTTTTTAGGATCAGCCCCAGTCCTAAAGCCAAACTTGAAAAATAATGTTTCTGACCTCTCTACATGAAGATCCCAACTGGAAACTGGCAAGAATTAGCACCTCTTTGGGACTTCTTTTAAACATCCCATAGTTTACTCTAATCAGGTCTTGAGGTCATTCAGTCACATCATCTTGCTTTAGGGGGCTTCCTGTGTCCCTGAGGTCCCAAAGCTGCTGTATGCCACAGCATTAAGTTTCTTAGCTCATGTCAGGCCCTCACTCCGAACGATTCATTAGAACATCTTAACATACAGACCATGAGAACCAGGTGCGGGAGGGAAGACATTTACTTTAGGTAGAAAGGTTTACTATTATTAACAAGTTATCACTATTATTTACATGTTTATAAAATGGAAATAAAAATGACATACACGTTTGGTGCCAAAAGTGGCACATCCAAACTAATATCAGTACAAAAATAAATTTTCAAGCTATGTGTTTTTAAAATAAAGGTCATTGAAACAGTAAGGGGGAAAAAATCTGCATCTGGCATGTGTTGAAATGCAATCATCATCACAGCAAAGCAGCCCTGGGGCAACAAAACCAGTGCCTGCTGGAAGAACCGCCCCCGCGCACTCTTGCAAGAACCCAAGCAAACAAAAAACAAATACACCAGTGATGCTCCTGAGCTACAGAAGTTTAGGGCATCCAAACTGTTGTGAATTCCTGCTAAAGAGGAGGCCCTGCGGGATCCGAGCTGATGAACTCTCCTGAGTGCTCAGCTAGCGTGGCACCAGGACCTGGCACTGCACTCTGAGAAGACGCTAAGCCCACTTGTGAAACAAATCCTCGGCTAACACAAAACAGCGCAGGAGTCCTCTCTGTCAGTCACCAATCCCTTGCAAGTCTCCTGGCTGCAGATAAACAGGGACAAGGGCTGAGGACAGACAGAAGCCACTGGGTTTGGGAGCCCCTATGCCCATCAGACACGCCCCTTGGTGGTTTCGGCAGAGATCCTCAATGTTTCGTTCCTTCGTAGAGACACGCTTGTTCACACCTGGCAGCGGACCTCATTGGTTAACACAGCCGTGGCCCCAGCAGGGAAAGCAAAGCCAGCCCAGCAAACCCTCTGTCCACCCCACATGGTGTTTCGGCCTTCAGTGGCTAACTTTCCTCCTTGTTTCCCATAGAGCTGGGCCAGGACTGCGTGCCTGCTGGAAGTGGCATGCTGGGTTAGTGAGCGTGCTGAGTGAGCCAACTCCCACTCTGCCTGCTGCAGCACAGAAGGATGCCTGCCCATGCACAAAGTCCTCCAGGATCCCAGCAAGGATGCAAATGCTGTGGGCAGCGGGAAGAAAGGACTAATGAACAGGCCGCAGCCCCCTTCAGAGCAACCAAACATTCCACAGGAGCTGGTGCCAGCTCACCCCACCTGGGGCCAGGGGCAGCAGCATGGAGGAGAGGACACCAGCAGTCACTGCAGCCGCGGCTGTGGGCTCCCCTCACTGGTCCTGGACCTTGGCCCTTTTGGCTTTCAGAGACAGGTGCTGCAACAGAAGAGAAGACACTACAGTTGGGGTTGATTAGACAAAGAAACTAGACTGCAACATAATCCCCATATGAATGACCACATCAAATCTTCCATCTGGTCCACACCTTCCCAGTAAATGCTGAGCTGTTCATGAAATAGCCTGGAAGGAAAAAGCCCAAGTGGCCAATGAAGAAGCCGATCTTAATTCAGCTGCCAGCAACCCGAGGCCCAAGCCACAGCAGCTGAAGCTGGTTATATAGGGCTCTGCGGAAGCTGTCAAGGAAAGGTTTTCTTTTTGAGACACGGCTCTCCCTCTGCCCCAGCTTAGAGGACAGCACTGCAGCCAGACAACTGTGCTCAGGAGACTGGGCTCAATCTGGAAGTGACCTCAAATCTCCAGGAAGTTCCTGACAATAGTCAAGAAAAAGTATCCTCTCTTTAGGAACAAGGAAGTCAATTTACCAAGCATCTCAACACGCCAGGTACCCATGCTCAAGGATGGAGATAAAGACACGGCCTCTGCCCACATGGAGGGTACAAGCTTGCTGGGAAGACAGAAAGGCCACCTCCTAGTGACACTTTTTTTTCCCCCAGAAATGTCACTTTCTACCATTATGAATAACATGAAGCACAGTATTATAATCATAGGCATCAGATAATAGGATTGAAAAATGAAGTATTTTTTACATTCTAAAGCAAAGCCAAAAGTGGCAGAAATCCTTAAATATGGCTTTGAGGCAGAGTGTGTAAATATAAGCTTTTAATGAAAGACCTCCCTCCACTCATCAACTGGGATATACCCGACAGCCCATTACTAATCATCAATAACCAAGAGATCCCGGAGCCATGCCAACTAACACACGGTGAGAGCCTCACATGAGAATGCCCACCCCGACTGCTCTGGAGCTGGTGTGCCCACTTCTTAGCACAGCCACATGGCCTCGCAACATCAAGCTGCATCGCCCCCACAGAGAACTGCAAGCCCTGAAAAAACAGAGGGCGTGAACAAAGGCACAGCGCACCACCAGGTATGACGTGAGAGACAACAGAGCGAACAGGAGCCAGGTCTAAAAGAGCTCCAAGAACTCAGACTTTCCATCTGCTTACACCTGAGGGAGGACCACTACAGGCTCTTGCAAAGGCCACGTTAAAAGGGTTTTCCCTAATAATGAACATATCTCTGAGAATAAGGAAAAATAATTTAAAAGCCAGAAGGCAAATCTCTGAATAGGTCACCCCGTTCTTCCCCTGTCTAGCCGTAGGTCTTGCTGAATTTCTCTGAATTCTCTTCTCTCTACACGTCACCTGATATAACCCCTACAGCTAATGTTAGATATCCACGGCCTTAGCTTGGGGATGGGAGATGACGCCATTGTGCCTGTGGGGCCATTTTTGGTGCTTGTTTCTGGGAAGAATGTCGAATATAAACAAAGCTGACTCTGAACCATTTCAGGCCTCCACACAGGGTGAGAGCAACATTCCGAAAAACAGCAGTGATGGAAAGTCTCCAAAGGTGCCAGGAACACAGCCGTGAATGATCTGTGGGCTGTGGACGGCTGCGAGGTGCTGCACTGTGTTCAATAAAGGAACATCTACCATACATGGGCAACCCCTGCAGATCTGGAGGTTCTTTGAGAAATCAATCTGCTTTGGACACGTTAATAATAGAAGTGCCCTTGGACTATACAGTTAAGAAACAACACAAGTTTCTCTGTGGTTTGGGGACCATCGTTATGACAATGAGGTTGTTGTATTAGGTGATTTCTTTTTTTTGGTGGGGGGACAGTCTTGCTCTGTCGCCTAGGCTGGAGTGCAGTGGTGTGATCTCGGCTCACTGCAGCCTCCACCTCCTGGGTTCAAGTGATTCTTCTGCTTCAGCCTCTCAAGTAGCTGGGATTACAGGCACATGCCACCATGCCCAGCTAATTTTTGTATTTTTAGTAGAGATGGGGTTTCACCATGTTGGCCAGGCTGGTCTCGAACTCCTGTCCTCATGTGATCCACCCACCTCAGCCTCCCAAACTGCTGGGATTACAGGTGTGAGCCACTGTGCTCGGCCGCACTAGGTGATTTCTAAAGGTCTGTGCCAGCCTCTCTAAAAATACTCCGATGACAGTGGAGGTGATGGGCTTAAAAATAAAAAAGCCATTTGGAGAGAAGAGACCAAAATTTGGGCTTGTCATTTTCTTCAAACTTCTGAAGCTATTTGCTCTTTAACTTTGTGGGTTTGACCTAAAGAAACTGGAATTTTGAGCTGAGAAGGGAAAATGACTCAGCTTCTGGGCTAATTCTGTTTCCAAGAGTCTAAATGAATCCAAGACAATTTCAGGCTTATCCTTCTCTGGCTGTCTGCATCTTCTTACTTTAACAGGCATTTTGACCACTGCACTATTCCTCTTTCAACCTCTACCTTTCTGATCCCTTCTCTTGACTCCTGAAGTCTGCTGCTTTCCACGTGAGAGGTTTTGAAGGAAAAGCCTTTCTTTCACCAGGTTTATTCTTATCAACCTAATTCAGCAAAGACCACACACTCTGCATTTTTATCAGTCCCTGCAGGCTGATCTGCTTTCTAGCTGAAATATCTGAATTGGGATGTGTGAAAAACTATAAAGGTGTGAAATGGTTTTTGTTTGATTAGATAAAAATTAAATATTATAAAATTTTGAGAGGGCAATTTCCCTTGACTTTGCTGGAGCGGGAGAAATGAGGAGATTCTTCCATTTACAGGGTCACAAATTCAAATGTCTCCAAGAGTGGAGCAGGCAAATAAGCAAGTGACGCAGGACTATGGCACCTGGCGATGTCACTGACAGCAGGCAGCCACCCCTAAGCCCCTGTGGTGCCACCACGTAGGAACTCAAGCCTAGTATTGCCAGACTAAACATGTCTTTCAAGAGAAACCAGAAATTCATGTTTAATATGAAATCTCCCAATTTTTAAATGTGGCAATCAATTCAAGTATCGCTTTGGAAACACTGTGTAGTCCAATTCTGGCCCTAATGGAGAAAAACGTTTCAGACTTTCCCTTCTGCTGTAAACAACAGTAAACTTGGGCAAAATATGTAAAGCAAGTATTTCCAGGCAACAAACAGCACAGAACTGTAACCCTTTTGAAAAAGGAGCTGGGCGTGGTGGCTCAAACCTGTAATCCCAGCACTTTGGGAGACCAAGGCGGGCGGATCACCAGAGGTCAGGAGTTCAAGACCAGCCTGGCCAATATGGCAAAACCCTGTCTCTACTAAAAATTCAAAAATTAGCCGGGCATGGTGGCGCGCGCCTGTAATCCCAGCTGTTAGAGAGGCTGAGGCAGGAGAATCACTTGAACCTGGGAAGCGGAGGCTGCAGTGAGCTGAGACTATGCCACTGCATTCCAGCCAGGATGACAGAGCAAAACTCTGTCTCAAAAATAAATAAAT
Organism: Nomascus leucogenys; assembly: GCF_006542625.1. Lineage (NCBI taxonomy): Eukaryota > Metazoa > Chordata > Mammalia > Primates > Hylobatidae > Nomascus > Nomascus leucogenys. The sequence goes on from NC_044393.1 coordinate 25,014,331, forward strand.
AAAAATAAAAAACGAACTGGTGGGCATGGTGGCTCACATCTGTAATCCCAGCAATTTGGGAGACCAAGGCAGGAGGACCACTTGAGCCCAGGTATTCGAGACTAGTCTGGGCAACATAGTGAAACCCCATCCCTAAAAAAAATTTTTTTAATTAGCTCAGGCCAGGCCTGCTGGCTCATACCTGTAATCCCAGCACTTTGGGAGGCTGAGGTGGGTGGATCACTTGAGGCCAGGAGTTTGAAACCAGCCTGGCCAACATGGTGAAAATGTTGTCTCTATTAAAAATACAAAAAAAGGCCGGGCGTGGTGGCTCAAGCCTATAATCCCAGCACTTTGGGAGGCTGAGGTGGGCGGATCACTTGAGGTCGGGAGTTTGAGACCAGCCTGACCAACAAGGAGAAACCCCGTCTCTACTAAAAAATACAAAATTAGCCGGGCGTGGTGGCACATGCCTGTAATCCCAGCTACTCAGGAGGCTAAGGCAGGAGAATCGCTTGAACCCAGGAGGTGGAGGTTGCAGTGAGCCACGATCGCGCCATTGCACTCCAACCTGGGCAACAAGAATGAAATTCTGTCTCAAAAAAAAAAAAAGAAAGAAAAAGAAAAAAAAATGAGCCAGACGTGGTGGCACACACCTGTAATCCCAGCTACATGGGGGCTAAGGCAGGAGAATTGCTTGAATCCGGGAAACGGAGCTTGCAGTGAGCCATGATCGCGCCATTGCACTCCAGCCTGGGCAACAGAGCGAGACTCTGTCTCAAAAAAAAAAAAAAAAAAAAAAAAAAAAGTTTGGAAGAGCAAAAGGAGAAAGAAAGTGATACTTTTTTTTTTCTTATGACATTAGGGGGATTTATTTTTAATTGCACTTCACTATGAATTAAAAGCTAGAGTGCTTTCCCAGAATGTTTTGGGGATATGGTAATGGCCTTTCCATCCTATGCACCACTAGGGGGAACACACATAGGGCATTAAATTGGAGAAAAAAAGTATATTTAAAAATATGGAGAGGCTGCGAACAGGTGGCTGGGGCACAGGCTCAGTTCATTCCTACCGTTCCTTGTTGATAAAAGTGTGGAGCCAGCTCCAACAGCCAGGCCGATTCAATGGCAGTCACATCTCTCATGTAATACTTGGAGGTTTGTATAACTTCATTATAGATAACCCTGAAATGAGAAAGAAACATGAGCTAATTTCCCCCTCTTGTGATGACAGTCAGGAACCATAGTTAGACGTGCTGTTTCCTTTAACCTTTAACAGGTTCTACTCTATGTGCCAGACACTGTGCTAAACATATGCATTTATGTTGCTCACCACAGCCTCAAGACCTAGGTGCTGGGTAATGGTGTGTCCATTTTTCAGATAATACTCTAAATCCTAAATGACTTCTGGGACATCTCAGTTATCCGCAAAGGACCTTTCTGGATCCTTGATCTGCATTTACAGAACTCTGAACTGAGCCTAATGACTTTATTAGAAAATGCAGAAATAGAGACAAAGACTTGCCTGATTCTGAAAGAGGCTGGGAACTGACTGTAAAGGGACACAAAAGAATTTTCTAAAATGATAACAATATTGTATAACTTACGTGGGTCCAGGTTACATGGGTATACACATTTGTCAAAACTCATCTTGCACTGTAAATAAATTATACCTTTATTTAAGGGAAAAAATGTTTCTGAGGCCCAGGTAATAGACAACCAAAGAGCCAAGAGCGTAACATCCAGTCCCCTGATTTTAGGTGTGCATATGAGTAGATATTAGTTTCTGAAACATCCGAAGTGCTGATTCAGGGCTTCCCGCCTAACTATAAACATACCAGCCAGCCACACTGCAGTTCCCCACCCCTCAAAAACCAGTAAGTGAATCTCGGCTGATGAAAGGAAAAAGGAGGGCCCCCCTGCAAAGAGGCCGTGATGGGGGTGGGGGGGCGGCACTTTCTTTGCTACCTGAATGGTATGGCGCGGCCTCAGGCTGGCTCTATTTCCCCAACCTTTCTTTGCCCTTCAGAGCTCCTTAGGAATGAAGCAAGAAAAAGAAAAGCCTTTCTCTTCTAAGCAACTCCCAAATTTAACCACCCGAAAGTCAGCAAAAAAAGGATCTAAAACTGAGGTTTTGCATCTCTCTTGATGTAAAAAATAATTTTTTTTTAAAGGCAGGGTCTCACTCTGTCACCCAAGCTGGAGTGCAGTGGTAAATCATGGCTCACTGAAGCCTCAACCTCCTGGGCTCAAGCGATCCTCTTGTCTCAGTCTCCTGAGTAGCTAGTACTACAGCCACGTGCCACCATGCCTGGCTAATTTTTTTTTTTTTTTGAGAGTTGAGGTCTGGCTATGGTACCCAGGCTGGTATTGAACTCCTGACCTCAAGCAATCCTCTAGCCTCAGCCTCTCAAAAGTGCTGAGATGACAGGCGTGGGCACTCTTCAAATTATCCTGCACACATGAGTGTGCATATCCTGACCACATTAGTGTGGTCACTGGGTAACATTTCTAAACCCAGAACTGACCAAGGTGCTTTCAACCTAAGAAACTTCTAGGTCTGCACTGGCTACAGGATAAATCTGATTCCTTAGTCTAGGGAAATAGAAGTCAAACTTTACTGCCCAACAGAAACATCTGGAGGGCTTGTTAAAGAACTCAAACTTTACTGCCCAACAGAAACATCTGGAGGGTTTGTTAAAATGGAGTCCTAGGCTCTAGTCCAGTTTCTGATTGAATGGGACTTGGCATGGCCTGAGAAGCTGCATTTTATACAAGTTTCCAGGTGATACTGATGCTGGGCTGGAGACCACACTTTGAAAGCCGCAATTCTAGGGTACAAAGTTGTTTGACCACAGACCTTCTTGCCTTCAAATCTACCGCTATCTTCTCTCCCTCTCTTCACACACACCCCACCCTTTTTCCCAGGGCTTCTCCATCTTCCAACTGGAGAAGGAAAAGTTGTTGTTGTCTTTATAATTTCCAATCTGGGCCGGGCACGGTCAGATACGGGCTCACGCCTGTAATCCCAGCACTCTGGGAGGCTGAGGTGGGCGGATCACCTGAGGTCAAGAGTTTGAGACCACCCTGGCCAACATGGCGAAACCACGTCTCTACTAAAAATACAAAAATTAGCTGGGCGTGGTGGCATGCACCTGTAATCCCAGCTGAGGCAGGAGAATCACTTGAACCCCGGAGGCGGAGGTTGAAGTGAGCCAAGATCATACCACTGGGCAACAGATTGAGACACTGCCTCAGAAAAACAGAGTGAGACACTGTCTCAAAAAAAACAAAATCCAATCCATGGTTGATGAGTACTTTTAATCAGTACTTTTTATTGGTAAAATACAATATAAATGAATTCTAGAAAAATGAAATTATAAACAAGAAAAATATAAGCCCCAATTTTTATTATTAAATTGGACAAACATAAACTTAACCATTGAAATGCTATAAAGATGTCTAAAGGCCTACTCTAGACTTCTGTGCTTACCTCCTTCTTCCCAGGCAGTGTTACAGAGCAGCACCGTTGCATGGGCCACCCATACCAATGATTCCCCATTTCCCAAACGCATGAGGTTCCTTTATGTTCCATGGCTCTGCCCCTGCTACTTCTCTACCTGGAATGCCCTCCGGGTCCTTTCTGCCTGAACACTCGTTTCCAGGTTCAGAATGAACGTTATCTCCTCCATGAAGCCTGCCCTGACTCTCACTGGCACATGATGTGCCGAGCCCAGCACTTTATCCATGCCACTAGTAAAGCCCTTCCCCTAAGGTAGTTGACTCTGTGTCTGTCTCTATGTCAAAACTGTGGGCTGGGGCCAGGTAAAGTGGCTCATCCTGTAATCCCAGAGCTTTGGGAGGCCGAGGTGGGTGGATCACCTGAGGTCAGGAGTTGGAGACCAGCCTGGCCAACACAGTAAAACCCCATCTCTACTAAAAATACAAAAATTAGCCAGGCATGATTGCACACATCTATAGTCTCAGCTACTCAGGTGGCTGAGGCAGGAGAATCACTTGGACCTGGGAGGCAGAGGTTGCAGTGAGCCAAGATAGTGCCACTGCACTCCAGCTTGGGTGACAGAGCGAAATTCTGTCTCAAAAAAAAAAAAAAAAAAAAAAAAAAAAAAAGAACTGTGAGCTGGGATCCCAATTCATCTCTGCATAGCTGTGCCTCGTGCAGGGCTAAGCATCCAGTCAGTGGGTGAAAATGAACGTTTGCTGAGTGGATGAGTGAGTAGACAAACATCACTGTTTGCTTAGGAAGCTCTTTGCCAGAGCAGAAATTCTCTTTTTTTTTTTTTTTTTTTGACATAGAGTCTCACTCTCTCACCCAGGCTAGAGTGCAGTGGTGTGATCTCAGCTCACTGCAACCTCTGCCTCCCAGGTTCAAGCGATTCTCCTGCCTCAGCCTCCCAAGTAGCTCAGATTACAGACGCACCCATCACACCTGGCTAATTTTTGTATTTTTAGTAGAGACGAGGTTTCACCATGTTGGCCAGGCTGGTCTTGAACTCCTGACCTCAGGTGACCTGCCTGCATTGGCCTCCCAAAGTGCTGGGATTACAGGCGTGAGCCACCACGCCCAGCCCAGAGCAGAAATTCTAGAGGCAATGTCAAGAAACACGTACAGGAGAAAAACAAGAACATGGCCCTGCTCAAAGCTGGCACAGGCTAAGCAGCAGGACGCGCTTACCAGCGAGGCGGCTTCTCTGCATAGAGGACTGATGCAGGGTGTATGTGCAGCTCATGGTCATCACGGATGGTCCTTGGAACATAGAAGAATTTTGTCTGAAGCACATTTTAAATACTTATAGCAAGATTTTCCCACAGATATTTTTAATATTACCAAAAAAGCATGCAGACTGAACTTGTCACAAGCAAAACAATTATCTCCACCTTCTCTCGCAACCTTTCTTGATCCCTCTCCTGGCTGCCACCCCAGAAGTCAAGAATAAATCACGTGGAAAAAGCGAAGAGGAGAAAAGCAACATGTGGACACTCAGAAAAAACATTTAGGAATAAAATGCTCTGCCTATGTTTATGTGTATCTTCTGCAGGTGCTCTTTCAAAACAATTTCCTTTGGAATGGAAATAATACACGTGATTTCTTCTATAATCTAAAAAGCAAAGTTAAATACTAAAGATAATGACTATAGGGGGATGTAATGATAATGAAAAAAGAAAGCTCACGGCCAGGCGTGGTGGCTCATGCCCATAATCCCAGCAGTTTGGGAGGCCAATGCGGGCAGATCACTTGAGGTCAGGAGTTCAAGACCAGCCTGGCCAACATGGAGAAACCCTGTCTCTACTAAAAATACAAAATTAGCTGGGTGTGATGGCACATGCCTGTAATCCCAGCTACTCGGGAGGCTGAAGCAGGAGAATCGCTTGAACCCGGGAGGCAAAGGTTGCGATGAGCCAAGATCACCCCATTGCACTCTAGCACGGGCAACAAGAGCGAAACTCCATCTCAAAAAAAAAAAAAAAAAAAGAAAGCTCAATACTGGACTATTAATTTCTCTGAAATAGTACTTCCAATTCCAACTCCATATAATGATCTGTTTCTTGGGGGAAGTGCTTCAAGTGCTGTGACGGAGCACTCTCGTCAGCGTTGTAATAAAGCCAGTGTCCTGGGGTCCTGGGCTGTCCTACCAGGTGGTGGTGAGCTGATCAACACTAAATGTTGTCTCAAAGGAATGACTAGCCTGGAACCTCTTAAGTAACCCACATTGTTGCTGAGGACACTGATAAAAGAATTTTCCAAACACTAGTCAAAATTGCTAACTCTCCAGGAGAGTGGGAGCAATCAAGATGACAAGCTGGCAGCACTCCTTAGGGAAGATCTCAGGCCACTGCGGGGGTCGCCTCCACATGGATGAGTTGCCTCAAATACAGACAACTCAGGGTGGGGAGGTGAGCTCATACAATGGGCAAATGAATCACGATACTGACAGGCTACAACATGCCTGGAGTAACAAAGAGAACATACTAGAGATCAGTGTAAAGTGCTATCCTGCAGTTCCAATAGTCGGCTACTAGGATACTAGATGGAGCAGATCTGGCTGCCAAAATTAAAAAAGGCTCAGTGCAACTCGACTCATTAACAGGAGCCCAGGACACAGTATATCTTGGCTGACCTCAAGATAACAGGGCAGTAATATCTTCTCAGGGAAAAAAAAAATTATGACAAAATAATACATAGAAGAGCTGGGGAGAAATTCTTTGGAGTGTTCTCTTATTAAAGAACAGAAAATGATGACAGTTACACTTTTAACAGGCTACAGTGAGGTTATGAAACTAAAATGAGCCAAAGACAGAAAACACAGAGTAAAAGTAACAATTCAAAGCACTGGAATGATTAGTTTGGAGAATCATGATGCTGACAGGCTACAATATGCCTAAGCTGTGCTTAGTTTTCATTTTCACTGCATTTGAATATACTAAAGACCATTAGGAAGGCATCAATGAGTGGTTTCCTATGCCTAGAAAATGGAACTGGAAGAATCAGGTTATGTAGCAGAAGGCACATCCAGCACATGAGAAACACCTGGCTACCTCCAAAGACACCAGACGTGGCCACGCTATACCAGGGTGGGAGGGGACTTCAGTCCTGCAGATCTCTAAAGACATAATAAACTAGCCAAATGTAAAATAACTTCTCTGAGAAACATTATTTTTAATGGTTTCTTCAGGTCATATTATTCTATCATTAGAATTGAAATATTACCAGCCTCAAGATGTTTAATTGTCATCCTTCTAAAACATAAAACATATAGATGAGCTGAATATGTGAGAATCATTTTTAGAAAGTCAAGATATTTTGCTTAAAGGTATGTCACTAACCTCAACTCAGTTTTGGAAGGAGACATGGTAGAAATTACAAATAATTATGCAATTACTATCTCTGCACAGCTTTCTGTGGGGTTTGGGTCATTTGTAAGATTGTTACTTTAACAAATGACTTCACCAAGTATCGTGTTACCTATAAGCTCCAGTAGAATGAAATCTCGCTGCATTGGCGAAGAAGCCGGAGACAATGCACCTCAGAACCGGATCCGGGTCACCTACATAAGCAGCCAACAGAGAGGCGGGTGAAACCCTTGCCTGCCCTATGCTGCGTGTGCTCTAATGCACAGGATCCACTCCCAGCACCACCCCAGGCTGCTTCAAGCCACCTCGAAACCCTCTCCTGAAGCGGCTCCAGCCCTACCCTTCCCGATGCTGGATGCCTGCCCCAGCACCATCTAAGGAGGTCCCACTCCCCACAACTGCTGCTGAGAACAATGCTGGTCTGCTCCTTGAACCTGGGACCCCTCCAACCTCCCCTAAGCCACAGATGACTGGACCATGGCTGGGCACCAGAACCTAAGAGTGCTGCTCTGCAGGCTGGTCAGTGACCTCAGAACTCCTTTGTAAAAGAGTGTCATATGGCAATGATGCTCTTTCTATAAAACACAAACTGGAAATACTATACAATGTTACTTCTGTGGTTATGAGCTAGTGTTTGAAAATTGAAGTAATTCTTCAAATTTTTCAAATGTTCCATTTTATTTGGTGTTTCTATTGCTACAGCTAACATCTTCCATGAATAAAGCTTCCCCACTATTAGATGATGTCCATAGGACACATTCCAAATTGTTGTGCAAGAGGCTAATGCTATTTTTATGGTTAATGACATATCACATCTCATCATTTTAAGACTCACTCTTTTTCTAACTTTAATTCACTGAAATTAGGATAGCATTTTACAATTATAACTGGCAGCACTTTTTTTTCCTTGATGATACATAAAATAACAATGTTTCTTACACATGATGGTATCTTAGATCCAGTGGAATATAGCATGTTGGTAAGTAAGTTCCCTAAAGGTGGTACTATTTCCGAAGCCATCAACAATACATAAAAATGGCAGTTTCACTGCATTCTTACTAGCAATGTTTTGGCAAAAAGGGTTACCTTCTTTTATATTACATTTATTTGATTACTATCGGCATATTTCTTCTTTTGTGAATTTTTTGTTCTAATCCTTAGCCCATTTATCAACCTGAAAACTGTTTTTTCCTAAATATATTAAATAAAATCATTCTATAATAAAGTTTTTAATCTTTATTATTTATCTCATGACTGCTGAAAGTATCTTTCACTAATTGCTTTCTATTTTTTAACACTTAGATGTTTTAAATATACATGTAATTTATTTAGTCTCCATGATTTTCTTTATCGTTCCTAAGCACTAAGCTGATAAATCTCAAATCTATATGTCTAAATATAATTTAATCCAATATCCAGTCTCTTCTCTCCTATTGTCCATAAGAAATTTCCATGTAAAATATGCACTCTAAAAAGGGGTGATATCACTTCCAAAGGGGTGGAAACTGGTTCTTGGAGGCAAGGGTAGGGGAGTATCTTAGACACCACAATGGCCTGTGGCCCTCCAAAGCTCAATCCTACCCTACAAAATCTTATTCCTTAGTATTTAATTTCTCAGGCTGGGTAGAATTTAAATTTAACTTTTCTCCTGGGCAGGGGTCTGATAATGAAACACAGGTGAAGAACACCAATTGCTGAAGTACGGCTGTCATCTACCTGCTGGGTGACAGGCGTTTGACCAGCTGCTCTCCAACTGGGTGCTCCTTCTAAGTGTCCTGTTTCTATCAATGACTCCAACATGGCTCAATGGCCCAGGTTTCAACTCTTCCCTCTCTCGTGAGTGTATTCACCCATCAAATATTCTCTGAGCGTCTCACATACTCCTCACTCCAAGCACTTGTCTCCAGTCCTCCTTCCCTAGAGTGCTCTTTGCCACCATTTTCTAATTCAACCAGACCCCAAAGCTTGACTGGACTCCCACCACACCTCAAGGAAGCTGCAAGACTTCCCAAGCCAGCCCTCTCTGGATTCCTTCTTCCTGGCATTCCTTCCACATTTGCCAGCATGTCTTCTATGATAACTAAAGTATCTACTACTTTAACTTCTAAGAGGACTGATAATCTCAGTACTTTGTCTATCCATATGAATCTCTCCCTTCATTGCACTGTTCCCTTAGAGTAGAAGCCAAGACTCCGTCATTGTTCACTTCCTCTTAGTATAAAGACAAAAGAAGACTGAAATGGAACCGCCTGGGCTCAAGTTCTGACTCCACCATACCCTCACTGTGTGACTTCAGCAAGTTACGTTTTACCTCTAAGCCACGCTTTTCTCAACTATAAGGTGGGGAAAAGAGCACACATTTCACAGCATTGTTGTGAGCATTAAATTAATAAACACATGGAACACTCAGAGCACTGTCTAGCCACTTATAAGCACTCAGGAAATGTTACCAAGTACTAATGGTGCTGAGGATGTGGCTGAGTACCTGGCACACAGTAGGCTTTCAGGCTGACTGCTGAGGCGGCTGTGTTACTTCCTTAAAAGCATAAACTTCTGAGCCACATACAGATCTGGCTCTCCTCCTTACCAGTTGAGTTGTCCTGAATTTAATCTAACTTCTCCCTAGGATCTTATAACTAATTGTGAAATGAGGATAATATTACCGACACCTCACAGAGTGCAAGATTGAGCAAGAGAATATTTGGAGAACCCCTGCCACGGTGTAACCTACTGTGTCCCTGATTAATAGTAGTCACTGTCACTGCTAGAGGCCAGAGACTATGTCTTACATAGAACTTTTCTGTCTTACCCTTAGCGACTGCCTAGGCTAAATACCCAGCACTTGCTTTAATAATACTTGTCTTTGAAAATAAAATTTAATTTTTATGTAATAGCTACTAATATCACTGACCAAAAAGTAATTTTTCTTGCAAAGCCTACATGGGAAAATCAATGACATAATGTGCACTGATGTGACTGTTAGTGATTCTTAAGTATTGTCATGGGCTATGAAATTCCTTTAGTAAGAATGCCCATCAGAAAGAAAAATGGACCTCTTTGGAAAAAACATGCAACTTGACCTTCAGCTTTTCATAGATGCAGGTAACTCAAAATATAAAACCCAGTGTTGGTACAGAGCACGCCACGCTGCCTCGCACCAGCCCAGCATGAGAACTTTAGGAAGACAACTCAACAGAATGAAGCAAGGGAAGTCACCAGCTGGGACAGTTTCTTCTCACCTTCACTAGACTTCTTGGGCACTTGAAACTTGACAAGAAGCTTTTTCAATTGTTCTCTTACAGTCGCAGCTCTGACAAGACCCTTGTAATTCAGGAAATGTTCCTGACACCATTGAGAGTTCTTATTGTGCTACAGAACAACCCAGAGAGAGGGAGTTAGAAAACAGACATGTTCTCGACTAAGGCTATGTTGTAAAGATCATTCTTCTCTCTTCCCCCACGTGCTGTTCAATGGCATAAGATCTAAAGATGGGAACTGGCCCCATCTCTCAAAACAGATGTTAACAACCTTGCACACATCTGACTGCTCTGCAACCTCACTCTTTACACTAAAGGGCAAATGAGAACTTAATGACACACAGAGACGGTTTCAATCTTAAATACTTTCATGAGATGTGAACTATCAGAAAGAACCACTTCTCCATGTGGTTCTTTGTAAATCAACCTTTCTTCTTTGGCATGCTTGAATGTATCACTTTATTATACTAGAAGCCAACAATATGACACTTGCCAATGTAGAAATAATTTACAAATTACTATTATTTGTCCCCAAAGCATGATTTTTCTATCAATAGTATTTAATTTTTTCTCCATTCATAAGTATGATCATTATGTCTTAAATTATTGCTGTGGAAATGTACCTCTGAAATTATATTGTAAGTTAAAGTGCTTTAAAAAAGAAAATGTAATTAATAGAAGATATTCCAAGAAGGCAACCATAAAATAATACAATGTAGACCTATACCCACTTTCTACCAGTAGAGAAAGCTTCAGACTGCAGATGATACATTGTGCCTGTACAAATGAATTTTAACTGATTTAAGCCATAAGTCTCAAAAACAGGTGAATTTCTTTTTTCTGAAAACTTTTCACCAACTGAATAATCTTCCTCAAATCACTGGTAAACAAAAATTTAGTATTTCTTCACTTCTAAAAGAGTATTTAAAACACGAATATTAAAAACCTGAAATATTATACCCTTTCTTTTATGTAAGGTTTCTTTTTTCATCATTTTCATCACCTTTATTAACAATTTTTCATGAGAACTTTAAGCTGTATTATTTGCTTAGTTTTAAAGAATATTAACAATAAAAAATTAACATCACTTATAGCTAAATATGGGTGGGATATGTGAATATGCACAGATCTCAACTAAATGTCTCCTCATGGCAGCTGCGACAGCTTTGAAGATTCAACCCAGGACTACAAGTTGCTCTCAGCCTCATTCACCTGGCAGAAAATGTAACAGAACTTCCTATTCAAATGTTGCCTTTCTGTCTACTACACAGTGGATATGAGATGACGTGAGGCTGGGCCACTGGCCTGCCACTAGTGTACCATATCTCCAAGCAAAGGAAAGCAATGAATGATTCCCGTGTTCTTCTCAGCAATACCTCACCACAAACTCAGGCAGAAAGCCCGACTCACCAGTTAGAAGTACTGGCAATAAATCTAATAGGAAAATCAAGGGCTCTCTTGGCCATTCCTTTACGAACTGAATGTCTGGGATCCGCCCTCCTAGATCACCTCCAAAGGGTGGTGTGTTGAGGCTGCACTTCAAGCAGTAGTTGTGCTTACTTTGATAAATGCTTCATATACGTTGAGCATAGTGAGGTGGTCGCCCTCCTCCACAGCAAATTTACGGTGCACTCGAATCTGGAATAAAGCAACATTCAGAATTTGACTCTTGGCTGGGTGTGGTGGCTCACCCCTGTAATCCCAGCATTTGGGGAGGTTAAAGTGGGAGGATTGCTTGAGCCCAGAAGTTCAAGACCAGCCTCGGCAACATAGGTAAACCCCATGTCTACAAAAACTAAAAAAAAAAAAATCAGCAGGGCATGGTGGTGTGTGCCTCCAAGTCCCAGCTACTAGGCTGAGGTGGGAGGATCGCTTGAGCCCAGGAGCCATGTTTGCACCACTGCACTGCAACCACGGCAACAGGGCGAGACCCTGTCTCAAAAAAAAAAAAAAAAAAGAAAAGAAAAAAGAAAAAAAAAGAAAAGAAAAAAGAAAGAAAGAAAGAAATTGACTCCTGTTAGCCTTTTGCACTGGGAAGTAATATTGCATGGTGAATAGCGTGTGGGTTATGGATTCAGAAAGACCTGGTTTGCAGCATTCTAGCTCTGCCATATCTTGAAAGAACTCAGCTTGGTTACTTAACCTCTCTCAGCCTTGATTTCCTTATCTGTAAAATCAGGAAACTAAACCTATCAAGACTGCTGTGGATTAAGATAATTTACTATAAGGTATCTGGCAAAGAAATTTGATAAAATGTTAGTGTTCTTGTCTCTCTCCTCCTCCAGGTTAATTAAAAACAAAACTAAACGAAAACAGATATAAGCATCTGGGCATAGAGGCAGAAAAACTTTGCAATCTATAGTTATACAACTGACAAGGAGGATCCCAACAATCCCTAAGAAAGTCTCTCTCCTCCTCATTACACATACAAATTCAGCCCCTCCATGCATAAGGCTGCTAATTCTCTGACTTTCAAACAGGAACTGACTTTGAACTCATCTCTGACCTACCTCTATCAGCACACCTTACTTCTGAGTATGTATCTCTTCAGTATCAAAACTTTTCCTTCCGTCTTTCCAGTGTTCACTCAATTAGTCATTGCTGATGACTGCACCTTAGGTGGGGATTGGATCTCTCTAGCTTATAATGGCCCACCTGCAACACCACCATGATGCCATGTGGTGCCCAGAATCAGCCTGCTATACCCTGGCACCTGACTTCTTATGTCACCAATGTGCCCACCAAGGTTTCTGGCAGAGCAGTCTGAATGACAATTTCCCTGACAGAAACTAGAAGTTGGTAGTTCAATGGTTAAGGTGTGGGGCTCTGGACTGTGAATCCAGAGCCAACAATTCTGGCTGTGCAACTGTGAATGAGTTATCTAACCTCTCTGTGCCTCCATCTTTAAAACATGATAATAGGCCAGGCACGGTGGCTCACGCTTGTAATACCAGCACTTTGGGAGGTCAAGGCGGGCGGATCACCTGAGGTCAGGAGTTCGAGACCGGCCTGGCCAATATGGTGAAACCCCATCTCTACCAAAAATACAAAAATTAGCCCGGCGTGGTGGAGCACGCCTGTAATCCTAGCTATATGGGAGGCAGGAGAATTGCTTGAACCTGGGAGGCAGAGTGCAGCTGCAGTGAGCTGAGATCACACCACTGCACCCCAAGCTGAGCAACAGAGTGAGACTCCCTCTCAATAAATAAATAAATAAATACATAAATTATGATAATAATATCTACTTCCCAGGCTTATGATGAAGATAAAGTGGAATGATGAATGCAAAACACCTGACACAACATCAAGGACACAATAAACACTCAAAACACGAGCAGATCACATTTGTACAGCTCTGTCTTCAGCAGTTCCTGAGTACAGTTTTGACAAGGAAAGCTCAAAGCAAAAGAGACTGGTACAGACAGCCTGGGGACAGAGCTGACTTACTGCCTGAGACTTCTGGTTTGGGGGGACCACAAAGATATTCTGGATCTGCATCATGGCAGCGATGCTTAGAATTTCCTGAGAACAGCCGAAGTTTCCTGCAAAACAAAAAGCATGTTTGGTTTCAACCATATAATGTGTCAACAAGAAATGAAAGACATTTTCTGATACTTTCCTTGCACCACACTGAAGACTAAGGTCATATTTTTTCTAGAGCTTAATTTTTAAAGTTTATAGTATATAAGCCTGGGCAACATGGCAAACCCCATCTCTACAAAAAATTAAACAATTAGCCAGGCATGGTGGTATGTGCCTGTGGTCCAGCTACTCAGTAGGATTGCTTAAAGCCAAGAGGTCAAGGCTGCAGTGAGCCAAGTTCACAACACTGCACTCCAGCCAGGGTGGCAGAGCAAGACCCTCTCTCAGAAAAATTAAAAAAAAAAAATAAATAAAGTTTATAATATATAAATATTTCACTCAGCCAAATGTGAAGTCCCATATGTAACCCAGATGAACAGTAGCCTTGAAGGACTCCAAAAAAAGGAGGTGTTACTGCCCTCTGCAGCTGAAATACGAGGGACTCTGACTATCAGCCAAGGTCAAGACTGGCCCCACCACTAAGGGCAGGTCAGCTCCACACCTGCTCCCTACCCTCCTGTGGGAACATCTGGAATCCTGGCAGGAAGTCAGAGAGGGGAAGGGGACAGGGAATGAGCAGCTTGTGCCCCTTGTGCTGTTTCTCTGCTCCTGACCCCTTCTATGAAGTGGCTTCCTTCTCAAAAGGGTTCACCTCAGTTGGGAAGCCCAAGGCACAACTAGAGCAGCAAAGCACACTGGGGGCTGCTGGAGCACCTGGAAACAGAGTCGCCAGCAATCACCACTCCAGGGCACAAGGCAGAGCACACTGCACTGCTCGTCCCATCTCCCCACCGCCTCCCACCTCATGAATGATGCACTTCCTCAGTTCACACTTAGAATCCTGTTTCTCGGCTGGGTGCGGTAGCTCACACCTGTAATCCCAGCACTTTGGGAGGCCGAGGCGGGCAGATGACCTGAAGTCAGGAGTTCAAAACCAGCCTGGCCAACATGGTGAAACGCCGTCTCTACTAAAAATACAAAATTAGCTGGGCATGGTGGCACATGCTTGTAATCCCAGCTACTCAGGAGGCTGAGGCACGAGAATCGCTTGAACTGAACCCAGGAGGCAGAGGTTGTAGTGAGCTGAGATTGCGCCACTGCACTCACTCCAGCCTGGGCGAGAGTGAGACACTGTCTCAAAAAAAAAAAAAGAATCCTGTTTCTAAATGGAAGGCTGAGAACAAGTGGTTGTTTCAAAACATAATTAGTTAGCTTTCCCCATAGTGGGTCTAAAGTACATCTTCATAAATTGCCAGTTGACATAAAAGTTAGACAAAAGCAAGAAAAAATTAAACTATCTTTCCCAGAGGTAAAAAAAAACAAATTATACTTTCTAGTTTGATTTCTAATTATGAGAAGAATTCCAGATCTTTTAACCTAGAACCCATGTCCTCACAAAAATCTGAAGAAGTCAAAGAAATTGGAACCCTTGTGTACTGCTGGCAGAAATGCAAAATGGCACACCCATTAATGGAAAATAGTAGGGCACTACCTCAAAAAAACTAAAAATGGACTTATATGCTCTAACAATCGCACTTCTAGGTATATATCCAAAGGAACTGAAACTGATATTTCAAGGAGATATCTGCATTCCCATATTCATTTCAGCATTATTTACAACAGCCAAAATTTGGAAGCAATCCAAGTGTCCATTCATTGGATGAATGAATAAAGAAAATGTGGTATATGTAAATATGTACACACACAATGAAATAACATGCAGCCAGCCTTAAAAAAGAAGAGAACACTGTCATTCACGACAGCATAAATGGAACTGGAGGACATTATGCCAAGTGAAATAAGGCAGTCACAGAAAGACAAACACCATATGATCTCACTCATATATGGAATCTAAAGAAGTCAATCTCATAGAAACAGAGAGTAGAAAGGTGGTTACCAGAGGCCAGGAGATGCCCTGGGTCAGGGGGTGAATGGAGAAAGAGGAGGTGTTGATCAAAGGGTACAAAGTTTCAGTTAGACTGGAGGAATAGGTTTTAGTGATCTATTGCACCGCATGGTGACCACACTTAATAATAATGTATTGTATATTTCAAAATTGCTAAAAGAATAGAATTTTAACATTCTTAGCACAAATTCTTAGCACGAAAAAATGATAAGTTGGTGAGTTGGTGAATATGTTAATTTGCTTGACTGAATCTACAATGTGTACATAGATTAAAACATCACACTGTATCTCATAAATATATACAATTATTGTCAATTAAAAATAAATTTTTAAAAATTAAAGAATTATCATGATTTAGTAATTCCACTTCTGGCTATATACCCAAAAAGCGTAAAAGCAGGGACTCAAAATGATATTTGTGTATCCATGTTCATAGCAGCATTATTCACAATAGCCAAAAGTTAGAAGCAACCGAAATGTCAACAGATAAATAAACAAAACATGGTATAGATATACAGTAAAATACTATTCCGCCTTAAAAATGAAGAAAATTTTAACACATACTACAACATGGATGAACCTGGAAGACATTATGTTAACAGAAACAAGAGAGTCACAAAGGACAAATACTGTGTGATTGCACTTCTGAAGGTTCTTAGAGCAGTCAAATTCATAGAGACAGAAAGTAGTGGTGGTTGCCAGGGGCTGGGCAGAGGAGAGAATAGGGAATTTGTGTTTACTAAGTATGGAGTTTCAATGGAAAAGATGGAAAAAGTTCTAGAAATGGATGGTGCTGATGGTTGCACAACAATGTGAACATACTTTGTATCACAGAACTACACACTTAAAATGGTTAAAACAATAAATGTTACGTTACAGATATATATATATATGCTTTTTTACCATATTGTAACCTCTTCCCCAGGGTGCTCAGAATTCAGGCAAACAATACCTCTGACAGTCAAAATAAAATCAATTCAAGCTATCAGGCTCTACCCACCTGATTCAAGCAGCATTTTGGCAAACATGGGATTCAAAGGAAACTCTGCAATTCTCATGCCAAGTGGTTCAGTCAGACGACAGTCTTTGTCCAGACCTGCCGTAAGAACAACAAAAGAAATCAGAAGGCAGGTACCATTGTGTTGGAAGGCATACAGTTGTTGAGAGAATAAAAGAGAATGTATGCTAAAAAGAAGAAAGTACCCAAAAGATGATTCATGCACTACCAAACTCCATTTGACACTAGAGTGCCATTACATTAAAAGAAGAAAAGATCTCCACTGAGCTCTTGAATACCCAATTTTTAAAAACTGATACTTCTAAAGACTTCTATTCAAGAACTTAATTATAAGGAAATGCCCCTGCAGCCTTCTCCTGCTTGTACCCTCTCCTCAATCCACAACAGCCTCACCTGTTCCCACTACTCCCAAGAGACCACTCTTCCCAAGAACCTAACAACCGGGTAGCACCAAACGCAAGGCATCTTCCTGATGGCCTCAGCAGCACTTGGCTCTGCTGGCCGCTGCTTCTTGGAAATACTCTTCGCCAGCTCCTGGCCCCCCATTCTCCTGGTTCTCTGCCATCTCCCTTGCCCCCTCACTGTCTGGACTTTCTTCCACCTCCAGGACCGGACAGGCCAAAGATGTGCCAACATGGCATCAATGGCATCCCGTGTCCTGTGCCCTTCTCATACTAAATGAGTGATATGGTTTGGCTGTGTCCCCACCCAAATCTCCCCTTGAATTGTAAACATGTCAAGGGCGGGGCCAGGTGGAGATAACTGAATCACAGAGGCAGTCTCCCCCATACTGTTCTCGTGATAATGAATAAGTCTCACAAGATCTGATGGCTTTATAAATGGGAGTTTCCCTGCACAAGTTCTCTTGCCTGCTGCCATGTAAGACATGCCTTTGCTCTTCCATGACTGTGAGGCCTCCCCAGCCATGTGGAACTGTGAGTCCATTAAACCTTTCCTTTATAAATTACCCAGTCTTGAGTATCTCTTTATTAGCAGCAGTGAGAACAACAAGGAGCAACTACAAGGCCAGCAACTTGGAATCTAAACACTAACCCAGATCCCTCTGGTGCCAACACCAGCCCTGTTCATGCAACTGCCTCCTGAGCATTTTGCTGAACTGGGCTGACTCCTTCAACTCCCCAGCTGCCCTTCTTGCCCTCTACCACTTGCCAATATCCAAGTATTGGATTCCCAAGATATAGACTACTGTTTTACTACTTAAATGCTGCAAGATCTCAGAGTAAGGCAGAGCTCAGTAAGACATCTCTTTAAAGGTGGTAATTCAGCTTGAAATCAAATGAAGCTGGGGGGGGAGGGGGTGTCCCTCTACCTTTTCCAGCTCATTTAGGGTATGGAAGAAGCAGGAAATATTTTAAATTTCATTCTGTTTGACTGGAGAAAAACCAGCCCAAATAAAAACTCCTATGCTGTCAACATTCTCTCATCCTCACTACAGATCAGCCCAGGAAACGTGCTTTCGAGTTCCTATTACATGCTTGAGAAGAGGGGGTGGAAACCTTCTCCGACACACATTCACTCCAGGCTGATCTTACACAAATCCAGCTGAAGGTCTTTTAAATCACTGCAGATCTTTTAAATCAGTAACTAGCTATTCACAGAGAAGTAAAATCAACATAATGAATGAAGATGGACCCCTACCTCACTCCACACCAAAAAAGTAACTTAAAATGGATCAGACCTAATGTAAGGGCCAACACTATAAAACCTAGGAGAATATCTTAATGACTACAGGTTAGGCAAGTTTCTTAGACATGACACCAAGGGCACACGTAATGAAAGAAAAATCAGATAAACGGAACCACACAAAAACTTAAAATTTTTGTACTGCAAACAATACTAATAAGTAAAAAGTAAGTACATGTAAGTAAAAAGCCAAAACATAAAAATGGGAGAAATATTTACAAACCACATATCTGATAAGAATACGTGCCCAGAATATATAAAGAACTTCAACTCAATTAAAAAAAAAAAAAAAAAGACTACAGCACAAATAAAATGGGCAAAGGATTTGAACAGACTTTTCTCCAAAGAAGATTTACAAATGGGCAGCAAGCACATGAAAAGGTGCTCAACATCATGACTCATCAGGGAAATGCAAATCAAAACCAAGAGATACCATTTCACACCCACTAGGATGGCTATAACACAAAAGACAGACAATTACAAGCATTGGCAACAATGTGGAAAAACTGGAACTCTGATACATTGCTGGTATACATTTGCTGGTCCACCAAAACCATATTTATATGCTAATATTTATAGCAGCATTATTTATATTAGCCAAAAAGTGGAAAGAACCCAAATGTCCACCAATTAATGAATGGATAAAAATATGTGGTATATCCATACAACAGAATATTATTCAGCAATAAAAAGGGATAAGGTACGAATATATGCTACAACATGAAGGAACCTGTGAAACATCATACTAAACGAAAGAAGCTGCTATGGTTTGGATGTAGTTTGTCCCCACCAAATCTCATGTTGCAATTTGATCCCCAATGTGACAGTGTTGGGAGACGGGACCTAGTGTGAGGTGTATGGGTCATGAGAGTGATCCCTCATGAACAGATTAATGCCCTTACCGAGGGTGAGTAATGGATTAGTTCCCATGACACCAGGTTCTTAAAAGAGCCTGGCTTCCTCTGTTTCTCTTTCTGGCTTCCTCTATTGCCATGTGATCTCTGCACCCGCCCATTCTCCTTTTGCTTCCTGCCTTGAGTGGAAGCAGGCTGAGGCCCTCCTCAAATACAGCTGCCTAATCTTGGAGCTTTCAGCCACCTGAATCGTGAGCCAAATAAATGATTTAGAAATTACCCAGCCCCCGGCATTCTGTTATAGCAACAGCAGACAGACTGAGACAGAAGCCAATCACAAAAGACCACATATTATACAATTCCATTTACATGAAATGTCCAGAAAAGGCACACCTATACAGATAAAAAGTCTCTATAGAGATTGAACCAGAGAGTGGTTGCCTTGGGCTGGGGGACTAGGGGGAAAGAGAATGAGAAGTTAGGTGCTAATGGGTAAAGATTTCTTTTTTGGGTGATGAATATGCTCTACAATTAGACTGTGGTGATGGTTGCACAACCCTGAAAATATGCTAAAAGCCTCTGAATTTGTACACTGTAAATGAGTGAATTGTATAGTACATAAACTATACTTCAATACAGCTATTTAAAAAAAAAGTAACACTCAAATCTCAAAAAACAAAATCTCCACTAAAGCTTAATTCAAAATTGGAAATTATATTCATTTGTGGTACCAGTCATAGAAGAGACAGCACTCCCCGAAGAGGTGAATTCAGACTATGATTTTCTCTGTGTCAAGATAAATGCTATTAAGGTTGGGACAAAAGCAACTGCAGGTTTTGCCATTATTTTCAACGGCAAAAACCACAATTATTTTTGCACCAACCTAATAACATCTTCAATCGACAACTGAATAGAAGTTCCCCCGTAACATGGTGTTAGAAGCTGATAATGTCCCCAATTCTCCACAAGCAACTCCAGGAATGAAATGAAGAGGATTTAGGGAAAGAATACTGAGCCACGATTTTTAAGGATATGGTTGTTGGGTGGAGAAAAAAGGTCTGGGGAGGTAAGATCTGACATCCTGGTAGGGAACTGCTGATCTCTAGACGTCTCTTAGGAGTGTAGCCCTGGTGATTCTTACTAATAGCTTCTGATGAACTGGCATGTTTTATATACTGGCTGTCATAATTAGCTTTCATGTGTCTAATTATGGTCCCAACTTCCTATTTCAATAAAGTATCATTAAGGGGATTATATATATGGGGAGAACCAATCCCATTCCTGAAGATACTAACAGCCCTAAAGTGAATATGACCTCACTAATATCGCAAAAGAGAACACATAATAATAAGAGAGAATGATGAGAGAAACTGGCATACCTCCCAGAGCATACAGTAACTCCAAGGCTTGAACCATCGACTGTGCTGGAGGGGGCTGGAAAAAACATAAAAATCATCCTAAATCAATTTATTTGGGCAACAAACATTAAAATGTGGCTATTTCCTTTTCAAATCCATTTTCCCCTCTAACATGCCCCATTCTTCCCAGCCTCCATGTTTCTGTTCCTGCTGTTGGCACCTCTTGAAATGTCCTTCCCATCCTTCTAAGCACCCTTGTACTGCTTGGCCTTTAAGGCTCAGCGTGATGAAACATTTCCCTTTGAAGCGCTGCCTCATCCTCCCCTCCATCAGATGTGATAGGTCCCTATCTTAAACTACCTCTTCATTTTCCTTAAACCCTCCTGAGACTTTTCTAATTTTTACTTCACAGACTCAACCTTCTACCACACTGGGGCCCCAGGACACTGCAGCACTCAGGGCTCGGGGATGATTTATCTTTGCATCCCCCACAGACCCACTCCAGGCCCCATGGTGGGTAAATAACATACGCTGAATTTGTCTTTTTAATCCCTGTCTGGAAACTGCAACATATGTTGAATCTGAATTTCAAAAAATAATAGTTCTAGAGAACCTAAAGTTCATAAGCAAAGCTGATGTAGTGAGCCTCAGTCTGATTTTCCAGATCTTTACCTCCTTTCCTTCTACAAATCTTGACTGAGCACCTAAGTGCCAGGCATCATATTTTTTCTCTCTAAATTATGTGGTTTCTAATAACCCAGGTAATAAAATTATAGTACATTTTTAAACTGCATAGCACGTTTTCTAAATGCATTTTTTCTAAATTCAAATAGTATTTTTTTCTAAATGCATTCACATAACAAATGTATTTTAATCATCACATTGTTTTAGCTCGGTTTTACAGATGAGGAAACTGAACTGCAATAAGGAAAAGACATGTGAACAAGGTCATATAGGCAGTTGGTGGCAAAGCTGAACTTAGGCCTCGTTTTTCCCAGTCTACCTTCCCTACTTTGTTTGCCAAAGACCAAAGTTAAACTTTTTAAACGTTGTAGTGGCTGTACACACAGGTGAACACACTTACGAGGGCAGGAACTAAACCTATTGGATTCACTACACAAGAGAGGATTCAACAAATCACCATTGAGCAAATCATGTAAATGATCCACTAGCCCTTCCTTGGTGCTTACAACATCTTTCTCTACAAAGAGGCAAAATGGGCAACACCTAATGAAGGAGCTTAAACCCTCTGGGATCTTTTATACTGAGAGTGGATGAGGTAACAGGAATAGCAATCTCTGAACTAGGCTTTTAACAGTTACAGAAAAAACTAACAAGGTCATCTCTGACTCAATTCCTGGCCCAATTTCCAGTCAATTAACAAAAAAAACTTATCCCCCTCTCCACAAAAATCTTATCCATATTATTTTCATCTAATCACATTCACTAGTATTTCTCTATGACCTCAACTGATTTGGGATAATACAGAAACACTGCTTTAACATATCTGGAATTACTGTTTATGTATAGTTTTAGTGTGGTCTTCTCACTACATGTTTTTCTGTTTTCATTGTTTCTTGTACCCACACAAACTTCACAGTAACTACTTGGGATGGCTGCATAATACTCTATGACAATCACACTCCATAAAAAAGTCAATTTTCTTATTGCTGGGCAATTAAATTGTTTCCAGTTTTTCACCATTGTAAATAACACTGCTAAATATACAAAATTATATGTACTCTGTAATTTCAGTCATAAAAACCACAATTTCAGGGGATAATAACCAGAAGGAAATATGTGAAGATAAATTTGTATTTTTTTTCATTTTTCAACTGTCCAAAAGTTTTACGATAATTTTCATTATTTATATTTTTCAATGTAATATAAATGCTATAAGCATTATCATATATGTAAGCTTTTTTTCTTCCTCTGACTTATTTTTTCAGGAGAAATTTTTATAAGAAATAGCAGGCATTTCTAAGGCTCATTAAATGTTGTCAGAAAGTCCTCCATGGGGACAGAAACGGTATAACATGGGAGGAATTTACTTTCCCAAATTGTGGCAGTTTTGGATTTCACCATTTTTCTTTATACTTGATCATTTAATTAGTGCAAAGTCAACTGCGCACAGTGGCTCACAACTGTAATCCCAGCACTTTGGGAGGCCAAGGTGGGCAGATCACCTGAGGTCAGGCGTTCAAGACCATCCTGGCCAACATGGCAAAACCCCATCTCTACTAAGAATACAAAAAATTAACCGAGCATGGTGGCTCTTACTTGTAGTCCCAGCTACTTGGGAGGCTGAGACACGAGAATCGCTTGAACCCAAGAGGCAGAGGTTGCAGTGAGCTGAGATCGCACAACTGCACTCCAGCCTGGGTGACAGAGTGAGACTCTGTCTCAAAAAAACAAAAAAAAATTAGTGTAAAGTCATCCTTTATAGCTATATCAACGTGTAGTCACCTCTCGCCTAGAGAAGCTCAACATGTCCTAATGATAGTTGAAATTTGAATTTGTGCTGTTTTTTTCCTTTAGCTTTATTTAGTGAATAATTACTGTGAATGATGTACATATAAAAACTTCGTATTTTTTGAGATACTGACCTGTCATTTCTGTCACTGTATGTTTTTCTTAATTTTACATGCGGGGCTTTTCATAAGCTTTTAAATCAGCACACACTGTTTATCTTTTCTCTTTTTTTTTTTTTTTTTTTTTTAAGAAGGAGTCTCGCCCTATTGCCCAGGCTGGAGTGCAGTGGCACAATCTCGGCTCACTGCAACCTCCACCTCCCAGTTCAAGCGTTTCTCCTGCCTCAAGCCTCCCAAGTAGCTGGGACTACAGGCGCATGCCACCATGCCTGACTAATTTTTGTATTTTTAGTAGAGATGGGGTTTCACCACGTTGGCCAGGCTGGTCTTGAACTCCAGACCTCAGGTGATCTGCCTGCCTCGGCCTCCCAAAGTGCTGGGATTACAGGCATAAGCCGCCATGCTCAGCCTATTTATCTTTTCTTTATAATATCTTCTACTCTACACCAATAATCAAAGGGTCCATTTTCCCTATACTTATGGTGAGGTAAGTACACAGTTTTCTTTGGGGGAGTTGATATTTGTATGTTCTATTCTTTCATTCACCTAGTTTACCATCACATATGACATTAGGGACTTTACTATCCAAGAATCCAGACTTTCCAGACTTGTCATATCATATACAGTTGGGAAAAAACAAAGTTCTCAATCATAAAAATTCTAGAAGAAAATATGAGTGAATATGTATTAACTGACCCAAATATAAGAAGTACTTCATAAGGGCAAGAATAACCAAAGAGGCCGGGGGTGGTGGCTCACGCCTATAATCCTAGCACTTCGGGAGGCCCAGACGGGTGGATCACCTGACCTGCTCAGGAGTTTGAGACCAGCCTGGGCAACAAGGCAAAACCCTGTCTCTACTAAAAATATAAAAAATTAGCCGGGCATGGTGGGACACACCTGTAACCCCAGCTACTCAGGAGGCTAAAGCACAAGAATCACTTGAGCCTGGGAGGCAGAGGTTGCAGTGAGCCAAGATGGCACCACTGCACTCCAGCCTGGGCTACAGAGTGAGACTGTCTCAGAAAATAAAGAAAGAAAAAAAGAATAGCCAAAGAAATCATAAAGGCAAAAACAGATTACTGTGAATATGTTTAGAATGTCCACACATTAAAAAAAAAAATTAAAATATAAATAGAAAATATTTGTAAGAAATATTATAAAAATTAATGTATTTAATACTCAAAGGACCCGAAAATCACTAACAGACACAAATTCTAACAGATAAATAGCTTAACAATTCAGAATAAATACAAACTGACTAATAAATGTTTTTATAAAAATCTACCTTATGAGAAATTTAAAAATAATTATAATAAAGGCGATTTCCTCTCTCTCTCTGGCCAATCAAATCAGCAAAACTAAAGAAGGTAACATGGCACAATGGAAGTACCACGAGGTGGGCATTCATGCACTGCTAGAGTTGACATTGGTAAAGCAATCTGGCCATGTAACACGACCCTAAACAGGACTATGGCCCTTTGACCCACTCATTCCACTCCTAGAAATCATCTCGGGAAGCAATCAGGCACAACGGTCTTCCTGCAGCTCTATCTAAACCCTCCAGGATCCCCCAATCATGGTACTCCTGCATCTAGGCCTGTACAAAGACTAGCTGTCCTGGAACTCTCCACCCCTCCTAACTGGTGAGATCCTATTTGGGTTTCAGGTTTCACCTGGGACGTGACTGACTAAGCTGGAGGCCCTTCCTTTGTCTCTCAGAGCCCTGGGCACACTGCTCTGTAATTACCCACTTACTTGTCTCTATTCCCCAGCAGACAAGAACAGGAACTATGTAAGAACAGGAATTGAGGCTACCTTGTCTGGCTGTTTTCCCCTACGTCCTGCACAGGGCCTGGTTGCAAAGCAGACACACAACACATGACCTGAGTAGGGAAAAAAAAGAAAGATGGCATGCCCTACAACACTGTCCTGACATCCCCCTGTGAGCTCCCTAGCCTCCCTATGGCCCCAGACAGCAGGCAGGACTTACCGACATGAAGTGGAACCTGAGGACATTGTCAATTCCTAGTGCTTTCAGCTGCAGGATGACAGGTGCCAAATTACTACGCTGCATCTCAGGAACTGTAGACTGAGGCAACTTGTCAAAGGCTTCCTCTGAGGATAAGAAATCAGAACGGTTTGGGACCAAATGTCACAATCAACTGCAATCACTATGCCAAGGGACAAATTTTCTTCTGTATCTTGAACAAGGGGCTCTAGGATTCTAGAAGCAGATGCACATGATACCATGATATAAAGTTATTTTTATACTTAGGAAAGACCATTCTATTTTTAAAATGCCTTAGATAAATATATTTGAATACACCTTTATAAAACTTCATCTAAAATTCTGTTTTTTAATGTTTTTTGTCAGCAAAACATTACATCAAACCAACAAGTACTTGCTGAATCACTATCAGTTCCCAGTTGCCACCATCTCTGTTTGGAATAAGTCAAGGAAGCAACAGCTTCACATACAAGCAAAGAACAATTTCAAGATAAATCACCAAAATACAACAAATGACCAAATCTTATAAAGAGCAAAAATTGTCCAAATCAAAGTTTTTAAATCAACGAGCCAGGTACACAATATAATTCCCAGAATCCAATGCTGCCCCAGACCAAGAAATGAATGTTTACATGCCCTACCAGGAAGAAAAGGTGACCTTACACAGGAAAAAGCATCCTAAGACACAGAGATCCCAAGACAGGAAGGGCAGAAAGGGAGGGGGAAGGAGAAGAGACTATGGAAGAAGGCCTTTTTATAAAAGCTAGGCAGGAAGGGTGGGGAAAAAAGAGGAAGAGATTAACTCATTTTCATGTATATTCAGAAAGCTTAAGGATTATATAGAGAATGCTCCACCCACCAAAACCTCCCACATCAGTCAACATTTTAACTGATGTACACCCTTCTTAAACAATACAAGGGTGACCCAACTTCCATTTAGATCATAAAGCTTTAGTTAACTAGAGGGAAAAAAAAAGTGCCATGAAGAAATACCACTATCCCCAAAGAACTTCAAAAAGGTTTTCTTTAAGAAAATAGACAACCAATATTCTGTGGACTAATTGATACAAATTGGGTCCAACTGGAAGGTTCTGGATGACGGCAAACAGCAGGAAGTTCCAAATGAGATACTTCCTTTAGTTTCAAGAGCATTTGGTGTACAGCTTCTTGATAGGATAACCCCATTTTCCAAGCACACTACTAACCAAAGGAGAAACAAAGTTACCATATAAGAGGACCACCCTGCTGAAAAGCTCACAGGAAGTGGATGTTTCCTAAAAGTTCAATGACACGCAAGCTTTCCTGAGGACTCAAGTGTATGAGGCATGGGGCCAGAAGCTGCCTTGAAAAGCTTCAGTGATATGCAGGGACCTGGGACCTGGACCAGAAACAGTTGACCCTCAAGGAGAAACAGGAAAAGTCCCAAGGAGTGGTCCTCCCAAAGAGAAATGGAGGCTCAGGGAAGGAGGAAGCAGGGTGGCTGGAAGAAGACCTCCAGGGAAGTGCATGTTGCCATTTGAGGGAGGATTTGAAGGACAAGGAGGATCTGTTGGGCAAAGAGGAAACAGCTCAAGGAAAAGGTAGCTAAGCGTTTCTCATGCAGAGAGCATGTCGTGTAGTAGTTCAGCTGAGAAGCAATGTGTAGTGGTTAGTAGGAGAAGATAAGCTGAGGAAAAATCCTGGATGGTCTGAGAAACTGAGGAGGGTCTGAGCAGGTGGTACCCTGTTCAAAGCAATACTTTCTGGAGGCTCCTGTGGAAGCCTAGAGGCTGGACACCAATGCACTCATTACAGTCAGGGGTCCTTCCCAACCCCACTTCCACTAAACTGCTCATGCAAAGGGATTCAGTGACTTTTCACCCAAATCCACCTGCCTATCTTTAGTCCATGATTTCTTGGCGCATGAGATAATGCTGGCCTCTTTAAAAGTAACTTGAGCTCCTTAAAAGTTAAACAAAATTACATGTAACCCTGTAATAGCCAAACGAATTAAAAACACCTACTCAAGTACATGTACATGCAGGTTCATACCAGCACTATTCACAATAGCCAAAAGGCAAAAACAGCCCAAATGTCCACAACTAATAAATGAATAAACAAAGTGTGGTTTATCTATACAACAGAATATTAGTCACTAATAAAAAGGAATGAAGTACATGCTACAATGTAGATAAACCTCAAAACCATTATGCTAAAAGAAGCCAGACACAAAAGGTCACATATTGTGTGACTCTTTATATGAAATATCCAAAAGAGAGAAATCCATTGAGAAGAACACAGGTTGGTGATTTCCAGGGACTGGCAGCCAGAAAGAATGGGGAGAAACTGCTTAATGCATAAGGGATTTTATTCTGGAGTGGCTGAAATGTTCTGAAATTAGATGGAGGCGGTGGTCACACAACCTTGTGAATATAATAAATTGTTCACTTTAATGTGGTTAATGTTGTGTTATGTAAATTTCACCTCAATAAATAATTTTTGAAGAGAAAAATGTCTTGAAACCTTCTCTGCATGTCAGAATCCCTTTCAGTCCTGGCTTTCCCTTTTCCACTCTAGTCATTCCTTCTTAGCATCTTCAGTGGTTGCCCTTGGTCTTCGGGCCCTGGGTTCTGCCTATTCCTTCCCTTCTGTGAATGTTCCAAACCCACTTCCTTCCCTGCAAGTACTTGTACGTTCCATTCCCTCTGCCTGGTGCGCTGAAATTGAATCTCCCCAATTACCTCTTCGCCTAGATAAGGACTGTACTGCCAATAAGATCAGGCTCAAACAACATCCTGGTTGTGAAGCGCTCCCCAAATCCCCAGAAGGATAACACCAGCTTCTAGGAGAAGGTATCTAAGGTAGCTTCATGAGGGAACTGCCATCTGAGAGAGGATTTGAAAGATAAGGAAGATCTGCTGGGCAGAGAAAACAGCCCAAGGAAAAGCCTCTGCTCTCTGCTTCCAAGGCTCCCAATTCTTTATGGCTCCCTATCATACCATAATATGCTGATCTGTTTTGAGGTCTACCTCCACCACCAGACTGTCAGCCACTGTGGCCACAGACCATGGTTACTAGCCCCCGATCTCCAAGCTCTAGCACTGTGGCCAGCATACAGCAGGTGCTCTGCAAACATCTGCTAAAAGAAAGATCAACATCAAAGACTGAACATGGACAATAATAACCTGAAAGGAAAAGAAGAGACAAATGGCAGAGCTAAAACCCCTGAACCTTCTTCACGGGTAGCCACACCAGAAGAAACAAAACAAAACAAAAAACCCTGGGCCTGGTTAAGTGAATGCAGATGGATACTGGATAGAGAATAGAATTAACAATGACTTGGAAATTGAGTCTGGACAACTGGGAAAAATCTCAGCAGCATTCCCCACAAAAGAGAAGTGCAGAGAGAGAAAGAGCAGCTCTGGGTCCATCACTGTCTACAGGTAAGGCTGTTTTCAAGCTCGACAGAAAGCTCCAGAAAGGCTGAGACAGTATTAAAATTGCCTTCTGTTCCCTCAGAGCCTAGCATGATGCACAGCACAGAGCAGGAGTCCATCAACTGTTTGTTTTCTATGAATGAGTCTCCGGACAGACCTTCCATTTTCACTTGGCAAAGATGCTCTGAACCAGAAGTAAAAGGGCAACCCAACGTGAGGCGCTGCAAGACTCAGGGATCTTGGAATACAAAAACAGCACATTAAGTCAAGAAAGAAAGGCAAGAAAGACAGGCTCCAGGACACACAGCCCACAACCTAGGGGCAAATGGCTACACAGGCCTGTGCCCAGATGTTAAGTTAGAACAGGATAGCAAATAAACAGTCACTCACAGGCCAGCTTTGGCCAATGGGGACTAGTAACAAAGAAACACCATATTTAGAGTGAGGAAGGCAGTGGGGATCTGATTACACAGGGCCTTGTGAGGAAGGCCTGTATTTTATGCTAAGTTCTACCATTAGGAGTAAACATTTGCTACACTCTGATGCCCAGGCTGACTACAAGAAAGTCGAAAACCCTTAGGGAAAGCCACACTAACCTGTATAAAGGCGATAACATTTTCCCGAGCGACTACGACCACCACGTCCTGCTCGCTGGTTAGCTGATGCCTGGGAGACTGGCACCACCACCAAGCATTCAATAGCTGTCCTGGGATTGTAAGCTCGGAGTTTCACAAAGCCACAGTCGATCACATACACAACGCCACTGATTGTGATAGAGGTTTCTGCCACATTGGTGGCCACTATCACCTAAGTTCCCCACAGAAAGAAGAATAAAACTCATTTTATTCCTTTTGCTTTTAATAAACTCATAAAAATCCTAAAAGATTTAACATTTCCAACATTGCAGAATCTGTGAGAGGCAGTTTAATATACTAGAAAGACTGTGAGTTTCCAAGTCAGGAGGTGCCCTGGGTTTGAATTCTCCCTAATCATGTGACCCTGGACAAGTTACTCAACCTCCTGAACCTGTTTCCTCATCTACATAATAAGATTTACCACCTCCCCTAGAGCTACTGAAGGGACTATATACAATTAATATATAAAGTGATCAAAGCCTAGCATTTGTTAGTTTTTCCCTTTGGCATAACCAAAGTAAATCACCCTCCATCTTGCGCAGGTATAGTCATTTATTCATTCATATCATGATTACTTTCTGAGGGTGTGTACTTTGCCAAGCACCGTTCAAGGTGCTGGGATGTAGGATAAACGAGACAGACAAGGCCCCTGCTCTGCCAGAGCTTACATTCTAGTTTGAGTGTTTGGGGTGAAGACATGCTGAACATAAACAAGAAAATAATTTCAGAGTACAACAAATACTACAAAGAAAATATTAATACAACGAGGCAATATGATATGATGTAGTATGTAACATGTATATTATATAATTATAATAATAGGGAATGCTACTTTACATTTGTTGGCCAGGCAGAGCCTCTGTGAAAGATTTTGAGCAGAGACCTCAGTAACAAGAAGCAGCCAATCCTATAGAGATCCAAGAAGAAGAAACAGTTCAAAGGAAGGAGAAACAGCCAGTGCAGCCAAAATTACAAGATGTACAAGATGAGGTTGCAGAGGGAGGCAGATATGCAATCATATGTGGTCTCTGGGCCACAATGAGGTATTTGAATTTTATTCCCAGTACATTGGGAGCTGCCCCTGGAGGGTTTAAGTAGCAGGGGACACATACATATAGCAGTTAGAACTTTTTTCAGGCACTTTACATTTTATAAATCATTTTATAAAAATTATTTTATAAATGATCATTTTATAAAATAATCTTCCAAATATTTTTATGTAGTTGGGATTAAGATATTATGCTATAAAACTACCTATCTGAAAGTTATTATTATTTATGCTTTACAGCTGCAAAAACTCAGATTCGAGGTTAAGTCAGTTGTCTCAAGGCACATAGTAGCTCAGGGGCAGAATCCAGGTCTCCTGATTGGCTGGCTGCAATAATGTTTGACGGGGCAGACTCAAGTTGCTCCATCCCAATGGTCAAGAGGCTGAGCACCCTCTTCCAGGTGGTCTGAAATTGGGAGTGGATCCTCAGACCATCCCTCACCTGCTCTATTCTCTGCCATCTGTTGATAAATAGCTACTACAGTAAAAGCTGTCCTCGGGCTGGTTCTGTGCAGTCCTCATCTAATGAAAGGAAAAGGCAGAGTCATGAACAGCAGGCAAACTGGCTGCCTGCCGGCTCCTTCAAACCAATGCTTTTCACCACACCCTTCCTCACTCTCACATCAAGGCTAAACATTTTTAAGCCACATCTTGAACTAATTGATTTAAACTTGGCCCTTTTAAATAGGCAAGCTGATACTTAAAACAAATTATTTAGAAACCATGTGTACCAACTTTTCTATTGCTCCTGACTGACCTCAATCCCCCCAAACAATCCCGTATGCCAAAGTAAGCATGTGTCATGGGAAATATTAGGAAGGCAAAAGAGAAGAAGAGAGAAGTCACCTGATCTGATAACTACTGTCAAAGTGATCATTCAGTGGGTTGGGTTTAGAATCTTCACAATAGGCCGGGCGCGGTGACTCACGCTTGTATCCCAGCACTTTGGGAGGCCAAGGTGGGCGGATCACAAGGTCAGGAGATCGAGACCATCCTGGCTAACTTAGTGAAACCCCATCTCTACTAAAAATACAAAAAAAATTAGCCGGGTGTGGTGGCAGGCACCTGTCGTCCCAGCTACTCAGGAGGCTGAGGCAGGAGAATGGCGTGAAACCGGGAGGTGGAGCTTGCAGTGAGCTGAGATTGCGCCACTGCACTCCAGCCTGGGCAACAGAGTGAGATTCCGTCTCAAAAAAAAAAAAAAGAAATCTTCACAATGTATTATTTATTGTGTGCTTTTAGATCTACTACACAGAAATATGGACCTAGAAGTCTGCTTTGTGTTTAGCAAGTTTCAAAACAAGTAAAGGAGCATCATTATGATTATAGACGGCTGCCAACACCCTTGGTCATCAGGATAGTCTCACCTTTCTGACATTGCGTGACACCCTTTCAAACACTTTCATTTGCTCAAAGGAAGGCAGTCCTGCATACATGGGGAGAACTCGGAGGTGTCTCTTCATCCCAGTGCGAGCTAGTGCTCGAGCCTGCTCGATGAGCATTGACACAACAGTTTCTACCTCTTCCTAAAGACGTTGAACCAGGAACCAAAGAAACCAAAATCAATTTAAAGCATGCTATTTTATCATACTGAAAGAAAATAAAAGTTGGGATCTGGACTTTAATTTTGGTCAGATTCAAGAATTTCAGTGCTGTCATGTTCCACTCTGGGATGGTATTTAATTAAATGCTAATAAACAATGATGACAATGGGTGAAATTTTGCAACTACACTATTAGTTACTAAAAAATCGATATGATCTGCAATGAATGGAAGAGTTCCCAATAAATAAAAACAATGACTATTTTACCCAGCACACATATATGGTGTCAAACAAGCATCTCATGCATATGGAAAAGTTGTAGCATATAAAGTCACTATAAGCTTTCTCCAAAGAAGATTACTTAACCATGGAAAGTGTTTGGCAGTGGGAAAGATTACAGTTGGAGGGCAGGTCTGAATAGTGCTGCCACTGTCAGCGAGCACTTGAGCCTGTTCAGTTGTTTTACCAGTAATATGGCCACTTATCACCTCCAGGATGAGCTGTAAAGGTTTCACTGGCAAAAGAGGTACCCAGCAGCAACATGTGTGCAGGACCATGGACCTAATGTAGTATCCAATTCTGGCAAACAAAATAGCCCTCACTCAGCTACCTAGTTTATTTTGGAATCAGCTAATACATTTAAAAAACATTTAACCCTCTGCAGACAGAACAGGCAGGGGCTAACGACTCCCTGACAACCTAGATGGTAGATGAATGACATCAAATCAATTTTTTACACAAATGTGGAACCACAAAATACAACAAAACATGAAATAAACGGCTGAGTAAAGTAACAAGGCTCTGTACTAATTTTGGTGCTGTCTTAACATGTCTGTTCATCAGAGAAGTACAATGGCATTACCTGGCCAGTAAGAAATGCTAAAATGTCTCCGTCTCCCTCTGTCTGGTGAATTTTCACCACAGTTTCCACAGTTGATTTGATATAATCTGGAACAGGACTGAAAAGACAAATGGGATGAATTCATCACTAGAATATGCTCGTTAATTACAGATCAATTACCCTAATAATCTGGCAGCAAAGCTCATCAAAGTGAGTTTGGGCCTGCCTGGTAGGTAATTAGTACATGGATAAATAAATATTCATTTTTTTCAAATCTAATATTCAAGAATAATCCATAATTATATGCCAACTATTATTTTTAGCTTTATTTGCAAAGAAATAAAATGATATACCCATACAAATAGACATGCTATCTTTAGTATGCAAAGACATCGGACCAATGAAAATCAGGAGCTGTGGTCCCAGTGCTGAAGCCCATGCTCTTCCCAGCCCATTTTCCCTCCTAACCAATAGCAGCATCTATGAGACGGCTGGATGGCCCTGATGGATGAGCTCTCCAACAAAACGATTCAGAAATCAAGTCCACGACTCTGGATTTATCAGCCACTGGAACAGGCTCCTGGTCTTTGTCTGCCAGTGACTAGTACAGGAATTAGGATGGCCAATTCCTTGTCCAAGTAGGCTACTCCTAAAAGTGCCAACTGGGCCTTCTCACTAGGGATGTAGAGAACTGAGAGCCAAATGATTCAAATCACCAATACTGCCCCTGCTGACAGGCAGCCTTGTAAACTCCAGTTCTGAAAACTATCAAGCTTCCCTCCCCAAAACCTTTCACCACTTTTGCTCTCTCTGGCTGAGCTACTGGCCACAGATTTACAGAAACTTGCATGTCAGTGTGAAGAGTTTAAACTAAATTCAGCAGTGATCCGGAGCAGGGTAAGAACATTCTAGACCAATGACAAGGGACACAAAACATGCTCCTTCCCATCCTTTAGAGTTGTGAGCAAATGCAGTTCTGACATTCTACATCAGAGGCCGAGTTTTCTAAACACCATCATCAAGAATTCAAGCATCATCAAACCTTTGTAGATAAAAGATATCCACCGGAAATGTTCGCCCTTCCACTGTAAGGATCACGCATGTATCCCTTGCTGTATCACTGGTTTCATTTTGATTAAAGAAATCCCGGAATTTCTAAAAAGAAAAAAATTAATTCTTCATTTCTCAAAAAAAAAAGGTTCATAGCGATTCATGGAAAGAAAAAGTAATATAAAACTTGCCAAAGACAGGTGAGTAGCAAGATTATATATGTGCAATACAGATTATGGGTTGCAAAATACATTTTTTAAATTCACATTTTTCTAACTGTAATTGTGGGGAATCACATTTCAATGACAGAGTCTTTACTGAAGTTTTAATAAAAATAATAAAGGTTAGATTTCAAAACTGCATTCAACATAGCATCTGAGTTAACATGTAGCTGTAGTATTATTTATATTATTCTCATGCTCTGTATTTCATTTAAGCAAAAATTGGGTCAAACGTGTCATTCAAGTTCAGTACAGGTTGGATCAGGTTGGTGGGTAACTCTATCTGGGAAACATAGATATGATCATTCGATAGGAAACTTTTCCTTCTATGAACAGTAGGTGTGTTTCCGGCCCCATTGTAACTGGTTTTAGGCCACTTGATGGCAGGGATAGTGTCTTCTCCATCTTTACATGCCCTACAGTAGTGAGTGCGAGGCTTTGTATGGGGTAGGCCATCAATCATGTACTTCCCCAACACTCGTGCAGTACCCTGTTGGGAGAAATGTCTCTTTGCAGTTTCTCCCAAACAGGTGGCCACATCCTATTTAATGGTACTTGACCACCACTTGCAGCCCACAAGGAGACCTGTCTTGAGGGCTCCGGCCAATGATGGGGGAAGGAAACACCACCAAAGATCTTCCCTTGGGGAATGTGACCCTAAGGTACAAAGAGAAGCTGAGACTGAGAAGAGCTAAGTGACCATGCAGGCAGGCAAGTGAGTGCCAGATGGGAAGCAGCTGGTGCCCACTGCTGAGGGGGCATGGATATCCCATCGGGTGGAGTGCTCCATTATTTGAATCTGGGTGCCCTTTCCATTCCCCACCTCTACTCATTTCCCCGAGGCCTGGCTACATAACTACAAAGCTTGTCTTTATTTCCCTATGTACCTTTACAAAACATGCCCATCCTGCTCCAGGAAACCCAGGAGCCCAGGAGCTGTGCTAATGAACGGCATCAAACAAACGCTAAGTGAAGGAGCTTCGAGGGGTACTTTTAAAAGAGTAAACTGGATTTAACTACAAAATACAGGGATGTTATACATTAACCTCAAAACTGAGAAGAATAAGCACAGACATAAAAGTGCCTCATGCCAACAAAACTATGTTTTGCTATGCAGAATTCCACACAGTACCCCTGTTCACTTTCTTTTGGGTAAATTCCCTTCAAGTTGCTTCAGCCTTCCTGCATCCCTATGACATGCACAGCACAGGTACACTAGAAGTAACACACAAACAAGTGGGAACAGACACCCCATGCCCCAAAAGAGTAAACAGTACAAAGAAGGCAGACGTGCAAAGAGCTGATCATAAAATAAACTCTGAGGCAGACTGACCCTGTGACCAGGAAAGAGCTGCAGATTATAGTCTGATATAATGAAAAGTTAAGAACTACCAGCTTTCAGGGAGAGTTCATGGAGAAAGCAGTATCCCTTGCCTGCACTGTAAAGGCTAAGGAGGATTATTACTGGCTGGGAAGGGGGAGACATCCCTTCCCAGGACAATAGCACAGTGTGGACTAAAATGTAAAGGGGTCCCTAAGGGAGGACAGAGGCAACGTCTAGGGCAGGCCTCCCTCGTCTCTGAGTCAGCCCTCTCATCTGCAAAATGGACAAACTGCTACCCACCCTGCAAGGTTGCTGTGAGGTTCAAATAAAGTATGTGGGATAGTTGTGGCACACGTCTAGCCTAGAATGGCACTCAATAAGTGATGTCAGCCATAACTCTGAAGGGACCCAAGTGCTCAGCTGCACTGGCACTTTATTCGATGGGCAAGACAAGGGTGAGGATGGGCATGATATTATCAGACCTGTGAGCTGGATCCCAGACTCCAGTGGCCATTTTGGAGGAGGGCAGAGGAAATAAGAGATTCGAGGCAAACAAACTAATTAATGAAGCTATCACAATAGTGCAGGGGAGACAAAGTGTGAACCTGGGCAAAGCATTCCAGAGATACAACTGGTGGGAACTGGCAATCAGTGAGTGAATGTGCACACACGTGCACACTGGAAAGAAGGCTGGAGTGACTTCTTACTCAACCGGGGATAAAAACTTCTTAAGGCAATGGAGGTCTTGGCCTGAAAGACTACGATCACGAGAAAGAGACTGAGATGGAGAATCCGAGAGTCACAAGTTTATGAGTTTAGGATGTCTGTGGCTAGCCAGCTGCCAGACAGCTAAGGCTGGTGTGCAGGCACACAGTCAACACTGCCACAAGCACGAAGGCTCAGTTGAACCAGGGGCCACAGGGGTGTGCAGCCTTGAGGAGGAAGAGCAGACAGAGAAGGGACCCAAGAGGAAGCCAACAAGGAGGTGGGAGAGGGGAGTCGGCAGGGCTCCAGGAGCTATAGAAGGAGGAGGAGGAAGATTTTACCAAAGGGCTTGGACAGGGGTGAATGTTACCAAAAAAGCAAGCAGAACAAGGAAGAAGATGATGCCTTGACAATTTTATTAGAGTAGATGCCTAAACCTTACCGTTAAGGAATATGTGGTACTGAAA
Organism: Nomascus leucogenys; assembly: GCF_006542625.1. NCBI lineage: Eukaryota > Metazoa > Chordata > Mammalia > Primates > Hylobatidae > Nomascus > Nomascus leucogenys. The sequence continues at coordinate 25,050,713 of NC_044393.1, forward strand.
AGTAAAGATAGGGAGTTACTCTTTCAAGAATTAAGACTCTGCCGGATGTGGTGGCTCATGCAGTGGCACTTTGGGAGGCCAAGGCGGGTGGATCGCCTGAGGTCAGGAGTTCAAAACCAGCCTGGCCAACATAGTGAAACTCCATCTCTACTAAAAATACAAAAAAATTGGCTGGGCGTGGTGGCAGGCGCCTGTAATCCCAGCTACTAGGAAGGCTGAGGCAGGAGAATCGTTTGAACCTGGGAGGCAGAGGTTGCAGTGAGCCGAGATCACGCCATTGCACACCAGCCTGGGCAACAAGAGTGAAACTCTGTCTCAAAACAAGAAGAATTAAGACTCAGCATTTACTGAGAAGGCACAAGACCTTTAAGATCTTTATTTTGTATCTTTATTTGGAAATACAAAATACATAAAAAAGTAAATAAATATAGTACCAACAATGCAAGAATCTTGAGGCAGAATCAAGGAACAAGAAGAGTAAAATGAGTTCAACACACCCAGAAAAGAAGAGTTTCAGTCAGGTTTGAAAGAGGTGGAGTCACATTGACATATAGACACGTTAAGAAGCATACATCACATAAAGGCAGGGGACAGTCTATGAAATGGAATGTAAATGACGTGGCCATCTGCAGGGTTGTCCTCTAGCTCACCATAGGCTCCTTCCCTGGTAGCTGCTCCTCCCTAACCCACTGGAGTGGCCGCCAAGCAGCCATGTCTACCCAAAACGCCCATGATTGGCCAACAGCCCTTGGCCCATGTAGACTGGTCCAGGGTGGGGACCTGACCCCAGCTGATCCTAAGTTCCTTCTCTAAGAACCTGGAAAGAGAAATTAGTCTCTCTTCAAGTAGCTGGACTTATGACAAAAAAACTATGGGAGCTACCAGCAACCATATATTCTGCCATGTAGTTGGACGCAAATAAAAGAAAAGCAATATCATCATGTGATACAGGATCAATAAATACTTCATAATTATATCCAGTCATGTTATGTAATTGTTCGTTTAATTGGGCTTACATTAAGAAAGCAGCTAAAGCAACCAAAGCAGCTATTTGATCAGCCCCATCATGCTCTGCAGGTCTCTGCTTCCCAGCTGCAGCCACTGCTGTCTTTGTCTGCAGGCTGGGCCACCCCAGTCCCTGAGAGAAACCACAGCAGGTGGCCTATCAGCAGCCCTAGCTCTAGGAGGTTTGAAATTAGTCTGTCACCCACAGACCCAACCGCTGGGGGGAAAGGGGATGAGTTCTGGACTTCCCTGCGCCACTAGATCAAAATGTTTCCTAAGCCACACCCAACCCCACTGCCACTCCCACATAGTCCTCCTCATTCTTGCCCTCTTTCGCCCACTTATACCCTCTTTCTTTCTTTCACTCACATACAAACTCACATCCCATACCTCACGTAGGCCCCTCACACACGGACCCACAACCCACACAGAGATGACTCACACACACAGATCCCCCATTCACAGACACTTAGAAACCACCGTTCCCCTCACACAGGAGGTACTGGCTGAGCAGTGAGGACAGGATAAGAAGGAATGGCCCAGCTCACCAAAGGTCCAGCACGTCCCGTACCACAGCAGAGCAAGGCATGACAAAGTTCCTACATGCTGCCTTCCCGCTTACAAAATTGCTTCCAGAAAGTCATCTATATCAACTACCATAGACAGAACTGAAAGAAGCTATTTTTTTCATCTCTGTGTCACACCAAAACAATAAAAGGTAATTGTGAACAATTAGTAAGTATTAATTAACAATGAATCTGGCCAGGCGTGGTGGTTCATGCCTGTAAATCCAGAACTTTGGGAGTCCAAGGCGGGAGGATCACCTGAGGTCCGGAGTTGGAGACTAGCCTGGCCAACATGATGAAACCCCATCTCTACTAAAAATACAAAAATTAACCAGGCATGGTGGCTCATGCCTGTAGTCCCAGCTACTTGGGAGGCTGAGGCACGAGAATCACTTGAACCTGGGAGGCAGAGGTTGCAGTGAGCTGAGATCACACCACTGTACTCCAGCCTGGGCAAGAGAGTGAGACTTGGTCTCAAAAAAAAAAAATAAATAAATAAATAAAATGAATCTAAGAAAAGACTTGGACATTATAGTTTTCAACATAATAAAAACTGGAATAATTTTTAACTTAATAATTTTTAAGGGGAGGGTGAAAAAGAGATAGAGATGTTCTGTGTAATGTGGCCACAGAGGAGCTAACTGGAGGTGAAGTCAGCCATAGTCCACAAAATAGCATGCCAGCAGATACCATGGGTGAGGGAGATGACAATTAAACAGGGCAACAGAGGAGCTTTAACCCAAAAGTTACCATGGGCAGGCCTAAAACAACAGACTCCTACAGCCTGTGGAAAAGTCTGAGAAACCAGTCTCAGGACACACTGGGCATTTACCTTCGCCATGGTGAGCTTTCTCTCTCCAAGCTGTTGTGTATCCCAGAAGCCACAGGGAGACTAGGAGCCAGGGGCCAGGGACCACATCTCACCTGGATTTCAGAACTGGCCTCCTTACTAGAGACTCCATATGTACTCTTGTCTCCTATACACAGCACTCAGAATGATCTTTATAGAGCCCAAACATGATGAAGTCACTACCCTCTCTCACATGTTCCCATGGCTCCCAACCAGATACAGGATGGAGTTCATCCTCTCTGGCTGAGCCCGTAAGGCTTTCCGTCATCTGACCCCAACCTCCCCATTTTAATCTTCCATTGCTTCCCATTCAGTCAAAATTCATTCAACCCAAGTGCCTACTCTGTACTAGACATTGTTTTAGGTGGAAGAGATAAAATAAGACAAAGTCCTGATCTTCATGGAGCTTATATTTTAGTGATAGGAGACACAAAATAAACAATGCATATAATGTTAAGTAGTGATAGACAAGTGAGAAACATAAAAAAAAAAAATCAGAATAAGGGAATAAAGAGCAATTGCGGTACTGCTTTACAGAGTGCCTCTCTAAGGAGATACTAAATGCTCAAAACTGGAATGAAATTAGGAGAGAACCTTAGGCTGTCCGGGGAAGGAACAGCCTTCTAAAAAGAGGGTTCCTCCAGAGCAGAAGCATGCCTGGGTTGTTTTGAGGAACAGCAAGGAGACCAGTGAGGCTGAAATGTAGGGAGCACTGGAGAAAGTGGAAGAAGATAAAGTCAGAGAGGGAGTTCGAGGGTAATTCGCCCATGAGGGCCTGGCAGGTTAAGATAAGACTCGAAGCTCTGTGAACTCACGGTCATGTCCCTGTGATTTCACTTATATTTAGGGTGCCCTTCCCCACCTTCATCCATCTGGAAAACGGCTGTCCATCTTTCAAGCACAGCTGGTAGGTCACCACCTCTACGAAAGTTTCTGGGCACCCCCCAGCTGGCTGGAGTTAAGGGCTCCCTCCTTAGCTGCCTCAGTACTTTGAACACGCTGAACTCCAAACATCTATTTCTGCATGTAAATATAGTAAGTGGTCAAAAGTATTTGTTGAGTTGAGCTGCTGTTTAAACTATCGGTCAACAAGAGAGAAAAATAATGTAAACCTAGCCACAGAAAACTTTAACATGGAAATTATTATATATACAGGAGAAACTTTTTTTTTTTTTTTTGAGATGAAGTTTCACTCTTGTTGCCCAAGCTGGAGTGCAATGGAGCGATCTCAGCTCACTGCAACCTCTGCCTCCCAGGTTCAAGTGATTCTCCTGCCTCAGCCTCCCAAGTAGCTGGGATTATAGGCATGCGCCACCACGCCCAGCTAATTTTGTATTTTTGGTAGAGATGTGTTTCACCATGTTGGCCAGGCTGGCCTCAAACTCCTGACCTCATGTGATCCACCCACCTCAGCCTCCCAAAGTGCTGGGATTACAGGTGTGAGCCACCGTGCCCAGCCCAGGAGAAACTTCAATTGCACAGAAAAATCTAAATATATACAGTATAGTCATACATAAACAAATTCAAGAAATACAGGCTCATACTGAAAAAACAACAAAAAGAAGCTGCCTAAGTGGGGAGAAAGATAGCATGTAGATAAACAAGACAGGTAGGTAATTATGAGCTCAATTAATTACAGTCTAATTTCACAAGCTGAAAAGGAGTATCCTCTGATTATATGAAACCTAGGACATCAGATGGTCCCATAAAGAAGATAGGGCATTCTGCCAAAGACAAGCTCTTGCTAGAGGTAACTTCCCAAGGATATATAGGACAAAAGTGTTTGTGAGGAGAGGAGGAAAGGGGAGGCAAGGCTCTTACGTCTGCATCCAGAGTGGCTGAAGCCACGATCAGTCGAAGATCCCCTCGCTTTTTCTGAATCTAAAAAAGAAGACATTAGGAAATAATGATAATAGTGCAATACTTATGGATGAGATCATTTGATATCTGAAATGTATTTCAAAAATTCAGTGTCTTTTTTTTTTTGCCTGAGGAGGAGGTAGGGGAGCTTACAGATGAAAGTACTACAAATTAATAATTGTCAATAAAGGGGGGGGTCATTACACTATTATTTCCAATTTTGCAAATGTATGCAATTTTCCAAAGTAAATTTCTTTAAATTATAAAAACTATAAAGAAGCTTTAAGACCCAAATTTGAATTTACTGAGAATAAAACCATTTTTTTCCTGACACCTGGGTCTCAAGACAGTTTGGATCTATGTATGAAAAAGTATATCAAAAGCGAACAAACGATAAATGATAACACCAAGACAGAAATATGGCAAAAAAAAGAGATAAAAGATACTAACAGTTACTCAAAGAAACACATAATCAACAGGCATTGGAGAAGTGACCAAATGAGCTACAGCCAAGATATATATTAACAATGAGATTTTTTCCCCAACTATCCCATTGGCAAGGATTTAGTTTTTTAAGGCTAATACTCAGTGTTGGCAAAGATTCAGTGAAATTGGCCCTCTTATTATACTGTTCCTGAAAAAGGTAATAACATGGTACAATAATTCCCTCAAAGTATCAAAAAGTCGAAATCTTTGGCAATGGAATAAAATAACAATGAAAATAATAATAATAACAACTAATACAGACTAACTTATGTGCTAGCCCAGAGGCCCTGCATACAGGTACACACTGTACCCACTGTGCAAAGATACAGTGGCTGAGGGGGCTAGGGGCTTCAGCAGTCCAGCCTATCTGCCTCCTACCTAGCTCTAGACATCCTCCCAGAGGGGACGTCTTTTTCTAATTTGCACAAAAGAACCTCACAGTCCAGCTGTGACCCTATGCCAGGCACCAACCTAAAAGTTTTTTGCTATCTTACTTAAGCTTCATAACAAATCACAATATACAGCACCTACATCTAACAGAACTCTCTGCAATGATGAAAACTTTCCTTATTTGTACTGTCCGATGCATAAGCCACTAAGGCCTAGAGCCCTTGAAAAATAGCCAATGTGGAAAAAAAAAAAAAAAAAAAAAAGAAAAGAAAAATAGCCAATGTGGCCGGGCACAGTGGCTCACACCTGTAATCCCAACACTGTGGGAGGCCGAGGCAGGTGGATCACCTGAGGTTGGGAGTTCAAGACCAGCCTGACCAACATGGAGGAACTGAACCCCATCTCTACTAAAAATACAAAATTAGCCAGGCATGGTGGCAAATGCCTGTAATCCCAGCTACTCGGGAAGGCTGAGGCAGAAGAATCGCTTGAACCTGGGAGGCAGAGGTTGCAGTGAGCCAAGATCACGCCATTGTACTCCTGCCTGGGCAACAAGGGCAAAACTCCATCTCAAAAAAAGAAAAAAAAAAAGAGAGAAGAAAAGAAAAATAGCCAACGTGACTGAGAACCTGAATTTTTTTACTTTCTTCTATTTTAATTAACTTTTATCTCAATAGCTACAGGTGGCTAGTGGCTACCATAAAGGAAAGTATACCAGCACAGATACAGAGACCACTATTTTCCCATTTTAGAGATGAGTAAACTCAGCAAAGCCAGAATTTGAACCCAGGTAGTCTGACTCAATGCCTATGCTCTTAATCACCCTGTTCTACCACTTCTTTCTAGACTCTAATTGGGAATCTGTCCAAAGAAAACAATCAGAAAATATGGGAAGGGAGGAGAGAGTGCAGGTTAAGATTGAAACAAGATTGGCTGTGAGTTGTCATTGTCGAAGCCAGATGAAGGGCACTTGGGGGTCATTATATACTTCTTTAGGATATGTCTGAAACCTTAATAATAAACAGTTAAAGAAAATAAACAGAAATGCAGCAGATTCAATTACAAGGGTGCTTGCTGCAACAGTATTTATAATATTTAAAATCTGCAAACCATATCAATTGCTAACAGTAGGGGAAGTTAAATACTTTATGATAGAGATGTGATTAAATAGCCATTAAAAATAATATCTTCAGAGAATATTTAAATGACACAGAAAAATGATCCTAATGTAATGTTAAGGGAAATATGCAAGATACAAATTAGTATATATAATTCAATCAATCCCTAGTATGCCAAAACAGATCCAAGTACACAAACACACATACACACACACACACACACACACACACACACAGAGAAAAGAGAAGAAAATATACCACATTCTACCACTGATATCCTCTGAATGGGTAGGATTATGGATGATTTTAATTTTCTTCCTTGGTATTTTGTTGTATTTTCCAAGTTGCTACAATTGCTTTTGTAATTAGGCAATAAAATAAACACACACAATAAAAAGCTGGCAGTGAAGTCATACCTTTTTTAGCAAGCCAATGGCAATGTCAGTGTACAAGGTCCTCTCGTGGGCTTCATCCAGCATGATGACACTAAGAATCAAAGAGAAGCTCTCAGTGAGCCTCTAAAAAAGCCACACATCATCTCATCTTGACCATCACAGAGCTTCTGGGTATTTAGTCCTCATACAATCACTTTGCATTAAAGTAAACCTAAGTCACTCTTCTTTGACAATGAGGCAATTCTTAGGTTAATAAAAATGGTGACATTAACATATCTGAATTTTAAAAGGTGTACTATTGTTATCTTTAAGCATTTTACCATCCACACTGAATTCCAACAGAATATCTGATTTTAAATGAAAACGTAACATATAACCCCACAACACATAAAAATCAGAACAAAGCCCAACCATCTGAAGACTGTTAAGCTATAACAACAGTCAAAGAGGTAGCTGACTACAGTTGTGACACACGTGGGCCATGGGGTCAAATGTGACACCCTCCTCGAGAATACCAGAGCCTGGGTAGGACAGCTTTAATGCTGTGAGTGACAGACAGATATACAAGGAGGGGGAAAGTGAAAAAAAATTATTTGGACTCTGTATATTACATTTAACACAGGCCAGTTAGTTCTCTGCAGTCACCATCAATACTGGAGTGTGATAAGGCAAAATAAAAAGGACATGTCACCAGACTAAGTAATGACAGGAATTTTAATGTGCCCATTTCTGAGTGTCTATAAAGGGCCATACTGTTTAAAATCTGAGAAAAACACCAAGGGTCCCAACAGCCAAGGTCAAGAGAAAAGCTTTGGGGCAGCTGAACACAGATGTGAATCCCAGCTACTAACGCACCTGCTTCTCCGTCTACCTGGGGACTTTGGAAACTAGGAAAGCTATCATAAGAAAAACACATTTACCTATATTTTGTTAACAATGGATCAACCATCATTTCCCTGACCAGCATTCCATCAGTAAGAAACTAAAAAATAAAAACACAAAGCTTTAGAAATAATTCACTTACATTATATATTAATGATATTTTTTAAGTTCAAGTGCAACCTCTTTGCCAGCAATGTGTACAAGTAAATTCCCACAAAGGACTGTGAGAAAATGCCCCCATATTTTCATTATCAAGCAATGTAATTGTTCACAAAAGGCTTTAAACACAGGGTCCTCAGCTGGAGTTGCAAATCTTTGAGCAGAATTTCATTTGCATTTATTATGGGAACATCAGCTAAGCCCAATTTCCTCTGGGCTTGCACCACCAGCACTATCGATAAAGAGGCAGTGAAGACCAACTGGTATCTGCCCAAAGAAACACCCTAAGTCTAAGACAATTGCTCTTCAAATGTCCCAAAGACTATAGATTGCAGTTCTTGAAGTTATTAACTTAAACTTCAATTAATATTATTTTACAGAATCTAGACAGGATCATGGTTAAGCACATGGGCTATGGTGTCAGACTGCTGGGAGTTCAGATCCTGGCTCTACCTCTTATTAAGCTGTGCGAACCTTGGACAAGTTACTTATCTTCTCTGTCCCTGATTGCTCATTTGTAAAATGAGGTAATCAAAGTATTTACCTCACCAAATTAATGTGAAAAATAAATAAGATAGTATAGTAGTTCCTTGGTATCCTTGTGGGGTTGGTTCTAGAAATCCCCCAACCCACACCAAAATCTGCAGATGCTCAAGTCCATTATATAAAATGGCATAGTATTTGCATGAAACCTATGCATACCCTCCCATATACTTTAAATCATCTCTAGATTATTTAGAATGCCTAAAACAATGTAAATGTTATATAAATAGTTGTTATACTGTATTTTTTAAAATTTACATTATTTTTTATTTTTATTTTGTAATATTAGCAATTCAAGGTTGGTTGAATCCACGGATGCAGAACCCGCAGGATGCAGAGGACTGACTGTACATGTAAAGCCTTTAGCATAGCACCTAGGACAGAGTAGTGTTTAAGAAAAGTCAGCTAATATTATTTCAGATTAATGAATCTTCATAAAATGCTTCAGACACATAAGTAACAGCCTTCTTAACGTACTGAATTTGTTTTCAGGTTAAACCATCTCCCTTGCATGCTGTATCTTAGTGTTTTTTACTTTTTTTGTTTTAAGAGCAGGATGCATTGCCATCATATTTTTCTTGGACCTGGTACTAGCTGCCACATACATACGTAAGAGTAAAAGTGAGAACTTGCCACCAATGACAAATCACCAGTCGAGAACTGAGCACCTTGAAATTGTGACCCAATGGAATACAAAAGGTTTTTATGGATGGCTCAAAGGTTTTTATGGTTATGCAAACCACTGAAAATTAGCTAGTTCAAATATATTTGATGGTACAGAAAAATATTCCCTTCACCTAGCAAAATGAATATAACAAAATATGGCAATCTGGAAAATAAGGTCCATATTTTTACAAATCACTACATTGGTCATTCAGCTCATCTGATTTTTAATTTTCCTCTGTTGCAAATTAAGAGGTAACTGAGATTCTAATAATCAATTTTCATTTCATCAGATTATTTTCATTCACCGTTTTATTGCACTGTCTGATTAGACTTTGATTCTAGCATGGTGGTGGGTAGTACACACCCTGTTGAGTTGATTATACACTGATTACTATTGATACTAATTATTTTAATATTAGCAACAAGGCCAAAGAACACACATATAAAATCCATTTTCATATGAAAATGGAAAAGTACTAATTAGTGAAACAACATTCATGAATTCTACACTTCATCAACTTATACTACTCTATTTTTAAGTCTTTTACAGGCTTGTTTCTATATTTCGATAGCTATTTGCGTCAGTGAAAACACAATAAAATACACATAAGAAAAGACAGCTTTGAGTCTTGGTCCTATCACTGATTGGCATATAATATCAGGCAAGTCATTCAACCTTCCAAGCCCTTAACCTCTTCATCTTTGGAACCAAGGACTAAACCTTACTTCCAAGCTCCTTTCTGAGCTAAGACTGCAGGACTCTTTGAAAGAGCTCTGTGTTGGCCGGGTGCAGTGGCTCACGCCTGTAATCCCGGCGCTTTGGGAGGCCAAGGCAGGTGGATCATGAGGTCAGGAGATCGAGACCATCCTGGCTAACACAGCGAAACCCCGTCTCTACTAAAAATACAAAAAAAAAATTAGCCAGGTGTGGTGGCGGTCGCCTGTAGTCCCAGCTACTCGGGAGGCTGAGGAAGGAGAATGGCGTGAACCCAGGAGGAGGCAGAGCTTGCAGTGAGCAGAGATCGTGCCACTGCACTCCAGCCTGGGTGACAGAACGAGACTCCATCTCCAAAAAAAAAAAAAAAAAAGAGCTCTGTGTCTCCCACCTGACTAAAGTCTCTGAATGTCAGGTTACTTTTCTTCACTTTCTGCCATGGTGTCAATGTCCTGTACAGCAGCAAGGACTACGTGTTTTTAATTCTCCCAAAATAATCTTCTTCCTTATTTCCACTAGGAAAAGCAGCTTGAGCACTTTACCTTAATTCTCGTGGCCAGCTGGTCGGTGCAGTCATCAAAGCGGATGCAGTAGCCCACCTCGTGGCCCAGCACTGCACCCCTTTCTTCAGCTACTCTCCCTGCAACCTTTGGGAAGAAAGATCATGCTGAAAATAGAGACACAGAAATTACTGCACAGCTCACATACTATGGAAAATCTAAAGGTCATTTATATTTTAAATAGTATGTGAACACAATGAAAAATGAAAAGAGACAAGTTATTAGAGAACAAGCATAATAACTTTTGCAATTTTTATTATTATTATTATTATTGAGATGGAGTCTCACTCTGTCACCCAGGCCGGAGGGCAGTGGCACAATCTTGGCTCACTGCAACCTCCACCTCCCAGGTTCAAGCAATCCTCCTGCCTCAACCTCCTAAGTAGCTGGGATTACAGGCAAGCGCCACCAGGCCCAGCTAATTTTTGTATTTTTAGTGGAGATGGGGTTTCGCCATGTTGGCCAGGCTGGTCTCGAACTCCTGACCTCAAGCAATTTGCCTGCCTCAGCCTCTCAAAGTATGGGGATTACAGGCGTGAGCCACCGCACCCAGCCAATTATTAACTTATATATCTCACTTCATTCTATAATGGTCTTGGGGCAACTTATAAGAACATACACAATGAAAAACAAAATCACATAAAAATGTTACAGATCAAGATCCAAAAAATTACAGAAAAAATTTCAAAAGATCAAAGCCAATGGGAAAATGTTAAACATAGATATGCCAAAATTATTCAAGTTGAGCCACAAATTCAGCTCTAAATTTGGTGGCCAAAGCAAAAAGGAAAGTAAAAGAAATGACAAGATTCACTCTGTTCCTAAACAAAGGGCACACCAACCAGGGACAACTTTTCATCTCCACGCTTGAAAAGAAAACCCATCCCTCCGGACCATGAAGGCAGAACAGGAATTACCATATTCAATGCTGGGCCAGTTTCATTTTCTCATTGAAGGCAAAAAGGTAAGTTTCAAGAATGAGAAACCTGAAACAGTTCACAACTGTGTCCCAGCTGCCAAAGCCACTGAGAGGGGAAATACAGACAAGAACTCAGGTTTAAAATAAAGGGGGCAGATGAGTAGATGAGAAGATTAATAAAAAATCCAAGGTAGCATAATAAAGTGAAAGACAAAATATGTAATACATTATGAAGACCATAAACTATAGACAAAATTTCACCCATCAAAACATAACAAATAAAAAGTGAACGCAGGAAAGAGAAAAATGAATCCAACAGCAAGATCTCTGCATTCCCCCAAGAAGGCTATTCAAAAGTTAACTTATTAATAGAAAATATTTAAAAGAATGAACAAGCATAAAAGTGGAAGAGCAATAATGAATATCATTTAGTTTAATTTAAAAGAAAATAGGACCGGACGCGGTGGTTCACACCTATAATCCCAGCACTTTGGGAGGCAAATCACCTGAGGTCACAAGTTCAAGACCAGCCTGGCCAACATGGTGAAACCCCATCTCTACTAAAAATACAAAAAGTTAGTTAGGCATGGTGGCATGCGCCTGTAATCCCAGCTACTCGCAGGAGGCTGAGGCAGAAGAATCACTTGAACCCAGGGAGGTGGAGGTTGCAATAAGCCGAGGTCACGCCACTACACTCCAGCCTGGGTGACAAAGAGGCTGTGTCAAAAAAAAAAAGAAAGAAAGAAAAGAAAGTTTAGTATTCATCACCACAAAAACTACCTAAATGAAAAGAACCAAAGAGAAACAATATTAATAGAGATTTCCCAGGGCCCAGCACACCAATCCCCACAGAAGGAAGGAGTTCAGTCTCCCTCTTTCACAGGTGAGACAACCTCCCCAGCACCCAGGCAGTTCCCAAGTGCTGACTTTAGAACATGGCTGGCACAGGAGGTGTCCTGAGGCAGAGCTTACTGCTCCAGCCTTTCCACCCCCGCAGCCCCAGGCTCAGGAGGGCAGAGGCTCCCTGCACTCAGCTTCTGAGCTAGGCACACCCAGGCGTTTCCTGCCCATCAGTGTTTAAGACACTGAAGAGCAGATGAGGATCAGAAGCAGCTCTGCCTGGTGACTTGAAATTACAGATTGGGGAGGCCAAAACCAAATCAATCATCTGGCAGCTGGTCTGTATCATGTAGGCTTTCAAAACATCTTATGAAACCAGAAAGTTATCCTACACTGCTCTACCTCTGGTGGTTGTATTTCCCAATGACCAGCATTTCACCAGGACAGATTTGTTATTGTTACTGTTCCAATTTCAACCCTACATGTCGTTATATTATAAATCTCAGAATATGGTACAGGTAGAGAATGTGTGCATAGAGATACTAGGAACTTATGGAGAAAATAGGCTTTTAAGAATGAGCATACATAAATATATACACCTATGATGTACCCGCAAAAATTTTAAATTAAAAAAATGAGCATAAATTAACAAATCTCTGTAAAAATATAATCATTTTATGGGTCTATAAGGTAAAAGCCAAACCTGTTTATTCTTACTCCTTCACTATTTGAATACATTTGCTATAAAAAGTATGTATTTTTATTTTCAAACTCTATTTTTAAATTTTTATTATTTATAATCACACAAGGTTATATTCTATTGGCTTTTTAATAGAGTTTTATCTCTATCACTTTAGTTTTGCTCCCAATAACCTCATCAACTAGACTGGACAAATACTATCTTTTTGACAGACCAAAAGGAAAGGGAGGTAAAAGACCAAAAAAAAAAAAAAAAAAATCACTGAGCATCTACTACTGGCAAGTGCTCTGCTCTAAGCTTTCACAAATTTGTATCTCATTAAATAGACACACAGCCCATGAGGTAGACAAGACACTGTTGTATTTACAAATGAAGAAACTGAAATAAGACAGGTGTTAGAGCTTATTCTGAATCACAGGTCAGGGAGGACCTACCTGGTCTTGAAGTCAAACTCAGACCACACGAGTTCAACAAGCATACTCACTACTAATTGCCTCTCACAGAGATCAAGCAACAGCTTATGCAATCTGTTTTTAGGCTCTGAGATTGTTTGCAGATTTTAGTCTGCACATAAAGTACTTTCTGAGATGTAGCATTTCAAACTTGACAGCTCTATTAATATTACATGCTCTTTCAAGAGAAAGCTGTGGTTTCATGGAAGTTATCTATGGCTACAAATTTGGAACTAAAATGCAAACTGATTAAGAGCTGGGATTCCAAACCACAAACAGGAAAAATTGCTCTAATTTTAGGTAACTGAGTCATCTTTTAGTGACAAAAAAGATTAACTCCAGCAGCATTTGCAACTTGGTTTCCAAACTGTTAGCCCCATTTTCATACAAAAACACAACACACACACACAACTTGTAAAACTGTGTAACTTCTTAATTGAACACCATTAGCAAATGAACTTTGGGCAAAACGACCACACAATAATTAAAACTCAGTACAGAACAAAAATTACTTGGGGAAACAGAATTAATTTTTTGTCCAGGTAAAGGCCACAAACTAAAGGCCCTACTTCCTTTTCTTTAAGCTTTTTTTTTTTTTTTTTTTTGGAGATAGGGTAAAGGTTGGAGTAGAATGACACGATCATAACTCACTGCAACCTTAAAACTCCTGGGCTCAAGAGATCCTCCTGGCTCAGCCTCCCAAGTAGCTGGGACCACAGGCAGGTGCCAGCATGCCCAGCTAATTTTTTTAAAAATTGTTTTGTAGAGACAGGGTCTTGCTATGTTGCCCAAAAAATTGTTTTGTAGAGACAGGGTCTTGCTATGTTCTCAAACTCCCAGGCTCAAGCAATCCTCTTGCCTCGGCCTCCCAATGTGCTGGGAATACAGGCATTAGCCGCCACACCCAATCTCTCAGAGCTAATTTAAAAACAACAAAAGAATTTAAACATACTATCAACAAAAAACTTATGGTGGCTCAGACTTCTACACAGTGATCCTCAATGCCAAAAGGCAGTGAGCAAAGTCTGCAGTTCGCAGGGACAGTGTGAATCAAGAATTTTATATCAACAAAACCCACAACTGAACATTCTCAAGCATACTTAAAAAAAAAAAAAAAAAAAAAAAAAAAAAAAAAAAAGCTGAATGATAAAATTCAGCCAATACAAGAAATAAAAGCAAAACAAGCAATTCAAGGTTGGCAAAACCATAGAAAATAACTAATGATGAGTACTGAATCCATTTAAGCTAGAATTAAAGTTAAACACCTGTGAGAATTATGATTAAGAACATGTACGTTATAAATCTTGAAATGAAAATGACAGGACTGTATCTATGACAAATGGAGAAAGGGAAGGTGGAAAGAAGAATACATGTGCTAATTTCCTCTTCTTTCATAACAGGAAACTATAAGGTGTAATTTGAAATATAGGTAACATCCTGAAGTTTTTTGTACTCTTTTTTCTTACTTTTCAAGCTTTAATAAATTATCTTGTGGTGAACATTTATCCACAGTACAGTCGCTACTCCTATTTCACTAAAGTTTCCTATTTTGTTAAAATCAATAAAAAATAAATATTAAATATGATCTCATTTTTATAAAATTATTTCTATCCAGCCAGTCAACCATTCATCTTCATCTTTAGGAGAAGCTTGGAATGATGTTCACAAATGTTCACATTGTTTATGTTGGATGGTGAAATTTGGGGTTTAAAAAATATTTTGTTTTTTTTATTTCCTCAGCACTTTATTGTTTAAAACGTTCATAATGTGCAGGATCAATTTAACAAAAATATTCAAATCATAATTCTTTTAAAACAGAAGACTTGGCCAGGCACAGTGGCTCATGCCTGTAATCCTAGCACTTTGGGAGGCTGAGGCGGGCAGATCACAAGGTCAGGAGTTTGAGAACAGCCTGGTCAACATGGTGAAACCCTGTCTCTACTAAAAATACAAAAAAAATTAGCCAGGCATGATGGCACATGCCTGTAATCCCAGCTACTTGGGAGGCTGAGGCAGGAGAATTGCTTGAACCCAGGAGGCGGAGGTTGCAGTGAGTTGAGATCGCTCCATTGCACTCCAGCCTGGGCAACAGAGTGAGACTCTGTCTCAGGAAAAAAATAAAAATAAAAAAAACATAAAAACTGAAGACCTAAATTCTTAAGGAGCAACTTCTATTTATTTAAAGCCTTTAGGAAATGTAAATAAATCACAAATGTAGACAACACAGATAGAATCTTTCCAATACAAAAAGAAACTCACTGTAACAGCAGCCACTCTTCGAGGCTGGGTCACTCCTACCACTCTTCCTTCAGCTGTCCAGCCAGCTTCTGCAAGGTACTACAAACAAAATCACATCTAAGTATACATATGACACCACTTTTCCAGAACAATCTCCCCCAAGATGCTCCCGTATTGTGTTAAAATCACTAAGAAAGGAAAAAGTACAGCTCTTGTCCCAGCAGAACTTTGGGAATTATTTTACAGATGGAGGATCTGAGGCTTGGTAATGTTAGGTAATTTACTTAAATTCACATCAAAGCTGATCAACCGAAGAACTAAGGCACAATTCCAGCATTCTGACACACCAGTCCTGGAAAATCACCATGTACTACAGATGCCTCAGGGAACAAAAAATTATCCACAGGTCACTCAAAACAGTGCTAATCTGTAGAACAAAGAATTTTTAAGCACATATAGAGATGGCTCAATATAAATATCAACCACACAACATATTTCAGCCATATTAAATAAAACTGGATTTTATATATATGACTATACACCATTAGATTATATTAGTACACATATATAAAATTTGATTGAACAAGCGCGGCAGCTCATGCCTGTAATCCCAGCACTTTGGGAGGCCGAGGCAGGCAGATCACTTGAAGTCAAAAGTTCAAGACCAGCCTGGCCAACATGGTGAAACCCCATCTCTACCAAAAATATAAAAACGTAGGTGGGTGTGGTGGCACATGCCTGTAATCGTGGCTACTCGGGAGGCTGAAGCAGGAGAATCGCCTGAACCTGGGAGGTGGAGGTTGCAGTGAGCCAAGATCGTGCCACTGCATTCCAGCCTGGGTGACAGAGAGAGACTCTGTCTCAAAAAAAAAAAAAAATTTGATTAAGTGTATTTATCTGAGTTATGTACTTATTTAATATCTATGTATTTATTTGATTATATGCACTTAAAATCCAATATGGATAACAGTGGTTATCAGTTACATGTTTTTCTAACATCTAATAGTTTTACAATGAACATATATTACTTCTACAATAGAAAAAAGATTTTTTAAAAGTTATTGCATGTACCTGCTCATGTGTTCAAAAGAAATAAAGGAAGGATAATATAGATACTAAGAAATGGTTGTCTATAGGGAATGGGTGGGAAAGGTGTAGAAAGAAGGCAAAATGGAGGCAGGGGAACAGGGATAAAGAGGGCATGTCAATTCTCTCAATAGATCTTTTTGTGTAGCTCTGACTCTGAGAATCATAGCCATGCATGTTTCACATACTTTTTAAATACCCAAAAGACAAATAAAACCAGGATGTGGAGGAAAACCTAAAGGAAATATAAACACTAACAGATGACCCTTTCTATACTACAAATGAAAACAAAACCACACTGCAGGGGGTGGAGAAGAAAAGAACTTACCTAAGCAATGATGGAAAAATATATCTTGACTGGATGTTGTAAGGCTAAAGACAGAAAGAACTGTACATAAATACTGTAATCTAGTTAGTAAATATCCAAACAAGATTATGAGTTAGCAATTCTGAAACTATTTTAATGAATCCACAAATACACTGTAGATAATGAGGACTAAGCTTCTCATTGTTGCAGAGAAGTTATAAATAAAGAAAGGCTCAAAAGAGCCCTATGGTATTAGATTGGAATCAGAAGCATTTGCATAAACTCATGGTGTTTAAGATATAGATGAACAGACAGATACAGATGGATAGATGTTTTCATAATGTATGGCTTAATATTCATACATATATTTCCTAAGTCTGCTCACTGAGACTCAGCAATGACATCTCAGTAGCAATGAGCACTCTAGCATCCAGATCATGATTTCTTTTTTTTTTTTTTTTTGAGACAGAGTCTCGCTCTGTTGCCCAGGCTGGAGTGCAATGGCACGATCTCGGCTCACTGCAACCTCCGCCTCCTGGGTTTAAGCAATTCTCCTGCCTCAGCCTCCCTAGTAGCTGGGATTACAGGTATGCAACACCATGCCCGGCTAATTTTTTGTATTTTTAGTAGAGACCAGGTTTTGCCATGTTGGCCAGGTTGGTCTCAAACTCCTGACCTCAGGTGATCCACCCACCTTGGCCTCCCAAAGTGCCGGGATTACAGGTGTGAGCCACCACGCCCGGCCCCAGATCATGATTTCTAAACATCATTCTCCAATAAAAGAAACCAGGGCTTGTGTAGGAAAAATATAAGACAATCCTGAAACATCTTGTAGTACTAGAAAGTAAGGAAGTGGTCAAAAAAATGAAAGCTTTTAGAAAGAAAACAGGAGCCAAAATGAAGGAGCTCCTAATGTTCAAAGATGAAACAATTAGAGCAACACAATAAATAATTACAGTATTGGGCTTTAACACATAGAAAAAAATAAGTATCTATGAATCCAGATTGATATATGCAAATAATCTAAGAAATAAGCGAGGAAGAAAGCACAGTTTTTCCTTACAGAAAATTACATTTAATAAAGATAGAGGGAAAGAGAAGAAAAGAAAATCATCACTGCTACAGACAAGATCCACTGAGGGGGATGCTAAACTTAGTAGGTGAGAGTTTGAAGAAAAGCAGACTATTCGCAGTGTGAAAATATGTCCCCCAAGATACATATCAACTAAAAAGGGAAAGAGAGTAGCTTCGTAGGCAAAAGCTGGAACCTTAACCAAGTGACCAAAGTTGCTATCACCAGTGACAAGACATATCAACATTATGAACCCTTGAAATGATGCACTAAGGATAGAATATCATTTCTGTAGTATTCTTGCCAAAAATACATAAGCTCCTTCTAATCATGAGAAAACATGACATAAACCCAAACTGAGGAACATTCTACAAAGTAAATCCCATTATTCTTTTAAAGTGTCAAGTTCATGAAAGACGAAGACATACTGAGGAATTTGCACAACCTAGAAAAGATTAGGGAGAGATAACAACTAAATCAACTAAATGCAATGTAGGATCCTAGAACTAAAAAAGAACCTTAGTAGGAAAACTGATGAGATTTAAATAAGACCTATAGTCTAATTACTATTATTGTACCAATGTTAATGTCCTGCTTTCAATCTCTACACTAGTAGTGAAGAGTATAAGGGAATTCTGTATTGTTTTTTGCAATTTTTCTATTAGTCTAAAAGTAGTTAAAAATAAAGTTTAGAAAATGACTGTAAGAAACAAAGGGTTGAAGATAATGTAGAGTTTTTGCTATAAAAACTATAAAGTTTATCTTGTATTAAATACATACACAAAATACTACCAACCACCCCAATCAACACAAATACAAAAAAAAAACAGAACTATAAGAATAATAGCTAAGAGTCAATGAGTACCTTACTAAGTGCCAGGAACTGTGCTGAGTGCCTTATATGCATTAACCCATTTAATCCTCAAAACAAATTCTATAAGGAAGGTAACATCATCATCAACAATACACAGATGAGGAAACAAAGAGGCTACATAATTTGTCCAAGGAAACAAATAAAAATCTGTGTCCTGGACTTAAAGCTCAGCAAACCAAAGTCATGACACATAAACAGAACACAACATATTATCCAACTTCAAACACACATAGCCAATCTCTTAGCAGTAGTGTTAAGTGAAAGAAAAATAATTTCCATAAAAATAAGCCTGTCCATAAAGCTAGTCACCTCAATACCCTGTGTGATTCAGACTTCTACGGCATGCTTATGATTGCTGAGAGGTGGAAATTTAAAGCTACTGAAAAAGCAGGTGTAGTGCTGATGTCAAGAGGCAGTGGAGAGTCACGGAGGGAGACCACTAAAACGTAGCTGAAGTCCATCTGAGTTCTCCACTCTTTTTAAGGATCACCAAATCTGGGCTTCTGGCTAAAGGACAGAATTAGGAAGAACTCCACCAATAACAGTACTAATAAAAACTGCACTTAAGAAGAGCTTGTGTTCACAGCCCTTTTTTTATTTACAGAACTCTAGTAAAAAAAAAAAAATCAGCTAGGTTCTACACATAGTTTGTAGAATTTCAAAATTATTAAGTATCTAGTGCTTTTGCATGTTGTTTTTTCCCAAGGAAAGGTACTATACAAATCTAACAAGACAGAAAAACCTGCTCCGTATCCTTGCTGTAACCTTTAGTTCCTCAGCCATTCCAATTTTCCTAGGTCACAGCCCAAATTTAGCTTCACAATAAGTTGGAAACAGTGACTGTCTCAGGGATGGGGAACTGAGTGGCTAGGAGAAAAGGGAATACTCCATAGGAGGTGTAGCAGATATTTGGACCAATAATACAATCTATTACAATGATCTAGTCATTTTCAACGGCAAAGCTTAGGAGATTAACTTTTCACCATTTATTCCTTTGTTCTTTTTGAATTTTGTACCATGTAAATGTATTTCCTGTTTTTAAAAAGTGTTTATAATAAAATGCAATTCCTTAAAATTCAATTCAAATGCACGTGTTTTGAGCCAGCAACCCCACACGTATTTTACTTATTCTATAAAAATATCTATATGTGTGCAAAATGATTTATGTGCAAACTGACTCCACTGCATCATTGTGATAATACAAAACTGTAAACAACCTAAATGTCTATCAATTGGGGATTGGTAAATTATGTTCACATACTAGCATCTATGGAACTGGAAAAAAAACCAGTAATACATTATGTGAAAAAAAAGACCAAGTGTGAAGGCATTACCTGACTTCAAAAAACACTACAAAGCTATAAACAAAACAGCATGGTCCTCACATAAAAACAGACACATAGACCAATGGAACAGAATAGAAAATCCAGAAATAAATCCACACATTTAAAGTCAAGTGATTTTCAACAAAAGCACCAAGAACACATCTTAGGGAAAGGACAATCTATTTAATAAATGGTGCTGGGAAAACTGGATAATCACATGCAGAAAAATGAAACCAGTTCCCTAACTCTCACCACATATAAAAATCAAATCAAAATGGATAAAAGACTTAAATGAAAGGACCAAAGTTATGAAACTACCAGAACAAAAGAGAAGGGAAACACTTCATGACACTGGTCTGGGCAAGGATTTTTTGGATATGACCTCAAAAACACAGGCAACAAAAAGCAAAAATAGACAAACGGGATTGCATCAAACTAAAAAGCTTCTGTACAGCAAAGAAAACAACAGCATGAAGAGAAAACCTACAGAATGGGAGAAAATAAATGCAAACTATTATCTGATAAAGGGTTAATATCTAGAATATATAAGGTGCTCAAACAATTCAATAGCAAAAAACTAAAATCCAATTTAAAATGAGCAAAAGGGTGTGATTCCGCCCTGCACGGCTGTTCTCTGGAGCAGGGGTCGTTTATCTCCATCCGCCTTCTCTCCCACCTAAGTACGCGCCACCACTCCATGGAAGATTCGATGGACATGGACATGAGCCCTCTGAGGCCCCAGAACTATCTTTTTGGTTGTGAACTAAAGGCCATCAAAGATCATCATTTTAAGGTGGATAATGATGAAAATGAGCACCAGTTATCTTTAAGAACGGTCAGCTCAGGGGCTGGTGCAAAGGATGAATTGCACATTGTTGAAGCAGAGGCAATGAATTACGAAGGCAGTCCAATTAAAGTAACACTGGCAACTTTGAAAATGTCCGTACAGCCAATGATTTCCCTTAGGGGCTTTGAAATAATACCACTGGTGGTCTTACAGTTGAAGTGTGGCTCAGGGCCAGTGCATATTAGTGGACTGCACTTAGCAGCTGTAGAGGAAGATGCAGAGTCAGAAGATGAAGAGGAAGAAGATGTGAAACTCTTAAGTATACCTGGAAGGTGATCTGCCCCTGGAGGTGGTAGCAAGGTTCCAGAGAAAAAAGTAAAACTTGCTGCTGCTGCTGATGATGATGATGATGATGATTTTGATGATGAGGAAACTGAAGAAAAAGCCCCAGTAAAGAAAGCTATACAAGATACTCCAGCCCAAAAATGCACAAAAGTCAAATCAGAATGGAAAAGACTCAATACCATCAACACCAAGATCAAAAGGACAAGAATCCTTCAAAAAACAGGAAAAAAATTCCTAAAATATCAAAAGTTCTGCAGAAAACACTAAAGCAAAAATGCAAGCAAGTATAGAAAAAGGTGGTTCTCTTCTCAAAGCAGAAGCCGAGTTCATCAATTATGTGAAGAATTGCTTCCGGATGACTGACCAGGAGGCTTTTCAAGATCTCTGGTAGTGGAGGAAGTCTCTTTAAGAAAATAGTTTAAACAATATGTTTAAAATTTTCCATCTTATTTCTTTTCTGCGACAGTTGATATCTGGCTGTCCTTTTTATAATGCAGAGTGAGAACTTTCCCTACCGTGTTTGATAAATGTTGTCCAGGTTCCATTGCCAAGACTGCGTTGTCCAAAATGTCTGTTTCATTTTTAAAGATGGAACTCCACCCTTTGCTTGGTTTTAGGTATGTATGGAAAGTTATGATAGGACATAATAGTAGTGGTGGTCAGACATGGAAATGGTGGAGAGATAAAAATATGTGAAATAAATGTGAAATAAAACTCAGTATTTTAATAAAGTTAAAAAAAAAGATGGGCAAAAGACCTGAACAGACATTTCTCAAAAGAAGATGCACAAACGGTGTATTATTTCATATATACGAAATAATGCTCAACATCACTAATCATCAGGAAAATGCAAATCAAAACCACAATGAGATACCACCTCACCCCAGTTAGAATGGCTACTATCAAAAAGATGAACGACAGCAAATTTTGACAAGAATGTGGAGAAAAGGGAACTCTTGCACACTGTTGGTGACAATGTAAACTAGTACAGCCACTATGGATGACAATATCGAGGTTTCTCAAAAAATTAAAAACAGAACTACCATATGATGCAGCAATCCCACTACTGGGTATTTATTCTCAGGAAAGGAAACCAGAACATCAAAGAGACATCTGCACTCCCATCACTATTCACAACAGCCGAGACATGGAATCAGCCTAGGTGTCCATCAACAGATGAATTGGTTTTTAAAATGTGACATATATACACAATAGAATACTATTCAGTCATAAAAAAGAATGAAATCCTGTCATTTGCACCAACACAGATGAACCTAGAGGACATGATGTTAAGTGAAATAAGCTAAGCACAGAAGGACAAACACTGCATGAGCTCACTCACATGTGGAATCTAAAAAAGTTGATCTTACAAAAGTAGAGAATAGAACAGTGGATACTAGGGGCTGCAGAGGGAAGAGGGTAACAGGGAGTAGGGAGAATAAGAGGTTGGTCAACAAGCACAGAGTTATAGTTATATAGGAGGAATAAGTTCTGGTGTTCTACTGCACAGCAGAGTGACTATAGTTAACAATAATGTGCCATAGACTTCAAAAAAGCTAAGGGAGATTTTGAAGGTTCTCACCACAAAGAAATGATAAATGTTTGAGGTGATGGATATGCTAATGACCCTGATTTGATCATTATACAACAAATACATATATCAAAACATTACACTAAATCCCATAAATATGCAGTTATTGTGTCAATTCAAAACAGCTTTTTTTAAAAATGAAAGAATAAGTAAAAAAAAAAGTCAAGGCATACTAAAACATGTATAGATGTTTCATGTTTAAAATAGGGCATATATGTGCATGCATACACACACACACACACACACACACACACACACACACACTTCTCTGTAAATGCATGAAAACATTTCTACCAAGAAACTCATAATATTGATCATAACTGCACAAAGGAAATGAGTACCAGGAAGACAGGGCAGAAGGAAATCTTTTTATGTCCCTTTGTGCCTTTTGAATTTTAAATCATGTGAACCTATTAATGTTCAAAAATATTAAAAATATTCAAATCTTAAAATTAAAAGAAAAAAAAACTACCTTTGTTTGCCCACATTATCCAGCCTAGATCCTCAGCCTCTGCTCTTTCTCCTTCCCGCCAGCTTTCCCTGGACTTAGTAACACAGCAGGCCCTCTCTTGTTCCCTGGCAGCTAAGCCTTGCAGGAGTAAATGGCCAAATCACTGTGATATATTTATCACTGTTCCAAATACCTGCCACCCATCCCTATGGGAGGATTATATACACTGTCACCCCGTTGCTATCAGGCCTGGCCAGATAACTTGCTTTGACCAATGAAATGTGAGCAGAAGGGCCACTTTTGGTCAGAAGTTTTAAGAGCTAGCTCATGATTCTGCCATCTACCACAAGATCAACAAGTGCCTCATAAGAGCAGTACCATCAGCCTAAGGCCCAATGATGATGTCATAGAATCTCAAAGCCAACCCAAGATAACCACACAGTATGAGCAAGAAATAAACCTTTGTGTTTTTAAGCCACTGAGATTTTCAGGTTCTTTGTTACCAGAACATAGTTTATCCTAAGCTGACTACATAACGTCACAGACTAATTCCCAAACAATTCTGGAACATCATGTGGCCTTTTACCTCTGTTCTATATTCCATAACCTCACTACTCTCTACAGTGCCCTCACCTATAAAATGAAGATAATAATGGTGTTTGCTTCATAGGGTCACTGAGGATTAAACAGATCAACATGTGTAAAATCACTTTATGTAGCACTTATTACTGTTATTACTTGTTATATTATTGTTATATTACTCTCTAACTGACAATCACACAGTAATTTAACCTTTCTCCTGTTTCTTCCTGTAAGAAATGGGTAACTCACTGGGCTCTCAATTCCATCTGCATATATGGTTATCTTTTTCCTCCAGGCCACCATTTCCTCTGCTGTATGCATTTCAAATTGTCCTTTACTAGGTCATCTACCTTTACTAGGTCTGTCTACCTTTCCCTAGCTGTCTACTGGGAAACTTTAAAAAAATACCTATATTTGGTTCCCAACCTATTAATAAACCCATTATTCAGAATGGAGTTGGGGAGCAGACAAAAAAAAAAGACCTACACAGATCCTGGCATGACCACAAGTCTGGACCAAATAGTCAACAATATATCGTTAACATATTCAAAAATGCAAAGGGATTTTTATCATCTTCCCCTTAGACACCCTTAACCCTAAAACCCTACCACTGGACGTGCTATCTCCAAGACGAACAACCCAGGACTGAACCAGTTCTCCTGCTCCCCGGCCGCTCTGTTGGCTGAAACTGCCACCTACCCACCTCTCCAGAAACCTCACTCTGTCTTTGCTTTCTCTA
Organism: Nomascus leucogenys; assembly: GCF_006542625.1. Classification (NCBI taxonomy): domain Eukaryota; kingdom Metazoa; phylum Chordata; class Mammalia; order Primates; family Hylobatidae; genus Nomascus; species Nomascus leucogenys. The sequence goes on from NC_044393.1 coordinate 25,075,216, forward strand.
ACCATGAACAGTCTCCTGGTTCCTCTGTCATTTCCCTGGCTGCCATTCTATCTCCTTTCTGCTCCTGACTCCTAAATGTTGATGCTCCACAGACTTTGTCCTTAATCCTCTTCTCAGTTATTTCTGTTCCATCTCCTTCCTGCATGTATTAGGATGTTCAATCCCTATGTCCACACCTTCTACGTCTGACCTCTGCCAAGCTTCAGATTCCCATTCCAATCTTCCTGCTAATAATGTCATCAAAGGCCATCAATAATATAGGAAAAAATAAATCTGTTTAAAAGCAAACACATTAATCTCCCCTCAGAAAACAATCTTTACTTTTCTATCACATTTAATACTAGCACTGTTTGCCAAGGCAGCAAGTCGTGATCAGAGTGCACCTTTGTCCCTTCCCCTTTGTCATCACAAATATCCATCTATTAGATGGGTGCAAAAGCACCAACCTAAGTTTCTAATGTCTACAGACCCTCATGCTAAAATTGTAAATTGTTCTCCTTCCTATCCTCACCAGATTATCCCATTATCACCTCTTGGTCGAGGACCCCGTTACACCATCCTTCTCCAGACCACTGCAATAGCTTTATATGGCCTGCCTCCTCCAGTTTGTAAGTCACCTTATATCTCAATATAATCATTTATCTAAAGCTCAGCTTGTCATGTTGTTTACTTGCTTGCAAACCCTACAAGGACACAACCACTTTGAATATCTTAGACATTATTTACTAAAGTTGAACACAGGATCCAGCAATGCTACTCCTAGGTAGAGCCCAGCAGGAGAATGTGCACATATGTTCACCAAAGACAAGCACATGAATGTTCACAGCAGCACTATCCATAACTGAAAACTGGGAATGACTCAATTGTCAGTAACAATAGGAAAAATAAACAAACCACAGAATACTCATACAGTGGAATACTAACTAGCAGGGCTTAGCATTACATTTTACATTTCTGTAAAGGGCCAGATGGTACATTTTTAGGTTTTGAGGATCGTAGGGTCTCTGTCAAAACTGTTCAGCCCTGTGTGGTAGCCTGAAAGGAGCCACTGGCAATATATCAACAAGTAGGTGTGGCTGTGTGCCAGCAAAGATTTCTCTACAAAACAGGCAGTGGGCTGCATCTGGCCCACTAGCTGTGAATTGCTGAACCCTGCTATGCAGCAATGAGAATGAACTGCAACTAATTCAACAGCAAGGAAGATTCACACATAATGTTGGACAAAAGAAGCTATATTATTCCTTTATAAAATTCCAAAAATAGGCAAAACTAATTTATAAGGTCAGTAGCCAGAATAAGAGCTACCCTTGTGTTCATGATTGTAGGGGTAAGCAGAGAGGGCAGTTAGAGACCAGAACAGAACACAGAAGAAGAGTTCTTGAGGTTTTGGTAATGTTCTGTTTCTTGATCTGGGTGCTAGTAACACAGATGTATTCCATTTGCAGAAATGTATCAAGGTGTACAAGTATGATATAGGTACTTTCCTACATACATTTCATACCTCAAGAAAATTAACATTAAAAAAGGAAATAAGAACCTGCAAGGTCTCTCATGCTCGGTCAGTTTTCACTCTTCAAGTTAAGGTTCTTAAGACACACTCTGAACTCACCCTACACTTCTCCACCCCAGTATCTCTAACCACAATATTAACTGGCTTGGAATATCTTCTCAGTCAGCTCCCACAGATAATTCAAGGTCAATTTCAAATGCCAATTCCTTTACAAGGCCTTTCTTGATCCTTCTTTCTACTCCTATCCACATCACATAGGATTTCTCCTAGTAAGAAAGGGTTCTTCCGTAGCACTGCATAATTCTATAACAGCCAATTTTTATTTACAACTATAGCAAAATTCATTTTACCCCACCTCTTCAACTGTAACTATTTAAGGATAAAAACTCTGTATTTCACATCTTTGAATAAATCTCCATTGTAACTTTCAGAGGATGGCTATTCCATTACTATTTTGGAATTATAATAAATCGAAGACAAACTGTTACTTTAGCACTCACCAAAGAAATTACAGCCCTAAAAGTTTAATAAAAAATATCTAGTTGAAGTGAACATTTCCTGAAAGGAGACCTTAAAAATGTAAATGATAGTAAAGAGAGTTCTCAGGTTACAAAATTCTTCCAGCCAAATCGAAGTGTAAAGACACGTATTAAATATGTACTCACCTGAGGAATCTGTGTGCTCTTCCCACATCCCGTTTCACCAACAATCACCACTGTCTGATAATTTTCTATCAAGTATAAAATATGATTCCTAAGCTGAAAAAGAAAAACACGCCTTGCAAATAGCCATATATTGTCTCAAAAGACCTAAACAACGATATTTAAACATTGTGAAATGAGCTGTTTTCAAAGGAAAGTAAATTTTAAATAGAACTATCAAAATGTATTTCTAACCCTCAGGTACTCTTCCTCTCAGTATGAGCGAATACAACTGCAATAAAGTGTAACACTTATCAAAATACATAATGCATATGCCCTTTACGATTTTCACTTATAAGAAATTATAGGCCGGGCGGGGTGGCTCACACCTGTAATCCCAGCACTTTGGGAAGCCAAGGCGGGGGTGGATCATGAGGTCAGGAGTTCAAGACCAGCCTGGCCAACATGGTGAAACCCCGTCTCTACTAAAAATACAAAAATTAGCTGGGAGCAGTGGAAAGTGCCTGTAATACTAGCTACTCGGGACGCTAAGGCAGCAGAATTGCCTGAACCCAGGGCGGGGGGAGGCTGCAGTGAGGCGAGACCATGCCACTGCACTTCAGCCTGAGCAACAGGGTGAGACTCTGTCTCAAAAAAAAAAAAAAAAAACAAGAAATTATAGACATACTACTACATACTATATGTGTACAAAGACATAAATACAAGCATACTCATTGCAGAGTTGTTTATAATAGCCAAAAATTCAAACAGCCTAAATGTTGATCAACAAAATTTGGTTAAATCAGTTATAAAATATTCCAATAATGGAATAATTTGTAGTTATTAAGAGGAAATATCTATTTGTACTGATATGGAATGATCTATAAGATATGTTAAGAAAAGGAACTAAGATACAGAACAGTGTGAATAATACACCAGTAACTGCATTTTTTTAAGGGCAAACACGTATCTACTTGTTTATGTGTAGACTATTTTTGGGGAAAAACGAAACAAAACAATAAGCTGTCAATAGTGCTGCCCCCAGAGAGGTTGACATGTTCTTACACTAAGGACAATATACAAAGCAGAAATCAGGAGGCATTTATAAGACTGGGTCTAATCAGAAGTGAACATGGCAGACTTGCATCCAAGATGGAGTCACTTTTGTCTATACAGCAGCCTAAAGAAGGCAGACAAGGGAACAAGTGGCCTCATAATGGTGCTGGGGAAGAGGCAGTGATCTTTAACAATCTGTTGCTGCTTTAGTTCCAACATTGTTTTGTTTTGTTTTGTTTTGTTTTTTGAGATGGAGTCTCGCTCTGTTGCCCAGGCAGGAGTGCAGTGGCACAATCTTGGCTCACTGCAACCTCCACCTCCTGGGTTCAAGAGTTCTCCTGCCTCAGCCTCCCAAGTAGCTGGGATTACAAACATGTGCCACCAGGCCCTGCTAATTTTTAATATTTTTAGTAGAGATGGGGTTTCACTATGTTTGCCAGGTTGGTCTCGAACTCCTTGTCTCAAGTGATCCGCCCGCCTCAGCCTCCCAAAGCCTATAGGATTACAGGTGTAAGCCACCACACCCGGCCTCCAATTTCTGTTTTTAAAGCTACTTTTACTTTTTGTTTGAAAGGAAAAAAGGATGGTGTAGAGGTAATTTGTTTTCCTTTTTGTCTCAATTTATCTTTAACATCTTATAAGATCTCAACTGTACTTAAACTCTGCTTTGCTTTATATCAGTAATTTATACCCTTCTTCTTACCATTTTAATTTCATAAACATTTCTCAACTTCTTGTTGTTTTTCTTTTTTTTTTTCATTTGCTGTTTCATTTATGTTATCTTATAAGTACAGTTGGGAGACAAAGAATAGTCAAGAAAAGGCCAAAATTTAAATACTTGAGTAAACAGTAATTTCCTTGTACTTGAGCATTTACTACATGTCAGGTATCTTGCTAAATGCTCTGCATGAATGATCTCATCTGGTCCTCATAACAGTCCTCTGAGGTAGGTGCTCCTGTAGTCCCACATCACAGATAAGGAAAAGAAGCTCAGAATGGAGAAGTGAGGTCACACAGCACACAAATGGTGAAGCTTGGGTTTGAACCCTGAAGTCTAGCTCCAGAGTCCGGACACTTCATCACAGCTCAAACTGTCTCTCAGTGGTGAGAAAGCAATAGTAAACCTACCATCTCATCTTCTGAGAGTCAAACTTGCTAACATTCATACATAGTGAATGTGTTAGTCACTTGAGGAAGAAACCCAGAGACAGTCAGTTCACTTGTGACTAGAATATTGGGAGCCACATAAAACTCCAAGTAAGGCAATCTGGCTAAATTAAGAAGGCTGTTGTTGCCTATCTATTTGGAGAAAGAACATATTAATAGAAGAGGAATTATCAGGACAGTCTAGACAAAAGAACTCCATAAGAACTTGGCACCTTTTGGCTGCTCACACCTGTAATCCCAGCACTTTGGGAGGCCGAGGCAGGAGAACTGCTTGAGCCCAGGGATTCGTGACCAGCCTGAACAACATAGGAAGACCCTGTCTGATGGATAGATAGACAGACAGACAGACAGACAGACAGATAGATAGATAGAACACGGCAACTTTCACCCAGTACCGTCCAGGAGAAGGAAAGAGACACAGGTCCTGGTGGCCACACCTACTCGGGTCATTCCAGGGGCATGCTGTGGAGCAGGAAGAATTCACCCCTCATCAGGGGCTATATGACATTTCTGTAACCTGTCTTGGCTCTGTACTTCCTGATTACAATTTGGCTTCCCATGTGGATGTGCCAACAGGGAGAAAGTGTATGTATCAACTGTGTCCATCTGTACTGGAGAGCTATCGCTAGCCATAAATTAACAGTTCTGAATGAATTCTAGTTTGCACTTTGGTCTCTTGTAGCTGGGCACGCATCTATTTCGTGAGCGCTAATAAAACCGAGTGTCTGGATGTGCACTTGGTAAGTAGCAACCATAACAAAATCCTGTCACTGTCTCAGAGGAAGTCAGAGTATTAACTGATGTCTTCAGCAGAAACAACCTCATATTCCCAATTAAACTTGTTTAAAGGAGTGACTTTAAAAATAAAGCAAAAATTGGCCATATGTTGGTAATCTGTTCTATAGGAATTAACTGCTATTTTCTCTACTTTTCTGTATGTCTGAAATTGTCCATAACTGAAAGGAATAAAGGGGAAAACAAAAGTCATTCTAATTCTTCCAGTTTTCCAGTATGTACGATACAACTGAAAAAATCTTAAGGACTTTCAAGATTTATAACGTTAACTAAAAAATACACAGTATGAAAAGTCATCCCTTACGATAAGGGTTTCTCTGAGTTCACTGTGTTCTAGAAAGAGGACATCATTCTCTTCAGTGCTGAGCATAAAGCTAATGCAGACACACGATTCAAGCCCACAGGTTGAACATGATTATTTGACATACCTTGAATACCGGCAGCTTCTGCCTCTGCTGCTCAATGGAAAGGGCAGCATAAGGGTTGTAAACAACCGTTGTCCCAGAGTTTTCAGCCAGACTTTGTCTCTCTTCAGAGATGCTTACACCTGGCCCCTCTGTACCTGCGGCAGAAATGTTTTTTTCAGATTCTCTGATACAATGAACAGAAAAAGGTGTTAAGGTCACAAACTTTCAAAGATGAAGATATACAAGAGAAGCAATACTTTTTATCTCAAACTACTCAAAGGTATTCAACTTTAACTTTAGGAAAGAATCCAGAAAAGTGCCCAGGAGGAACTAAAAATCTTCCCTAAAAGCTTCACCGCAGTGTCAAAAACAAACAAGATAGGGTTAGGTACAGTGGCTCACGCCTGTAATCCCAGCACTTTGGGAGGCCGAGGAGGGCAGATTGCGTGAGCTCAGGGGTTCGAGACCAGTCTGGGCAAAAGGTGAAACCCCACCTGTACTAAAATACAAAAAATTAGCCGGGCGTGCGTGGTGGTGTGTGTCTGTAGTCCCAGCTACTTGGGAGGCTGAGGCAGAATTGCTTGAATCCAGGAGACAGGGGTTGCAGTGAGCCAAGATCGCGCCCCTGCACTCCAGCCTGGGCAACAGAGCAAGACTCTGTCTCCAAAAAAAAAAAAAAAAAAAAGAAAAAAGAAATGAGATGGCAGTCCCACTGGGCACCAAACTGGCCACTCAGAACTGTGTATTGTAGAGCACAGTGTCTTTACTTCTGGCCTCCATGTCCATGTTATTACTGAATTCTTAACAGAAGTGAAAGAAACCCAAAGGGAATTAGCTGAGGTGAAAGGATGAATCCTGTTACTGTAGGATGGCAGTAAGGCTCAGAGATGACAGAAACTGGGCACTCAAAGCAGCCATGGCTTTCTCCTTCTCTCATCTTGGCAACTCTTCAGGTTCCTTCCAGCCCCTTAGGTTGGCTACTGTACAGGAGCTGGAAACATGGCTGCCGGCAGTGCCAGGGTTCACGCTTACAACTCCTCTACCAATCATTCATCATTCACACAGCAAGGACCAGCAAGGATGGACCGAGGGCCCACTCCATGCCACGCACTGCTCTAAGCACTAGAAACACTGCAGTGAACAATACAGATGCCAGTCCTAACCTTACGGAGCTCACTTGCTTTAATTCCTCCTCTCAGTGGAAAGTAACTTGGTGCATGAAGTGGTCATAAGTGCTATGGAGAGAAATAAAGACACCGTAAGGGGGACTGGGAGTCCCAGGTATGTGTTGTAATGGGAGGTGGGGGAGGCTCTTTTATACTGGACAGACAGGGACTGACTTCTCCCAGCTTAGGTCCAATCCCCACCCCAATACAATCAACCATGGCCAGTGGAATGGAATGAGGTAAATGACAGTCCCCATTGGAACCATGGAATCGAGAGTGGATAGATGGGAAATGCAATTCTCAGAAACCGCCATGCTGGGCAGATTAAACAAGAGATCTTCACCCCGGCTTCTTGTTAAGAACAATGACAAACTGGTGCTCATGATGGTGAAGAATAGGGAAGCCATATCCCATCATGAAAACCTGTTGAAGGTTCCATACATTTTTAGCTCAAACAGAAAAAAAACTCAGGAGAAACATAACTTTAAATTTTGTGATCAGCTTCCATAACTTTTCATGCTGATTTGCTGCTGTAACCCCAGGACAGAACTAGAAGTAATAAGTAAATGACACAGGGTTCAGAATTCAACTCAATGTAAGGAAGATATTTCCAAAGGGTCACACCGTTCAGCACTGGAGTATGCTGCCTTGTAAACGAATAAAAATCCTCCCTAGATCAAACACATGCTATACAGCCTCCTGCCGGGGCACTACAGTGACAATAACCAATAACCATCATCTCCTAGGTCTTCTGAACTCAGAATCTGTGGTGCTATGTGAAAGCACAGGAGCTTTGTAACAAGAATATTCAGCTCAGTGACTTACTTTTACACTTTTTAGGGTTCTCAGATTGCTTCCACAATCTGATAAAGGCCATGAACTCCCTCTCCTAAAAAACCCACCAGAATTTACCAGAATATAAAATTCTGGGGGTCCATAGACCCCCTAGAGCTAAGTTTAGAATCACTGCTTTAGATCTCTGACCCTTTTCCATTTACTTCCAAGAACACAGTTGTGTTTCAGAGGTTCAACATGGCCAAAAATCAGGTAAGTGGGGCACTGTTATGTTGCTTTTGCCAAAATGTTGACCTTCCTTTCAACAAGATAAAAGATGGAACAGGACCTGGAACAATGCCTGTCCTCAAAGAGACAGGCTTTCTTCCTTTTCTTCCCTTCTTGTCACTACATCTTAATAATTCCTTGTAATTGTTACCCAAGGAAACAATTACAAAGAATACCTTATCCTCTTCTGCTGTGTTTTTGTCCTGAATTCCTGCCTTTTCAAACCATGTTTTGAACCTTCATATCCTCTCTGGAATATTTTTTTTTTCTTTTTTTTTTTTGAGACGGAGTCTCGCTCTGTCCCCCAGGCTGGAGTGCAGTGGCGCGATCTCGGCTCACTGCAAGCTCCGCCTCCCGGGTTCACGCCATTCTCCTGCCTTAGCCTCCCGAGTAGCTGGGACTACAGGTGCCCGCCAACACGCCCGGCTAATTTTTTGTATTTTTAGTAGAGACGGGGTTTCACCGTGTTAGCCAGGACGGTCTCGATCTCCTGACCTCGTGATCCGCCCGCCTCGGCCTCCCAAAGTGCTGGGATTACAGGCTTGAGCCACCGCGCCCCGCCTCCTCTCTGGAATATTTTAACGCGTCTTTTGTACTACCGCATTCCTCCCTTGTCTCTAACCTGCAGCCCCAATCTATCTCTTCTGTTATGAGCTTTTTTTTTTTTTGGAGATGGAGTCTCTGTCGCTCAGGCTGGAGTGCAGTGGCGAGATGCCGGCTCACTGCAACATCCACCTTCCGGGTTCAAGCGATTCTCCTGCCTGGGTATCCCGAGTAGCTGGGATTACATGCGCGCACCACCGCGCCCAGCTGATTTTGTATTTTTAGTAGAGACAGGGTCACACCATGTTAGCCAGGCTGGTCTCGAACTCCTGACCTCAGGTGATCCACCCACTTTGGCCTCCCAAAGTGCTAGGATTACAGGCATGAGCCACCAAGCCCAGCTGAGCTCTTTTATAAGAACAGCTATGTCAGTTGATAAACAGTATACCTTCTCCACATAAAAGACTTCCTTCAACCAAACCAGAACATCAGGGCTGCTTTCCCTCTATAAACACCCCTCTGTGGCTGCCTATGATTGATTTTTCCTTGAGAGTACACTCTATGCTTAAGGGAGTAACAACTTTATAACTTTTGCAAACTATGAACATCTTCATTTCCCTATCTTAACAAGGCTGATATCCCTAAATTCCTCATTCCCTTTAACTTGGTTTTTAAAAATTTGACTGATGACCCATTAGTGGTTATGAAATCAATGTAGTATGTCATACCAGCACTTTTTAAATAATGAAATAGAATAGAAAGCATCAGAGCACATTCCAGAAAGCAATACTGTTTATGAACTTTTTTTTCGGTTGTGTATGTGTGCTATATCTCACTGTGGGTCAAGTAAAAAAAAGCTTAAAAGCTATTGTAAAGTTTTCGTCATGCACATGGTCAACAATCATGAAATATTTATCAAATGAGCAAACGAAAATGGGCAGGCCCTTCTGATCCACGTGTACTTGCAAATTAAGTAAAAGATTTTTGTAGAAAACTCTCAGGCAGGTCACACAAGGCTCTTAAGTCACACTCCTAAGGTAGACACCACAAATGGGTATGTTAAGGTACCCGGACATGCTATTGTTAAAATGTTTTAAATCGTTCATTTAAAACAACGCATAAAATTTTCCCATTCAGATCTGGATATTAGGCTTCTTAAAAAAACAAATTGGGCAACTCTGAAACCATATGATAACAATTAGGTGGACCTGAGTACAGCTCCCTATTTTAGAAAGCATATATGTAAGCTCTACTGTAGATCTCCACTGTACATATCTATCCAGTGTACGCACACTCTGCCACAGTCCCCACCACTCCCTATTACCTCCAGTAAGCAACTTCACTCACTTAGACTGTCTGAAAGACCTCTGTAGTCACAGGCTCAGGCCTACAGGGGATGTTCATGATTCGACTGTCTAGCCTTGTATCAGCTTCCCTGACTTTCACCTTGCATTTCCCACAACCTACTTCATATCTTGAATTTCCTCACTAAAAGAAGAGTATTATTGTCATCACAGAGATACTGTGACTGTTTAATAAGATGTGTAAATGAAAGTGACTAACACAAAGCAAGGGCCCAATAGCTGTGTACTAAAGCTATTCCCATGTCAACTAATGACAACACAATTTACCTAGACCAGTGGTTCCCAAATTTTGATGCATGCTGGAATTCCTTATAGACTTTAAAAAACACTGATGTCTGGCTCCTAGCCCTCCAAAGTTCTAATTTATTGGTGTGGGGTGCAGCTGGACATCAGGACTTTTCATAGCTTCCCAAGTGATTCAACTATAAAGCAAAATTAGAGAATCACTAACCTAGACAGTCACCCAGCCCAGAAATCTGAGTTATTACTGACTTCATCTTCTCCCACATCTTCCTCTAAAATGTCTCTCCAACAGGCCCCTCCTCTAAGCTCCCAGGTCAGAATTAAGGTTTTTAACATCCCTCCTGGATTTCAGTAGTGCCTTCTCTAATTTCCTCCTCCATCCACTCTCTACTCCACTGCCAGTGTTATCTTTCTAAAGTAAACCTGATTTGTCCCTGCTTAAAAAGTGAAGTCAGGCCAGGCCCGATGGCTCACGCCTGTAATCCCAACACTTTGGGAGGCCGAGGTGGGCGGATCACGGGATCAAGAGATCAAGATCATCCTGGCCAACATGGTGCAACTCCATCTCTACTAAAAATACAAAAATTAGCTAGGTGTGGTGGCACACACCTGTAGTCCCAGCTACTCAGTAGGCTGAGGCAGGAGAATCGCTTGAACCTGGGAGGTGGAGGTTCCAGTGAGCCGAGATTACACCACTGCACTCCAGCCTGGGCGGCTGAGCCAGACTCTGTCTCAAAAAAAAGAAAACAAAGTGAAGTCTAAATTTTTTAACTTGTCATGAAGACCTTTCAAAATGAGGCCCTTACCTACTTTTCTAGCTTCATCTCCTGTCATACCCCAAAATATACCCTAGCACTTAACACCATCACACTGCTCTGTTATTTTGGCTTTCTGGACATCTAAAGGCACAAATCCCATTCTGCCTTTGTTCATGCTGTACCCTTTGCTTCGAGTTCCACTTCTCTATGAAACAAAACCTTATTCATCCTTTAATGTTCACTCCAAAAATACCACCTTAATGAAGTATTTCTTTTTTTTTTTTTTTTTTTTTTTTGAGACGGAGTCTCGCTCTGTCGCCCAGGCTGGAGTGCAGTGGCGCGATCTCCGCTCACTGCAAGCTCCGCCTCCTGGGTTCACGCCATTCTCCTGCCTCAGCCTCTCCGAGTAGCTGGGACTACAGGCGCCCGCCACCACGCCCGGCTAATTTTTTTTGTATTTTTAGTAGAGACGGGGTTTTACCGTGGTCTAGATCTCCTGACCTCGTGATCCGCCCGCCTCGGCCTCCCAAAGTGCTGGGATTACAAGCGTGAGCCACCGCGCCCGGCCAGTATTTCTTATCCATACATTCAACTTTCCCTCCCTCTTCCATACTTCCATATAATTATAATAGTAACCTATCTACGGCCAAGATCCTTTTGTGTGTTATTCTCATTTAATCCTCACAACAATACTTTGGGTAGGTATTATACCCAATTTACAGATGGAGTAACTGAGACTTTGAGAATTTAAGTGACTATCAAGTCATCAACTTAGTTAAGTGGTAGACATGATGGGCACTGCAGTCTGACTCTAGAGCTCATCTTCTTTCACACCACCTTACTCCGCCTCATTGTAAAATCTCTTCTAGAGGACATCTAACTTTATATTCAATTAAGAGAGAGACGGTAACTTGAGAGCAGAGCCCTGGGCATCTATATTTGTCTCCCGAACACAGGATTAGGTTTTCAATAAGTGTACCCTCAATGGATGAACTAAATAATGAAATAGAACTCTTAGAGTAATTCCATGTTCTTTAACCAAAATAGTACCCTGGTCTGATTTCAAACAATTCATTCAGCTCTTTATTATACCTAACACTTTCACCTGTTACTAAAAGCGTGAATAAATTAAAAGTATTCATTACTTAGTAAGTTCCCAGTTTTGGATGCAAATAAAACTCAGGATGGATAATTGGCTGATGACTTGAAATGCTGAATCATAAAACTGTCAAGTGACAAACTACAAATTTTTAAAAAGCATTAAACACATCTCTTGCTTGCGTTTATCTCTCACATCACTTATATGCATGGTCAGAATTTCAGGGAACCACTGAAAAATTAAAAGCTTTGCTTATATTACATTCTTGGTGTCATTTCATTTTTGCTGCAATATACTTTGCACATCCAGACCTGCAGGGGTGCAGGTGGTGGAAAAAAATCAAGCTGGTAGCTGTAATTTAAATACTTTTGTTTTTTACAAGAAACTGATTGCAGAGAGGAAGTAATGCCATCTAGTATGGTCTGGCATATACACATTCAATAAAAACCTGATTAATGAGTAAATATCAAGACAAAACAAGTAAAGCATTTTGTGATTGTGATTCGTGTTAGTCTGTAAGAGAGGAAGTAGCTGGCAGCCAATATGAAGGACTTTTCTCTTTTCTAGTAGACATTCGGAGTGGACAACAATTATCCTAAAAGAAAATAACACACTTTCCCTTTTTTTGGGCATTTATTCTAAGTCTGACAACGCGTTGTGCTTGTCATTTAAGCCCACAGGATAGAAGTTATTGTTCTGCCCACTGTACAGGTAAAGAGGTCATGGCTCAGAGGCGTTAACTGACTCGCCCAAGGTCACCCTACTACAAGGCAGAGACGAAAATTCGAACCCGGACAGTCTGACTCCATAACTTGGGCTTGCAAGCCTCGAGCAGCTAGCAGCATTGTCTGCCGGGCCACAACGCAACCCCAGGGCGGTAACGAGACACGAGGGGGAGCTTTAGGATTCCCCATCTCGCGGGGTGGGCAGGGCAACCCTCAGTAACGAGGAATACGAGGCCCGAGGAGGCTGGACCACTTTAACAAGGTCACACAGGTTCTGCTCACGCTAAGGGAGCACCCCCAAATCCCTCGGGACCACTGGAGAGCCTGAGCCAGAGTCCCCCCGCACAAAAGCGGCAGCGCGCAGCTCGCCGAGGTCAGGCTTGCGAGCAGGTCTGCTGGCCCCAGGGCGCCGGCCGCGGCGCCAAGACCGAAGTCAGGCCGCCGCATCTGCCCAGCGTTCCACCAAGGGCCTTACCGGGTCGCCAGAACTTCACCAGTCCCGCGGGCGCAGCCATGCTGGGGTAAAAGGTCACGAGGCTAGCTCCACCCCACTGTCGCGCGCTAGGCCCCCAGGGCCCGGGGGGCGTGGCCCCCGAAAAGCCGCTGCCCAGACGGATCGCTTCGTGTGACGGCCACGCCCCCATAGCTACCGCCCCCGTTTGAACCACGTGACCCACTGCCCGGCTCCGGCGAGCGCACCGGCCCCGCCCCCGAGCCCACGTGACCCTGCTCAGCCATTTTGGAGAAAAGGGCGCGCTCCTCCGCCTGCCTCTTGAGCGTGGAGGGTAGATGCTCCAGGTGACCTTTTAGGAGCGTGGCGTGTCATGGATGGCGGCCGCACACTTAGGAAGAACTGGCTTTGAGAGAGGACCGCTGGCCCGAGAGTGGAACCTTGCACGCAGTGGGCGTTGAAGCAGTGCTTTCTGGATTAAATACGAAATACTGGTGTTACAAGCTACCCCAACTTGGCGACTTCTATTTTATTTTCAATTTCAAATTGAAGGATAATAATAGGAACTACCTCGTGGGTTGGATTTTTCAGTAAATATTGCGCGCCTGCTGTGGGCCCAGGTACTGCGGCACAGTGCCCCAAATAAAACAATGTGAAATGATATGGAAGTCTTCAGGGACCTTGAGGGCAAAACGGAAAAACGGACTGGGGGTGGGGTGGAGCGAATGAGTTGGCAGAAGAGACTGAAAATGGATAGATCAGTTAAGGTAGTCCACTAACTCAGTGCTTCCTCCAATTTGATACCTTTGAGTCAAATGCTTGTTAAAAACACAGATTCTAGGCCTCCATCCAATTCTGAATCGATGTCCTGGAGCATGGCCTGGGAACCTGCATTTTAAGAAGCTCCTGAATTCTTAGGATTAACAAATTTGGGAAAGATTACACTAATCCATCAGAGGAGAGGTGAGATCAAAGAAAAAAAAAATTACAGTAATCCAAAGGAGCGCTAAGAAGGGGTGATGAGCTCAAGTGGAGGAAAGAACTTTCTAGGTAGGCAACTAATTGGAAGGAAGTGAGAGGCTTCAGAATCTATGCATTTTTAAAGCTGTGAAGAAAATTCTGAATTCTTTGAAAGAAGTGGCATCATTATGGCAAGAGCAGGGGCTTTTGTGGACAACCAGTCCAGACTTGGAATCCTAACTTTGCCATTTCCTAGCTCCTAGCTGTGATTTAATTTTAGTTGTAAAATGAGGTTTAAAGAGGTATTAAATGAGATAACATGTAAAGTACCTAACAGTGCAAAACATAGCAAGCACTGAATAAATGTTAGCTCATTACCTCAACTCAAACAGAGCAAATCCACCAGGGGAAAAAAATCTGAATTTACCTGTATAGGTTCATGTAACAAATAATCTCCTTTGATTTATTTTTATAGTAATTAATGTAGGGACTCAATATCTGTTAATCCCTCGGCCTAGAATTCTCTATCCATCCTTTAAATTATCTTTATCCCTTAAAGGGCCAGCTCTAAATTACCTATCCAACTTAAACATTCCTCCTTGTAGTCTAGGAACCTGTATTCTCACTTTTGTGAGAAAAGTGACCTGTAGTTTAGTTGATCTGTAGTTTACCTGCCGCCACTATTACACAGGGAACTTACTGAGGACGAGGACCATGTCACATTCACATTCGTAGCCCAGTAACAGTGCCTATTGAGTAATGTATAGATAAACATCATGCTTTAGGCTTAGTTTTAGTTCTTCATGACATTGATTTTTCCTTGTTTTATTTTTGTCTTATTTTACTAACAGCCCAAATATGGAAACCAAGGTTTATACATGAATATAAGGCAAAATGAAATAAATGCCACTTTTAAGATTATTTCATGGCCTGGCACGGTGGCTCACACCTGTAATCCCAGCACTTTGGGAGACCGAGGCAGGCAGATCAACTGAGGTAAGAGTTCGAGACCAGCCTGGCCAACATGGCGAAATTCTGTCTCTACTAAAAATACAAAAAAATTAGCCGGGTGTGGTGGTAGTCACCTGTAATCCCAGCCACTTGGGAAGGTGAGGCAGGAGAATCTCTTGAACCCGGAAGGCAGAGGTTGCAATGAGCAGAGATCCACTGCTGCACTCCAGCCTGGGGGACAGAGTGAAACTCCATCTCAGAAAATAGAAAAAAATAAATAAAATAACTTCTCTTATTTTATCTATTACTCATATAATGAAACCTTCCTGTTTATGAAGAGACAGTAAATTGGCCATGCATGTATTATTGGATCATAATCTTTTTTCTTTTTTAGATGGAGTCTTGCTCTGTCGCCCAGGCTGGCATGCAGTGGCAAGATCTCATCTCACTGCAACCTCCACCCACTGGTCTCAAGCGATTCTCCTGCCTCAGCCTCCCAAGTAGCTGGGACTACAGGTGCGCGCCACCACGCCCAGAGAATTTTTTGTATTTTTAGTAGAGACGGAGTTTCACCGTGTTAGCCAGGATGGTCTCGATCTCCTGACCTCGTGATCCACCCGCCTTGGCCTTCCAAAGTGCTAGGATTACAGGCATGAGCCACCACGCCCAGCCGATGTTGTGGTTTTATTTCCACAAACTAGGAATGGTCTCAACAGATTCTTAGTCTTCCTAATTAACTATTTTCAGAAAGAATGGGCTAAAATAACTGCTCTGAAATTAAGACTGATATTTCTTGAGATGGCATCCAGAATTTATTTAGTTCATTGCCAACAATTCCATAAAAGTAAAATCATTTTGTCACATAAAGGTGTATTTTGCAACTTCCAAATGATAAGCTTTCCAGAAAGATAATGTTCCTCAAAACTGTGTTACAATATGGAAGTTTTTCTGTGCCTATGATAAAGGGTATTTTTTGCTTTGAATTTCCAGACTAAACCTATTGACCATGTTCAGGAAGGCATAGAATTTAGGGTTTTCATTTTTGTACCAGTTAAGACTTTTATGGATATAAGTGATAGAAAACCCAACCCAACCTCTCTTAAGCAGAAATGGCTCATATAAACTAAAAAGTCTGGCCGGGCACAGTGGCTCACACCTATAATCCCAGCACTTTGGGAGGCTGAGGCGGGTGGATCACCTGAGGTCAGGAGTTCGAGACCATCCTGGCCAACATGGTGAAAGCCCATCTCTACTAATTAACACCAAAAAAATTAGCCAGGCGTGGTGATGCACACCTGTAATCCCAGCTACTCGGGAGGCTGAGGCTGGAGAATCGCTTGAACCTGGGAGTCAGAAGTTGCAGTAAGCTGAGATCACACCATTGCTCTCCAGCCTGGGTGACAAGAGTAAAACTCTGTCTCCAAAAAAAAAAATTAAATAAAAATAAAATGAAAAGTCCAAGAGTAGTTCTGACTTGAGACACAGCGACATCAGGATACGTATCACATAACCAAGATTCTTTCTGATCATATTGATCCACCTTCTGCTGATTCAGGCATAATGTGGTAATGAAGTGGCCATGCCAGTTTTAGCCACCACATCCTCTTAAGCATTAAACCTCTGTCCAAAATTCCTTGGCAAAGTATTCCTGACAGGCCATGTATCCATCCCTAAATCAATCACTAAACCAGGGAATCTAATGTACTAATTGACTTAGGCCTTGGTCCCACGTTCCACATCCAGGGTCAGGTTAGGACAGCTTCAGCAGAAACACATGGACTGGGAGCTGGGAACAGAACAGTTCCTCAGAGGGAAATCTGAGGGTGAGATTACCAGAGGATGAATGATTGAATGAATGAAGCAAAAATAATAGATGTCCATTACAACCATCATGTATCCACCTGCTACAACTGTTAGCTTCCTAAGAAAAACACTAACTGCCCTTTGGTTGCCATCATCAAGCTTAACGAGAGGCAGCCATCCCCCAGACTGAAAAGTGGTGGTCCTTTGCAGAATTGCTTTACTAAATTGCATTATATCATGATTTTCCCGAGATTCTAAGGTGCAGTCTTCCACAACTTGTTGTAACATGTGTAAACCTGTCTGGTTTGCACACAAATGATCATGTTCACACAGTTACTAGCATAAGCAAAAGTGCTGATGCAGCTTCAAAGATTTGGGTACAGAGTTGTGGAAAGATCCACTGGAAAGGATTCGGCAGCCAGAGGAGCCTCTGTTTCTTTGGCCTGAGGGACACACAATTCAATGAAGTTGGGTGAATTGGGGATGGCCTCTTTAGGTCTGCGAGGTGCTTTCTATATAGGATGACTATATACTTTATAGTTCAAACTGGGACGCTTTTGAGAATAAAAGGAGGTGTTAACCAGATGGGACTTGGGGATAAGAGGCATCAACTGGAACTCTACCAGGCAAACTGGGGCATACATCTAGGCATGTGTGTGTAAACTTAGCCTAACAATGTTGATCTAAACATATTCAACATAAGGTATGTATTCCACGCTCACAGAATACACCTGAATACATTCACCTCATTTATTGCTTCAGACAACTGCCCCTGCAGAGTTCAGGGTCCAGGCATGCCCCAGAGTATTTGTCATTGTTTATTATCAGAATGTGATTATCAGAATGTCATTTTTATAAGTATCATTTTTATAAAAAGATCCTTGAAAGAAATTATTATCTTGGTGCCTGGAATAATTTTGTTGTTTCTGAGATAGGGTCTCACTCTATCACCCAGGCTGGAGGGCAGTGGTGCAATCACAGCTTACTACAGCCTCCTCCTTCCTGGCTCAAGCCATCCTCCCGCCTCAGCCCTCCAAGTACCTAGGACTACAGGCACATGCCACCATGGGGAATAATTGTCCTTTCTGTATCTGGATTTACTTTAATCTTAAGGACATTGCGAATGGTGTATCTGACCAGGTTTCTCTGTATTCACTATTGGAAAGCTTAAACGTGTGGCCTCATGAAGTAGGTGTGTATGTCATGGCGTGCTCTTCAAGCCTCATTCCAGACTCCACTTTTTATCCCTCACCCTTGGGTTTCCTTCACGTAACTTTTCATTTACACGACCTTGTTCCCTACTTTTCTTGTTAGTCACTTTAAGTCCCGTTAGTAAACGACAGATACTCCCCAGCCCAACTGCCTACAGAGGTGGGGTGGCTGGCCACCTCTTCAGTTGATTCCTTTAATAGGAGAATGTCAACCCTGCATGGATCAACCTCTAATTCAAACAAACCATCAGGGGGAAAAAAATTAGGCAACTGAATTTAAACACTGAATATTTATTTGAATATTTATTTGATAAGTTTTTATTAAAGTTGTTTAGGTGTGACAGTGGTAAAGTGGTTTTCTTTTTTGTTGTTGTTTTGAAACAGAGTCTCACTCTGTCACCCAGACTGGAGTGCAGCGGTGCAATCTTGGTTCACCACAACCTCCACCTCCCAGGTAGGTTCACACCAGTCTCCTGCCTCAGCCTCCCGCCTCAGCCTCCCGAGTAGCTGGGACTACAGGCGCCCGCCACCATGCCCGGCTAATTTTTGTATTTTTAGTAGAGACGGGGTTTCACTATGTTGCCCAGGCTGGTCTCGAACTCCTGACCTCGGGATCCACCTGCCTCGGCCTCCCAAAGTGCTGGGATTACAGGCATGAGCCACCGCGCCTGGCCATGATTATGTTTTCTAAAACAGTTATCTTTTAGATATATATGCTGAAATATTTACAGCTAAGTCTGCGATGGCCAAATCTGACAGTAGACAGAGGAATATAATTTTCTCCCAGGGAGGGATAGCAAATATTTTTGAACTATATAGGCTGCCACACTCACTTCCCCCTCCCCTGGGAGTGGAACCAGTAATCAGCATTTTAAACCCAAGCACCCCAAGACTGATGCAGGTGGTCCTCAGATCTCACTTTGAAAAACTCTGCCCTATAAATGATACTTTCTGGACTTGACTCCAGAAAGACTTTGCTTACTTTGAGAGACTGGGTCATTTTCTTAGTATTCCATGTATCTCTTGCTCTTATTTCTAATTGTTGGCCACACTTTCAGAGAATAATGGTTTTGAGTCCTGCTCCACAAAAAGAGCACTCTGTGGTAGGTAGTTTGTGGTAAGCCATATACCTGCCCTGCTCTGAGAAATTCACTGTGATCATTACTTCAGAGCTCTGAGTAGTACTGCATTAAAAAACCTTGTTTACATTTCTTTGGTCCAGTTTCTCACGCTAAACACAGAACCTTTGTTATGTCATCCTATTAACAGTTCCATAGAACATTGAGTTAAAATTTCAGACTAAATTAAAATACATTATCACAGGCTGAATGCAGTAGCTCATGCCTGTAATCCCAGCACTTTGAGGGGTTGAGGCAAGAGGATCACTTGAGCCCAGGAGTTCAAGAGCAGCCTAGGCACCATAGTGAGACCCTGCCTTTACAAAAAAAGTCAGTGATTATTGTGCCACTGCAATCCAGCCTGAGCAATAGAACAAGACTGTTTCAAAAACAAACAGAAAGAATTATCACAGATTAGGACTTTGTACTTACTTTTTTGTTGTTGTACTTTTTTTTTTTTTGAGACAGTTTGGCTCTTGTTGCCCAGGCTGGAGTGCAATAGCATGATCTCGGCTCACCGCAACCTCCGCCTCCCAGGTTCAAGCAATTCTCCTGCCTCAGCCTCCCAAGTAGCTGGGATTATGGGCATGCACCACCACGCCCGGCTAATTTTGTATTTTTAGTAGAGACAGCGTTTCTCCATGTTGAGGGTGGTCTTGAAGTCCCAACCTCAGGTGATCCGCCCGCCTTGGCCTCCCAAAGTGCTGGGATTACAGGCGTGAGCCACTGTGCCTGGCCTGTACTTACATTTGTTAATGAGGCTGTTTTAGTTTTCCGTTCACCATTGCAGTAACTGCCATTTCTCAAGGTACACTCTCTCCTGCCTCCATACTCCACGTAGAGAAATAGTCGTATAACAGAGTACTGCACTTAGAATCTAGAAACCTGTGTTTAAATTCCTGCGTCACCATTTACAAGCCATGTCATCTTGAATGTGCTACTTAATCAGTGCCTCAGTTTCATCTGAAAATTGGAAATAACAGCTATCTAACCCGCATAGCTCTCTGCTACATTGCTGCGAAGATCAAAGATGGCACATATGAAGTGACCTAAGTCTGTAAGATGATTTCAAATAACAATATGTTTACTCGAGGCTTAGCTCAGAGTTGTTTCTAAGCAGACATGGATCAATTTCCTTACATTTGCTTTACAGCCACAGATTACAGCACTAACCCAGCAAATAACCTGACCATCATAAGGAAGTCCTGGCACACGCATGAGTGTAGGGACACTCATGATACAAGTGCATCAGCATTTTATGTGGCAGACACCTTCCCCTGTCGTAGTTCTTTTTTGCTGTAACTAAGGAGAGGGAGGAAGCCATCATTTAACTCTCTTCCCTTTTTTCTGTCCATGAGAATGAGACAAAAACAGGATTCCACAGCCATACCAATCCTGATTAGAAGGGTGTAGTAACTAGTTACATTGCCTGACACTGGACCAGGAAACTGGGATAATTGTCAGTGTCCTCTTTTGCCCCTATTCTAGGATATTAGATTGCTAAATCACTGTCAATATACCCAGCTGATGAAATGAGGCCCATGGGGCCACCAGAGTTAATATTGGGAGTGAATATAGGAACATACACTGATGCCTCCTTTGGTAGACAAGCAGGGTACCAGAGTACCAAGGACCTACTGAAATAGCTCAGGCTTCTTCTTTGAAAAGAGAAAAGGCAGAGCATGTGCAAAGGCCTGCTATTTCTGGCCAGTTTCCTCAGTCAAACTATAGAGTAACATCAATATTCATGATGCTGAGGAAGGTTAAGTGGATCTATTTTCTCTTCTATAGTTTGGATCATCTACTTCTTCCTCACTCTGACACTATTTAAAAAACCTTCAGATATAGATATCTATATACCTATATATCTATTAGGTGCATTTATTTGTGACATACTCCCAGATTTAAAGGTAAAAGTGTCAGAGAGGGGGGAAAAACGTACAGAAGCACAAGTTTATATTTATTTAATGCTAAGAACACAGATATTCTAAAGAGATAAACAGAAAGTAGTGTTATTTTTTCTAAATAGGATTTTGATCACAAAAATGCTGGTGATTCAAACCTTTAAAACAGAAGAGCATACAACCTAAGAAAAATGCAAAACATATTTCATCTCTCACCTGAATTAGAACACCTAAGTGTTCTCCTTAAGAGGAGATTAATACAGTCGCGTGTTGCCCAATGACAGGGATACATTCTGTGAAATGTGTTGTTAGGCGACTTCCTCCTTGTGCAAACAGCACAGAGTGTACTTACAGAACCCTAGATGGTATAACTTACTACACACCTAGACGATATGGTATAGCCTGTTGCTCCTGGGCTACAAACCTGTACATCATGTTACTGCACTGAACACTGTAGGCAACTGTAACATAATGGTATTTGTATCTAAACATAGAAAAGTTATGGTAAAAATATGGTATTATAATCTTATGGGACTGCCATCATATACGTGGTGTGTCATTGACCAAAACATCATTATGTAGTGCATGACTATTAAAATTGTGCAAAAAAAACCCTGTATCCATAGTGTTTAAACCATAAAACCAATA
Source organism: Nomascus leucogenys (assembly GCF_006542625.1). Taxonomy (NCBI): domain Eukaryota; kingdom Metazoa; phylum Chordata; class Mammalia; order Primates; family Hylobatidae; genus Nomascus; species Nomascus leucogenys. Next base: position 25,096,798 of record NC_044393.1, read on the forward strand.
CCTGGTATATACATGACAAAAACAAAAAAAGCATCTAAAATAATATGCAGCCTATAGAATTCAAAGACAATAAAAGTGACAAAGTCAGGTAAAAGAAAGGCAATTATGGACATAAGATATTTTTTAAAGCAGGAAGCTGATGATGTCCACTGTAAGCCTGGAAGAAACCAGGAGTCTGAACACGGAGCAGTTACTGATAGGAAGGATAAAGTGCTGCATCTCTAATAGCAAGCAAATTAACTCTGCTGAAATTGCCAGAATGAAGGCCAAGGTGGTTTTCAGTAAAGAATGTTCTCCTTGACAGCATAGCCAGCATGTGGTTGAGCCGGGACCTGATACCAGCGAAGTGGAATTGCCGCTCTTTGTTCAAGTTTCTAAGTGAGTCACTCAAGTACAGTTCCAGGTGGGGGGTGCCCAGGTACTTGGGATAGCCAGGATTGTGGAAGTCAGTGGTTCTGATGGAAGCAGGAGAACCAGTGGAGCTTGCCACAGAGCCTTGGGAAGACACAGAGGAGGAAGACTTCAAACTGGAAGATCTCGATACAGACATTTTTGAGACTGGTGACCCTTCCGTAGATTGAGTTCCTCGAGGAAAGAGAATGTTCTCATCCATATCAGTCTGAGTAGTGGTCGATCTGGACCAAATCATGGTTTGAGAGCTTGCTATCCTGGTGATGACTGCAGTCTGGGTCCCAGCACATGCTGTGGTGATGCTGGTTTGTGTTCCCACCTCACTCACACTCAGCCCTGGCATCTCCTCTCCTGGCTCTGTTTGAGTGGCAGCGTCAATGGCCTTTCTGCTCTGGAGCTCGTCCCTGTGGCTGCTGAAGTAGTCTTCCTCACTAACAGTGGAGGACTCACAGTCATGGGGCTTGCGCTCTGCCTTGCCCTCTGCGGGCATCTCTGGGTCCAGGTCCGCCTTCCTGGGAGTACTTGACAGCCTAGCCAGCCGCATCCGCAGCAGGTTGCCTAGGGTGAGCTCCCTGGACTGTGGTTTTCGGTTGGTGAGGTGATCAAACTTGTTGCTGCTCTGGAAGTGAGACAGGAGTTTGGGGCTGATGGGCTTGGACTGGGCATACAGGATTCGGAACTCCAGATCAAAGTGTTCAACCACTTGGCCAGACAGAATTACCAAGTTACTGCTGTTTAATTTGCCATCCGTCCATGTAAAACTTAAGGATTAAAAAGAAACAAACAGCAGCTGGTAAGGATGAGCAATTTTGGTTTACTCACTGTCCATCTGAATAATATAGCACAGGTATCTTACCACATAAGGGTCACAACTTTGGTGATATCATACCTACCATTTGCATGTATTTAACTAGCCTTAACACATATATAACATATATGTGTGTTACCATAAAAGTAAAAAGGCCACCTGTTAACAAACACACTAAATACTCAGCCTCAGAGGGTTTTTTTGTTTGTTTTGAGATGGGGTCTTGCTATGTTGCTCAGGCTGGTCTTGAACTCCTGGGCTCAAGCAGTCCTCCCACCTCAGCCTTCCAAAGTGCTAGGATTACAGGCATGAGCCACCTCACCTGGTCCTTGCCTCAGAGTTTTTAAAAACTAGAAAGGGGGCCAGGCACGGTGGCTCACGACTGTAATCCCGGCACTTTGAGAGGACGAAGTAGGCAGATCCTTTGAGGTCACGAGTTCGAGACCAACCTGGCCAACATGGTGAAACCCTGTCTCCAGTAAAAACACATAAAAAATTAGCCAGGCGTGGTGGTGCATGCCTGTAATCCCAGCTACTCGGGAGGCTGAGGTGGGAGGATTGTTTGAACCCGGGAGGCAGAGGTTGCAGTGAGCCGAGGTCGCACCACTGCACATTCCATGACTGGCGAGACTCCATCTCAAAAAATTAATTAATTAAAAATAAAAAATAGGGTTTCTAAGTATTTAGGCCAGCATCCCCATTTTAAAGGTAAGAACACTATTTAGGCTAGCACCCTCATTTTAAAGGTAAGGAAACCAGATAAAGGGATTATCACAGTGGGGAGCTACTGCTGGACTCCAGATCAGACCCTAGGCCCTATGAATTGCTAATGCCCTGCTCCTTGCTACTGTTTGAGTGGCAACATCAGAGGCCTTCCTGCCCTCAAGCTTGTCCTTGTGGCTGTTGAAGTAGTCTTCCTCACTAACAGTGGAGGACCCACAGTCATGGGGCTGTGCTGCCATTTTCACAAAACACCATGGCTCAAAACATGTTAGAGCTGATTAGTGGCCATGTGCCCTTGCCTGTCTAGTGTCCCTTCCCCACCCTGCTCCTCTGCTAGCAGAACTCACACGCACCTGTACCCCAGAAAGCTTTCATTATCACACTCTGTCCAACCACAATAGGGGCAGGCATGTGGTCCACACTGGCCAGAGTATCCTATTCCCTTGGATGCAGGGATTCATTCAGGGTGGGCATGTGATCCCACCAGAGCCAAGTAATTTCGTTTTTCTTTGTCAAATGGATTCTGACAGAAGGGATTGATAGTAATTCTGAGTGAAAGAGTTTCACCCTTTGGGAGACAGCTACTAAAGGCCATATAAGAAAGCCAGGATCTGGCTGGGCGCAGTGGCTGACACCTATCATCCTAGCACTTTGGGAGGCCAAGGCGGGTGGATCACAAGGTCAGGAGATCGAGATCATCCTGGCTAACATAGTGAAACCCCGTCCCTACTAAAAATACAAAAAAAAATTAGGCAGGCCTGGTGGCAGGCGCCTGTAGTCCCAGCTACTCGGGAGGCTGAGGCAGGAGAACGGCGTGAACCCAGGAGGCGGAACTTGCAGTGAGCTGAGATCGCCCACTGCATTCCAGCCTGGGCGAGACTCCGTCTCAAAGACAAAAAATAAAGAAAGCCAGGATCGTTGACTTCAAAGGGAGGGCCTGCCTAAGAACAAAAGTCAACTCGAAAACATCAGAACCAGGAGATAGTGTTCTGATTGATCAGTGTGTGGCTCCTATGTCAAGATGAACTGAAAACCAACTATGCTTCCTTCCGGGTTCTTCGAGTCAGTATGTTTGAGAGTTAGCTGACACTTGCCATCACCCCACTAATGGTGCTATTTGTACCAGAAGTAGGTTTCAAATAGAGATCATAAAACACCGTCAACTCTGTCTCCCGTAACCAAGATATGGCTAATGCAAAGTCCCCCTGAAAACTGCCTTCGAAGCCTGAGAAGGAAGATTCTTCTGAAAGCCTTCAATGAGGCCGGGCTGGGCGCAGTGGCTCATACCTGTAACCCCAGCACTTTGGGAGGCCAAGGCCAGCAGATCACCTGAGGTCAGGAGTCTGAGACCATCCTGGCCAACATGGCGAAGCACTGTCTCTACTAAAAATACAAAAATTAGCTAGTCATGGTGGCATGCCTGTAGTCCCAGCTACTCGGGAGGCTGAGGCACAGGAATAGCTTGAACCTGAGAGGCAGAGGTTGTAATGAGCTAAGATGGCACCAGTGCACTCCAGCCTGAGCAACAGAGCAAGACTCCATCTCAAAAAAAAAAAAAAAAAAAAAAGAAAGCCTTCAATGAGATAATGTAAATAAAGCACCTATCCAACACCAAGATTATAAAACGTCCTCAACAAATGGAAGCTATCATCGTCATCAATTTCATTTGGAGAACAGCAAAAATCCATTTGCAGCTAAGTTTGGTTAATATAGATAAATCCTACTTGGTTGGGTTAAAAACAAATTTTTTTAATAAACTTCTTACAAAAGGAAATTCCAAGAAAAAGAGTTCAATTTGTTTTTTCCCATAGCCTCTTTGGTGAAGAAAGTTCAAATTTTGTTCTGAGCAATGAGGGTATTGTTTACAAAGAAAGGTGTCAAGATTTTCTTGATCTTACTGCCTCATCTTCCACAAGCCTTCACATTTCTACCTTTACCCAGGGCTGACACGTAATTATCACTCAGGGTTGTGTATTTCTTCAAAAATGGGGTTTTCTTTTTAAAATTCTACAGACACACCTCATGCAAACCATTAGACAATCTATGCAGAGGCGGCAAAACATACAACCGTTGGAGCCACATACGTAAAAATGGCACAAATTCTAGAGATTCATGTAAACCACTCATTATCCCCACACTCTCTTCAACCTCCCTGCTCTCTACCTTAAGATGCCATTGCCAATGTGAGACTTCAAAGGTGGGTCAGAAACATAATCAGTATTTTCTAGACTAAAGCGCTAAATTACAAGGCTTGAAGCAACATGGAGGATTTGAGTCTAAAGCTGACAGCTCTAGCTCTGCCTTCAACACTAATGGAGATGCCTGCAACTGCCCCTACCTTCGAGTGAGCAGGGCAAGCTGGGTCCAGATCCCTAAGGAACCAGGATTCCAGATTGTGTGTTGCTGTTAACCCCCAATTTGTCCCCTACAGACCTGGGCCAAGGCTTGAAATCTAGGACTTGCTGACTGTGTTGTCTTAATACAAGTTCAACTTCTGCATTTTAATCTATGGACTACAGGACAGGGGAAGTGACCCCCCCCAAACTGCCTCTAACAGGAGGCTTTGATAACCAGCTCCTATACACAGATGCACGCATATCAGAATGCATGGCCATACAGGCTCCCATTGAGAGGAAAAGGCTTTTACCTTTACATGACATGCTTCTTCTGAAGAGTTTAGATTAATATGCCTTGGACGGGTTAGAAACTTACCTGTAGGAGCCTGTTGCCACGCGGATGCCATCAATCAACGTGAACTTTTCATGAACCTTCCCAATAATCTTAGTTCCTGACCTTGCATAGTAGATATTTCCTGTGATAGTCCGAACTGTCATCAACTGTTGGCAGGAAGTGGGAGAAATATAAACGAACAATTCAGCAATACTCGTCCGGTGAGCAAATGGTTAGGACAAAAAGGCTTAGTTTACAATTCCCAGATATAATTATTGGCAGATGCGTGGCTTAGGGTTACCATTTAGTGACAGTACACACGGTACGCAAGCCTCAAGTGATGTTACTTCTACATTTGGTCCATCTTCTCATCTGTTCTTTTCTTACATTTACTTTTGAGACCCTTAGTTCATGTGTGTATGTGTTCTAAAAGAACACTCAACCTTTTTGGGATACTAAACAACAGAAGCCAAGAAATGATTCTGAAGCAAAATGTGTGGGATAAAATCATCAAAGAAAACACGCTAGTAATAAAAAATATTTTAACATAGTCTGAAAGAAGCTAAGCTGATCTTCCTCCAACTTGTTTGTTTAATGGCATCACATTAGAGTAAGAGTCCATCCTCACTCACCCTCAACACCATAATGGGTATGGAGAATAGGAACACAGGACAGGCCTTCTCTAGTACAGACCTGCTGAGGCAGAAACACTCATATCACATGTGACTTACAAGCAATGTCACATCTCCTACAAATACATAATTACCAAAAACGTACACTGGTGGTGGTATGCTGGGGCAATATACTGCACATGTATGCATAATTATTCCTGTAAAATGACACACATAAATGTATAAATAATGGCATACAAAATACTACAACAATCTGCATTCTCTGGAGCAGACCAGTGGCTCTATATCGTTAGAAATTTTACACATTTAAATTAAACGTGTAAGACTTTTGTTTGACTCATTGATTCCATAAACAACATAGAGAGCCCCTACTATGTGCCAAGCCCTGAGACAACAGAGATGTAAGGCATGCTCCTTACCTTCAAGGACTAGAATAAGAGAGAGAAAACTAATTGATTTAGAAACTACAGTAACACATAACAGCCTTCAGAGAAATGAAAACCTATATCCACACAAAACCTCTACACATGTTCACAGCAACTTTATTCATAATAGACAAAAACTGGAAATATCCAAATGTCCTTCAGTGGCTGAATGGTATAAGATACCATACAATACTCAGCAATGAAAAGGAGCAAACTGTTGATACATGCACAACTTGGATGGATTTCAAAAGCACTGTGATGAGGGAAAAAAGGCCAATCTTGAAAGGTCACATACTGTATAATTCCATTTACAAAATAGACTGTAAATGACAAAATTATAGAAATACAGAACAAATTAGTGGTTGCTAGGGGTTAAAGAGAGGGGAGTGATGTGACTATATAAAGGAGCAGGAGGAGGGAGATCTTTGTGGTGATGGAAACTTCTGTCTGGATATGCATGCATGATGATAACATGGCACAAAGCTGTATACACACATTGTACCAGTGTCAATTTCCAGGTTTTGACATTGTACCATAAGTTACATAAGATGTAACATTTGGGGAAACTGGGTGAAGGGTACATGAAACTTTTCTGTACAATCTTTGCAACTTCTGTTAATCTATCAATATTCAAAATAAGCTAAAAATAAAACACAAAACTATGGCAAGACATAATGTCACTTCTATGGTCTTCTTATCAAATGCGTAAATTTAACTTTGATAAAACATCAGACAAACCCAAATTCTACAAAAAATTGGCTAGTTTTTTTTTTTTTTTTTTGAGGTGGAGTCTCACTCTGTTGCCCAGGCTGGAGTGCAGCAGCACAATCTCGGCTCACTGCAACCTCCATCTCCCAGGTTCAAGCAATTCTCCTGCCTCAGCCTCCCAAGAAGCTGGGACTACAGGCGCCTGTCATCATGCCCGGTTAATTGTTTTGTATTTTTAGTAGAGACGGGGTTTCGCCATGTTGGCCAAGCTGGTCTTGAACTCCTGACCTCAGGTGATCCGCCCACCTCAGCCTCCCAAAGTGTTGGGATTACAGGCGTGAGCCACTGCACCCAGCTGGCTAGTATTCTTTAAAGGTGTCAAGATCCAGCTGGGCACAGTGGCAAATGTCTGTTGTTCCAGCTACTTGGGAGGCTGGTTGATGCAAGAAGATCAATTGAGTCCAGAAGTTCAAGACCAGCCTAGGCAACACAGCGAGACCTCATCTCTTTAAAAAAAAAAAAAAAAGGCGGGGGGTGGGGGCAGGTCAAGACCCTAAAAGAGAAAGAAAGATAGAGAAACAGTTCCAGATTAAATGACAGGAAGGAGACTTGACAACTAAATGTAAGGTGTGATCCTGGACTGGATTGGATCCTGGACCAGAAAAAGGGCATTAGTGGAACGACCGGGAAATGTATATGTCTGTAAATTAGATTGTATTGATATCAAGTTTATTTCCTGATTTTGTTATTTGTACTGAGGTTTGTAAGATGTTAACATGTGGAGAACTTGGACGAAGACTATTCAGGAATTTCTTATATTATTTTTGTAACTTCTTTATAAATCTTAAATTATTTCAAAATAAAAATTAAAAAAAAAGACTAGGGAATGTCATAGAGGTACACATGGACTTGGTGGGAGGAGAGCTTCCTGGAGGAGGTGATGACCCCTGAGCCAAGTCTTAAAGGATCAACATATAATAAGCATAAAAAATACCATTATGGGCAGATTAGGCGTGGTTTTGTGTATCTTTCCCTTTGACACACATCTGAATGTTGTACATGCCTCTGTGATCGTGGCCAAAGCACTTGTGAGTGCCTGCACATCAGTGTGTGACCAAATTCCTACAGACAGCACAACCCAACATTCTGAACCAGCTACAGAGGCAGAGCATGGGGAAATCAGCCCCCATACAGCAAGGGCACAAATTCACTAGCACAGACAGGCACAGGAGACACAAGCAACCAGGGAAGACAGTGCTTCCCCAGGAAGGAGGTAAAATGACAAAAACTTGGGAGGCCAGAGAAATAGGCCTTCTTAAACCCCTCTACAGAAGATCTGGACACCTATGAAGGCAACAACCAACAGTAGGCTGCTCATAGATTTCTGTCTGGTAGATAAATCAGAGAAAATCACTTGATCAAAGTTGTGGCCAGAACAATTCTGTGATTTCTCTGCTAACGCACAGCCTTAATTATAGAAAGAGTGCCTTGAAATTAAACACTGATACCTTCAATTTCTTCACCTGGCTAGCTGATAATGCTCTTTTCCATGCCAAAGTGTATCTTCCTTGGATCCACCTGGCCTCATTTTCTGACCACCTGTTGGGTTACATGGCTGTCTCATCTCAATTGATCTAGAAACCCCAATCCTGTCTTTATCATGAGGCAACCAACAAGAAGTCTGTGGGAGAATCTGAATTCTGTAAACCAAATTGCTTGGTAATAATAAGGTGGTAAGTTGGAGTCTCTTAGGCAGTAACTTACAGTACCAAAGACTAAATTCGTTTTGCTGACTGCTTTATATCTAGTACCCGGTGCATAATAGATACTCAGGTGATGAACAAATAAAGTTCTGAAGTTCACAGGTTAAGTTGCTTAATTTTTACACTTGATCTTAGCCAAAAGGCTGAGAAGCTATGGGTTGCTTAATTTTTAAAAAACAAATTCTGGGCCGGATATGGTGGCTCATGCCTGTAATCCCAGCAATTTGGGAGGCCGAGGTGGGTGGATCACTTGAGGTCAGGAGTTTGAGACCAGCCTGACCAACATGGCGAAACCCTATCTCTATTAAAAATACAAAAAATTAGTTGGATGTGGTGGCAGGCACCTGTAATCCCAGCTATTCAGGAGGCTGAGGCAGAAGGATCTCTTGAACCCGGGAGGCAGAGGTTGCAGTGAGCTGAGATCGTGCCACTGCACTCCAGCCTGGGCAACAAGAGCGAAATTCCATCTCAAAAAAACAGAACAAAAAAAAAAAACAAATTCTGTAATAAATATGACACTTTTTCTTGCTTCTTTCCATGAAAGTGACCAAGCTAGCTATGTTGTATAGGCTTCCACTGAAACACTTATTTTCAGAATCAGAGAAATAGACATAAAATCTAATTTTACAATAATGAGAAATGAACAGCAGCAGTATGTGATAGTGATTATAGACACTGGGGCTGGAGGCAGACATACGAGGAGGCAGACCCTAGGCCCACTACTTTGCAGTGGTGGACACTTGTGTTCTCTGTGTCACTATTTCCTGGTCTAAAACACAGGTGCCACTTACCTGATAGGGGCTGCTGTGAGGATTCAGTTACATAACATTTGTTAAAAGCACAGAGCAGGCTGGGCGTGGGGCCTCATGCCTGTAATCCCAGCACTTTGGGAGGCCGAGGCAGGCAGATCACCTGAGGTAGGAGTTCAAGACCAGCCTGGACAACATGGCAAAACCCTATCTCTACTAAAAATACAAAAATTAGCCAGATGTGGTGGTGCGCACCTGTAATCCCAGCTAACTGGGAGGCTGAGGCAGGGTAATCGCTTGAACCTGGGAGAGGGATGTTGCAGTGAGCCTAGATTGGGCCACTGCACTCCAGCCTGGGCGACAGAGTGAGACTCTATCTCAGGAAAAAAAAAAAAAAAAGCATGGAGCAGTGCCAAAGACAGAGTGGGAGCTCAACAAATACTGGTTGCCGTGATTAAAAGGGCAGCCTCCTGGAGCTACTGTCAAAAGCAGCAACTTCCAGGATGGCCTTCAGGCCTTCAACAAGGGAGCTGGTCCAGGCTCTATTAAGAGGCAGGACAGTACAGGGGAGAGGCCAAGGTCTTGAATCCTAACATTTCTTTTAAAGAGCTTAATTGAGATCTAATTCACAGATCATACAATTAACACAAATTCTGTAGTTTTTAGTATATCCATAGATATATGCAACCATCATCACCGTTAGTCAATTTTAGGACATTCTCATCAGTTTAAAAAGAAAGTGCTAAAATAAAGTACCCTTTAGCAATAATCCCGTCCTTCCCCCAACTCCCCAGCCCTAGGCAACCACTAATCAATGTGTCTATAGATTTCCCTATTCTGACTTAATGGAATCATATCATATGTGGTCTTTTGTGACTGGTTTCCTTCACTTAGCACATTTGCAGGTTCATCCATGCTGTAGCATGTATCAGCACTTCATTCCTTTTTATGGTTGAATAGTATGCTATTGTATGAATAGACAACATATCATTTATCCACTTATCAGTTGATGGGCATTGGATTGTTTCCACTCTTTGGCTTTATGCATAATGCTTCTATAAAACTCATACACAAATTTTTGGGGGGCCTATATTTTCATTTCTCTTGGGTAAACACCTAGGAGAATTGCCAGGTCACAGGTACTGTTCATTTTCTGTAAGACCAGGCAAATCACTTTGCTCATAGCCTCAGTCCCTTCCTTGTAAACAGGGATACCGCCACCAGCCACCTTGTAGATCATGGATGCTTGGTCATATTCGTCGACTATGGTGAAACTGGATATAGTGTACCACAAACCTTTTCTTGTTCAGGATGAACTTTCAGATCCATGCACATATCCAAAAATTGAGAGAGGAGAGCCTGGTCCAGAAGGATATACACAGCAACTCCCTGTTTCCTGCATATTTCTTGCAGGTCTCTGAAGATGTCGATGTCTGTGAACACGTCCATTACCACTGCAATCACCTACAGGTGAAACAGGGAAGAGCACATAATCAGCTTATAGGACACCAACTTACAGCACGCTGTCTGGACTCTGGACTCCACTCAGAACTGGGAAACGATCCCTATCCAACAGTTATCCTTCCCTCCTGCTTCTGCAGTATTGGTGCCCCCCTCATCATGGACTCTTTGGCATCTCCAAAGACACTTGGGCCCCGTATCCTACAAATCTTGACTTGGCCTAGCTAACACTCCCAACTCCATGCTGGCAGGTTTCTCAAACATACAGATCAATCCACTGCCTTGCTCTCTTATGAACCTGCTCCACTCACCTTCTGTTCCTCCACTAAACCCCTGTCTTACAGGCTTAGTTCAGATCAGCAAGCTGTCTGGTTCTGTGGGTAACACACTGTTGGCTTGTTGCTTTCCCCACCAGGCTTCAGTTTGCTGTCCGTTAAACAAGTAAATAAAACCTCAGATTCTCTCTGAGGGCCCTTCTGAGGGTTAGCATTCTCAAAATCTATTTTTTAAATTATTGTCTGGTTTTGAATCATAATCTCTGACTTTTTTAAGGCCTGTCCCATTCACCACCAACTCATGACTTGAAAGCAATCGAAGCAGACCCATGGATTCTCCCATCTTCTGCCTCCCTAACACTGCATACCACATTTGTTAACATTCTGTTCTTTCCACCAGCCAGGCCTGACCAGCTGTCTATTGGGCAGGTTCTAACCAAATGGCTTCCACTGCACCGGCCTCTCCTCAGTAAAAGGTTCTCTCTGCAGTTCTTTGGTATCTGTCCACAGTGCAAGCCCACAGCAAAGAACAGGGAAATATTTCCTAAGGATTCTGCCTTTAAGCTCAGAACAGGCCTTTCTTCTCCCCAACAATGTGGCTCCGTTCATGCCTCCCAAGTGATTTTCCACACGTAGCGTCAGACTACAGTTAAAAGCTACCTTTTAGCCACCATTCTTGGGCAAATTACAGCTGTTTCAAATGTATGTTTCCTTAGCTGCAAAATAGGGTTGTATCGAGAACTAAATGACTATGTTACATAAAGTGCAAGGTACAAAGGATCCCTTAGTGTCTGCTCATTTATTCACTTTACCAGTCCAGAGCTGGAGCCGTCCAGACAGTTCAACACAGGGAGACACCGCCTAGCTTTCCTCGTTCTTTTAAAGACAGGCTGTTCCGGCCACAGTGCCTCTAATCACACCCTTTGCAGGCTTAAAACCAAGGTCCTCAGCAAACTCCTGGCAGGGCAGTGGGGGTGTCCAAACATCCAGGCTTAGAAACAGGTCCTGACAAACTGAGTCAGAAGTCGGGGGTGTTAACTAAGGAAGCCAAGGCGTGGGGGCTCTTCTGTAGTCTGGAGCTATAAGGGTTTCTCCTTCCTCCCCATTTCAACAGTAAAAGCCTGTCTCTCAGAATCACATTAACTCTTTTTCTGAAAGTTAGGATTATTCATTTATGGGTTTCACTCCTTCTACTGCAGCAAAGGCTCTTGAATGGGATTGATTCATTTCTGTGGTCCCAGAGGACTCAGGACAGTATATGACAGTCATTACTCCTTAAGGATTTGGGGGATTAAAGAAGGAATGAAGAGACAAAAAGGCAATTTGGCTGTCTTTCTCCAACACTCCAGGGCCTGGTCTACTAGGATGTGAGACCCTGAAACACCAGTTCCTGGGAAGTCATTGCTGTGAGGGGGTCAAGAAGACCAGTTGCTCTCCTGCTGCCTTTCCCTCCCCACCCCTTTTAATGATGCTCTAAGCTGTGGGCTATTCTTGGTAAAGGGCATGGCTGAAACCCACTGAAAACAGTGATTTAAAAAATGAGAAGCGTTCTTTCTGAATTTGTGGCATCCTCTGAAGTTTACATCCTCCACTGGCTTTACACATCCTATTTTGACAGTCCTATTCATCCCACTCATTTCAGGTCATACAGCAGGAATTAAATGCAAAAGGTCTGGGCATAGAACCCAGCTCTACCACCTACCAGCTGTGTGACCCTGGGCAAGTGGCTTAATCTCTCTGAGCCTCAGTTTCCTCCTCAGGAAGATACAATTAATAGCATCTGGGTCAAAGGGCTGCTGTGAGGATTAAGTGAAACAAAGCATGGAAAGGGCTTAGCACAGGGAGGGCAAGGCAGGAAACAGGTGCTATTATGCAGCCAGCACCTCCTCAGAGCCTGCTGTGGGCTGCACACTGCACTAGGCAGAAAGATGGCTATGAGGAATTTGACATAGACCCAACTTACCTCAAGGAGAGGACACAGGATGCAGAGAGGCAAAATGATATATACAGCCTAAGCAATTAAACTAAGGGGGCCGGGCATGGTGGCTCATGCCTGTAATCCCAGTGCTTTGGGAGGCCGAGGCGGGCGGATTACCTGAGGTCAGGAGTTTGAGAGCAGCCTGGACAACATGGTAAAACCCCGTCTCTACTAAAAATACAAAAAATTAGATGAGCGTGGTGGCGTGCACCTGTCATCCCAGCTACTAGGAAGGCTGAGGTACAAGAATCACTTGAACCCGGGAGGTAAAGTTTGCAGTGAGCCGAGATCGCACCACTGCACTCCAGCCTGGGCAACAGAGCAAGACTCCATCTCAAAAAACAAAACAAAACAAAACAAAACAAAAACAAGGTGTCTCCTCCCGTGGTGGACCATGGGCACTATAGGTACTCAAATGCTTACCAGATAAGAGCAGGGAAGGCTTCCTGGAAGAGATGGCATTTGAGCTGAATCACAAGGACAAAATTTGGACAAGGGCACGGGAGAAGTGAAGGGAGGAGAAGGCATTGTCGCAGGAAGCCACATGATGACAGAGGAAGAAGTAGGGAATGACGGGGTATGTACCAGTCTGGCTGGAACGTACAGCATGCATGAAAGGGAGCCACGGGACATGACTGGAAAAGATGGATGAATGAGCAAGATCACAGAAGGCCCTGAATGCCAACCAAGGAATCAGTTTCAAACTTCCCCACATTGCCTGTATAAGAGTAATGAGTTCAAAGTGAAGAATCCAACAGGATGGAAGAGACTGATGCTAGAAGAGATTGGTATAGGTCAGAGATCTGGCCCCACCTCCTCCAACACAGGACCTGCAACACGGCAGTCACATGGATATTCTTTAGGTTAAGCAACTTCAATAAATGTTTAGGAGGACTAGAGACCAAATGAAGAAAAATCAGTAACACGGCAGAAGGAATGAGGGTTGCAGAAGAGGGAAGGAGGCCATGGGAGAGTCGAGCAGTGGGCGACATGGGCTGAGGATGACAGGGAGAGGGATATTCAGACACAAGGAAACAGGAAACACAAGACAAGAAGAGTGAGGGGTGAGCTTCGAAACGGATTTTGAGGTGGCAATAAAACCTTCAGAAAGAGGTTTGGAATATGCAGGTGTACGAATGAGAGTAGAGCTCACAGGAGAAAGCTAAAGAGGAAAACACACACACCTGCTTGCCTCTCTGATTTCCCACTCTTCTTTCAAATCTTCATTGTGGACCCAATCGAGGCAGGCAGGTGTTGAGCACTGAGGATCTAGTGTCAATCCCTGTCCTCAAGAACGCAGTCTAATGAGACAGGAGACAAGCCAGGGGTAACAGAGTGTGATGGGCCAATGGACACATTCCCTCAGTGCTACTGGAACAGAGACCAGAAAAACCCAGCTCAGCTGCTGGATTAGAGACCTGCTGGAGGCAGCGGCATGGGCCTGAGGACCCACAGCACAAGGCACGGCCAAGCTGAATTTTGATTCACCACTTAACAAAACAATTGTGCAACACCTTTGTTATATAGTGAGTAAATACCAAATTCGCTATTTGTTCCATTGTTTGGTTTCAAAGCCTCACCCTTTCCTGCGTGCTGGATTTGAACACTAGTCCTTAACACCCTCGGGGTGTGTAGAGTTGATGGAGGTTTTTTTCTTCCCCTGACTCCCCCTACACCCAGCATCCCCTCCTTTCTTACTAAAGCAGGACTCTTAAAAATATTCGTCTATTTTTTTGTTTTTGGAGATGAAGTTTCACCCTGTCACCCAGGCTGGAATGCAGTGGTGTGATCTCGGCTCACTGTAACCTCCGCCTCTGAAGCACAAGCAATCCTCCCACCTCAGCCTTCCAAGCAGCTGGGACTACAGGCACATGCCACCACACCTGGCTAATTTTTGTAGACATAGAATCTCACCATGTTGCCCAGGATGGTCTCCAACTTCTGAGCTTAAGTGATCCACCCACCTTGGCCTCCCAAAGTGCAGAGATTACAGGCATGAGCCACTGTGCCCAGCCAGAAGTACTTGTCTTTTACAGAGGAAAAGTCCACAGTCCTACTGTAGAAGCAATCAGTAGGGAAGTCTTCCTTCAAATCCCCATCCCCATCCCCCTATTCCTCTGTGTCCAGCCCTCATGCAACCAATCCCTGCATAGCTGAACTAGACCTGGGGCTAGACTGAAGGGACAGTCTCTTCACTGAGCTGAGCAATGACCTGGACTCATCCACTAACCGGCCGAGTCCTGCTTTCCAAGCCAGGATGCATCTCCTAGGTGTCCGGTGCTCATGCTGCAGCCTGTGGGTCCAGAAATACACCTAATGTGTATTTGGCCACTGCTTCCACTCCTGGAGGCAATAATGTGCGAAGGACAAAGGCGTGTCTGGAAGGCAGGCAGCCCTTGCACATCAAGTGCCCACAGTCATGGCACTCTCCCAGTCTGTGCTGCATGGAGCCCACCCACTCTCTAAGGACTAGAAAGTCCTGAGAGTGGTGACTTTCAAGAGTCCCTTCCAGGGTCAACACCCATTTGCAATTTGCAACTCAGTGCAAGTCAGTTACAACAGGAGACATGAGGAGGACGCATCCAGCTGGTCAGGGGCATAATGGCTGGCCTGCTGACCAGCACCCCACTCTTCCTGCACTTCTCCAGCCATATCTGGAGCAGCTGCACCTGTGTCCACTCCCACATCATCATCTCAGGTGACAAATCACAAGCCTACCTCTCTCAGTCCTTCTACCTGTCCCCTCCTGATTTGTACCAAGGGACTTGGGAACCTATGTAGTTGAACAGTAGACATCATGATGGCCTTCTCGGTCTCTGGGAAGGTCACAGACCCTGTTTATGTTACTTGCCACGTGAACTGAACTCTTCTCTGCTTGCCTTCTTGCACAAAAGCTCAAAAGTGCTATCTAGAAATTTCAAAACCCCATTACCTGTCATCCCCAATTTATAGATGAGAAAGCCAAAGCTTGGAGAGGTTAGGTAACTTGTTCAAGGTGACAAACTTAAGCAAGTACAAGGGCTAGAATTTCAACACAGGTCTGTGTGACTCCGGAGCCATCTAAAAAAAGTACTATGCTCAGTATTTTATATCATTCCAAACAAGTTTAATGGGCAGTTTTTCACATGATTGGAAGCTTAGAACGAACACTAAAGGATCAGTGGTGTAGCCCATGAAGTGCATGGGCTCAAGCTCACCACGGATGATTGACACTACCTATCTCATAGTGTTTGCTGGCAGTTCCTGGCATATGGAAAGCCCTTAAATGGCAGCTACTCATATTCTTAGTCCCAATTCTGTCACTATCCCTGGACAAGCCATTCCATCTGAGTCTCGGTGTCCTTAAAACAAGGAACCCTTCCAGCTCTGCGAAGTCAGTGATTCATACACACTCAATGGGCAGGTCTGGGCTCTGACCAGGCACATGTGCAGCCCCAAGAGGCCCCTCAGGGCCAGTCATTCCAGTTCTCATTCCAGCTCTTCTTCCTCTGTGTGAAGCAGGAAGTTCGTACCGATCACCCCTTCTCACTGCACCTCAGTTTCCCTCCCTTCCCTCCCACAGTCATAAAGTGAGGTCAGGTGTGCAACATGCTTGGAATTCCACCAAAGATCTGCACACATTCAATGTCAGCCTGTGCTGCGGTCAATAACATCCTGGCCACTGCATTCCCCCAGCTGACCACATGGCCTCCATTGATCCTTCACTTCCTCTCCTTACTCTCTCGGGACAAAGCAAAAGATGTATTTTCTCTCCATGTATTACATGTTTTAATAGAACAGAAATAATCTCCTTGGGATTTTGTCAAAAATCTTTAACTATCTTGACATCTTTGGGGTTTAAAAACAAAACAGAATGTAAATTCCCACAGTGAAACCTAAGCTTGTTTGTGCGTACTGTTTTCCCTCCGTTTCAGAGGCTATTATCAAATTAACAATTTAGGCCAGGCACAGTGGCTCACATCTGTAATCCCAACATTTTAGGAGGCTGAGGTGGGAGGATCACTTGAGGCCAGGAGTTTGAGACCACTCTGGGCAACACAGTTGAGATCCTGTCTCCACAAAAAAATTTTTTAATTATCTGGGCGTGGTGGCATGTGCCTTTAAGTCCCAGTTACTTGGGAGTCTGAGGCAGGAGGATTACTTGAGCCTGGGAGGTCGAGGCTGCAGTGAGTAATGATTGCACCACTGCACTCTAGCCTGGGCAACAGAATGAGACCTTGTCTCAAACAAACAAGCAAACAAATAAAACAATTTAAGTATCAGATGAAAGTGCTGGCAGGGCCACCAGAGGGTGGCGGGAGCAAAGTTTTCACTGACCTCTGGAGGGACTGACCACTATTCAGTATATTCTGTACTATTCCAGCATGAAGTACACAAGCAGGTGGGCTTTTCAAAGGGGAGGGAAAAGCACCAAGAAGTTAGGGGGTAGGGGGAGGAGGGCTTATCATTTTGAATTGTTTTTATTTTATAAGTATGTAAAACATTTGCCTAGTTTCAAAATCCAATTTACAAAACAAGGTACTTTCAAAGATACTTAGTTTCCATCCTTGTCCCTTCCTCCCCATTGAGATAGTATTTCCAATAGTTTTTTGTTTATTCTTCCATTTTTTGCAATATAAACAAGTATACATAGGTGTATATAAGCATATTTGTTTTATATAAATAAGTGTATTACGTATATACCTATGTATATGTGTTTATATCCCCCTATAGGTAAAAGGTAGCATGGAATACTACACATTGTTCCAGACTAGCGTGGCCCAACAGAACCTTCCAAGATGACAGAACTGAATCTTTATTTAATTTTAATCCATATAAATTTTAATAGCCTCATATGGCTACCACATTGGTCAGTACCATTCTAGATACCGCATATCAGAGCTAGTCCTCATTCCTTCTTAGAGCTACAGGATATTCCACTGCAGAGACGAATCGGTTTATTCACAATGATGAACCATCCTCTACTGATGAACACCTGAACTCTTTCCTGTGTTTTGCTATTATAATTAGTGTTGCAACGCATGGCCTATTGTCTACAACTATTCATATTTTTGCCAGTGTATCAAGATACAGAGAAGTGGAAGTGCTAGATCAATGGGTAAATATAACTGAAATTTTGCTAGATATTGCCAAATTCCCTTCCAGAGGTTATATCATTTGCATCAAGAATTTTTTTTTTTTTTTTGAGATGGAGTTTCATTCTTGTTGCCCAGGCTGGAGTGCAATGGCACGATCTCGGCTCATCGCAACCTCCACCTCCCAGGTTCAAGCTATTCTCCTGCCTCGGCCTCCCAAGTAGCCGGGATTACAGGCATGTGCCACCACACCCAGCTAATTTTGTATTTTTAGTAGAGACAGGGTTCAAGATTTTTTTAAGCCAATATACCCACTACATTTTTGGGTTTTGCTTTCTTTTTTCCTGAAATAACATACCCTCTATCCATAAAGAAGTCAGAGAAGAATCTTGCAGCTTCCTTACTGTCTGCTAGACACTAAGGGAAAAGAATAGAGAAATGGCAGACAGAGGCCAGGCACGGTAGCTCACGCCTGTAATTTCAGCACTTTGGAAGGCTGAGGAGGGCAGATCACAAGGTCAGGAGCTAGAGACCATGCTGGCCGACACGGTGAAACCCTGTTTCTACTAAAATACAAAAAATTAGCCGGGCATGGTAGCGGGCACCTGTAGCCCCAGCTACTCAGGAGGCTGAGGCAGGGGAATCGCTTGAACACCGGAGGCAGAAGTTGCAGTGAGCCGAGATCGTGCCACTGCACTCCAGCCTGGCGACAGAGCGAGACTCTCAAAAAAAAAAAAAAAAAAAAAAAAAAAAAAGAAATGGCAGACAGAAACTAGAATGGTGGTTGCCAGGGGGCCAGGAAAGGAGGGTATGAGGAGCTAGTGTTTAATGGGTACAGAGTTTCACTTTGGGAAGCTGAAACAGCTCTGGAGATGTCTGCTAGTGACAGCTGCACAACAGTGTGAACGTATTTAATGCCACTCAACTGTACACTTAACAAATGGTTAAAATGGTAAATTTTGCTGTGTATTTTTTTACCACAATATTTTTAAAAAGAAATGGCTAAATTCTAAAATCCTTAACCTGACTCATGAAATCAAAAGGAAGGGATAAACAGTAGCAACACTTCAGTCCGGTGGGTAACGTCCCATAATGATGCACTAATGAGAACTTCTAGGCCAGTGGTTCACAACTGGGGGCGATTTTGCCTCCAGAGGGCATTTCGCAATGTCTGGAGACATTTTTTATCGTGGTAAAATAGATAAGTTTGCAATCTTAATAATTTTTAAGTGTACAATTCAGTGGCAATAATTACATTCACAACCATCACTACTATCTGTTTCTAAAACTTTTTCATAGCCCCAAACAGAAACTCTATGCCCATTCATCAGTAACTCACTATTTCCCCCTCTGGAGACACTGAATATCATGACTACCTGGGGTGAGGGATGCTATTGGCATCGAGTGAATGGGGGCCATGGATGCTACTCAACATCCTACAATGCACAAGACAGCCCCTCAGGACAAAAATTATCCAACCCAAAAGGTCAACAGTGCTGAGGGTGAGAAGCCCTGCTTGGGGCTGACATGAGCATTTGGAACAGAAACTGATTACACCACACAGGCTCTACTGTAATGCAGAGGAAAGCTGTGCAAGAACAGGAAAGCCTTAATTCAGATACATCCAAGTAAATGCCAGTGGCCCCCAACAGATTCCTTAGCTGCTACTCCTCCTGGCAGGGCTCTCTGGGAACACAATGATCCCCACTACTAACGCTCAGGCTATCAAGAGGATGCCCGAGGGTGAGGTCATAGCAAAAGTGGCCTCTTTGGAACAAAAGAGCATAGGGAATAGGCAATGGTAACAAAGGTGACTCTGAGGAATTGGAACCTCCTGGTGGTACCAGCTTTGCCTCTGAACTCCCATTCAACAAACCAGGAATAGCCAGACAGCCAATTCATAAGCACATTGCCAAAATGAGGCTATGTAGCCCTTCCAGGCAGGGGGCCACAGCCCAGCCAAATCCCAGTTCATACAGCAACAGAGGCAAAAAGCTGAATGAGTCATCAACAGATACAGTGGTGGAGGAGTGGATCTAGAGCAAGTAGGTAGGGAAAATATCCTGTATAGTTCAAGATTATCCAAAAACTTCCTTAGGAAGCAAACATATGGGTTCTCAAAAGGTTCAAAACAGTATTTCCTCCAATTTTGGTGAAGCTCGCCTGAGCACCTGGTAAGCAGCCAGCTTGTATTCAAGCCATGCTATACATAATTGTGTTTTTATTTATTTTTTAGAAACAGGGTCTTGCCCTATCACCCAAGTTGGAGTGCAGTGGCATGATCATAGCTTACTACAGCCTCCAACTCCTGGGCTCAAGTAATCCTCCTGCCTCAGCCTCCTGAGTAGCTGGAACTACAGGCACATGCCACCACACCCGGCTAATTTTTTAACTTTTTGTAGAGACGGGATCTCGCTGTGTTTCCCAGGCTGGTCTCAAACTCCTGGCCTCAAGGAATCCTCCAGCCTTGACCTCCCAAAACACTGGGATTACAGGCATGAGCCACCGCGCATGGCCAAACCATTTGTTTTTAAACACTGTACCTCATTCAGTGTGGCAGAATGCCCACACTTTGAAAGCTATATAGAAACAGAGTCAAGGAAGGGGCAGGCAGATTCACAAGCCCCAAGCACAGCCACCCAGGGACAAACACTTGCTGAGTGGAAAGGCAGACAGAATCACCTGAACTACTTTTCTTCCTACCTACCACTCCCTTCCCCCTGCCCTTTATTTATCCTCAAAGCATGTAGCTGAATGAGCAAAGGTGCACATAATAGGCCCCTGCAGTATTTACTGAGCATCTTTTATGTATCAGACACACTGAGTGATTCTGTGTGGTCAGAGAGCTGCTGGATAAAACCTATCCCAGAACCAGCCATTCAGGCTGCAAAGCCAGGATTAGGCCCTGCCATTTACCAAGTAACCCTGGCTTCCTGTGCCTATACTCTGGTCAAGGAGCCTCGTATCCTGGCTCCTTCCAGAGACATTCCTGAAGATGCAGGGTGGTCCTCAGACCACCTCAGTGAAGGCAAATAAAGCTGCATGGAGCAAACACTGAGGTCCGACCCTGCTCTAGTGCAGCCTGGCCCCAACCTCTGGGGTTAAGTGGGACCCTTCATGTGGCATTCAAAGTTCCTTCATTCACCCACCAAAAGATTCTCACAGATCCCTCTGCTCCAGGTACCAGAAATATCTATCTGGCTCTATCTTTCCCAGGGAGAGGAAAACACACTCTAGTTTACAAAACCTAAACCCAGAGACCTATGTTCTCCTGGCATCATCAACCACCTTTCCCACTTGATGGGTTGAGGAGGTTGTCTGTCAGCATTAATGCCTCCTGCTCTAAAAACTGAGCACCTCGTTTTCTTCCTGAAAAGGACAGGTCTAGTCATCGTCATTTTCCTGTTTATAGAATACGCAACATGGAAATTAAAAAGTTCCAATCTTCAACTGCTACAAACCTTCAGCCTGTTGAAAACTACCAAAGCTCCAATCCTTCCTCATGGCAGGGAGCCTGTATACAGTAGGGATTAGGAGTGTGGGCTTCAGTGGCCGGGCACAGTGGCTCACGCCTGTAATCCCAGCACTTTGGGAGGCCAAGGCAGGTGAATCACTTGAGCCCAGGAGTTCAACACCAGCCTGGGCAACATGGAGAAACCCCATCTCTACTAAAAACACAAAAATTGGCCGGGCACAGTGGCTCACGCCTGTAATCTCGGCACTTTGGGAGGCTGAGGCAGGCAGATCATGAGGTCAGGAGATCAAGACCATCCTGGCCAAAATGGCGAAACCCCGTCTCTACTAAAAATACAAAAATTAGTGGCGGGTACCTGTAATCCCAGCTACTTGGGAGGCTGAGGTAGGAGAATCGCTTGAACCTGGGAGGCAGAGGTTACTGAGAGCTGAGACTGTGCCACTGCACTCCAGCCTGGGCAACAAGAGCAACTCTGTCTCAAAAAAAAAAAAAAAAACCCTACAAAAATTAGCTGGGCATGGTGGTGTGCTCCTGCAATCCCAACTACTCGGGAGGCTGAGTCAGGAGAGTCACTTGAATCCAGGAGGTGGAGGTTACAGTGAGCTGAGATCATGCCACTGCACTCCAGTGTGGGTGACAGAGCAAGACTGTCTTAAAAATAGTAATAATAACAACAGAAAAAAAAAAACACGTAAGCTTCAGAGCTGGAACTAGACAGACTTGGGCTTGAGCCCAGCTCTGTCCCATGCTAACTGTGTGATCTCTGTGCCTGGTCTTTTCTTAATTGTAGCCTCCTCCCAGGGGTGTTGGGAGGGTTAAATGAGGTAATTCAGGTCAAGGGTTTAGCACAGAAACTGACCCATTCAAAGTGCTCAATCATATCACCATTAGGTACCTTTGCCATCAGAACACGGATGCAGAACTGCTTCTCATTTCATCCTGAAAGCAGCCTGAGACCTACACCTTCATGGTCCTTGCTGTCACAGGTACTAGATTTCAAAGGATGTGGTCAAGGTGACACAGCCACTCCCTTGTCCACAATGCACGCCCTTAAACAGTGGTAGCACTTAGCCAGCCACCAGATCTGCTGTCATCTCTCCCTACCCAAGCACAGGCTCCTGAACCCTCCACAGGGAGTGTGGTGGTTAACAGTGGTTCAGACACTCTGTGCCTCAATTTGAGTACAGGCTCCTTCATTCTCTAGCTGCATGACTTCGGGGCCACTTAACTTCTCCATGCCTCAGTTCTATCAGCTGTAAAATGAAGATGATAATCGCACCTTCCTTGGGATTACTTAGAACAGTGCCTGGCAAATAGACAGGGTCTCCCCATGTTGCCCAGGCTGGAGTGCAGTAGCCATTCTCAGCGTGGTCATAGTGTACTACAGCCTCGAACTCCTGGGCTCAACCGATCCTCCTGCCTCAGCCTCCTGAGTAGCTGGGACTACAGGCGCATGATACCATGTCCTGGCTTTTTTTTTTTTTTTTTAAACAAAAGAGACAGGCTCTGGCACCTCAAATTCAGCACTGTCTCAAACCCAATTCATTTCAGCATCCCTTACCTCAGCTTCCTCTCCTACCACTAACCCACTGTGGGGAATTTGGCTGCCCCCAAACATTCCAGGTCCTTAAACACTTGCAGGCCAGCCCCCATACCCTAGGTCTGGCAAGCCCCACCCAGCTCTGAGGTCACTGCCACTCTGGAGACTTTCTTTCTTTAGCCCTTTCTGCAGTACCTGCAGCAAACTCCTCACTGCTTCCCATCACACACTGTCCACACTCAAGTGTTGGCAAGGATGATGCCTTCCCCTGTGGCCCCAGCCATGGTAGAGTCTGAAACACAGCAGGCAATGAGTAAGCAAATAATTTGGCATCTATCACACACACTGAAAATACTCATCGGATTTTTTTTTTTTTTTCCGAGACGGAGTCTTGCTCTGTCGCCCAGAGCTGGAGTCCAGTGGCGTGATCTCAGCTCACTACAACCTCCACCTCCCAGGTTCAAGCAATTCTCCTGCCTCAGCCTCCCAAGTAGCTGGGATTACAGGCGCGCACCACCATGTCCAGCTAATTTTTGTATTTTTAGTAGAGACGGGGTTTCACCATGTTGGCCAGGCTGGTCTCGAACTCCTGACCTCATGATCCGCCTGCCTCAGCCTCCCAAAGTGCTGGGATTACAGGCTTGAGCCACCGTGCCCAGCCAATACTCATTGGATTTAAAGGTAATGTACCACCTTTCTCAGTTAAAACTGCCCAGGTTCCAAATACAGCATCTCGGAGGGAACTGTGGGTAACTAGACTAGGGCAGCAGGTTCTATCTGGAAATGTCAGTGTTACAAAATGCCCGTGGGATGAGGGAGAGTCTGAGCTCCCGGCTCCATCCCCTCTCCTCACGCTAGCACGTGAGTTTAATAGTTTCCCTCTGGCCTCTGGTTCCAGTGCCCTTTTGCTATCACTAAAATTTGGGGCTGGGCAAAAGACTAGAACAATCCACAGCTCTCACTATACAGACCAGTTCTTTACATTTTTCAGGTTCCAAGTGCTCAAGTTCTACTGGAGGTGAGCTTTGGGAATGCATACCTACACAAGTCTGCCTTTTCCATCTTTTTAATCTTCTCACTGAACCCGCAAGGAAAATGTCTGCTGCATCCAAAAACCCTCAGCCCACCCAAAGCACCTCAGGGCTGGTAAGAGCCTAGCTGCAGCCCACAACCACTCCCTCAAAGGCAAGGCACTAGGTCACTGTATCCACTACCACTGCAACCCCACCAGTCAGGGAAAGAACATTAAGAACATTGGTGAGAGTTGGGGCTTGGACATGTCAACCTGACAGTGCACTGGTATCTTCACCCACAGTCAGACACACTCAGGTACCAGCCCTAACAAGTCTTACCATGGCTGGGGCTTTATCTGCCATGTCCCTGGCCCATGCAGATAGCCAGGGAGCTGGGCACTGCCAGTCAGCAAGCAACCTGACCATGGCTCCAAACCAAGGTGTCTGCCACAACACTCTATGTGTGACACCCACCTGCAGGCTGCCTTCTTCCTCCTTGATCCCCAGCACCCTCCTGCAGCTTCATCGAGGCTGGCAAGCAGACAAGACCTCCATTGCACACATGACCATGCCATACTAAGTCAGACAGTAGGACCAAAACCCACTATGAATACGGAGGCCGATCTAACGCAAATGTATCTGCATTTTAGGAGACCACTGCAATCTGGCACAGACCCAGCCTATGGAAAACAAACCCCTTGCCCCAGTTTCCCCTCCCGTCTCTGGCAGTAGAGAAAGCGGCAGGGGGCCGGGCGCGGTGGCTCACGCCTGTAATCCTAGCACTCTGGGAGGCCGAGGCGGGTGGATCACCTGAGGTTAGGAGTTCGAGACCAGCTTGGCCAACATGGCGAAACCCCATCTCTACTAAAAACACAAAAATTAGCCGGGCGTGGTGGCGGGCACCGGTAATCCCAGCTACTTGGGAGACTGAGGCAGGAGAGTCACTTGAACTCGGGAGACGGAGGTTGCAGTGAACTGAGATCCCGCCACTTCACTCTGGGCAAAAGAGATAAAATCTGTCTCAAAAAAAAAAAAAAAAGACAAGAAAGAAAAAGCGGCAGGGCTCTCACTTTGCCACTCTCGTGTTTATCTGCTTTTTACAACATAAGATGCGTGAAAGTAATTAGCAATAATAATTGATTCCTAATGCCCCGTAGTTGTCTCTGGAGACCATCTTTCTGGAACTTTCCCTACGTAAGTTCTTTGGTAATGAGTCTCCTAAGAAGCTCCTGAAAGTGGAATCTAGCGTTGGCTGACAGCCAGGGAAATCGGCAATTTTCCAAGTTTGATTTTAACTGAAATTTGGAACTCAGAGTACTTCAGGTCCTTCCTTCAGGGATATGAACGTTAGGAGATGGAACCCGGGCACAATTCGCATCCTTGGGAACCGAGGCTTTCCCACTATCCCCTGCCACGAGGAGCGGCCCGGGGGATCCGGGGGAGACACTCAGAGTGGGGTGTGAGTCAGGGACCCTGGGACCACCTAGCCCGCGCTTCCGGTAGGGCGCAGAGGAGGTAGTGGCCCCGGCCCGTACTCCCAGCAGGCCTCAATATCCCATTCTTGAAGGGGGTCTCCCGTGCGACTCAGGGCCCTGGAGGGCCGCTCACCTCTCGCGCCGAGCGGAGCTGTTGGCGCAGAGCGTCCTTGCAGCCGTAGGGGCCGCCTTCGCCCGCGCCGCGGGGCTGGAAGTGCGTCTCGACGCGCGTGGCGCCGCGGTAGGCGCCCTGGTAGAAGGAGGGCCAGCCAAGCTCCAGCAGCGGCGGCTCCAGGTCCGACTGCTCGGGGAAGTAGGTGCCCGACGAGCAGTCGTGCGAGGAGCCGAACGAGTCCTCGGCCGCCGCCGCCGCGCCCTCCTCTCCCGGCCTCTCCGCCGCGCGCAGGATGGCGTGCACCTCATCGGGGTTCAGGAAACGAGCCAGGCGCTCGCGTTGCAGGAAGGCCGTGAAGGCTTCGGGGCCGCCCGCTACCAGCTCCTCCAGAGCCAGGCGCCGTGACTCGCTGAACAGCTCGGTCGGGTTGGGCGGCCCGCACGGCGACAGGCAGGCGGCGGGCAGCTCGTCCAGGCCCTCGGACACCAGAGGCATAGCGGCGCTCGGACTCGACAGCCCTCGGACAAGAACCAGCGTGCAGGCCCACTTTATAAGCAACCTTTGAATCAAACAGGCCCGCGCCATTGGCCGCACCTCCCCGCCTCGGCTCTCCCATTGGCTGCTTTCCTTCCAATAGTGGAGGCGATGCTGGGATTGCTAAACTGAATTTAAACTTGCAGGGGCGAGGCGGGCAGCAGAGCAGGGACAGAGCAGGGAGGGCCGAGCTCCTGGCCATCCCAGCGCGCCCCCTGCCGGCCGCCCCACAGCGCGGCCCTACAAGGCCAGTGACAGTCAGGCCTAGGCAATGAGGAGAGGCAGGTGCCAGACTCCCAGAGACTCTGGCCACGCTGCTCCTAGGCTCTCAGAGCTTTGGCATGGCCAAGGATATCGCCTTTATCACCTGCCTTTAACCATGTATTCATTCATTCAAAAAATACCGGCTCATCATATTAGGACTACTCCTTTGATTATACCCTCCGGTAGTCTTCTCTCATTTCATAGGTTTTTGCCTTGTAAAACCCCAACAAACCCTGGTTATACCCTACTTTCCACCTGCACCCCGGCAGCACTACAGGGCTGGAGAAAAAACAAAAAGGGCATAACCATGCTTACTGACTGGTCATGTTTTAAATTCATAATCCGTAAGACTGCCTGCTAGGAGGCCGGGAGCAGTGGCTCATGCCTGTAATCCCAGCACTTTAGGAGGCCAAGGAGGGCGGATCACCTGAGATCAGGCGTTTGAGATCAGCCTGACCAACACAGTGAAACCCCGTCTCTACTAAAAATACAAAAATTAGCCGGGTGTCTAATAACCAGACCCTGGTTACTTGGTGTAACCCCAGATACTCGGGAGGCTGAGGCAGGAGAATCACTTGAACATGGGAGGGGAGGTTGCAGTGAGTCAAGATGGCACCACTGCACTCCAGCCTGGGTGACAAGAGCGAAACTCCATCTAAAAACAAAACAAAACAAAACAAAAACAAAAAAAAACTGCCTGGTAGGCCACATTTCCCTCATTCTCTCTACCTTTTCCTCTCTGACAGCCTGCCTCCTATGTCACTGAGAACACAGAAGCAGTGAGAAGGGAACGTCCACGTGCACCCATCTAGTCTACCTTCCTGTCTGCATCTCTGCCCATATACTGGGCATTTATGAACTGCGCCTGTGCCCATCCAACACCAACCCCTCTGCCTGGGCACTTCCAGCCTCTCTACTACTCACCAGCATCGCTCTAGAAATCTTCTTTCTCCTGGAACATCAGCTTCCCTCTTTACTGATTCATTTCTATCAGCCTACAAGCATGCTGAAATATTTTTCATCTTAAAACAACCCTCTCTTGACCCTACATTCCTCTAAAGCTCCCCATCTGTCTTCTTACTTTTGCAGCATAAAATCTCAGATGTGGCTGGCCATGGTGACTTGCACCTGTAATCCCAGCACTGTGGGAGGCCAAGGGAAGAGGATCACTTGAGCCCAGGAGTTTGAGACCAGCCTGGGCAACATAGTGAGACCATGTCTCTACAAAAAAATACAAAAGTTAACTGGGCATGGTGGTGCACCTAACTTTTAGTGCATGGCAGTGCTCATGGTGGTCCCAGCCACTGGGAAGGCTGAGGCAAGAGATCACTTAAGCCTAGGAGTTTGAGGCTGTAGTGAACTATGATCACACCACTGCACTCCAGCCTGGGTGACAGAGTAAGACTCTGTCTCAAAAAAAAAAAAGAAAAGAAAAAGAAACCCTTACACCAGTTGTCTATACCTGCTGTCTCCAGTTCCCTTCCAGCCCTCTTCAATCAGGCTAAAAACCCCACCGCTTTACCAAAACCTCTTGTCAGGTTCATCATGAGTTCCACAGAGCTAAATCCAACAGTCAATTTTCAGTCCTTATCTTTTTTATGTAAATGAAAAGTGGGTCATAAATGTGAGATGTTACCATTATTATTATTTAGCAACCAACAACCTTTTTAAATGGATGAATGCCTGCTGCTGTTCAGACGCCTCTCCCTCTCTTCCCCTCCTCTCCCCATCCCCATCCCTTTGTGAAGTTTCTCAAGAATAAGTGTGGAGCCTTCCATGTGTCCCTGCTCTGGTATCCAGGACCCGGGAGGCTACAAGAGAGCACCTTCTTTTTTTTTTTTGAGACAGAGTCTTCACCTGTCGCCCAGGCTGGAGTGCAATGGCATGGTCTCAGCTCACTGCAACCTCCACCTCCCGGGTTCAAATGATTCTCCTGCCTCAGCCTCCTGAGTAGCTGGGATTACAGGCTCATGCCACCACGCCTGGCTAATTTTCTGCATCTTTAGTAGGATGGGGTTTCACCACGTTGGCCAGGCTGGTCTCGAACTACTGACGTTGTGATCCGACACCCTTTTCATCCTCTTTCAAGAAAAACACCAACAAAGTTCTGTGTGGGACAAGGACCAAGGACTGTGGTCTGAGGCTGTGCAACCACATAGCTTCTCTGTGCCTCTAACGCTCGAGGTAAAAAATGAGAATGGCCGGGGCCTTAGCTGCTGTATTGCTGTCATAAGGTGAAGTACTTTATAGTATTGTACTTCCCCACAATAAGCACACGAGGGGAAAGAGTGGAATGGGGCAGGGGGAAGAGGACAGGACACGTCAGTTCACTCCAAGAATGGGACAGAGGAGAGGGGCACCCTTGTTACATATAAATGTCATGAGAGGCCAGGCGCGGTGGCTCACGCCTATAATCCCAGCACTTTGGGAGCTCGAGGGGGGAGGATCACTTGAGGTCAGGAGTTGGAGACCAGCCTGGCCAACATGGTGAAACTCTGTCTCGACTAAAAATACAAAAAATTAGCTGGATATCATGGCGAGTGCCTGTAATCTCAGCTACTCGGGAGGCTGAGGCAGAAATTGCTGGAACCCGGGAGACAGAGGTTGCAGTGAGCTGAGATCGCGCCACTGCACTCCAGCCTGGGTGAAAGAGTGAGGCTCCGTCTTAAAAAAATAAAAATAAATAAAAATAAATAAATATCAGGAAAAACTTTGAAAATGTATGGAATAAATATATGCTACTATATGGCCTCATGTTAATTTCAAAGAGATTATTCGACAGAATGAAGGTCATTCCCAACCACCCACCTTTTCTTGAATTCATCGGTTTCCACCATCTCCTAGTCTGAGGAGACATCTGCTCCAGGTCTGAGCCCCTAGAGCTCTCTCTATTTCAGGGTCCTCATGGGAAAGCCCTCTGTGGGAAAGCGGTGGGGTAAGGGGGAAGAGACTAGGAGCCCTCACCCACCCTCTATTCCAGGAACCTCCTCTTTGTGAATTCAAGTCAGCACTGTTCAAGTGAGCTCACAGCAATAATCACTCACACTAGCAGGTGTTATTAAAAGGAATTTAATAATTTTAATTAAAAACTCTTAACAGCGAATTCCGTCACAGGCCTTGGCAGCTGGAAGCAACTCCAGGGACATGTGCCCCCTTTGGGATGTGGCTGAGCCACGGTTTTGGACCCGAGGCCCACCGGTGCTGCGTGGCAAGGGGCTACCTGGAAGTTACCTCAATACGATATCAAAGATCCGCGAAGATTTTTTTTAAAAAAAGTTTTAAATATATTAGACTCTCTTGATTGCCATTTTTACACAAAGCTGCTGATACAGTATACAGAGTTTTAACTTTTTTTCACATAAAATACATTTTTTTAAGTGTTCTCTGTACATCAGTGGCTTCTGGTCTGGTGAATTATTGCGGAGGGCTGGGGGTCCGCAGACTTTTCCTGGGTGTGCAGAGCCAGGCCCCGCACAGTGGCACTTGCAATGCCCATGGGAAGCAGGCCCTCTGGCCAACAAGAGAGACCTGTCAGGGAGAGGGCTATAGCTTCTGGCACAGGGGGTCACTTTTGCAGAGTCATCCACTGACCATTGGACCCTTTGCTCTTATGTGCCCTGGGGCAGGGGAGACCATCCCCAAGTTACAAATAGCAAGAGTTAAATACAGCCTTTCTGGGCATCTTAAAAGGAGCACCCTTCTTGAAAGTACCCCAGTATCCTGCTCTAGGAGAGAGAGCAGGTAGGTGAGAGAGCTCAGGATGGGAAGGTATTCGACACCAACAACCACAATGGTCTCATGTTATCACAAAGCCAGCAAACCAGTGGGGCAGGACAGGGGACACACCCTTGTTAACTTTTCTAAGCCCCTTGGAAATGGATCAAACAGTGCAGAGCAGTTTTATTTATGCTGTATATTTGATGGAGAATTCTATCCTGAAGTCTTCAGTAGCCCTGAGCCTAGAGTTTATTTGGCTTCCCTAAGCTACTTGCCAGAAACTCACAGTCTGGTGATAACCGCCAACTTTCAATTGTTTGGGGCATATGATGGTTAGCCACGCAGCACCTGCTTTGGAAGTGGTCTCCTTTAATCTAATGAGGAGCTGCCACAGGACCTGGGTCTCAGCAGGAGCTAGGCATCTGGTTGACTTTGCCTGGTTACTCCCAGCTCCCGAATCCACCCCTGCCATGGAGGGAGGCAGATTCCCAAGGAAAGGCTTTGATGCTGAAGGAAGCAGCAACTTTTCCTCCCATTATCCATTAGTGGGGTGAGGGGACTATGTAATAAATGAGCCACCATGAGCAAGAAACAATGACTTTAAAAACCTGAGATGCATTTGGCAGCAAATTGCAGAACAGTCTTCTAGACACTGATCTCAAGCTGCTATTATAGAGTCCCCCAAAGATGCTGGCTGAAGGCAGCTATCACTGAAAGCTCCAGATGCACCCGGATGATGCCTGCCTGGAACACAAGATCCAGCATCTATACTTGGTGGCAAATGTTATCCAGGGGTGGCCATGACAGCTGTTCCCAGCTAAAGGAATTCAGACTGTAAGGATTCTAGGAGCTGAAAAGCAAAGGGTCGCTGGACCAAGATGCAGACACTTTGCGTCAGGTGACTTGAATGGGACTGCTGATGCCTGTGGTCCCCAAGGGGCAGAAACCACAAAGAACAGTTCTCCTGACTCTGTCTTATTCCTCCTTTATCCGCAGAACCTAACATAGAGGCTGGCATGTTGCAGCTACTCAGTAAATTACGTGAGTGAATTAATGAATGACCGCGGCTCATTCATTGGAGGTTGGTCTCCAACTTGTCTCTCAACACCCAGGAGACCTACAGGGAAAGCTCCCCAGGGACTTAAAGCCCCGAGAGGGGATGATTTATCCCTGGCTGAAAACATGAGCCAATGCTTGAGAGTCACCTGTGTGTGAAGTCAGCTCCTGTCAGGGAATCAGCTGGGATTCCCAGCCTTCTGGGTGGAGAGGAATAGCCCAGGAGGCAGGAGGCATGCGGAAAAGGAGGGAATGGCCTCAGGCGCTCAGTGGGTTGGGCAGTACGTGCCTTCAGTGTTTGGCCCCTGAGCAAAAAGATCGGAAAACCTGCACAGCTCTCTCCTGAGGAGCACGCAGCTTTCCTCAGAACTCCCTACCTTGTAGCTAAGGTCGGCTCACGAGGGATTTCAGCATCAGTCTGGGCTCATACTGTTTTACAGCCAATGGTATGTGTGTTTTGGATCATCCGGTCCTGTTCCAGCCGCAGCCTGAGATGTTGAAGAGCCCACCCCAAATGGCAGGGTCGTGGGAAGCATCTGTGCACCTGTCTTCAGCCTCCTGGGCCGCCTCCACCCCTACTCTAGAATACATCTGTCCTGGCATTGGGGTGGAGGTGGCCTGATGCCGAGAACCTCTCCCCTTCCAGCAGCCACCGAGGGCACAGTCACTCCCATGGGCCCTCTACTTTCTGGTCCAGCCAGCTGCCCTGCTCCTGGGAAAGCATCACTCAGGCTCCCTGAAGTCCAGCTCCCTCTCTGGGTTATGGGGCCATGGGGGCCACAGTAGGGGGCTGAGAATGACAAAGAGCAGATCCCACGACTAAAGTTGTGGCACAAGGCGGGGATGGTCTTCCAGCCCCAAGCCCCTAGCCCAGGTGCCCCTCAGGGAAATTTTCTCATAGACTGAGAAAGAAGAGGGTTAAAAAGAACCCAGATCTGTTCCCCAAATTCAAATCTGGAACTAGGAGACCCCTTCAGAGCTCTAAGGAGGTAGTTTAAGGACAAATAAAAGGCGCACAGAGCAGGGGACAACCTGCAGCTTGTCGGTTACACCAAAAGGTTCTGGCTGAGCCTGTGGGCAGTGCCCATGCCAATGGGCAACTCCAAAGGGGGTCCTGGGAGAATCAGCAGTGAGGGGAGAACAGCCATTCACAGTCCTCCCTCCCCAGCACCAGGAAAGCTGGGACTATGAAACTGCAGAGCTGGGCAAGGCCCAACTCCAGCCCTACCATGGCTCTCCTGAATGCAGGACAGGATATTGACAACGTGCACCCTGGATTTGCAGACTTGGGGCATCACCACTCCTGCAAGTGCAGGCTGGGAGCCACTGGGCAAGGCAGGAACTCAAAAGGGCTGACTGGCAAATCTGTCTCACCAAGCATCTCCAAAAAGGCAAAAGCTGGGCCTGGGATCCTGAGCACTGACTCCGCACACATGACTGATGGGGGTGGATGGGGGTGGGAGGTGGAGGCAGGCTGGCCCCTAATTGCGTGCTCTGACAGCTCAGTCTGAGGAGGGCTGGCTGAGATGGGCTGGGCTGAAACAGTCTGGATATTCACAAAGACCCCAGGGTGCTGGGCTCTGTCGCTGTTAACTAGCGACTGTTTTTTGTTTTTTTTTAAATTAACTGGCCTCTCTCCCTGGAAAAGCATTCCAATGGAAGCTCCTCCCTTAGCTTCATTTTCCCAGCACCAGCCAGTAAAACCCAGTGACCGTGATACGATCCACAAAAAGAAGTGAATTCAGTTACCTCCCTCCCTCTAGGAGTTTTACAGACTAAAGGAATTTTTTAAATCAGATACACTTTTGTAAATACTGGCCTTGTCCCCCTCCCACACCCTTCTGCCTTCGACACTTCCATCCAAGAGGAAAACATGATTTGGTTGATTCCAGGAATGAAATTGCCTGGTTTTCCCCCTCCACCCCTGGAAGGTCACACAGCTGGCTCCTGGCATGGGCAGAAGTATGGCTCTCAACAAGGCTGCGGGGAGCAGGTCTGTGTCTATCTCATCTACCCATGTAGATTCCTGGCTCCCTCTGAACACAGCGAGGACTTCTCGCCCCTGTCAGGTGTGGCTGGTGGCTCAGACCTTGGGATGACTCTGAGCAGGACTATGGGTCTCAGCTTAGCAGGTCCCCTCCCCTGCTAAAGCCATGATGGCAGTGGTAATGAGACTCTGAGTCTTAACTTCCATCCTTTTGGGAATACCCCACAAATTCTAAGCCCCCTTGCTTCCCCTGAGCCCAGGTATGTCATTCCTACACACAATGATTGAGCTTGTGTGTGCGTGTATATGTGTGTGTGTGTGTTAATGTGACATGCATGTACTGATCCGGAGAAGCCTTTATACCAAGAATAGAGCTGGGATCTCAAGCCCACTCTCCCAAGATCAGACAGCAGAGTGAGCCAGGAGGCCACGACAGGCCTTGTGTCAGATGGCAGACGATGCAGCAGGAAGCAGAACCACGGGACGTGGGACATGGGATGCTATGGGCAGCCAGGTGAGGGCTGGGGTCTGAGTTCCTCTGAAAAGCAGAGCCCACCTCTCCCCAGCTGCCCTCTGACACCTCCCCAGCCAAGGCTGTTGGGCTGGCCTGGATTCCAGGAGCCCCTCCCCAGGCATCTCCCTCCTCCATCACACGGAGACTAGGAGATACGGCAACAGCCATGCACCTTCTCCTCCATCTCCTCTATGGGGGCCTTGAACTTTAAGAGTGGGGGATCTCCGCTGGTGACCGTGTAATATACCGAGGTCCCATTGCTGCTGTATGGTGAAGTTCTGCCTCCGATCAAGGGGGCCTTGCCTTCACTGCTACTCTCGCCCGTCCTGGCCATGCTGCTGCCCAGGTGGGTGCTAAGGAAGGGGTGGCTGAGCAGCTTGGCTGCAGCCCGCTGCCGCTTCAGCTCCAGAAGCGTCTGAGGACTCTGTTCCTTGTAGCTGCTCCAGGGCGGGGTGGCGTCGGCCACGCCAGGGTTGCCATAGGCCATGCTGTAGTCGGGCACCTCATGCACCTTCCAGACATCCCCGTTGGCCAGTGCATACTGGTAGGCACTGACCGGAGCCCGGAGGCCGTTCTCAACAGGCATGTCCAGTTCACCTCGTGGGATCTTGGTAGGAAATTCGGAGAGTAGCACAGGCTTCTCCAGCCTGGGGTTCTGCGAGTGAGAAGGACAACATTACCAGCTGGCTGGAAGATCTGAACCTACTATCCACCTGTCTCTCTGCTGAGGGTATTATTCTTTGGACTTTTCCTCTATCTGTTTTATCTCCCTGGGTATTTGGGCCAGGTTTTTCCTTTGGGGAACCCCCAATCTATGAATTTTCGTAGAGTTGACTGACCTCTGGCCTTGCTCCAGGGCCTGGATCATGACCCAAGGCCTAGCCAGTCAACATATTTCACTACAGGGATTGGCCCAGGGATGAGTTCTTAACTGAAATTGCCTCAGTGAAGCGACCCTGGGATTTTTGCTAGAACAATTGGGAAAGAGAAGTTTCTGTAGGAACTGTGGGTAGTAAGAATGAAGTAAGCTGAGGGTTGGGGAGATATTATGTTGAAAGGTCTGCTTGCAAGTGAAGTTGGCATGAAGAAAGGCTAACAAAGACTGCATCCCAATGACACATTTGAAGCCCAGGATCCTTCCAGGCCCAGACTTTTCAGTTGCACAAGCCAATAAATTCCTTGTGTGTTAGTCTATTTGAGTTGGGTTTTTCAGTCACTTGTAATCCTTCCTCTGTATTTGAAGCATATCTCACAAAGATTCTTACCCAGGGATCCTGTACACCTAATAATCCTTGGATAACAAGAGTTTGAAAAGTAGCTGCTTCCTAAAAACTATAAACTAAAAAATAGATACATGCGACAACATTTAAAGCACAGCAAAAACTCACCATGAACAGGGAACAAGGTCAAAAGACACATGAAGAAACTAGGAAAATATTTTCAACATATATGACAGAAAAGAGGCTAATTTTCTAAAAGTATAAAGAGCTCTTAAAAGTCCTTTTTTTTTTTGAGACGGAGTCTTGCTCTGTCTCTCAGGCTGGAGTGCAGTGGCGCAATCTCCGCTCACCGCAGCCTCTGCCTCCCGGGTTCAAACAATTCTCCTGCTTCAGCCTCCCGAGTAGCTGGGATTACAGGCACACACCACCACACCCAGCTAATTTTTGTATTTTTGTAGAGATGGGGTTTCACCATGCTGGCCAGGCTGATCTTGAATTCCTGGCCTCAAGTGATCCACACTCCTCAGCTTCCCAAAGTGCTGAGATTGCAGGCATGAGCCACTGCGCCCAGCCAAAAGTCAATTTTTAAAGGCCTACCTACCTAATAAAAATAGTAGGCAGAGGATACTAATATGCAGCCCACAGCAAAATATATAGATATACATGGCATTGGAATAATATTCCTCCTCACTAATCGTTAATAATATAAAAATTAAAACAACAAAATATCACTTTTAGATATCACATTGACAAATACGTTTAAAGTGTGTTATTACTTGGTGTTGGCAGGGGTGTGGGGAAATAAGTGAGAATGTAAATTGCTACAGTCTCTTTGGTGGACAGTTTTGCATCATCCTTCAGTGATATTTTTTTCTTTTTTTCCTTTCTTCTCTCCCCAGCTCTTCAGTAAAAAATAAAAACAATAATAATGATAAAAACTTTTAGAAAGGATTGTATACTTTGCACCAGCAAGCCCATTTCACAGATTTTCTCTCTCATTAGTGCAAAGCCTGAAAGTCATCACTGGGCAAGGAGGAAATTGTGGCCAGTACTTCTACTGGCATGCTCTGTAGCTGGTAAAAAGAATGAAGGAAGTCTCCACGAGCTGGCAAGGAAAGATGTCCAAGATATGTATATATATATAATCTAGTTTATAATCTAGTTTTCTAACATATATATATAACATACATACATCTAACATATATGTTATGTATATATGGTAATATGTGATAAGGCAAAGAACACTTTCCATAGTAAGTTTCCATTTATGAATGTGTATTTCTTCGCTTTCTCCTTTTAGAGTCAGGGCCTCACTATGTTGCACAGGCTGGTCTTGAACTCCTGGTCTCAAGTGATCCTCCCACCTCAGCTTCCCAAAGCCCTGGGATTACAGGCATGAGCCACTGAGTCCAACCTTTTTTTGTTTTTAATGGCTCCTTCTGAACTATGCAGGCAGACTGATGCCATGTCATGGAGAGACCATTTCTTGGTGGTCCTAGTCTGTGCTTCTCAAACTTTAATGTGTATGTGAGTTGCCTAGGGATATTGTTAAAATCCATATTCTGATTCAATAAGTCTGGGTTGGGGCCTGCAATTCGGTACTTCTAAGAATTTCCTGCTGATGTTTAGAGTGGCAAAGATCTGAGACACTGATCCCATCTTGGATGCACATTGGCATCATCTAGACAGTTAAAAAAACATGTACAGGCCGAGCGTGGTGACTCACGCTTATAATCCCAGCACTTTGGGAGGCTGAGGTGGACAGATCACTTGAGGTCAGGAGTTCGAGACCTGCCTGGCCAACATGGTGAAACCTTGCCTCTACTAAAAGAAAAACACAAAAATTAGACAGGCGCGGTGACGCATGCCTCTAATCGCAACTACTCAGGAGGCTGAGGCAGGATAATTGTTTGAACCAGGAGGCAGAGGTTGCAGTGAGCCGAGATTGCACAACTGCACTCCAGCCTGGGCAACAGAGTGAGACTCCGTCTCAAAAAAAACCATATAGAACACCAATCTGAAAGCATCACATATTATATAATTCCAAGTATATAACATTTTGGAAAAGCAAGACCATGAAAACAGTAGAAGATCAGTGATTGCTAGAGTTTGGGGAGGAAGCGTAAGTAGAATACCAGGGCTGTTTAGTGGGACAGCCCTAGTCTCTTTTACCAGTTGTTCACAATCTCAACCGTCTAATATAATCACCTAAACCAAGTGGCGAGAGCATTCTGTGTGACACTATCATGACGGACACATGACATTATGCATTTGTCAAAACCCACAGGAGTTACAACACAAACAGCAAACCCGATGTAAACCATGGGCTTTAGTTCATAATAATGTATCAATATTGGCTCATCAGTGATAACATATGTACCACACTAATGCGAGTTGTTAATAACAGGGGAAACCAGGGTGGAGGGGGGTGTATATGGGAAATATCTGTACTTTCCACTCATTTTTCTAGAGTTCTAAAACTGCTCAAAAAAAAAATCTATTAGTTTAAAAAGAAAAAAATCCCTGCTGGGTGCAGTGGCTCATGCCTGTAATCCCAGCACTTTGGTAGGCTGAGGTGGGAGGATGGCTTCAGCCTAAGAGTTGGAGACCAGCCTGGGCAACATAGTGAGACCTCATCACTACAAAAATATTTAAAAATTAGCTGGGCATGGTGGTGCATGCCTGTGGCTCAGCTACGTGGGAGGCTGGGCAGGAGGATCACTTGAGCCCATGAGGGTGAGGCTGCAGTGAGCCATGTTTGCACCACTGCAGTCTAACCTGAGTGACAGAATGAGACCCTGTCTCAACAAAACAAAACAAAACAAAACAAAACCCACCTATATCCATCTCCAGTGTCAGAAATCAGAGCATTGAAGGAAGAGGAATTAACTCCAGCCTCAAGCATGTGGGTTAGATGAAAGAGGTTTTCTCATGATGCAGGGAACTTCTAAATGTATTTATCTGCCTAATGCTTAATGAGGTACAAGTTATGGGCTGAGTTCTATATAAATAAGAACACAATTGACCCTAGAACACCCTTTGCAGTAGGCGCCATCATCTTGGCAATGTTGAACTGAGGTACTGGAAAACAGGAAGGTTAAACAAAACCCCCACCTTTTGTGTTCTGGGGAATGGCTGACTGCACAGAATCACCCTTCCCCATAGGACTTCCAGAACGCTCAGATGACCCCTCCTTTTCCTAGGACAACCCAAACACAGTCCCCCAAATTCTCATTCTTTTTCTCTGAAATGATTAGCTAAACTGTCAATTTATCAACTGAAATTAAGGCTTGCTAAATGATTTTTTTTTTTTTTGAGATAGAGTCTCACTCTGTTGCCCAGGCTGGAGTGCAGTGGTGCAATCTTGGCTCACTGCAACCTCTGCCTCCCAGGTTCAAGTGATTCTCCTGCCTCAGCCTCCCAAGTAGCTGGCATTACAGGCACCTGCCACCACACCTGGCTATTTTAGGTAGCGACAGGGTTTCACCATGTTGGCCAGGCTGGTCTCGAACTCCTGACCTCAGATGATCCACCTGCCTGGGCCTCTCAAAGTGCTGAGACTACAGGCATGAGCCGCCACGTCCAGCGGTAAATGATTTAACCAAATTTTAGTTAAGCTGCTCCCCTCCCTACAGGGTCCTGGACTTTGACTCACCCTGAGGGTAAACAAGCACTTCAATGCAGAAAAACTCTCCTGAAGACCCTTCTGGAAATGGGCTGACCACGGGACACACATTCCTGGTCAACTGTCCAATTACACCACCTGCTCGTCCCACTCCCAACCCTCAGTCCTTGCAGCCTCTGTCTTCCTCCCTAGGAAACAAACTCCTTTCTCCCTGACCTCCGAGATCTTGCCAATTCTGTGGTCGAAGCATTCTACTTACTGCTGCAATCACTTCAAAAACCGTTTCTCTTTAGCTTTAAAACACAACGACATGGCCGGGCACAGTGGCTCCCGCCTGTAATCCCAGCACTTCGGGAGGTCGAGGCGGGTGGATCACGAGGTCAAGGGATTGAGACCATCCTGGACAGCATGGTGAAACCCCGTCTCTACTAAAAATACAAAAATTAGCTAGGCATGGTGGCGTGCACCTGTAGTTCCAGCTACTCAGGAGGCTAAGGCAGGAGAATCGCTTGAACCTGGGAGGCAGAGGTTGCAGTGAGCCAAGATTGAGCCACTGCACTCCAGCCTGGCGACAGAGCAAGACTCCATCTAAAAAAAAAAGCAATGACAAATATATACAATGCCGAGGTCCCAACTCCTGAGATTCTCATTTAGTCTGTCTGTACTGCTACTTAAACATCAGATTAAAAAACATGGGGCACGGTGACTCATGCCTGTAATCCCAGCACTCTGGGAGGCGAAGGCAGGCGGATCACTTAAGGTCAGGAGTTTGAGACCAGCCTGGCCAACATGGGGAAACCCCATCTCTACCAAAAAACACAAAAATTAGCCGGGCGTGGTGGCGGGTGCCTGTAGTCCCAGCTAATCAGGAGGCTGAGGTGGGAGAATTGCTTGAATCTGGGAGGCAGAGGCTATAGTGAACCAAGATTGCACCACTGCACTCCAGTCCAGCATGGGCAACAGAGTGAGACCCTGTTTCAGAGGAAAAAAACAAAAACAAAAACAAAAAACAGTGAACCAAAGTCAGCCTTGAAGGCTAACAGGGCACAGCCTTGGAAGAAATGTGATTTGGGGGTCAGGCTGAACAAATTATTCCTCAAATAAGTGGTTCTGAAATTCTTGTGTGCAGCAGTATTGCCACATCTGGGGTGGGTCCTGAGAATCTACATTTATTTATTTATTTATTTATTTATTTATTTATTTATTTAGAGACCAGGCCTCACTCTGTCACCCAGGCTGGAGTTCAGTGGTGCTATCATAGCTCACTGCAGCCTCGAATTCCTTGACTCAAGCAATCCTCCTGCCTCAGCCTCACAAGACCTAAGACTACAGGTACACACCACCACACCCAGCTAATTGTTTTTTTTTTTTTTTTTGGTGGGGGATAGAGATAGGGTCTTGCCATGTTATCCAGTAACTCCTAGGCACAGGAGATCCTCCCACCTCAGCCTCCCTCAGTTTTGGGATTACAGGATTTGTGAGCCACAGTGCCCAGCCAAAGTCTGCATTTCTAACAAGTTCCCAGGTGATGCTGATGTTGCCAGTCCAGGGACCATGCTTTGAGAATTCCCACTTTAACATGGTGAAAACCCATCTCTACTAAAACACAAAAATTAGCTGGGCATGGTGGCAGGTGCCTGTAATCTCAGCTACTCGGGAGGCTGAGACAGGAGAATCACTTGAACACGGGAGGCAGAGATTGCAGTGAGCCGAGATGGCGCCATTGCACTCCAGACTGGGCAACAAGAGTGAAACTCTGTATCAAAAAAAAAAAAAAAAAAAAAAAGACTGACTATACCAAGGGTTGGCAAGAAGCACTCTGCCATGGGAAAGCAGACAGGTACAAGGCACCTTGGAAAACTGCTTGGTAGTATCCACTAAAGCTAAACATATGCCTATCCGTGACTCCCACTGCTTTCCTGGGTATATTCCCAACACAAAATAGTGCTTATGTCCACCAAAAGACATGTACAAAAATGTTTATAGCAGCTTTATTCACAGGAGCCAGAAACAAGAAACCCAAATGTCCACCAAAAGGAGAATGAAGGCCAGGAGCAGTGGCTCATCCCTGTAATACCAACACTTTGGGAGGCCGAGGAGGGTGGATCGTTTGAGGTCAGGAATTCAAGACCAGCCTGGCCAATATGGTGAAACCCCGTCTCTACTAAAAATACAAAAATTAGCCGGGCATGGTGGCACGCACCTGTAATCCCAGCTACTCAGGAGGCTGAGGCAGGAGAATCGCTTGAACCTGGGAGGCAGAGGTTGTAGTGAGCCAAGAGCATGCCACTGCACTCTAGCTTGGGTGACAAAGCGACGCTCTGTCTCAATTAAAAAAAAAAAAGGAGCATGGATATGTAAATTTTAATATTCAAACAATCGAATTCTAGAAAGCAATAAAAAAGAATGAGGCAGCCGGGCGTGGTGGCTCACACCTGTAATCCCAGCACTTTGGGAGACTGAGGCGGGTGGATCACAAGGTCAGGAGATCGAGACCATCTGGCTAACATGGTGAAACCCCGTCTCTACTGAAAATACAAAAAATTAGCTGGGCGTGATGGCAGGCACCTATAGTCCCAGCTTCTAGGGAGGCTGAGGCAGGAGAATGGCGTGAATCTGGGAGGTGGAGGTTGCAGTGAGCCGAGATCGTGCCAATGCACTCCAGCCTGGGCAACAGAGTGAGACTCCATCTCAAAAAAAAAAGAAAAGAAAAGAAAACAAGAATGAGGCCAGGTGCAGTGGCTCGTGCCTATAATCCCAGCACTTTGGGAGACTGAGGCAAGAGGATCATTTGAGCCCAGGAGTTTGAGACCAGCCTGGGCAACATGGCAAGATCCCATCTCTAAAAAATTTTGTTTTGTTTTGTTTTGAGACAGAGTCTTTCTCTGTCCCCAGGCTGGAGTGCAGTGGCTCTATCTTGGCTCACTGCAACCTCTACCTCCCGGGTTCAAGTGATTCTCCTGCCTCAGCCTCCTGAGTAGCTGGGACTACAGGCGTGTGCCACCACGCCCAGCTAATTTTTGTATTTTTAGTAGAGATGGGGTTTCACC
Organism: Nomascus leucogenys; assembly: GCF_006542625.1. NCBI lineage: Eukaryota > Metazoa > Chordata > Mammalia > Primates > Hylobatidae > Nomascus > Nomascus leucogenys. The sequence continues at coordinate 25,138,061 of NC_044393.1, forward strand.
ATGTGGCTAGGATGGTCTCGATCTCTTGACCTCGTGATCCACCCACCTCGGCCTCCCAAAGTGCTGGGATTAGAGGCATGAGCCACGGCACCTGACCAAAAAAAATTATTTTTAATTAGCCAGGCATGGTGGTGCATGCCTATAGTCCCAGCTACCCAAGGGGCTGAGGTGGAAGGATCGCTTGATCCCAAGAAGTCAAGGCTGCAGTGAGCTAGGATCACACCACTGCACTCCAGCCCAGGCAACAGAGTGAACTCCTGTCTCAAAAAAAAAAAAAAAAAAAAAAAAAAAGAACTACTGCTATATGCCACAACGTGGGTGACTCTCACAGATGTAAAAAAAGCCAGACACAAAAGAAACTACAGGGTCATTCATATGCATATACAAAATTAATCTTTAGAACTCAAAGTTAAGTAGTGACTACATTTGGAGTGGGGGAAAGGACGGAGAGAGAACATGGATGATGAAAAGGCTCTATGAATTCATCTAAGTGTGTACATTTGTAAAAGGTTGTTGAAAATCTCATTTAAGATTTGTCTACTTGGCCAGGCATGATGGCTCACACCTGTAAGCCCAGCACTTTGGGAGGTCCAAGTGGGTAAGGATTGCTTGAGGTCACAACTTCAACACCAGCCTGGCCAACATGGTGAAACCCCATCTCTACTAAAAATACAAAAATCCACCAGGTGTCATGGCGGGCACTAGTAATCCCAACTACTCAGGAGGCTGAGGCAAGAGGATCGCTTGAACCTGGGAGCAGAGGTTGCAGTGAGCTGAAATCACACCACTGCACTCCAGCCTGGGTAACGGAGTGAGGCTCCATATCACAAAAAAGTAAAAGAATAAAAAAAGATTTGTCTGCTTTACCATACTTAAGTTATACCACAATCACAAAGGAAAAATAAATAAAGCACAACTGGGAGACATCTGAAATGTGATTTGATATTGATCTACATCTCTTTTCTCACCAATCCTCAGACTAAGGGGCCAGGCAGAACAAAGCTTCCCTACGTGCCCTCTCCATCACCAGCTGGTGGCTTTGATGTGGCCTCCCCTTGGGCAGGCACCTTCACGCCTCCTGGTGAGACAGGCAGTAGGTGACCTCACTGTTCATGCTGGGAAGCAGGGTCCCTCTGAGACACATGGGCATGCTCAGTAGCTAATCAATTTCATCCCACCAAGGCTAAACTCTCTAGGCATGTTTTGATCTGTTCATGGTGTGGTGGAAGAACGAAAATGGCAGACCACCTCTGGTATAGTTAGCTTCTCCCTTGTTCTCAGCAATTCCACTCCAGCCCCAAACTTGTTCACTCCACTCAGCAAGAAAGCAGCCATGCTGAGTGAGTATGTTGGTTCTGGGTTAAGTAGTGGCCCTCAAAAATTCATGTCTACCTGGAATCTCTGAATGTGACTTTATCTGGAAATAGGTATTTGCAGGTGTAATAAATTAAATTAAGATTAGGTCATACTGGATTGGCATGGGCTCCAATCCAATGACTGGTGTCCTTATAAGAGGAAAAAACAGGCTAGGTACGGTGGCTCGAACCTGTAATCTCAGTACTTTGGGAAGCCAAGGTGGGAGGATTGCTTGAGGCTAAGTTTGAGTCTAGCCTGGGCAACACAGCAAGACCTCATCTCTACAAGAAATTTAAAAATTAGCCAGTCGTGATGGCCCCCGCCTATAGTCCCAGCTACTTGAGAGGCTGAGGTGGGAGGATAGCTTAAGCCCATGAGCTGGAGTCTTCAGTGATCTATAATCATGCCACTGCACTCCAGCCTGAGTGACACAGCAAGACCCTGTCTCAAAAAAAATCCAATAAAATAAAAACAAAAAAAGAAAACAGACACACACACACAAAGAAAAAGGTCATGTGGAGATAGAAGCAGAGACTAGAATCGTTGCTAGCAAGAGCCAAAGAACGCCTGAGCCACCAGAAGCTCGCAGAGGCATGGAACAGAATCCCCTTGAGAGCCCCCAGAGGGAACCAGTGCTGGTGTCATCTCGATTTTAGACTTCTGGCCTTCAGAACTGAGAGAGAATAAATTTCCACCATGTTAAGCCATCCAGTTTGTGATAATTTCTTAAAGCAGCCATCAGAAATGAATGTGTGTCCCCTAAGGAAAGCAGCTTAAAGCTTAAAGGACCATTGGCTGCTACAGGAGCAGGCTTCTCAGAGGTCCTAATAGGATCCTACTCCATTTTTCAAAAAGCATGTTCTGATAAACACAATTCTCAATATCTTGTTATATTTCCTGAAAAAGAAGTTGTAGCACCATCAGCTCCTGGGTGACTGCCCTACTGAAGCTCTCTTCTAGGAAGTCCACTGCTAGGTGTGCTGGAGCACAGCTAGGCGCATAGCGGACACACACCCCCTGTCAATTAGGAGACCCACCTGTGTGCCAAAGCACCCAGCTCAGTCTCTAACACGCTCCCTGATCACCTCCTTAACTACAGCAGCCACCACCATCAGACTGAATCTGCTGGTTTAACTACAGTAGCCATCACCATCAGACTGGATATGCTAGTTTAAGGGCAGTGCCTGGCTACTTCCCTCTGAAGGCTCTCAGTTGAAGGCAAGGCCAGGCTGGACCCTGTTCTCCTCCCATTGCAGTGACTGACACTAGGGCAGGGCGTGAGGCCACTCACAGGGTCCTTATTCTCTTGGTCTGTCCTGGTCTCCCTGATGTCCCCGTTGTAGGTGGAGGTCCGCTGATCCTCGGCTGCACTCCGCTGCTGCCACAGGATGGCCTCTCCCTCATACTCCTTCCTATACAGGTTGGTCCTGTCCGACAGGCTGGCTCGCCGCACCACCTTCCTGAGAGGACAAAGTGGGTGCTGGAGGCTGCACCCAGGCGCCATAGGCAGGAGCACGCACAGGGACCCCTGGCTGCCCTGCCCCGGACTCACCCACGGCTGCCTGCGCTGGATGTCCTCCGGCTCAAGGATGACTTGTGCCTCAGCTGTGACTTCATGATCACATCATGCTTGTGTTTTAGCTCCAGCAGCAGGACCTTGAACTCTTCCTCCTCGCACAGGTCTGAAGGGGCAGAGGAGTCTGTTGTGGGGGACGGGGCCAGGACCTGTGGCGCAAGAGGGTGCTCCAGACCAGAGGAGCTGCCACCCCAACCCACTGAAAACTCCAAGCATCTTTTGGGGCATGCAGGGAGGGAAGAAAACAATGCCAGCCAAAGTTCCTGGGCTGCAACCCAAACCTTAGAGGATTATAAGAATGGGAAACCCAGGTTCTGGGCACAGTCACAATTCCTAAGGTTCCCAGCTATGACCAAGGGATTCATGTTCCTCTTTGATAGTTTCCAAGAAGAGTCCTCAAGTCTTCACTGATATGAGAAGTAGTGAGGGAAACAAGAAGGTACCCCACATAGCCCAAGCAATAAATTATGCAAAGATGCTAAGAAAGCTACATACTCCCATCTATTCTACCTAACTCCTTCATCCATCTATCTACCTATTGCTGACTGAGCCATCTATTCATAGATTCATCCTTTACCCACTCATCCACTTATTCTTCTATCTATCCATTCATCCATCCACCCACCCACCCATCCATTCAACCAGACCTCATAATATCTACCCATCTACCCCTCTCATCCATCCATTCATCCATTTATCCATCTATCCATTCATCTGTCCATCCATCTGTCCATTCATCTACCATCCATTAATTAATCCATCTATCTATCTACACACCAATCCATCAATCTATACAACCATATATTTATCTATTTCTCCCTCTACCCATCAAAACATTGATAACTACCTATTTGTGCACACCAGCTGCTGTGCTGGACTTACCTATTGGCATCTCATCCATGGATGTCCTTGCACTGAGACTAGCTCCATGGGACACCAATAGCTCTGCCATCTGCATCTGAAACACAGGAAGAAGCTCATGTGTCCCCCTGCCCAGAGCTCAGAAAGCCTAGGAGGTAGAGAGAGTGCCCAAGGCCTCTTAGGATGTGACCCAAAGAATGGTGGGACAAAGTTGATTTCCAGGGAAGGCCTGCACACTAGATCCATGGGGGGAATCCAGACAGATGCAATGAGCTTAGCATCTCCTCCACATGCCTGGGCCACACCAAGAAGAAGGAGAAGAAAGAGTTGGCTGTAACTCTAGAGCTGGCAGGTATCTAAGGAGGGACTAGGTGTAAGTGACAATCAGAGTTTTGTATCTGGAAACAAATGGAGAAACTACTGGGAGCAAAAATGCTGGTAATTTTCTTATTTGGCAAATTTGCTTACCATCCTATTAGAATACAATTTGTCAGCCGGGCATGGTGGCATCCCAGCACTTTGGGAGGCTGAAGTGGGCAGATCACCTGAGGTCAGGAGTTTGAGACCAGCCTGGCCAACATGGTGAAACACCATCTCTACTAAAAATACAAAAAATTAGCTGGGCATGGTGGCATATGCCTGTAATCCCAGCTACTCAGGAGGCTGAGGCAGGAGAATTGCTTGAATCCAGGAGATGGAGGTTGCAGTGAGATGAGATTGCACCACTGTACTCCAGCCTGGGTGACAGAGCAAGACTCCGTCTCAAAAAAAAAAAAAAAAAAAAAAAAAAACCAACTTGTCTTGTCCAATGTTTTTTGCAAACTCCCTAGGCCTTTTCATATCTCACATATGAGCTATAGTTAACACCTTAAGCCTTAAAGTCTTATGTTCTTTGAAACCAATTGCCAGCCCAAAAAGCTTGGTGTCAGCAGGTTAGCCCTGTGCCGGCCTCCCACACAGCCCTGTGGGTAGAACTACCTGTCCCCAGAAGGCAGCTGCATGCAGGGGCTCCCAGCCATCCCAGTCCTTCACATCCACACGCACTCCATGGTCCAGGAGGAGCTCAGCTGCCCGCAGGTATCCATTGGCTCCAGCTATGTGCAGCTGGAGGAGAGGAAAGAAGTGAGCATTCCCCAGGGGATCAGCCCCACATTGAAGGTAGGCTAGCTCTCACTTTCACCCAAGTCCCACAGCATCCTTGGGGCCAGTAGAATGGAATAGAATGAGACGGAAATACCAGTCACATTGCAGAGGATTATTAAGTCTGAAATACGGACCTAGAAGGAAAGGTAGAGAGCTGAATTCTTCTCCCTTGTGGTTGGTCTTAGCATCCATGTGGTTAAGGCAACAGCATTTACTGAGCCCCTACTGTGCACTGAGCCCTGAAGGAGGGGTCTCTGAAGTTCAATATGGTGATTTTTAAATATGTCCACAAATTATTTGACACATCTTCCTTTAAAAGATGAAGCCCGACTGTTACCACCTTGAATGTGGGCCACACTGAGTGACTCACTTCTAACAAATAGGATATTGTGAAGTGGCAATGTGTGATTTCTGAGGCTAGGGCATAAAAGGCATTGCTGCTTCTACTTTGTGTTGTCTTGGATCAATTATTCTAGGAGGAGGCAGACACTATGTTGTGAGGACCCTCAAGAAGCCTCAAGGAGAGGTCCTAAGGAGGTGAGAAACTGAGGCTTCCTGCCAACAGCCAGCACTAACTTACCAGCCATGTGAGTGAGCTGCCTTGGAAGTGGATCCTCCAGTACCAGTCAAGCCTTCAGATGAGACTGCAGCCCCAGTAGTCTCAACAATTTTGCAACATCTTGGTTGCAATATCATGACAGCCACCAAGCCAGAGCCACCCAGTTAAGCTGTTCCTAACTCTCTGACCCAAAGAAACCATGTGAGACAATAAATATTTATTATTGTTTTAAGACGCTACATTGTGGGGTAGTTTGTTATGCAGCAATAGATAATACATCCAATAAGGGACTGTGATCCCATTCAAGGCCTTCAGTCATGGCCATTGCCTCGCAGACCTCACTCGTCATGCTTGCTCAATTTGCCCCCAAAATACAGCAATAGCTTAGCCCATAATGAACACTCAGTAAGGGATTCACATTCTTAGAGAGCCCTAAGTGATGTCCATGAGAATGAATGAAGGAGAGAGAAAGAAATAAGGCAAAAAGACATCAACTTTCCAGCCAAGATGAGAGATAGAAGTGAAAGTCCAAGGCAGCCAGCAGAAGACTAGCTGGGAGGAAGCCAGAGAACTTCAGGGGGCCTGAGGTCTTGGGGCCGGAGAGTCAGTGGGACAAAGAAGGCAGGGCCTCAGGAAGTGATCCTTCTGAACACAGCCCTGATGGTCAGATGCTACCTCATCCTGGGAGAAGGTTGCTTGAAGCTCTGTTTTTTTGTTTTTGTTTTTTTTTTCCAACTTGAAAAAGCAAGGGTATGATGTGAAAATTAGTATAATTATCTGATTTATAAATGTCTGATGCTTGCCAGTTGTAGAGAATGACACCTGCTGGCCAGTCGGACATTACAAACCTCACTACTTGGCTGGAAATGAAAAGGTATGAGTGGAATAGTGGCATTGTTAGTAAAAATAATGGTCATTGCTAACATCTATTGAGAATTTACAGACTGTGCTAAGCACTTTCACACAGAATCTCATTTAATGCTCCCAGCAACACTGTGAGGAAGACACTATGATCTCCGGTTTACTGGGAAGACCTGAGACCTAGTATATGCCCGGCCCATGGAGGTGGTGCCACCCTGAGGCCAGCCCCAGCCCAGGAAGACAAGATCCCTGTGTCTAGAGGACCCAGTGACAGCCCCAGTGGAGCTGCAATGAGGGTGGGTAATGCCCTAGTGCAGCCTGGCCTTGACTTCAGACAGAAATAGTCAGTCTTCCTACCTGACCCCATTCTTGAGTGCTAGGCTGAGCAGGTGATCCAAGCAGGGACCCAAGTAATAGAAATGGCCACAAAACAGATGGGAAAGCTCAGGAAGCAGGTGGGAGAAGCCCCCTTATCACACCTGGGCTGCCAGGTCAGGCCTGAGGGGCAGTGAGGATATCTGGTACTGCTGAGCCCTACCTAATGAGCTTGAGATCCCGAGACTGCTGAGTGTTTATGACCAGCATGGAACCTCAGCCAGGGACAGGGCACCAGCCCCCCAATCTGCCATAGCCATGCTCTGAATTTTGATTTACAGGCTGCAGAAGCAGACCTCCCCAATATTAGGCTGCAGTGTGCTCTGAGAGCCTATAGGAGTGGCCAGGGAGGTTTTCCTAAGTCACTGACACTTGAGCTGCAAGGGTGAGTGGAATTAACCAGGCAGATTTGAGAGAAAAGAAGGTCCCATTGTTCTCTATCTCCAGGGTCTAGTAAAGTATGTGGCACAGAGGAGGTGCTCATAACTGTGTGTTGACTGGATGGATGGATGGACGGATGGACGGATGGACAGACGGATGGACGGATGGATGGTTGGATGGACCAATGGATGAATGGATGACTGGGAGTGGTGGGCAGACTCTGAAGTCAGGGAACCCAAAGGAGAGGCTGTTGCAGTAATATCAGGGGAGCTGATGAGGCAAGGCAGTGGGGTGCTAGGGTGGGAGAGGTGACACTAAGGCAGCAGAATGGACAGTGGAAAGCAAGAAAGCATGGGTGAGTGTGTGAATGGTGACACCAGTCCTTAATGGAGGACATCATTAGAGGAGAGGGAAATAAGGAGCTCAAGATGGACACCTGAAGCCTGGGGTGAAGGAAGATCTTGGAGACAGAGCAGTTGGTGGACAGGTGGGAGCCAGGCCTCCCACCCAGGCTCCTAACTCCAAGCCCCACTTGAGAGTGGCTGGATTCTTTTTTGTTTGTTTGTTTATTAAAGACAAAGTCTTTCTGTCACCCAGGCTAGAGTGCATTGGTGCAATCACAGCTCAAACTCAAACTCCCGGGCTCAAGTGATCCTCCCACCTCAGCCTCCCAAGTAGCTGGGACTAGAGGTGTGAGCCACCAAGCCCAGCCCAGAGAGAGGCCAGGTTCTCAAAGAGGCTGAGCCCTGCTCTGCTAACCCTCCCTATCCAGGGGCAATCCCGGCCCAAAAGGATTCTTGAGGAGGTCCAAGGTCACAGGCCCCAAGGGTACAGGGTTGGTCTCCACCAGGTGCTGGCCCACTTTTGACCTAGCTGGTCTTGGTTTTGGTACTGGCCCATCTCCTCACCAGTGTGGCACCCTGGGCATCTATCCAGTCCAGGTCCTGGCCCGCTGCGATCATGCAGTGGATGTCCGCAATCATCTGCTGCTCAGGAGCTGCCCGCATCTCATTGATTTTCTCTTGGGTGATGCCTGCAGTGGGAAAGAGGGGATTTATTTAGCACCCTCAGGCCTACGACCCCAGAGGGAAGGGGAAGACAGATGAGGGAAGCATGGCTCTTGTTCCCTAGGGTACGCCAGTCAAGGGGGCATGCAGACATGCCCATAGATCATTGTCCTCAGGCCTGATGAGACACCATACATTGGCCCACAGAGCAAGGGCATTCCTGCCTGGCACCCATTAGGCACTGGATTCATGTCGGTCGCTTTGCATATGCTGTTCTTCTACCTGAAAGTCCCTACCATCCACCTACACACCTCCAACTGCTCAGATGGCTGCCTCTGCCTCGTTCTTTAGGTCCTGGACTGGATCATCTCCCAAGCTGGCCTCCGCTGACCGCCCTGTCTGACCAGGGTCTCTGTTAGTTTCCTTCATCTTAACCATGGTTGTGTCTGTAGCACCTGGCACAATGCTCAATCAATTTTAGTTGCAGAAGGACTGAATGAATGAATATATTACTTTCAAGCAGAGAGCTGAGTCAATTGAGGTAGGGGGCCCAGAGAGACATTGCATAGCCCGAATCCCATTCCTGTCTTAAAAGTGTGTTACTGACAGCTACAAATAGTATTTAAGGAGAGGATGACATGCTCCATAAAAAGATCCATTAGACCAAGCACTCTTCGATCAAATTCAGGAGAGGTCTACAAAAGGAGGAAATAAAATCACACGTTTCTTTTGACTAAGCTTTAAAAGAAATTGAGCATTCCCTACCATTAGAATGTAAGCAAAACCCATAGTAGTGTTAGCAGTGCCTGTGACTTTGTTACCAACAGATAGTATAGCTATTTTCATATCCTGTTATCTTATTGTTTAATAAATTAATGAAGTTTCTATCTAACACATTGAAAAATGTTTTGGTAGTTAAGCTTTAATACAATTGGCTTCCTTTATAATCCTATAATTTTATAACTGCATTTAAAAACATTATTCTGGCTGGGCGCTGGGGCTCACGCCTGTAATCCCAGCACTTTGGGAGGCTGAGGCAGGCGGATCACCTGAGGTCAGGAGTTTGAGACCAGCCTGGCCAACATGGTGAAACCCTGTCTCTACTAAAAATACAAAAATTAGCTGGGCATGATGGTGCATGCCTGTAATCCCAGCTACTTGGGAGGCCGAGGCAGGAGAGTCACTTGAACCTGGGAGACAGAGGTTGCAGTGAGCCAAGATTGTGCCATTGCACTCTAGCCTGGGGGACACAGTAAGACTCCATGTCAAAAAAATAAAAACATTATTCTGAGAAGGGGTCCATAGAGTCACCAGATTGGCACAAAAATGGTTAAGAACCTCTGCAGGAGATGAATAGGAAGAGCTGGGTGCAAGGAACAGGAGATTCAATCACAGTTACTGCGGCTCTGTGGGGTACACAAGGGCAGGGCTGGGGCAGGACTGCAGCTGCAGCTGAGGATCTGGGGATGTGACATATTTCCAAGGAGGTGGCGCTTCAGAGGCCTCTCTGTGGGGGTGCTGGGGGCACGCAGGTCTCTCATTGCTGCATTTATTTCCTCTCTGAACCTCATTTGTGAGTTGAGAACAGCCCACATCTTGTTTATCTGGGCCCCTGGCAGCCAGCATGGTGCCTGGCACAGAGCAGGCACCCTCCAGTGTTCTTGACTTTATTATTGTCCCACGTAGGAATATATCTTTACGGTGAACGTTTATTGAATCAAATTGTCACAGCTGATGAAGACAAGACAAGGCCAGCTGCGGCCACCCGCATGTGTGGGTGACACGAATGAGATCAATACCTCCCTTCTGCGCAGCACGTTTTCCAGGGTCCTCTCATGTCCTGCTCTTGATAATCACACAGATAAGGATACGAATGAGGACCCATCCTATTCACCGAGCGTGGCGCACGAGGCAGGCCCATGCGTAGCTAATCTGTTTGCCTGCATTGATTTAAGGGACGCTCTCCGCAACTCTGTGCTGTGCTCACTTCATAGCAGGCTGCCCTCCCTTACCCTGGTATGCCATGCAGGTCTCGATGACATCCAGGGTGGGTTCATCCTCGCAGAGGTCATATGGCATGTTCCCATCCGAGTTGACAGCAAGCAAGTCGGCCCCACTGCAGAGAAAGAGGCAGGGTGAGGGCCAAGTAGGTGTGGCTGGGGTTGGTCTAGCTGCCTCTGCCCTCTGGCCTCTCACCTGCAATCCTACTGTACAACCCGGCACTCAAAACCCCACCAAGGTGTACCCCAGCAAGATGATGCTTGGATCTGCCTGACACACAGCCCAAGAGCACGACGGCTTCAGGATCCCAGGGTCCCAGGTGGGAAGAGACCAAAGTCCCAGGACAGCTATCCCAGGAGACCTCCCTAAGCCTTTGACTCTGTTGAACCAGCAGGCAGGGACTTAGAGACAGATATAAAAGTCCTCCTGGTGACAATAACAAAAATCACATTAATGGCAGCAGCACTACTTAGCAGGCACTTGCTTAGAGCCAAGCCTGATCTAAGCCCCTTTTGCAGGCATCCTTTTATTTAACCCTCATAATAGCTCAGGTTAATACTGTTGGCCCCATCTCACGCAAGGGGAAACAAAGACTCAGACATGACCGGGCACAGTGACTCAAGCCTGTAATCCCAGCATTTTGGGAGGCTGAGGCGGGCGGATCACCTGAGGTCAGGAGTTTGAGACCAGCCTAGCCGACATAGAAACGCTGTCACTACTAAAAATACAAAAATTAGCGGGGCGTGGTGTGGGAGCCTATAATCCCAGCTATTCGGGAGGCTGAGGCATGAGAATTGCTTGAAACCGGGAGGCGGAGGTTGCAGTGAACCAAGATCACGCCACTGCATTCCAGCCTGGGTGATAGAGCAAGACTACAGCAAGTTTTTTGTTTTTTTTCTTAAAAAAAGACTCAGACAGGTTCGGTCACTTGTCTAAGGTCACACAGCTTGGATACACTAGAGTCCAGACTCAAACCCAGGTCCCTCAAATTAGTTCTTTTTACTTCTCCATGTTCTATTTCATTTTTTGCCCATATGCAGAAACACCCTCAGTTATATTCCACCTCCTCCAAGTCCCTACTCAAAAGGCTGATAGGACATAGGTAGAAGAACGGAGACTTGGGACTCCCTGGAAGAATTTGCCCTTTGGGCCAGTGGTTCCTAAGAATGGCCCTGGATGCCCTGTGGCAGAATTACCTGGGGACCATGGGAATAAAATACAGCATCTTGGGTGGGCTTCACTCCAGCCCTCCTGAAAGAGTCCTTGGGGTAGGGCATGGGAATCTGTGTTTTAAACCCATGCCCCAGGTGATTGCAATACCGATCAGCTTTGGGACCCACTGACCCAGGCTGGCACCACTTTCCTTGTCCTCTTGGCACCATCACTGATCAGGCTGTGGCCACCTGATGCTCCTAGCAGAATTAGCCATACTCAGGTTCCCATTAGAGATGTAGGCATGGGCCACCATCCAGTCCTTTGGCCTAACAGCCCTCCACTGTGACTTCTCTGAGCTCTCATACACCCCAGAGCAAGTTCATCTAGCTCTCTGATCTGGGGCAGCAGTGCTGTCATATCCATCCCCCCAGGAGCCAACGATGAGCTCCTGCTGCTTTGCCAAGACCAGTGCAAAATGTTACCTGCCCTGGGCCACTCTCTCTGACTCCCTGCCCTCAGATGCTCAGCCCCCTGGTCTGGCTCTGTCTCAGCTCTGGTACTTAAAACCTCTGGCTTTCTTCCTGGCTCCCCAGGACTTTTGCATCCTTGTGTGCCCAGTGCCCAGCTCTGGGTGATACCAATTATTATTTAGGTTGGTGCAAAAGTAACTGTGGTTTTTGCCATTACTTTTAAGAATCACAATGATTTTTGTTGTTGTTGTTGCTTTGAGACAAGGTCTTGCTCCATCACCCAGGCTGGTGTGCAGTGGCTCGAACTCAGCTCACTGCAACCTCCGCCTCCCAGGTTCAAGGAATTCTCCTGCCTCAGCCTCCTGAGTAGCTGGGATTACAGGCATGCACCACCACGCCCAGCTAATTTTTGTATTTTTAGTAGAGACAGGGTTTCACTATGTTGGCCAGGCTGGCCTCAAACTCCTGACCTCAAGTGGTCCACCCACCTTGGCCTCCCAAAGTGCTGGGATTACAGGTGTCAGCCACCTGTAATCTCCAATGATGTTTTTTGCAGACTAGAATAGCTTATTCTAAAATTCATAGGAAATCTCAAGGAACCTGAATAGCCAACACAACCCTGAAAAAGAAGAACAAAGCTGGTGGATTCACACTTCCTGATTTCAAAACGAACTCCAAAACTCTAGCATCAAAACAGTGTGGGACTGGCATAAAGACAAATATATAGACCAATAAAATAGAAGAGTCCAGAAACAAACCCTCATATATACAGTTAAATGATTTTAGACAGGGTACCAAGGCCATTCAATGGAGAAAAGACCAATCATCTTTCCAACAGATAGTGTAGGAAAATTGGATATCTGCATGCAAAAGAATGAAGTTAGATCCTTACCCAAGACCATATATAAAATTTAATTCAAATTGGATCCATGACCTAAATGAAAGACGTAAAACTATAAAACTCTTAGGAGAAAACACAGAACAAAACCTCCATGACAGTGGATTTGGCAGTGATTTCAAAGACAACCTATAGAATGGGAGAAAATAGTACATCTATCTGATAAGGGATTCATCTCCAGAATACATAGAGAAATCCTAAAATTCAATGACAAAAACCCAACCCAGTTCAAACACGGACAAAGGACTTGAATAGACATTTCTCCAAAGAAGATATACAGATGGACAACAGGCACATGAAAAGATGCTCAACATCACTCATCACTAGAAAAATGCAAATCAAAACCACAGTGAGAGACCACCTCATACCTACTAGTATGGCTACTAACAAAAAAGAAAAATCAGAAAATAACAAGTGTTGGTGAGGATGTGGAGAAACTAGAACCCTTGTGTACTGTTGGTGGGAATGTAAAATGTTGTGGAAAACAGTACAGCAGCTCCTAAAAAATTTAAAATAGCATTACCATACAATCCAGCAATTCCACTTCTGGGTGTATAACAAAAGGAATTGGAAGCAGGATTTCAAGAGATACTTGTACACCCATGTTCATCATAGCATGACTCACAATAGCTAAAACATGGAGGCAACCCAAGTGTCCATCAACGAATGGATGCATAAGTGAAATGTGGTGTAGACATACAATGGAGTACATTCAGCCTTAAAAAGGAAGGAAACTCTGACACATACTACAACATAGATGAACATTGAGGACATTATGCTAAGTGAAATATGCCAATCAAAAAAAGACAAATACTGTATTAATCCACTTCTTGTTTTTTTTAAGATGGTGTCTCGCTCCGTCACCCAGGCTGGATTGCAGTGGTACAATCTCAGCTCACTGCAACCTCAGTCTCCCGAGTTCAAGTGATTCTCCTGCCTCCACCTCCTGAGTAGCTGGGATTACAGGCGTGAGCCACCACACCGAGCTGAATCCACTTTTCTTTTATTTATTTATTTATTTATTTATTTATTTGAGGTGGAGTTTTGCTCTTGTTGCCCAGGCTGGAGTGCAATGGCATGATCTCAGCTCATCGCAAACTCCGCCTCCTGGGTTCAAGAGATTCTCCTGCCTCAGCCTTCCAAGTAGCTGGGATTACAGGCATGCGCCACCACGCCCAGCTAATTTTGTATTTTTAGTAGAGATGGGACTTCACCATGTTGGTCAGGCTGGTCTCAAACTCCCCACCTCAGGTGATCCGCCTGCCTCAGCCTCCCAAAGTGCTGAGATTACAGGCGTGAGCCACTGTGCCTGGCCTTTCTGAATCCACTTCTATAAAGTGCTTATAGTAGTCAAATTCATAGAGACAGAAAGTAGAATGGTGGTCGCCAGGAGCCAGGGGTAGGCAGGGAATGGGAATTACTGTTTAATGGGTACAGAGTTTCAGTTTTGCGAGACGAAAGTCATTCTGAAGATGGAGAGTGGTGATGGCTGCACAACAATATGAATGTACTTAATACCACTAACCTGCACATTTAAAATGGGTAAGATGGTATTTTATGTTATATGTGTTTTATCACTACAAAAATTTGGGGGGAAAGGGAGAATGAAAGGAGAAGAGAGAAAATAAAAAGAGACTGGAAAATACAGAGAGAGACCAAGAGTGAAGGAGACATAGAGATACAAGAAGAAAAGAACAGGCACACAGAGATGGGGAGAGTAAAGGGGAACTGAGGGGAGGAGAGGGTGAGAGGTAGAAGCAGACAGAGAGAGAGAGATGAAGAGAGGATGTGGGGAGAAAGAAAGTGACAAGCACCAAGAGAGACTGAGAAAGAGTGACAGAGAGAGAGAAAAAAAGAGAAGACAGAGGAAGGAAGAAAAGCAGAAAAGGAGGGAAGGAGGAAGGGAAGAAAGAAGAAAGGAAGGGAGGGAGAGAGGGAGGGAGGCAGGTAGGGAAAAGAAAGGGAGGGAGAGAAGGAGGGAAGAAAGAAGGAAAGGGGGAAGGGAGGGAAGGAAAGGGGGAAGGGTGGGAAGAAAGAAGGAAGGGAGGGAAGAAAGAAGAAAGGAAGGCAGGGAGGAAGAAAGAAGGAAGGGAGGAAGGGAGAGAAGAGAGGAAAGAAAGAAGGAAGGGGCAAAGTGAGGGAAGAAAAAAGAAAGGGAGGGAGGGAGGGAAGAAAGAAGGAAGGGAGGAAGGGAAGGAGGGAAGAAAGAAGAAACGGAGGGAGGGAAGAAAGAAGGAAGGTAGGAAGGGAGGGAAGAAAGAAGAAAGGAGGGAGGGAGGGAAGAAAGAAGAAAGGAGGAAGGGAGGGAAGAAAGAAGGAAGGAGGAAGGGAGGGAAGAAAGAAGGAGGGGAGGAAGGGAAGAGAGAAAGAAGGAAAGGAGGAAGGGAGGGGAGAAAGAAGAAGGGAGAAAGAAGGAAGGGAGGAAGGGAGGGGAGAAAGAAGAAAGGGAGGAGGGGAAGGGAGAAAGAAGGGAGGGAGGAAGGGAGGGGAGAAAGAAGGAAGGGAGGAAGGGAGGGGAGAAAGAAGGAAGTTGGAAAAAGACAAGAGGTGGAGGGAGGCTGCTCTGGGGAAGGGAGGGGCACGTACTACTGAACGAGGATCTTCACCAGGTTGATGTGGCCGCAGGTGGCTGCAGCATGGAGAGGTGTCCACAGCTCGTTGTCCTTGGCGTTCACATTGGCACCATGGGAGAGGAGCAGCTTCACAATTTCCTCAAAGTTGTCGATGCAGCACTGGGAGAGACACACAGGCAGAGTCAGCTCCAGGCAGGGCACTGGGCCCTGGCCCTGGTCAGGACACGCCAGGTTCCCCGCAAGAGGCCACGAGGAAGACTGTGGAAGGCCTAAGTCTGAATCCAGCTCCATGATGTTCACACTCTAATCATTGCCCTTGACCTTGAGCAAGCCACTTAACCTCTCTGGGCCTCAGTCTCCTTGTGAGTAAAAATGAAGTTAATAATATATAAGATAAAAATATACAGGTAAAAAACACTCTGTCAGCTATAAAGTGCTTTGCAAGTATCAGTGAAAAGGGACAAAATTTTGAATGAGGTTTTAAAACTTATTTTTTAATCCCAGAAGGCTTTCTCCAAAGAAAATTGTATGGAGAACTCTCACTTAGATGACCAGTAAATTCAAGCAGGATTGCTTGGGTTTAGGCAGGGGTGTGTGTGTTGGGAGGGTGTCCCCTTTCCTGGCAGTGGCCTCCAAAGTGGTTTCAAGATCATAGCTTGAAACCTCTAACCTAGGAACCTCTGACCAGGTAGCTCAGATCTTAGGGAAGCCTTCAAGTAACCAAGACTCCCCCTGAAATAATCCAGCTCCACGTGAGCGTTCTAGGGGTCCTGATAGTCCCTGTGAGGAGACAGCCATGGTTGTGTTCCTGCCTGTATGCTGCAGTGACTGCACGTGGGGCAGCCCCAGTAAGGGGGAAGGGCCAGCAGCCTGCAGCCTCCTAGAGAGAACACAGGCTCCAACACAGGTGGCCCCAGGCTCCAGGGACAGGGAGGAAAATATCCCAAAGAGACAGAGGGGTGTCAAGCTAGGCACCAGGATGGGAGAGGCCGAGAGAGAGGAGAAAGACAGGGAGCCACTTTACAGACTGCAGGATGAAACTCTTCCCTAGAGGTGACCTCTGCGAAAGCCAGCAGGGGACACAGCAGGGCTCACAGGCTCAGCCCTGCGCATCCAGATAAGGGCTTGGGGCTTGGTCCTCAGTGCAGTGGGAGACACTGAGTTACGCTAAGAAAGGGTGCATGATCAGACTTGCTTTTAAAAACAACTGCTCCTCTGATTGCACGTGGAGAACAGATGGTGTGTGTGCGCGTGCACGCCCACGCACATGTGTGCACGTTGAGAGGGGACAGTGAGGAGCCGTGTTGAAGCCACCCAGTTAAGAGATGATGGTGGCCTGGCCTCCAGAAACGACCACAGGGATAGAGAGAAGAGTCCAGATGCCAACAGAAGGAGCAGGAGCAGCTGTGGAAGCCCACGGCCCCAGGTGGGTGTGGGCGTGGGTGTAGGCGTGGGATGCGGCGGCACCACATCCCCACCCCTATCCCCAGGGAAGCCAGGGCTCAGCGCCAGGACATGTGGGAAACGAGCAGCCGTTTGCACAGATGGCGCCAGAGACCCAGGTTCTTTCTGCGCCAGCCGGTCTTTGCGGGGCGGGGGTGCGGGGGGACGGTGGCTAGGTCTGAGGACATCTCTCTGGACAGGCAGGGAAAGATGTGACCCCGTGGCGGGTAGGTAGGTGCTGCCTCAGGTGGGCGGGAGAACCACGCAGCAGCACGGCGCGGCCGGCAGAGGGCGCCAAAGGCAACGAAGGGAGGCTGCGGTGGAAGGTGAGCATCTCCAGGCCTTCACTGGGAGATGCCGCTGAGGAGCCCCTGGGGTCAGGGGCAGGAGGGCCAGAAATCCAACCCCTAGAGGCCGCAGGAAACATAGGGGGTGGAGTGGAAGCCTCTGGTTGAAGGGGGAGGGGACTGTGTGCCCAGATGGCAGAGTCTTGTGAGACAGATGTCCAGGGGCTGGACCAGTCTACACCTGGGAGACCCGGCCTGAGTAAGGGCTGCGTTAGGGGCTGGGTGCAGGGGCGCACATGGAGTGGGTGGTAACTGGTGGAGTGGGCGTGCCTCCTCCTTTGCAGTGGCCGAGGTGGGAAATGGCACCTGGCAGTCAACCGCCTCCTCCCGCCTCCTCCCACTTCCTCCCTTCCCAGCTTCAATCTATCACCAGGTATGAATTGCACATCTCCTAAATTGCTGTCCCCACCCTCTGCCCTGGATGAAGTTTCGTCATCTTTCCCTACCTCCCTGTCATTCCCCTTCCTAACACCCTCGACCAGAGAGAGCTTCTTCATTAATGTAATCATGTTGCTCTCCGTTTACAAACCTCTGAGGGCTCCCTGTTGCCAAGAGAAGAAAATCCACACTCCTTTGCCAGGCATGGGAAGCTCTTCTTAATGTGCCCCCATCTCCTTTGTTGCACTGGAGCAACAGTGACAATAACAGTGATAACAATAACAACAGCCCCGGCAACAACAGTAATAACATGTCACATCACATTGTCAATAACAATGTCTAATGCTTTTTGAGGACTTACAAGAGTCAAGCAGCTTGCTAAGCTTTGGCCATGCATTGCCTCATTTAATCTTCAAAACAAGCCTATGAGGATTGCTCTTTTTACAGATGGGGAAATGGCCCCTTTTATGGATGGGGAAACTGGCTCAAGGAGGCCTGGTGGTACAAGGTCACATGGAGTAGGAGATGAATTGAAATCCAAGCAGTCTGACTCCAAAGGCCCTGTTCTCAACCCTCTCAGTCTCACCACCTGCACCTCTCCCTGAGGCTCCCTGCTCTCTAATTGTGCCACACGGAACCCTCCAGACTCCAAACTTGAAATGCTGAGCCCCTTTCTCAAGGCTTTGCACATGCTATTCCCTTGGATTTGAATGTTCTGCCTTATTCTTTTCTAGCTGGCAAGCTCCTACTCATCCTTCAAGACCCAGCTCAGATATCCCTTCCTCTTAGAAGCCTTTCTCAGTTCCCCTTTGAGGCAAGTCATCGGTTCCCAGCTTTAAGCTGCCACTGAGCCCCTGCCGATCTCCATGCGAGGGCTGACCACACTGCACTACCTCTATTATTATTTATGTGCCTGTGGCCACAGCACACTCTGAACTCTGAGAGTAGGGACTCTGCCTAACTTACTTCTGGGGCCCTGTCCCTAGAAGGTACCTGGCATGGAGTGGGTACACAATAGGTATTTGTTGAAAAAATAAATGGAAGCCCACAGGCTGATGAGGGTGGATGTCTCCCTGAAAGGGAGGCAACATGGGGCCCAAGGCACATGTGGTGGTTGGGGTGGGGTGTGGGTTTCAGCTGGTCAGCCATGAGCTTCATGCAGCTAAACTCGGAGCCTGGCGAGTTCCCGCCTCCCTGACCATGCATCCCCAGGCGCCCAGGAACCCACAGGAGAAACTGGTCCTGAGAAAGCAATGTGACCAACAAGGAAGAAGTTGAGGCACTATGTGAGGTGGCGGGAACCCCAAGCTAAAAAAAAAAGGGCGCCACTTGAGAGTTAATTGCAGCAGGGATGGCAACTCGATGGGGGACCTGGGGCTCAGAGAATTGCGGCTGTGGTGTCCACAGAGCAGTGAAGACTGCCTTGTTTCAAATCCTGACTTCAACACTCAATCACTGCTTGACCTTGGACGAGGAGATTTCACCTCCCCAAGCTGCATGGTGTAATACGACAGCCACTGTTTCTTTAAATCCAGTAAAATTAAATAAAATTCAAAATCCATTTCCTCAGTCACATCAGCCACATTTCGAGTGCTGTAGATCCGCGTGTGGCTGGTGGCTATTGTACTGTGCACTGCAGAAACACAGAACATTTCCACCATCATTGTAGAAAGTTCTATTGAATAGGCTGCCTCAGTTTCCTGAGTCATAAAATAGGGATAATAATATTTCTTTTCTTTTCTTTTCTTTTCTTTTTGAGACAGAGTCTCACTCTGTCACCCAGGCTGGAGGGCAGTGGCATAATCTCGGCTCACTACAACCTCTGTCTCCCAGGTTCAAGCAAATCTCCCTACCTCAGCCTCCCTAGTAGCTGGGATTACAGACACTCACCACCAAATTCCAGCTAATTTTTGTATTTTTAGTAAAGACAGGGTTTTGCCATGTTGGCCAGGCTGGTCTTGAACTCCTGACCTCAGGTGATCCACCTGCCTTGGCCTCCCAAAGTGCTGGGATTACAGGCGTGAGCCACCACGCCTGGCCTGGGGATGATAATATTTCTGAAGTTTGTTGTAAGGATCAAAATGAAATATATAACTGAAGTAATTTGCAGGGAAGTGGTCACATGATACATTTTAATAATAATAACTTTTAATAGATAATAATAATATTTATCCAGTATCGAGTGCTGCTTGAAGGAGTTTTACATGTGTTCATTTAATCCTCACAACCACCCAATGAGATGGGTACTTGTTATTCCTCTTTTAGAGATGAGCAAACTGAGGCACAGAGAGCTTAAGTAACTTCCCCACAGTCACACAGCTAGTGGGTGACAGCTCCGGGCCACAAGTCTGACTCTCAGTCCTAACATCCTCACCTTTCTGGCACGCAGTAGGAGGTAGCCCACACATTTGATCCTCATGCCCATGGCTGGTGGGTGCTGCCCAGCCTTGGGAATTGGCATTTGGGTCTCCATTTCAGGGCAAGCTACAGCAGCCACCCACTCTCCGCTCCCTAGTGGAGTCCCAGGCCCTCTAGAGCTCATGGAGCTGGGAGTCTGGGAGTTTCCAAGGGCAGATGGAGTAGGGGTACTGAGGCAGCTGCCTGAGAGATGCCTGAGGCCCTGTGAGAGAGAAGCCAAGAGGACACACAGGGATCTGCCCCTGGGGCTTATGGGCAGGGCGTGGCCAGTCTCTGTCCATCCCACCCCTGCCCTTGTACAGAGGTGGAGAGGCCTCACCAGCCCAGGGTTCTGGTTGCCTGGCCTCTCACTCAAGTCCATCTGCTTAGAAACTCGGGCACAGGGAGGCTTTGGTGTGTTCATGCATTAATTCAGCATGCACATATTGAGCACCTACTGTATGCCAGCATGGGGAAAGATGCTAGGACACACTCATAAGCAAGAGGCATGGGCTGTGCCCTTGGGCAGCTCAGCGTCTGAGTAGGGGAGAAGTCAACATCAAGTGATGACATCAATGGCTAAAATGACTAATTAAAAAGGAAGAGGGCCTTCAGAAGACAAAGGGTATGTCTATCACAGCACAGCTCCCAGGCTCTTGCTATGGACGGCAGCTAATGGGTGAAAGCACCAAGTGCTGTGGGAGGTGTGGTGGGGAGGAGCAAATTGGATACAAGGATCTGAGAAGTTGGGTGGCTGGAGCCCAGACAGCCAGGAGGCTTAGAAGACTGGGCATGAGCCCAGCCTCGTGGGGCCTTGTGCACTGTGGCGTAGTTTGTTCTTCATCCCCCAGATTATGGGAAGACACCAGAGAACTCTGAGTAACACGAAGAGATTTTCGTCTTCAGCATCCCCATGGCTGCTGCGTGGACAGAGAATTATGGCAGAGCCAGACTGAATGCTGGGGACCAGTTACGAGGCTGTAGCGGCATCCACGTGAAAGGTGACAGCCAGAGAAGCCATCCCCAGCAGGGAGGGCTGGACCCATCTCTCTGCTTGGAAAGGACATGTCATGATAGCACATGGCTCAAGACCATAAATCAAGACCATGTGACCTTAGGCAGGTCACATAAGTCCCGCCAACTGCCTCTGTTGCCAGGGTGGATGGGATGTCCTGATAAGTGTGAATGTGCTTCGTACACAAGCTCCAAACACACTTGCTTCCATGGGCAGGAGGGATGCAGTGAACAAAGGCTCCCTGTCCTTAGAGCCTGCATGTGCAGGCGCGTCTGCGGGGGCACATGGGGCTCTGTGGGATGGCAGTAACAGACACGCGTGTCTCCAAAGTAGACAAGAGCCTTTCAGATGGGCCAGCTGCAGCTCCTCCTCCCTCCCTCATTCCCTCCTCCCTGTGGGTTCTGAGCAGGAAAGTGCCGAGAAACAGGGTACCTGTCCAGGTGAGGGGCAGGGAGCCCGGGAGCCCCAATGAGCCCGGCCTTACCTGGTGTAGGGCTGTGAGTCCGTCCTCATTGCACAAATCAGGGCTGACCTTATTCTTCAGGAAGTAGCGTACTGCAATAGGAGGGTACAGGAGTGAGCTTCCCATTGCATACTGGGTGTGCAGGCATGCAGGGGCCCAGGTAAGACCCACTCTCCCCCAGGCCTATGAAGAATGTAGTAACACCTCCCCATTTTACAGATGAGACAACTGAGGCCCAGAATTTCCAAAAGGTGGATGCCACTGCCTATCTTATTATGGATAACAATAACAAGAACTAACAATTATTCAGCACTTCCTGTATGCCAGGCACTGAGCTAAGCAATTTACATTTGTTGTTCAGAGGGTGCACATTCTAGTCATTGAAAGCATACACTCTGGAGGTTCAAATTTGGGCACCATTCTCATTGGCTGTGCAACCTTGGTCAAGACACTCCCTTCTCTGTGCCTTAGTTTTCTCATCTGCAAAATGGGGATGATGTTCATCCTCCTCACAGTGGCAGTGTGAGTGGTCATCGAGGTGAGCCATGCCAGGGGCTCAGCACAGTGGCCAGCATGTGGTTTGAACGTGAACTCCTGCTCTGGCAGCTGAGATGATTTTTATTAAAACTGTGGGTCCCCACAGCAGGTGATGGCTCACCTATGGGTGTCAAATGCCCCTTCTTTGGCCCTAGTGAGCCCTGGGGAAGGAGGGTAGCAGAGGTTTTAACCATCCCCAATCCCTAGAATTTTGTCTAGGGGCGTGTGTGTGTGTGTGTGTGTGTGTGTGTGTGTGTGTGTTTTCAGGGATTCTGGGTGGGCAGGGAGGCCAGAGTGAACAGCATTGACAGGCTGGAATCCTTCTTGCTTAGGATAAGCCCCCTCCCCTTATCACTGTGACCCTCCTCCCTCCTCCTCTGCCCCATTCAGGCCCTAATTCTCCCCTGAACCCAAGTGCAAAGGCAGAGAAGAGAGGAGCTCTCCTAGCAGCCCTGCAGGCCCCTTCTCAGGCTTGGCAACTGAGACCCCAGCTCTGGCTTTAGCAGGGTGATCTCAGGCCCTCCAGCTTTGCCTCTCCCCGTGGATGAGGAGTCCAGGGGGCCAGTGGAATGAGTCCACCCAAGCCCCTGGCTCCGCTTCCAGGCCACACCTCTACTGTCCCTGTCCAAATGGCTCCGAGCCTGCTTGCAGGGCCTCAACAGGATCTTCCCTGGATCCAGCTTCCCAAAGGTAGACTGCGCAGTTACTGGGCAAGCGGACCTCTAGGCCAGAGGGATGAACAGAGGGTGGCTGTTTGTGGGGCAAGTGGACGAACTTGAATACACAAGCTGGCTTGTGTGGGTGGCCCTCGTGCCATCGTGCTGATGAAGCCAGGCGTGGAGGCCCAGGCACTGCAGATAGGATACATAGGCTGGCCCTGAGCCCTCTGAGCCTCCTCCCACCCCCAGCCAAGTCTGGCTCCCTGTGAAACAGAAGCCAAAGTCCACACCCCCTAATCCCCACTGTGGACACTATCTCCACACTACGGTTCATGCCATAGGGCAGGGCTGAGGTGGTTTCCTCGTTGATTTCTGCTGTGGGGAAACAAATTAGAAGTGAGCTGGGCAGGGTGAAGAGAAGGCTATCCCTTCTGCAGGACAAAAAACCCAGTCAGCAACTTCAGGGGGTGCCAGGGGAAAAAGAAGCTGGTAGGCAAGGGAGGAGTCCTCAAGGGCTCAGGAGCAGTGGATGGGGTGGGGGTACAGCCCCTCAGCTCCATCCTCATGAGGCCCAGCTCCCAAACCACAGTCCCAGTTGCACCCTAGGCCTCCATGTGAAGCGAGGCCCTGCGTGAAGGGGAGATTGAGGTCACCACCCAGCAAGAGGTGGCATCTCCAGTAGACCTGCCCAGTATGCATAGCCAGTATGGGTTAAGCATGACAGGACCTTGTCCAGTAAGGTCAGATCCTTTGGCGCTGTCCTGACCAACATGGTGCCACTAGCTACATCTGGCTATTATGGCTGCCTAAACGAATTAACATTCAAAATTTAGTTTCTCAGGCATGCTGTATTCAGTTTCAAGTGGTTGGTGGCTACCATAATGGAAAGTGTAGACATAGACCATTTTCATCTTCCTGGAAAGTTCTATTGGACAGTGCTGCTTTGGGGCATTATAAATGAAAATTAGCTCTATCACAAATTGTTAAAATCCTTCCATGGCTCCCCACTGCTCTGGGAATAAAGTCCAAAACTCTTGCTATGGCATACAAGTTCTTGCATGATGTGAGCCCTGTCTGCAGGCCTCCAGCTTGCATAATTCTAGGGGGCACCATCCACATCATGGTTTATAAGACTGGCGTCTTCTGGAGCTGTCCAGTACACAACTTGCTCAGCTGTGCACAATCATCCTACCTGCTAACCTCTCCACTCTCATTTCTTAAACTCCAAACACTTTCCACAATAGTCTTTTGTCAGTTACAGAGTCACACCACTTCTTGTGGCCTCTGAGATTTTGCATAGTCTGTTCCCATTGCCTGGAAGACTCAATCATTCATCCATCCATCCACCAGCATTCATTCATCCATCCATCCACCAGCATCCATTCATCCATCCAACCACCATCATCCACGCATCTCCCTCTAACATTAACACACACACACACACACACACACCTTTGCCCCACTCCTCATCCTTTAGGTCTCAGCTCAAACTCCCCAGGCCCCTGTTATATATACCCATAGCTCCTATACATCTCATTTACAGCCTTGTCACAACTACAATTATATAACTAACTATGGGCTTTGAGTGTATCTGCCTATTGGACACTAAGCCCCACGAGGGCAGAACCATGACCTGGTACTTATGGCTCTATCCCTAAAGCCTGGTACACAGTGAGTCCTCAAGAACTCCTCTAGGACCTTGACCCAATTGGCAGCCCTCTAATTCAGTCCAAAGACAAAGCCTGTCCACCTCTGAGCAAAGCAGATCACCCTCAAGGGCTGACTCCGGAAGACTCATGTCTGTAGCAGGCAGTTCTCTGCTTGCAGGAGTCTCCTATAGACCCAGTGCCCGGTGTTAGCCTCAGGACCATGTAGGAGATTATGGCAAAGCCACTGATCACCAAGGCCCAACCTGCACACGGGTGAGTGGGGGTGCCCTGAGCATTACAGATGGCCTTTGGGAGAGAAGCAGTGGCCACTATGTCCCTGACTAGGATGGGTTTCTGGATGGTTCTGCTCACATTAGCTAGGGGTTCAAATTCCATGGGGTGGGTAGCAGAATAAGCTTCCTGTCCAGGAGATACTCTTTGAGGCAGAAAATAAGCATCAGCTGCCAAAAGCAGTGTTTGTGCACAGTAACTATTGGGGTGTTCTCCGTGCAGTGCAGGAATCCAAGTCATGTAATTACCCCGATGTTGGGCAGTTATTTTCAGCCCAAGAGGTGGGACAAATCATTCCCATCTCTAGGAAGCCCTTAGTACTCATGAGCCAAGGCTGCCTCAGCAGTGCTACTTCCAATGTACCTAGGAGCCCAAGGCCTGGCTCTGCACCTACTCACAGGAGCAAAGTCCTCGCCACCCAGTGCACAACCAGGCTCCCTGCCTCTAGAGTTCAGTAAGAAAATGATTATTATATTAATAATGTTTTCAGCCAGGCACGGTGGCTCATGCCTGTAATTCCAGCACTTTGGGATGCCAAGGCATGTGGATCACTTGGGATCAGGAGTTCAAGACCAGCCTGGCCAACATGGCGAAACCCTGTCTCTACTAAAAATACAAAAATTAGCTGGGCGTGGTGGCACACGCCTGTAATCCTAGCTACTCAGGAGGCTAAGGCAGGAGAATCACTTGAATTTAGGAGGCAGAGGTTGCAGTGAGCCGAGATTGCACCATTGCACTCCAGCCTGGGCGACGGAGCAAGACTCTGTCTCAAAAAATATATATAAATAAATAAAAATAATGTTTTCTTACTAAGCCTTTCATTTGCACCTCGGTCAATTCAGAACCACTTTATTTTATGAGTTCACATCTATAATTATTCCTCTTACGCAGAAGAAGAGACAGAGGGCCAGGAAGGTGTAGCTTAGTCACACGTGGCCAAATTAAGGAGCAGGGATTTGGCACCAGGCCTCTCTGATTTCAAAGCCCAGGCTGGTGGCCAGTGGACCATTCTACTCTGCCCTAAGGCCAGGAATGGGAACCAGCATTTCTGGATTTCTGCCATGTTGAGACCTGCGCTGACAGCTGATTTGGAGACAAGTGTAATGGGAAATAGATAGCAGTGACCTTTGCTTCTGGAACTGTCTATGTATCAGAGGCCCTGCAATCCCAGGCCAAGCCTCTTCTTGAAGACAGAAGAGTTCAAGGATCCACAAATGGGACAGAAGAAATGGTGTTGCCCTGCTGAGGGATTACCTCTTTCAGGGCCATTTAAAATGTAAACCTGCCTCCCCTGACTCCCTGCTTAAAACCTTCTAATGGCTTCATTTTGCTCTTTTCTTCTTCTTCCTCTTTTATTATTATTATTTTTTTAATATAGAGATGGGGGTCTCACTATATTGAACAGGCTGGTCTCAAATTCCTGGCCTCAAGCAATCCTTCCATCTCAGCCTCTCAAAGTGCTGGGATTTAAGGCATGAGCCACCACGCTCAGCTTTCTTTCTTCTTCTTCTTCTTCTTCTTCTTTTTTATTTTTTTGAGACAGAGTCTCGCTCTGTTGCCCAGGCTGTAGTGCAGTGGTGCGATCTCGGCTCTCCTGCCTCAGCCTCCCAAGTACCTGGAACTACAGGCACGTGCCACCACGCTCAGCTAATTTTTTGTATTTTTAGTAGAGATGGGGTTTCACCGTGTTAGCCAGGATAGTCTCAATCTCCTGACCTCGTGATCTGCCCGCCTCGGCCTCCCAAAGTCCTGGGATTACAGGTGTGAGCCACTGTGCCTGGCCACCGCCTTCTTTTTTTGAGAGACAGGGCCTCACTATGTTGCCCAGGCTGGTCTCAAACTCTTGCACTCAAGCAATCCTCCCACCTCAGCCTTCTGAGTAGTTGAGACTCCAGACGCACGCACAACCACGTCCAGCCCCTACAGTGCCCTTGGGATGAAGTTCAAAATCCTTCCATGACCTTCATTCGGATTGGCAAACTATGGCCTGTGGGCCAAATCTGGCAGGCAGCCTGTTTCTGTAAATAAAGTTTTATTGGAACACATCCACACTCATTCATTTACATATCACCTATGACTGCTTTCACCCTACAACAGCAGATTTGAGTAGGTACAACAGAGACTGTATGGCTCACGTGGCCTATGATATTTACTATCTGGCCCTTTGCAGAAAAGGTTTGCAGACCCCTGGTCTTCAAAGTCCTGTATGGTGTGGTTCCGCCTACAGAGCTACTGCCTTGCATAATTCCAAGGCAATATGCAAATACGCTTGCATAACAGTACCTTGCACTGTTCTCATCATAGTCTGTGTGAATAGAGTGCCCTGGAATTATGCAGTGTGCAGCCTGCTCAGCCATGCCCAGGGGTCCTGTCTCCCTACCTCTCCGGGCTCATCTCTTGCTCGCTGGAGCACCTGGAACAGTGGAGGAAGCTGGCTTGGGTCTAAGGTGTTGCCTGGAGCTCAGGGAGCACAAAGACGAGAAAGACATGCTTCTTCCCTTCGGCCAGGAGTGTCCACACCTTCTCTCAGTTGCCCACACTCAGGGCAGCTTCCTGCCCACAAAGCCCTAAGTCCTAGGCTCTGCCATCAGTTTATCAGAGTGACCCATTTATTCTCATGCATTTGCTTAGCTGCGGCTCTAGGCAAGTTATTCCCCTTCTCTGCTTCCACGTCCTCATCTGCAAAATGGGGATCACAACAGTGCTCCCTCATGGCATTGCTGTGGGGTTAGGGAAGACAAGGCCCTGGCTACTGTTAGCATTTATTTTAAAAATAAAACAAAAATCAACTAGTGAGCTCTTGCTTGTGTCCCGTCCTGTGCTGGGTGCTGGGAATACAACCATCAACATCTTGCACCTCTCAAGAGCTTTAGAGCTGGTGGTAAAAGATAGAGGCAGTCTCCCTCCAAGGAGCTCTGAGCATATGCTGGTTCACGGACCACTGTAAGGCCACAGTGGGTGCCCCGCCACCCCCTACACAGGCAGGACCCTACTGAGATGGCAAAGAGGTGGCTCCCGCCCTCCTCACTCACGTATCCCTGCTCCTGGCGCCGACCCCGCCGCTCCGCCCACACCTCCCTGGCAATCTGGCTGGAATCTGGGCCAAACAGGGCCATCTGGTCCTCTCCATCTCCAGCTGCAGCAAGTGAGGCTGAGCCGGCCCATCTCGGCAGGAAGCTGGTGGCGGCTGCCTTTGCAGGGAGACATCACCGCTGACAAGCTTGTGTTTTCTTTGGCATCTGACCCACTCCGTCTCACAGAGCATCTTCCTGACCTCGAGATGGTTAGCGATATGCGACCATAGGCGTGGCTCCTGCTCCTCCTCTGGGGAAATGGGACAGCCAGGCAGAGGCGTCTGCCCAGTGGAAGTGGACCTTGGGCAATCTGCATCTCCCTGGGGGGTGCCCTGGGGCTGAGCTGCTGCCACCTGGCCATGTGACTTGCAGTGTCAGGTTCACTCACAAGGCCTGCCCTCCTATCTCTCTTCCTTCCTTTCCTGCCCAGTGCCCAGCAATGAGGCCTCATCCTCCCACTGCCTCCAAGGCATTGCATGATCTAGTCCCTGCCTGCTCCACACCTGCCTCACCTGGAAATCCCTCCCTGAATCCCTCACTGGTTCAGCCACACTGGCCTCTCATTTCCTAAAACAAAACAAAACAAAACAAAACAAAACAAAACAAAACAAAACAAAACAAAACACAACAAAACAAAACAAAGCAAAGCAAAACAAAGCAAACCAAAACAAAAACCGAGCTCCGATCCTCCAGGCCTTTACACACACTATTTCCTATGCCCGGAGCCCTCTTTCTTCCCACTCTTGGGCCAGCAAACTCTTCTTCATCCTTCAGATTTTAGCCAAAATGTCACCTCCTCTGGGAGGCCTTCCCTGATTGCCCCAATCTCCATTGACCTTCCCCATCTATTCTCTCCACACTACCCTGCATTTCTGCTTTTGTCCTTTACAGCAGCACTTACTTCATTGCCCATGGAGCTACCTGTTCCTGAGGCCATGAAACTATCTGTCGGTGTAGTCCCACAGACATGGGGCACAGCAGGAGTATGACTCAGGAATAAAAAGCAATGATTGTGACTTTTGTATAAAATCGAGTGAGGCGAGATGTAGTGGCTCACACCTGTAATCCCAATGCTTTGGGAGGCTGAGGCCGTAGGATCACTTAAGGCCAGGAGTTCGAGGCTGCAGTGAGCTGTGATTGTACCACTGCACTCCAGCCTGGATGACAGGGCAGAATACTGTCTCTTAAAAACAACAACAACAACAACAACAAACTTTAAAAAAAAATGAGTGAACAGACACCCTTCCTTGAGCCTCCCTCATCAACACCGCCAGACCTGGAGGCTGACCACAGGAGTCCTTCAGCCCCATCCAACACTGTCCCCTCCGTAGGCTGGATACAGGGGACTCAGCATGTCCCTCTGTCCAGGACCCCACTCCTCATTCTCTCTGCCCTATGCCCTTGCTCCTTCTACAGCCCAGCACTAACTGTGTGCCAGGCATTGTGTTAAGCCCTTCATATCCATCAGGTCCATTAGTCCTAATAATCCAGTTACGAGGATAAGTAACCTGCTGGTATTAAATAACTCCCTGCGATTATCGCTCCAGTTTACAGATGGGAAAACTGAGGCTCAGGTTTGAATACATGAAATGATTTGCCCAAAGACACCTGGCTGGGAATGGTAGAGCTGGGATTTTCACCCAGGCCCAGCCAGCTCCAAAGAGTGAACCCTTAACCACTTTGCTAAAATGGTAGCAAACAAGGACCCAGGGAAGGAAACATACACAGCAGAGAGAGGAACAGGATGGACGCAGATGTTATCATGAAGAGAGCCCACAGGGATGGCAAAAAGCTAAGAGAAAGGTCAAGAACATTGCCAATAAAGGTCAGTGTTCCAGAACATCATGTGATAGAGAAGACAGTTGCCAACAGGCATTACTGCAGCCTTTGTGGTTACTATATTTGCAAATGAAGTCACTGAGGCACAGAAGTGAACACTGAGCCTGAGGTCCGGCGCCACCTCTGTCGGTCTTCCTGCTGCATCTCCATTGTAGGTAGACCCCAGCCTGCCCCTGCTTCCAAGAACCCTGGTGGCCTGCCTCATGTCGCCACATCCTGCCCACTGGGTTGCACCTCCTGCATGAACAGCCCAGTCCGCACTGACTTATTTCCCCCTCTTCAAGGTGCTGTCAGGACTGCTGTGAGCCCAGCCCTCTGCTCTGATAAGGCCAAAGGGCCAGCACTCTCAGAGCAGCCCCTCTGCTCTCCTCCCAAGTCAAAGCTGTCCTGTGCCCCCAAGGCACTGCGCTTCCAAAAATCACCCCACTGAGCAATCGAAACCTTTCCACCCACCACTGCTCCTCCCTGGAGCAGAAATAGCCAGAAATAGCTGCTCCCAGGGAAGCCCGGCTGCCTGGAGCTGAGGGCGGAGACTCAGTCAAGTCGCATGGTGGTTTCTGCAGTGGCTGGTGCAGCCCGCCCCTCTGCCAGGCAGCTCCCCCGGGATCCTGGGTGATTACTCACCCTGGTGGACCAGAAAGACAAGGGCTTCCCTCAAAGTCACATCCCCAGGACCAAGCCTCAGGCCCCAGACGCCAGCCCCTTGCTCTTCCCCAGATAGAAAGTATCACTCTTGGCCCATTCAAGAAGAGGAGGGGTTGGACAATCGTGTGAAGACGCGCGGAAGTCAGAGCCCTCGGGCCCTGCTGGTGGGAATGTAAGATGGCACAGCACTGTGGAAAACAGACTGACAGGTCCTTAAAAAGTTAAACAGCATTACCACCTGACCCAGCAATTCTACTCCTAGGTATATATTTAAGAGGAAGGAACATATATGTCCACACAAAACTTTGCATATGAATGTTTTTATAGCATTAGTCGCGATATCTCTAAAGTAATACTCAAATTTCCATCAACTAATGTATGGATAAACAAAATTCCATACAATGGAATAGTATTTTTTTTTTTTTTTTGAGACAAGGTCGCTCTGTCACCCAGGCTGGAGTACGGTGGTGTGATCAAGCTCACTGCAGCCTCAACCCCCAGGGCTCAAGCAATCCTCTCACCTCAGTCTCCTAAGTAGCTGGGAGTACAGGTGTGCACCACCATGCCCAGCTAATTTTTTTCTGTATTTTTGTAGAGATGGTGTTTTGCCATGTTGTCCAGGCTGGTCTCAAACTCCTGAGCTCAAGTGATCCTCCTGCCTTAGCCTCCCAAAGGTCTGGGATTACTGGCGTAAGCCACCAAGCCCAGCCCTGCCTGTCTTTCTCTGTCTTCCCTTCACCTGGTTAATTCTTACTTAGATTCCAAGTCCCAGCTTCAATGTCATTTCCTCTGCAAAGCCTCTTGCAGGTCTCCTAGGCTGGGCCAGGCACCCTTCTCATATGATTGCTGTGCCTCCCAAACTCCAAAACAACTTAACACTATTTTGTAGTTATGTATGGATTTGTCTGTGTCTTTACGACACTAAAGTTCTGGAGGGATAGGGTGAGTAGGACCATCTTTTGGCTACCGTGCTGCTCCTGTGATGTAGTTCAGGCCCCCAGTCAATTTCAGATGACCACAGAAATGAATGGAGCTTACCTGGCCTCTACCCAAGCCTCAGAACCAGCCAGAACATCTGTTCTTGAGCTACTCTATGCTTCTTCCTTTGGACAAGAGCATTCCAAGGCTGGGCCACAGACTTTTCCTTGTCAGAGAATCTTCACCCTTTGGCTTGAAAAAAGAGACCAGTTCCTCTCCTAGCATCTCTGATACCCTTAGCATCACCAGGACAAGATGGCCAAGGGGACCCCAGACACGTAGCTATAAACCTCCTCCCTTCTAGAACCTCTGTGCCCAGGACATATGTCTCTGCTAGACAGAAGGGGTTGACAGAGATTCACATCAGCTACATGCCTCTGCACATGTAACTTACATCTGGCATTGGGTGTATGCAGGAAAAGTGACAGCACACCCTTTAGGATATAAGCTCTATGCAGGCAACTCTGTCTTATGTGGGGCATGCAGCTCCTAGAGAAAGCACTCAACAACTATTTGTTGACTGAATGAACAAATTAAAAATATTTTTTTAAATTCTAAGAATAAAAAACTAAAGATACCCAGAAAACTGATGTACAAAGTAGGCCTGCAGTTAATCTTTTTCAATATGTATAGTCTTTCTGAGACATGGAGGTTGGGGTGAGGTGGGGAATCACTTCCTAATGTGTGAGGGGACATTTGTGTATCCAATTTCCTCAAAGGGAGGGAGAACTGCATTTAACTCAGCTACCATGAAGATGAAGATGATATGGGCCTGTAAGGTTTCTCCACCAAAGCTGCAAAGACTGTGTGCCTTGGACCCTTCCCTCTCTCTTCTTCTCCCTTCCTTCCCCTTCTCTTACCCCTCACAGTGCTTAATCTCAGAGACTGAAGGCAAGGGTCCCCCTTATCCAGGAACAAGATCTTGGAACTTCCCCATTCTATTCATAAATACATCAGAGCCCCGCTGCACCAGGCCCCTGTTCTGTACTGATTCTACCTCCAGAATTCTCCCGGCACCTCTCCTTACAGCTTCACTGCAGACCTAGGGACCTGATCTCCCTTCCACTCCACAGAGCCTGGCCTGCCCAAACACGCACTAGCCGCCCGGGAGCTCTCCAAGGTATCTGCTCTTATCCCAATTCCCCCTCCCCAGATGCCCTGAATGCCTCTTTCTGACTTGCTCTTCCAAAACCCATCTCTCTCACCTCACTTCTCCTTCCAGCTATCAATCCTGAATTTTTAAAAATGGTCCAATTACTTTCTATCTCCAGGCAAGTAATAGATAAAAATATTTCCAGCCCTGCAGGTAGGAGATACATGCATATGACACTGTAATAGCTTCACAGCCATCATAATAGCATCTAACATTCATTGACTATTTTCTGAGTATAAGGCACTGTACCAGGATGTTACACGTATTATCCCAGATCCCTGGGATGCCTCAATCCCCACAACAACCACGTGACTTAGGTGCTATTATTAGACCATTTGACAGAGAACTTATATGATTTGCCCAAGATTATTTAGCTAGTAAGCGCTGAGACTCATATTCTAGTCTGGTTGATTCCATACATAACTGGTATTTCAGGCACGACTAATTACAAGGGACCCTCACTCAAATATAGCCGAGAATAAAATCCATTCCTATCAACGTTTAGGAAAAGGCAACAAGCTGTGTATGAAGGGGGAAGTTCCTTCAGCTCACACCTGTCCACTTGGAAGCTTCCCTCTGATTTCCCTCGTCCTGTTCTGCTGTCCCAAAACTACCTCCCCTGTCTCTGCCTTGGCTTTCAATTTTGGTCTTTCCTAAAGATGCTACTCTGCCTCAGCCCTGTATTACATAGGACATGAACAAGTGTCTGCCTGGGGAAATAAAACAAGATTTCTGAAAATTTTAAAGGTAACCACATGAGAAAGTCACTACTTGTATCTTCCATATTATCAATGGAAAAGATAAATGCAAATCAACATAGTATTCGTTAAAGTCGCAAAATGAAAGAAATAATAAAGAAACAAATGCCACAAATCACGAAGCAAGATGACTGACATCCAAACATGTACCAGATGAATAAATTGAATAATGTATCCTTCCCATAAAGCAGCAATGATTTGGTTGCCAAAAAAAAAAAAAAATCAACTGTGTGCTGCTTACAAGAGATATATTCCGAACAAAATAACAGGGAGACTAAAAATAAAGGAACGTTCAAATATAAAACAGGCAAACACAAACACAAAGAAAGTGGAGGTGGCAGCGTTACTATTATGAAGAATGGAATTCTGAGCAAATAAGGAGGTAATCAACTTTAGGCTGATCGAAAATGAGATACTTCAAAATGAAATTATAAACAGAAAGCAGATCAGTGGTTGCCTGGGGCTAGTGGTGCAGGAGGGGAGAATGAAGTCATTATCAGTGAGGAAACCTTATGAATTGCATAATCAGCAAAGTCAGATTCAGTAAAGCAAAAATGGTTAGTATAGGTTGGGTGCAGTGGCTCACGCCTGTAATCCCAGCACTTTGGGAGCCTGAGGCAGATGGATCACCTGAGGTCAGGATTTCGAGACCAGCCTGGCCAACACGGTGAAACCCCATCTCTACTAAAAATACAAAAAAAATAGCCAGGTGTGGTGGTGGGCGCCTGTGATCCCAGCTACTTAGGAGGCTGAGGCAGAGAATTGCTTGAACCTGGGAGGTGGAGGTTGCAGTGGGCCGAGGTCGCACCATTGCACTCCAGAGTGGGCAACAAGAGCAAGATTCCAACTCAAAAAAAAAAAAAAAAAAGGTTAGTATAGAAGTTATAAGTCAGAAGCACAGTTTTCCTAGGAATTTTCAGCACAAATACTCCCTAAAGAAAAGATCAGAGGGCAGACAAAGATTTACGAACAAGGATGTTCACAGCAGCATTGTTTATATGCATATCGTTCATAAGTGAGAAATCCTGGAAGCAACCCAAACGCCTAAACAATTGGAGGTTGATTTGGTAAATGATGAAACATCCATATAATGGAATATTCTGCAGCTGGTATCTTTGAGGAATTTCTAATGACATGGGGAAATGCTTGATATGTAACATAGAATGGAAAAACAAGGAGTCAAAACTTTACATTCAATGGAATCTCAACTGGGAAGAAAAAAATGTATTCCATACATCCACACCCTTTTCATTGGAAAAAAAATACAGTAGCTATGATTTATCAGGGATTTTTATTTTATGTTTGCCAGTATTTCCTAAGCATTTTAAAATCCATATGTACTACCTTTATAATCAGAACCTCTCAATTTCACTAAAAAACAAAAACCTTCCAAAGAATAATAGCCAAGTGGTAAGAACTCTATTTCTGCTCAAAGTAGCTAGCGCAGAAACAAAGTCTCAACCTGGCTGACCCCATGAAGGAAGTGCTAAAGCTGGGATTCCTGTATTCAGTAGGAAGTTAAATAGCAACAATAATACAAACCATTTTGTTTGGAGAGTGCAGGGGTTGGCACACTGCGGTCTACAAACCAAATCTGCTTTATTTTATGCTGCTTGCAAGCTAAGAATGGCTTCTATTTTTTTTATGGTTGAAAAAAATCAAAGAAGAGTAATATTTGGCAATACATGAACATTATATGAAAGTGGCATATCAGTGTCCAAAAACTAATTGGAACACATGCTCCCTTGTTATGCATTGCCTATGGCTGTTTTGAGGCTCCAGCAGCACAGCTGAGGAGTTAGACAGAGACCATATGGCCACACAGCCGAAAATATTTCTTATCTAGCCCTTTGCAGAAAAACTTCGCTGATCCCCAGGGTAGTGCTTTTCAGCTAACAAAATATGTTCAATAGCTGGGCGCGATGGCTTATGCCTGTAATCCCAGCACTTTGGGAGGCCAAGGCGGGCAGATCACCTGACGTCAGGAGTTCGAGACCAGCCTGGCCAACATGGTGAAACCTGTCTCTACTAAAAATACAAAAAATCAGCCGGGCATGGTGGTAGGCACCTGTAATCTCAGCTACTCAGGAGGCTGAAACAGCAGAATAGCCCAAACCCGGGAGGCGGAGTTACAGTGAGTTAAGATCGCATCATTGCACTCCAGCCTGGGCAACAAGAGCGAAATTCCATCTCAAAAAAAAAAAGTTCAAAACCACAGTCTCATTTCACCCTCACAATAAAAGTCTCCTGGTCCCTGGTAGGAGAGGAAGAAACAAATATAAGTCCAAGATGAACCCTGGGATTGTGGCCAGGAAGGGAACAGACAGATCGGGCCCAGTTCCTTCACCTATCAAGAAGTGAAGGGTGCACGAACCTCCCCCAAGAGCCTGCTGTTGCTTCTGGCTCTACCCCCGGCCCCAACTCAGCCACTTCTCCCCTCTGAAAGCAGCCACATTTCCTGTCAAGAGCGTGACCTTCTGAAACCTGCATGGTGGAGGCTGCAGCTGCAAAAAGGATGGTATTTTTATCCAGACCCTGCTTCCTGTTTGCTTGGCTGGAGGGTTTTGTTTGCGGGTGTTTGATTTTGTCATTTCTGATACAGACTCGGTTCCCATGTCATAACAGAACAGAGAAGTCTGGCTCCTGCAAGGTATGCTGACTGCCTTGCAGCCCCACCTGCCCGGGGGGCCCTGTCCTGCTACCCTCCGTGCATGCTGCACAATCTCCTGCGACTTCCAGATACCCATCTTCTGCCCGTGCAGCAGCAGAAACCAGGGCAGCTGGGTGGGCAGAGAGGAAACAGGAGCATTTCTGCTGCAGGAAATGGAAAAATCCACTCTCTTATCAGACAGGAACAGCTAGAGAGGAGCTGGCTGGGCCCGGAGGGGAGCAAGCTGCAAGTTTTTCAGGGCTTCTGGAACCCTCTGTTCCTGGCTCAGAGAGGACCAGGACAGGATGTAGGTAGAGTGATGTATGGGACTTGGGAGCCATTTGCTGAAAATATCCTGAGCTCTGGGACCTGCAGGATGGATCATTTGCTGATGCTCCCAGCAATAGACAAAAATGCCATGGTCTTCAACCCTCGTATCCTCACAGCTCAGCCAGATGTGGGAACAGACAGCAGATGCATATCAGCATCTAACAAGCCAGTGATAAGAAGAGTTCACGTTTACTGAGCACTTGCTGTGTGCCCAGCCCTGAGTCTAGCACGTGTAGGAAATGATCTCATTTAATGCTTACAACAGCCCAAGGCAAATGTGAGGCAGGCTCTAATGAGCTCCTATTTTACAATTGGGGATACTGAGGCACAGTGAGTTTAATTAACTTGCCCCAATCTACTCAGCTGGTAAGAGGCTCCAATACCCCCACACTTGACCCATGCTTGCTCCACCATGAAAATGTACGTGACAGCCAAACTTGACCCCAGGTTTTAAGAGTTAGGGATCTGCAGGCAGCCCAAAGCCTTCCTGTTTCCTCTTCTGCCAGCATGCCTAGTGCCAGGCTCTGAGCCCAAGGTATGAAAGGGCCAGTCTGACCTTTGCTCCAACCACTTCCACCCTGGAGAGAAGCCATCAAAGCACACTGTTGGGGAACATGCAGTCTACCTAAGTATTGCACCTGGTATGAAAACACAGGTGTAGTGGTTCAGAATTCAGACCCCACCATTTCCCAGTGGTTTGATCTCAGATGTGTCATCTCCTCTATCTGAGCCTCAGTTTCCTCATCTGTAGAATGGTGACTATAATCTCATAAAGTTGTCTGAGAATTAGATTATAAAGTGCTGACCACAGTGTCTGGAATGAGTAAGGTGTTTAGCTACTGGCTGGCTCTCCCCTACCCCACCTCCTGGCCCCAGCAGGCACCCCTTAGGAATGTGGGGCCCAGTCTTCAAGCTCCAAGACAACAAATAGCAGCACCATATAGAGTTATCTTTGGAGATCTGTGGACTGACTACAAGATAAGGCCAAAGGACAGTTTGGGCATTGTGGTCAGTCTCCAAGATGCCACCCAAGTACCCCAGCCTCCTAGGATTCACGTTCTTGTCCAGTTCCCTCCCCCAGTAAACAGGGCTAACATGTCACCAATAGGATGGAGTGTGCCTTGTGAGTCTGGGTCATAAAAGATGTTTCAGCTGGCCGGGCACGGTGGCTCATGCCTGTAATCCCAGCACTTTGGGAGGCTGAGGCAGGCAGATCACCTGAGGTCAGGAGTTCGAGACCATCCTGGCCAACATGGTGAAACCCCGTGTCTACTAAAAATACAAAAATTAGCCGAGTGTGGTGGCACATGCCTGTAATCCCAGCTACCTGGGAGGCTGAGGTAGGAGAGTCGCTTGAACCCAGGAGGCAGAGGCTGCAGTGAGCTGAGATCACGCCAGCCTGGGCAACAAAGTGAGACTCCATCTCAAAAAAAAAAAAAAAAAAAAAAAAATGTTTCAACTTCCATCTTGCCCCTTGGATCACCTGTTCTGGGAAAGCCAGCTGTCATAGTGT
Source organism: Nomascus leucogenys (assembly GCF_006542625.1). Classification (NCBI taxonomy): domain Eukaryota; kingdom Metazoa; phylum Chordata; class Mammalia; order Primates; family Hylobatidae; genus Nomascus; species Nomascus leucogenys. The sequence goes on from NC_044393.1 coordinate 25,175,396, forward strand.
GAAGACTTAGCAGTCCTGTGAAAAGACCACCAGTGAGGGAGTGAGGCCTCCTGCCAACAGCGTGTGGGCGCCATCTTAGAATCAGATCCCCTAACCCAGTCAGGCCTTGGCCCACATATTGACGACAGCCTCCTGAGAGACCCTGAGCCCAAACCACTCAGCGACCCCGGGTTCCTGACTCACAGAAACTGTGAGAACACAGACATCTGTTGTTACTTTCACTTACCACCTTTTGGGGTGATTTGTTATGCAGGATACATAATGAGTGCCCCCAGAGAAGAGGCTCAACAGGAGGAAGTGGTCTCAAACCTGAAGGCATCACGGTGAGCTGGGCACCACGAGGACCGAAGAGCCCAGGCCTCCCAGACGCCTCAGAACCTAACCTCCCCCTCACCCACAGCCAGTCAAGTTTCCGTTAACCAGGGAAATTCTTCGCTGAACCCCACAGCTGACTAAGGGTTTCTATTTCCGCCCACAGTGCAGAAAACCGTCCACATTTGTCACTCATCACCCGGGTCTGTTTCTTGTTCTGGGCGCACAGCCCAGGCTTCCCCACCGTGTAAGGATGGAACTGGGTCCTGACGCACCCTCCTGAGCTAAGGGTGCCACTGCCCTGGCAGGAGAGGTGGGACGGAGGTGGAAACCCCTGTCCTCAGCAGCCATGCACAGTTTTCTGATCAGCAGGGGAGTTTTGACCTGCTCTGTTTCCGACCTCGGCCACTTCACCCCTCCTTAGGCACCCTGGTGGTCCTCCGCTCCCGGGAGGTCACCGTATTCATGCCAAACTTAGTGCAGACACCCGATCGGCATAGCGCACTACAGCCCAGATCTCCCAGACCCAAGTGATCCTCCTGCTTCAGCCTACCGAGTAGCTGGGAGTACAGGCATGCGCCACCGTGCCCCACACCGACAGTTTTGTAAATCACAAACCTAACTGCGCCCCTCTCTCCTGCTCAGAAACCTCTCCTGGCTCCTCTCTGCCTTCACAGGGTTCGTGGTCTAGCTCAGTGGTTCTCAGTGATCCCTGGACGAGCAGCAGCAGCAGCACCTGGGAATCTGCTGGCAATGCAAATCCTGTGGCCCTACCCCAGCCCTACTGGATCAGGAACCCTGCGGGAGGGGGGTGTCTAACAATCTATGCTTTAACAAACCCTGCCAGTGATTCCAGTGCACCGTCAAGTTTGAGAACGGTGTCTGCAGCTTCCTCTCTAACCAGTCTCCTCTGCCTCCTGCTCTCTAGAAATGCCCAACTCCTCTCTCCCTCCTTTCCCGCTCCGCAAATACTCGCCAGGCACCAACTCTGCACCAGGTGCAGGGCTACAGCAGCGAACCAGATACCAGTCTGCCCTCTCAGAGCTTGCAATCTGCTTCCCTAGTCTGGAATGCCCTTCCCTCCTTCCTCCAAGCAGAGTCTCTGCCCAGGCGTCACACCCAGTGCAGGAGGCATTCAATAAACATTAGTTGAACAGTAAATGAGCAAATGATTAAATGACTGAAGGCACCACCCGGTGAAGTCTTCCTTGACCCTGAGTTAAGTGCCCTCAGCAGGCTCTGTGCACCTCAGTCAGAGTGCCTGCCACCCTCCACGGTGTCCAGGGCTGGGGAGCACTTGAAATGTGCATAATCCAGATTGAGACGTGCTGGGGGTGACTTTGAAGATTTAGTATGAAAAAGATATGTAACATACCCATTAATATTTTTATACTAAATACATATTGAAATGATGTTGAGTTAAATAATTATTCAAATTAATTTCACCTGTTTCTTGCCTGCTTTACCGGAACTATTAGAACATTTAAAATTACATACGTGGCTTACATTATTTTTCCATTGATCAGAGCAGAGCTAAATTGTAAATACTTAGTTACATTACCATGGGCACAGCTGCACCCATAGTCACATGACGATGAGCTCTGTGAGGGCATTTCTGCCCATTTATCTTCCCTCCCTCCCTCCCTTCCTTCCCCTTTCTTTCCGACCTGGGCCACTTCACCCCTCCTTAGGCACCCTGGTGGTCCTCCGCTCCCGGGAGGTCATCATATTCATGCCAAACTTAGTGCGGACACCCGATCGGCATAGCGCACTACAGCCCAGATCTCCCAGACCCAAGTGATCCTCCTGCTTCAGCCTACCGAGTAGGGAGGCTTTCCCTCCCTCCCTCCCTCCCCTTTCTTTCCTTCCCTCCTTCCTTGCTTCCCTCCCTTCCTTCCTTCCTTCCTTCTTCCTTCCTTCCTTCCTTCCTTCCTTCCTTCCTTCCTTCCCTCCTTCCTTCTTTCCTTCCTCTCTTCCTTACTCTCTACCTCCCTACACTCCTCCTTCTCAATCCTTCCCTTTCATCCCCCTCCTCTCTCCTTCTTCCCACAGACATTGATTGAACATCTGTTCTTGTATCCCCCCCATGAAGCTTGGCACAAAGCAGGTGTCCACAATGTTTGCTGAATGAATAAACCAATCCTCAGAATGCACACTGGCCCAGAGGTGACCCTGAGGGCATTTGCCTCCTATTGAATTCCCCATACCTGCTTGTTTTGAGTGCAGGTTTCCCATTTCATTTCAAAAGGAGCCAAATTCCAAAGATGTTCTTATGTAACATGGGGCTGGGGTCAGTTTTCTTCTTGCATACAGGGTTCATGTGCGCTCAGGTACCGGGGCCAGGACTCCGTGTACAGGACACCTTGTTCTCAAAGCTCCAGGAGGCTGGCCAGGGCGTGGGCTTGAGCTCGCGGCTTTAGGGTCAAGCTCTCCAGTGAGAGGAGGGCACCAGGCTGAGCTATGTGCTGCCCCACCCACACCCCCAAGGTCCTGGGATGATGAGGGTACACACGGGTCAGGGAGATGCAGGCATCCGAGCCCTGTTTAAGGGTGCAGCTGCAGTAAACTGGGGCCCAGGTGTGAATCACTGCAGGACTGCAGTAAACTGGGGACCGGGTGCGAATCACCGCAGGAATTACATGCCTGTTTCCTGGTGGTCTCTGTCACAGCTGCCACTAACCACGTCCCAATCCTCCAGCCCTCCAGTTTGAGAGGCTGCAAGACACTAGAATGAGCCACAATATCCCAGCTGAGCTGCCTCTTGGAGCTGAGAACGCAGCAAGGAAATTGGCCCAGAGCCTGGCCCTTCATGTCTCCGGTCCTGCTTGCAGCTAAGACAAAGTCATGGCCCCTACACTATGGGTCATCAGCCAGCAGGAGCATCCCTGTCCCTTCCCTTCCCACTGTTTCACACCTTCCTAACTTTGCACTGAACCACCAGAGGCTTTCCCTGCCCCAGGGCCCTTGCTCGTGCTATTTTGTTCTGCCTAGAACACTCTCCTCTAGCCCAGCCTTCCCTATCCTTCTGCATGGCTGGCTCAGTTCCCATCCTTCAGGTCTCCTAAGTGTCGCCTCCTCAGAGGTACTCACCTGATTGGCCTTCCTATACACACACTGTCCCTCTGTTCCCTATCAAAGCACCTTGCTTATTCCTTCATAGCATTTAGTCAGACTTTTAAATGGTAGGTTATGTGCTTGTGGACTTGTAGTTTCCCCCTATAGATCATAAACCCTACAAGGACAGGGACCTTTTCTGTTTACTTACAAATGAGTCCTGGCACACCACAGGTGCTCAATAAATTTTTGCTCTGCAGGCCGGGCACAGTTGCTCACACCTGTAATCCCAGCACTTTTGGGAGGCCAAAGCGGATGGATCACTTGAGGTCAGGAATTCAAGACCAGCCTGGCCAACATGGTAAGACCCTGTCTCTACTAAAAATACAAAAATTAGCCAGGCATGTTGGTGGGTGCCTGTAATCCCAGCTACTCAGGAGACTGAGGAAGGAGAATTGCTTGAACCCAGGAGGTGGCGGTTGCAGTGAGCTGGGATCATGTCACTGTGCTCCAGCTTGGGTGACAGAGAGAGACCCTGTCTTAAAAAATAAATAAATAAATAAATAAATAAATAAATAAATAAATAAAATTTTTGCTCTGCAGTGAAGGCAGGCAGACAGGTCCATCTCTATGTGGCAGCGGGATGGGGGTGGCGCAGGGATTTGCAGGGGAGGGGGTTAGTGAACTGCCACTTTTGCCTTAAGGAATCCTATCTTCCCCTTTAATATATTCCATAGACCAGGACATGACTTTCCAGGCCCTCAAACCACATATCTAAAAAATCTTTGCATATAAGTTGAGCAAATGAAGGCTCACACAGAGTCCATACTATGTGATTCCACTTGTGTGACTTTCCAGAAAAAGCGAACTAACAATATACTTCACACCCACTAAGACGACTATAATTTCTTTAAAAACAGATAATAACAAGTGTTGATAAGGGTGTGGAGAAACTGGAACCCTTGTACACTGCTAGTGAGGATATAAAATGGCGTGTAGCTACTGTGGAAAACAGTTTGGCAGTTCTCCAAAAAGTTAAAAATAGGCCAGGTGCGGTGGCTCACGCCTGTAATCCCAAAACTTTGGGAGGCTGAGGTGGGTGGATCACCTGAGGTCAGGAGTTCGAGACCAGTTTGGCCAACATGGTGAAATTCCAGCTCTACTAAAAATACAAAAATTGGCTGGGCATGGTGGTGCACGCCTGTAATTCCAGCTACTCGGGAGGCTGAGGCACGAGAATCACTTGAACCCAGGAGGTGGAGGTTGCAGTGAGCCAAGATCATGCCACCGCATTCAGGCTGGGTGACACGTCAAGACTGTCTCAAAAATAAATAAATAAAAAAAATAAAATGGCTAATTTTTTATGTGCATATCACCTCAAAAAAAAAGACAAAAAGAAAAAAAATAGCCTTTAGTGGGGAAAAAAACCATCAGAACAATAGCTGCCTGGAAGAGCGTAGGGGATTGACTGGGAGGGGACACAAGGGAGCTTTTTGGACTGATGGCAGTGTCCTAGAGAAATATAACATAGGCCACATATGTGATTTGAAATGTTTTGTTAGCAACATTTAAAACATAAAAACAGGTGATATTTTAATTATATATTTTACCTAATCCATATATCCAAAATATTATAATTTTATTATGTAGCCAGTATTTCATAATTCTGCCTCTTGATTGCAGTGCTGGTCACACAAATCTGCTTCTGCCATCAAAGATGTCACAGAGCCAAACACACACATACATACACAAATGAATGCATATAAAACGGGCAAAATCTGGATCGAATTGGTGAACCGTATCAATGTCAATTTACTGGTTGTGATAACACATATTGGTTTTGCAAAATGTTACCATTTGGGAGGCCGAGGTGGGAGGATCACTTGAGGCTAGGAGTTCAAGACCAGCCTGACCAACATAGGGAAACCCCGTCTCTACTAAAAACAAAAACTAGCTGGGCGAGGTGGCGTGTGCCTGTAATCCCAGCTACTCAGGAGGCTGAGGCAGAAGAATCACTTGAACCCAGAGGACAGAGGTTGCAGTGAGCTGAGATCACGCCACTGCACTCCAGCCTGGGTGACAGAGTGAGATCCTGTCTCCAAAAAAAAAAAAAGTTACCATTTGGGTAAACTGGGTGTAGAATAGAAGGGATCTCTTTGTATTTTTTTAACTGCATGTAAATCTATAATTATCTCAAAGTAAAAAGGCATGAGCTTACCTCACTGGGGTGGGCTATGGGGTCCTGAGATGAAACGCAGGAGTGGTGTGGGCATGCAGTTGTTCAGATGGACTGTGCCCGGCATGTACACTGTGCTGAGCAAACCAGAGTGAGCCTTTGCTCTGTGGAGCTCACAGTGATGCACAGTAACAAGAAAGCCCTGAAATAGATGGAAAACAGCCCAGGGGAGGAGCAGTAAGAAAAGGCAACCCATGCTGTGAGGGTGCATAGTGCCCAGGCAAGGCCTCAGCACAGTCACAGGACTGCAATTTTAAGGGGAAACACCAACTGATAGCATCAAAGAATCATGGCCAGGTGTGGTGGCTCACACCTGTAATCCTGGCACTTTGGGAGGCCGAGATGGGTGGATCACCCGAGGTCGGGAGTTCGAGGCCAGCCTGGCCAACATGGTGAAACCCCGTCTCTACTAAAAATACAAAAATTAGCCGGGTGTGGTGGCAGGCACCTGTAATCCCAGCTACTTGGGAGGCTGAGGTAGGAGAATTGCTTGAACCCAGGAGGCGGAGGTTGCAGTGAGCCAAGTTCACGCCATGGCACTCCAGCCTGGGCAACAGAGCAAGACTCCATCTCGGGGGGAAAAAAAAGAGAATCAAAGAATCACAAGAGCTGAAAGCTAACACATTTTGGAAATGCTAACACATTTTGGACAACTAACATATTTTGGAAACTTTCCTCTGTGCCAGGCACTGTGCTAAAGCAAGGCTTCATTTAGCTCTGGTACAACCCTTTTAAGTAGGTATGTATTATTATTCTATTTAACCAAAAGAAAAACTGAGGCACAGACAGATTGAATGGTTTGCCCAAGTTCACCCAATAGGCAACAGAGCAAGGATTTGAGCCCAGATGGTCTCGCTCCAGATCCCAGAGTCTGAACCATGGACCCTGGTGACTCCTGAGTTGGACCACACAGGAAGCTCATCTGTCCCTGGTGGATCTTTAACTATCCCCATCCCCCAGAGTCACTCCCCACCTTGTCTCCATCAGCACCAGGCTGATGTTTGGACATGAATGGCTGGTGAGATCAAGGAGCCAAGACCACAGTGCCCTTTGGGGACATCGCTTTAACCATCACTGCAAAGGTGGACCTTAGGGTGACTCCAGCCTGGGTATGTGTGGTTGGCGCGGGGAGCGGGGGGTCTATCCACACAATGTAATATGATCCAGACTTAAAAGGAATAATGTACTGACACATGCTACAACGTGGATGAACCCGAAAAACATTATGCCAAGTGAAAGAAGCCAGACACGAAAAGTCACGTATTATATGAAATATCCAGAACAGATAAATCCATAGAGACAGAAAGTAGATTAGTGGTTGCCAGGGGCTAGGGGGAAGAGGAAACTGGGGAGTAACTGCTAATGAGTCCAGGGTTTCCTTTTGGGACAATGAAAATGTTCTGAAACTAAGCGGAGGTCATGACTATACAGCTTTGTGAGGGTACCTAAATGCCACTAAATTGTACACTTTTAAATGGTTAATTTTGTGTTTTGTGAATTTTACCTCAATTTAAAAGAAAACACCAGTACTTTGCACACTGCAGGGTGGCTCTGCTCCACAGTGCGTGCCTGATTCCTGACATCACCAGACAGAGGCTGAGCTCCAGGCCCAGGAGGCCCACCCTCCATCCCAGGCCATCTCCCGCATGGTGGGCTGTATCCCCTCCAAGGGAAAAAGACATGCCTTGCCTCACACCCCAGACATCCACGGTGTGAGAAAAAGCAAGCAGGCCTTCTTTGGGTTCGTTAACCACAAGAGTGCTGGCGAGATAACAGGCAGCTGCTACGGGACGCTGACCACGTGTCAACGCACCTTCCAGGGCATTCTGTGTCATCCACATTGCAAAGGAGGCTGTTACTGTGCCCCGTTCTACAGATGAGGGAAAGAGACTCAGAGAAATCAAGTCAGTAGCTGAAGGTCATGCAGCAAGTCTGGGATAGAACCCAGAGGTGCCCCTTCTTCCCGCTGCACAGACACTCAGCCCACAGAGGACAGCACACCCCAGATTTAGGAGCTATTCTGTTCCCTGGGGGCCCATTGCCTAAGTGATTATCCTCCCTCTGAAACCAGAAGCAGAAATCAAACCTCTCGAATTTTTATTATTTATTTATTTATTTATTATTATTATTTTTTTTTCTCCGAGACAGAGTCTTACTCTGTCGCCCAGGCTGGAGTGCAGTGGCACGATCTCACCTTACTGCAAACTCTCCCTCCGGGGTTCAAGCAATTCTCCTGCCCCAGCCTCCTGAGTAGCTGGGATTACTGGCACACGCCACCACGCCTGGCTAATTTTTGTATTTTTAGTAGAGACGGGGTTTCACCATGTTGGCCAGGCTGGTCTCGAACTCGTAACCTCGTGATCCGCCCAATTCGGCCGCTCAAAGTGCTGGGATTACAGGCGTGAGGCACCGCCCCTGGCCACTTTTCGAGTTTTTAAAGCCCAGGTGATAGGTGGTGCCCTCAAAACAGAGGCAGGCTCTGCAGGGGCAGCTGGGATTACACCAGAAGCAGGAGACCCGGAGGTAGGAATCCGGCCCTGCCACCTACTGCCGTGGGAACATTCAGTGAGTGACAACCCCTCTGCACCTCAGTCTCCTCATCTGTGAAGTGGAGCACACCTGTGCAGGATGTGAGCGAAAGGTGTACCAGGCGACGCATCTAAAGAATGCAGCAGGCCGGGTGAGGTGGCTCATGCCTATAATCCCAGCACTTTGGGAGGCCGAGGCAGGTGGATCACAAGGTCAGGAGATCGAGACCATCCTGGCTAACATGGTGATACCCCATTTCTACTAAAAATACAAAAAAATTAGCTGGGCGTGGTGGCGGGCACCTGTAGTCCCAGCTACTCGGGAGGCTGAGGCAGGAGAATGGCGTGAACCCAGGAGGCGGAGCTTGCAGTGAGCTGAGATCACGCCACTGCACTCCAGCCTGGGCGACAGGGTGAGACTCTGTCTTAAAAAAAAAAGAATGCAGCAGTGTACATGGCACAGGGTAGGTGCCCTGTGCAACTCAGAGGTCTGTGTGCCAGGACACGGACCAAGGGGCCCAAGGAGGCAGAGTATGAAGAGTGAAGCCTCTACTTCTTCCAGTGCCCTCAACCTGGGCCCCAGGATCATCCAACACTTGGGCTTGGACATAGGTAGAATTTGCCTCATACTCCAAACCAGAAACTCGGGCCATTCTGAATTCCAGCCTGGCTAAGGGGACAGAGCCCAAGAGACAGATAGCCCCAGAGAACCAGGGCCGAGGCCACCGGCATGATTCCAGGCCAACCCAGCCCATTTAATGGTGTTTTCCCAGCCAGAAGGAGGCCACGCTAATTAAGTGGAAACTGGCAGTCTGCAAATCGATTTCTGCAGCTCCAGCTCCAGGAGGGCCAGGCACTCTCAAACTGGGTCAGAGACGTGTTAGTCCCATAGTGTCACCCAGAAACACCCACTTCTTGTCTGCCTCTCAGAGCCTGACTCTCTGCTAGTACCTAGGCCCCACACCCTCTGCACCCAAGTCCTGGCAGATCCCTTTGTGAGAGGTGGGCTACTCCGGTGGTCTTTCTGGGTGAATGAGGCCCTGTGACTCCCTCTGTTACACACGCAGTCGGACCTCTGGTTGCAGTGAGGGGCAGCTTATGGTGGTGGTTCAGTCCTAAACCACCACTGCTTGAGTTCAAATTCCAGGTCTGCTAACTAGCTGTGTGACTGGCCATGTTACTTCACCTTTTCTGTGCTTCTGTTTCCACAACTGCAAAAATGGGGTGATAAAAGGACCTCCCAAAAGGTTATTGTGAGAATGAAATGGGTGAATATTTAGGAAGCAATTTAAGTCAGTGGCACTAACAAGTGCTAGTAAGTTTCTCTTCCTCTCCCTGACTTTTCATTTTTAAATAGCTTTATTGAGACATAATTCATACGCCATACAATTCGCCTATTAAAAATGTACATTTCAGTTTTTTAAAATTATATTCAAAATTGTACAATCATCACCACAATCAAGTTTTAGAACATCTGAACTCCCCAGAAAGAAACCCCATACCCATTAGCAGTCACTCCTCATTCCCCACCACACCCCAAGCCGTAGGTAACTCTTAATCTACTTTCTGTCTCCATAGATTTGTCTATTCTGGACATTTCATACCAGTGGAGTTCTAGAACACGTGGCCTTCTGTGTCTGGCTTCTTTCACTTAACACAGTGTTTTCAAAGTTCATTCATGGTATAGCATGTGTCAGTCCTTCATTTCTTTTTATGGCAGAATGATATTCCATTGTATGGCTAGACCGCATTCCATGTATCCCCTCATCAGTTGATGGACATTTGGGTTGTTTTCACTTTGGAGTGATTGTGAGACACGTGGCTATGAACATTTGTAGACAAGTGTTTATGTAGACACATGTCATTTCTCTTGGGGGACTATATCTAGGAATAGTGCTGCTGGGCTTTTGTGCACGTTTTCATTAAACAGAAAACTTTCATCTCATCTGGGTCCCCCAGCAGAAAAGATGGGAATTAACCTCTATTGAGCACCTACTATATACAAGTCACTGTTCTAGGATGACATCCACAGGTCATTTAATTCTCACAATTCCCTTGAGGTGGCTGTTACTGTGACTGTCACTGTCCAGATGAAAAACCTGGGGTGCAGATAGGCAAAGCTACTGGCCCAGGGTCACACAGCTGCTGTACAGAGGAGCCAGAACAGGAACCTGGAAAGGGCCTGGTCCTTCCCATCATCCATGCCAGAGTAAAAGGAGGCAGATGGTGTGGGCTCAGGCTATGGGGCGACAGACATGGAAACGTGGGAAGTTTTCATTTCCATCATCCCTCACTTCGGCCTAGTGGAGCGGTCCTGGGCTCTGCAGGAGCTCAGTCATGCAGGGAGTTAAACCTGTCAGCAGGGATCTTTGAGCCACAGCAGCATGAAACCAGCCAAGTTCATGCTTCACAGACGGGAGGGGAAGTACAAGGTGCATCAGGTCTCTGCGGTCAGACCAGGGTTATCTGAGCCCCAGGAAGTTGCCTTCTGGGAACGTCCCCATTTCCACATTTTTTGTGGTTTGTGCTGTAGCACCAGAGGCAGCTTGCATCCCGGGAGGCAGGCTAACTCCTGGATGGTGGCCTTCCTAGAGTCACCATGGTTCAGAAGCTTCAGTTCTGGGCTGGGAGAGCCCACAAATGTTCTCTCTGCTTCATGACCCAGCACCACGACGGTCTCCAAGCACCAGGGAACGAAGTAGGGGGACCATTGCATCTACTGACCCTGAAGCCCACTCCTTCCTATAGACCACGATGTTCTCATCCACCATCCACACACCCTCTTTCGAACATCAGAACACCCAGGGAGCTGAACTGGTGACAAGCAGTGGCTGGGTGAGCCAGGAAGCAGGGCAGAGATCAGACAGCCTCCAAAGGCCATAACTGATGGAATCTGGGGTGGGCAGGAGAGCAGGGAAGGAATCCCCAAGAGCTGTAAGATCTTGCTTTTGCACTCCCCACCCTAGGGCAGGCCGCAGTCACCCTTGTGGCCATGCTCTCCCTCCTGAACATTCTTCTTCATCCCATTCCTCATTTCCTCAAGGACCTGCTTATTCCTGACTCTGACTCTGGGTTTCTTGGGATGATGAGACCCATCCATTACATCAGGAATTTTCCGGACAAAGGGTCAGACAGTGATTTTATTTCTGAGTCTTTGGGACTCATCACTTTACCTCTAGCTACTAGCTATATTCTCTCTACATGTGCTTTCATATCTTCCTTTTAGTTTTTAGGTGGTAGGGTTGTGTCGGGGGCATTCATTTGACATCGAGTCAAAATTCAACTTGAGCACTCGGAGCTGTGAGACCTCAGCGAGTCTCTGAACCTCTCTGCACCTCAGTTTCCTCTTCCATAAAATGGGTGTATAATAGTATCCTCCGCCTTATAGTTTCTGCCTTATATCATTTTCACGGCACCCAGCCCAGTTCAACATTCACTATGCTAACATTGCCTTTGTCTCTTCTGAACATAGCAATGAAGACTGGCTCAGGGTCACTGGTCACCTGGCATTAACTGTCCCCTCCTCATAACTTTTCTGGGTGCTTCAGGAAGCCAGCCGAGCATGCCCTGCCCCTAGAGAGAGGGCAAGAAGCCAGGCATGGGAGGCAACAAGGCTGGGGGTCCCTACACAGTTGTGGGCTGGAATTGGGCCTCTCCTCCAAGGAGACTGGGCTTGGTCAGGGCTAGTCTCAGCCTCCCAAGAGTCCAGTAAGAAACCAGAAGCAAAAGAAGAACTGTAGGCCAGGCATGGTGGCTCACGCCTGTAATCCCAGCACTTTGGAAGGCCGAGGTAGGTGGATCACAAGGTGAGGAGTTCGAGATGAGCCTGGCCAAGATAGTGAAACCCCGTCTCTACTAAAAATACAAAAATTAGCCGGGCACGGTGGCAGGCTCCTGTAATCCCAGCTACTTGGGAGGCTGAGGCAAGAGAATCGCTTGAACCCGGCAGGCAGAGGTTGCAGTGAGCCAAGATTGCACCACTGCACTCTAGTCTGGGTGACAGAGCAAGACTCCGTCTCAAAAAAAAAACAAAAAAGAAGAAGAACTGCAGCAGGCCAGGGGCCACCATCCAGATTCTCAAGTGGCAACAGGAGATTGATGCAGGCTGGCTGAAGGGTGGGGGTAAGAAGATGTCCCATCCCAGGGTGAAAACTGACAGGTCAGGGTCCTATCATAACCATGCTGAGATTCTTCTAGACAAATGTTTCAAAAGTTGGATGGTGACTCTGAGGCAGAGCCTAGCCCTCCGGGTGGAGCCATCATTTTGAAGGGACACAGGAGTCTTGGCTATCCCAGGCATCTCATAGACAAGGACATCTCATCGCAAGATCAAATCTACCTCCCTCAGTGGGAAGGAGTTTCGCCCTCTTCTAGGGCCTGCCCAGGTCAGAACCAGCTCAAATACCAAGTTGGGCTTTGGCCTGCAGCTGTGCAGCACTGGGACAGGCAGGGGCCAACATCCCACCAGCTAGCTCTGGTTATTCCCGTTTTACAGAGGGGACAGATAAGACTCAGAGAGGTTGAGTGACTTTCCTCAGGGTCACACAGCAGGTGTGTCATAGAACTGGGGCTGGAATCCAGGCCCACTGCTTCTGAACTGCATGTTTCTCCACTCATGCTGCCTGTATGTCTGTACATAGTGCAGGGCATAAAAGGGGAGCATAAGAGACTGAAGAGGACCCAGGGAATGGGGAGAATCAGGGAAGATAGGCACAGGACTGGAGGAGAACACAGATACTCCCAGTGGGAGGAAGAGCATGAGTAACTGTGCAAATGGGACCTGCAGGGGGCCCCTGGGAGCACTGGGAAACAAGTTAGCATGGAAGACCCCTGGAAGCCACTTTAACGAGTATGAACTATGAGCTAAAGGAAAGCAGTATATAAAGCAAAACTTCTTCCACCTTACTCAAAACCTAGGTACAGCCTGCCAACCAGGCTGACTAGCTCATAGTAGATGCACAGAAAATTGCTGGCTTCTGGGAGAGACTCTGCTGAGTGTGTTTGCTAGACCTTGCTTCCTTATCCTCCTGGGCACAAAGCTAGATGCTGTTCCAGTCTCCCTTGCAAAGGTGCGACCACCGTCTGGGTTCTGGTCAGTGGAATGCGGACAGAACTTGCCACTTCCAGATCTGGCCTGCAGATCCCGCCCCTGCAATCCCCACCTCCAACCTGAATGATGGGACTCTGAGGATCCAGGGCTATACCACCCTGTATGGTGACTACGAGCCACGTGTGGCCACGACACTTGAAATGTGGCTAATCTGAATCAACATATGATGCATCAATTTCAGATTTCAAAAACATACAAAAAAGCCAGGCACAGTGGCTCACACCTGTAATCCCAGCACTCTGGGAGGCTGAGGTGGGAGGATCACCTGAGGTCAGAAGTTTGAGACCAGCCTGACCAACATGGTGAAACCCCATCTCTACTAAAAATACAAAGTTAGCCGGGCATGGTGGCACATGCCTATAATCGCAGCTACTTGGGAGACTGAGGCAGGAGAGTCACTTGAACCCAGAGGGTGGAGGTTGCAGTGAGCCAAGATCACATCATTGCACTCAAGCCTGGGTGACAGGAGTGAAACTCTGTCTCTAAATGAATAAATAAATAAATGTAAAAAATATGAAAGAAATCAGAATGTAAAATCTCTCATTAATAAGTTTTATATTGATTGCATGTTGAAACGATATTTTGGATATATTGGATTAAGTAAAATATATTATTAAAATTAATTTCACCTGTTTATCTTTTTACCTTTTAAAAATGTAGCTACTAGTGCATTTAAGAATTACTAGCCAGGCACAGTGGCTCATGCCTATAATCCCAACACCTTGGGAGGCTAAGGTGATAGGACTGCTTGAGGCCAGGAGTTCAAACCAGCCTGGGCAACATATCAAGACCCTGTCTCTACAAAAAATTTAAAAATCAGCCAGGTATGATGGCATGTGCCTGTAGTCCTAGCTACTTGGGAGGCTGAGGTGGGAAGACAGCTTGAGGCCAGGAGTCTGAGGCTGCAATGAGCCATGATTTTGCCACTGCACCCCAGCCTGGGCAACAGAGTAAGAACCTGGCTCTAAATAAATAAATAAAGTTACACATGTGGCTTGAATTCTTTTTCTATTGGACAGCTCTGATCTAGTGGGCAGAGCCATAGGATGGAAGGAGCCTGGGTATGGGGTCACTGTGTTGAAGACAGCTGCCTAAGAGGGATGGTTGCACAGAGTTGCAACCATCACCACAATTAATTTCAGAACATTTCATACACTCCCCCCTCACCACCAAAAAAAAAGGAACCCGAACTAGCAGTCACTCCCTATTCCCCACCCACAGGCTGAAGTAAGCATGAATACCCGTGCTGGGCTGTCACATGAACAAGAGATAAACTTCAAAATGCTGTAGCAGGTAGTCTCCCGTGGCAGTTTAAAGACAGCCCCAGTTGTGACCATCAAACTCCTGCCATCAGAAGCTGGAGTCTTTGTCCCTTCCACTTAAGTCGGGGTCGGCTTGGTAGCTGTTCCAAGGTCTCAAGAAACTGGCGGCTTCCTGGATCCTGGAACATTTGCTCTTGGAGCTCTGAGCCATCATCTAAGAAGTCTGACTCTGCCAAGGCCACCATGGTAGAGAGGCTACGTGGGGAGGCCCTGGGACTACAGGATGACTGTTTCAGTCATCCTAGCGGAGGCTCTGGACATTGTGGAGCAGAGACAAATTTTCCCCTCTGTGCTCCATCTGAACCCCTGACCCACGTGAGGTAATTTAAGCAGCTAAATTTTAGAATAGTTTTTCTATGTGACAATAGAGAACCAGGATACCTCCCTAATAATACAGGTTCCTTCTACATCCCTACTTGCTTCCAGTTCCTGGGCACCTCTCTGGGTAGCATCAGGGATTTGGTAAACAAGCCCACTGCTCTCTCCAGAGTTTAAGGGTCTGAATCATATCCCCTTCCTCCAATCTCATCGCCAGAAGAGCATGGCAGCCACTAGGTACATTCATTTATTAATATTTACCCAATAAATCAGGTTTGGTCCTTTCCTCTGCCTCCTTTCCTTTCCTTTCCACCAGGAAGTTTTCAAAGACTAGGGCTCTCCCCTACAAAATGATATGTCCTGTGTTCTGGCAGGATCTGAATACCCCATAGCTCTTCCAATAAGCAGTAAACTTTCCTTCAATGCAGCCAGGCCGTGGGAATGGGCTTCTAGCTTTTTGTGGCCTTTGTGTCCACCCCAAGCCTTCCAGAGAATCCCCCATCAGTTTCTCTAGCATCACAGAGAACCCCAGGGACATCAGAGAAGCCAGCTGTCTTGCCCAGCCACAGAAAGTGCCTGCTATAGACTACACTGCGTTCCCTGCAAATTCATACATCGAAGCCCTATCCCCAGTACGATGGAATTTGGAGATGGGACTTTTGGGAGATAGTTTTAGATGAGGTCATGATGGTGGGGCCCCCATGATGGGATTAGTGTCCTTAAAAGAGACACCAGAGAGTCTCTTTTCCCCCAAACCACCACCAGATGAGGAAACAGAGAGAAGGTGGAAAGGCAGGAAGAGAGCCCTCATGAGAAACCAGCCATTCTGGCACCTTGATCTTGGGTTTCTGGCTTCCAGAACTGTAAGGAAATATGTTTCTATCATTTACGCCACCCAGTCTATAATATTTTTTTCTGGCCGCCTGAGATAAGGTAGTGTCCTAGTGCCCAACTGAGGTTCTCAAGCTATGTCCACCAAGAAAGACTGGTGGGCTCAAACTACCTGGGGGATTTCGACCACATCAGTTGTGTCCTGAGAGATACTTGGGTCAATGCAACCATCAGTCACTGACTGCCCTGAGTCAGAAGCTGCTTATTAACCAGAGCACACCAAGACTGGAATATACTTGCCAAAAATGGAGCTTTAAGAAATCTATGGAGTTGTGTGGGCTTTAAATATATATTTTCAGCTGCAGAGACAAAGATGGTGTATTTGACATGTCCTCAAACCTACCTACTGATCTATCTATATAAAATCCAACCCCCTTCCACTAATTAGTGCTTAACCTTAAGCTCCTTTTAGTGCAAAACAATTTTACCAATCAAGAACCTCCTGGAATGGATGGCTTATCTTGGAGCCAGCAGCTTATTAAATGAGGGACCACGTCACCAATGACAATGCGATTGCATTGCTTTCATTAAATAAGGAATATAGTTAGGCTCTTCAGGATCCAAACATAATTTTTTAATTAAAAAATTATAAAGCCTAGAATTATACAATATTTTCCAAGTACCTAGATGATCCTTGACATGGCATCTGTCCCAAGACATGCTGGAAAGGATGGCTGTCAGACAGAAGAGAGAAGAAGAAACTTCCTAAAGCCAGGATCCTTCTGTTTCTTTGTCTCATTCTATACAGATAATGGAAATTCACTGTGGACTATAAATGTCTCAGTGCAAATGAGGTCTGATTGCCAGTGGTGGGTGCACCCTGGGGAAGACTGATTCTAAACTGTGACTTTATCCAACAGGCCTCACGGGCAATGGGTTTGGAAAAGGGCAGCCGGGTGGCCGTGCCCACCGTAGGTGGGGACCATGAGCATTTGAATTGTTTCTCAGGCTCCTTACCCAACCAGGACACCCTACCTGAGCTTTCACTCCCAAACCAGACCTTGTTAAGTGCTCTTAAATAGTGAATGGGTAGGGGTGAGCTTTTGAAGGAGAAATGCTCCATGTAGAAGTAACCATGACTGTGGCATAAGGCTTAGAGGACAGATTCTGAAGTCAGACAGCCCTGGCTACGCCTCTTATGTGGGCAAGTTGTTAGACTTGTTAAGGCTCAGTTTATCCACCTGTAAGGTGGAGTTACTAATGGTTCCTATTTTATAGAGTTGTTGAGAGGATGCAATGAGTTGATGCATAGAAAGATTTTTAGCACAATGCCTGGTGCTTAAGTTATCCAATAAAAATCTGGTTGAGAGAAGGATGAAGGTGATGATGGGGAAACTGGGGGCTCAGGTGTGAGTTGTGCCAGGACCTCTGGCAGGAAACCTCACCCATCTTTTGAGAGGCTGAGATAAGAGAGAGCCCCTCCCTCAAGGAAATAAACTCACCGCACCTACCTGCTACTGCTACAACCTCAGCCTCACTCCCAGGGAGCTTCACCACAACAGTTTACAACAGCCCAGATTCCAGCTAACTGGTACAGACTTAGGCTGAGTTTACCTCTCAGCAGCAAGACCTAAGGAAGTGGCAAAATGAAGGCAACTGGAACAGGTCAGGGTAGCCTCTACCCCAGGTCTGGGGCTGTCTTCTGTTGCCCCACTGCAGTAATTCCCACTTTGTGCCTGGCCTTCATCATCAAGTTACTCTCCCATTCTCCAGCTACTTTGCCTTATTGCCTGGCTACTCCCTCTCGCCGCAGCTACTTCCCATCACCTTACCTGCTTCTTCATTATCCAATTCTCTGTCACCTACTCAGATGCTCCCTCATTACCCAGCTACTTTGCCACCCCCAGCTTGTTACCGTATCTGGAGTTATCCTCTAATTTAACATCAGTTTGGAACCATCAAGGGAATCCTGGTTTCAGCCAGGGCAAGTCTGTCCTGGTCTCTCTCCTCCTCCTCCTCCTCCTCCTTCTCCCCCTCCTCCTCCTCCTTCTCCCCCTCCTCCTCCTCCTCCTCCTTCTCTCTCTCTCTCTCTCTCTCTCTCTCTCTCTCTATATATATATATATATATATATATGTAGGAAACTGTCTCTTCCTGGACCAAGCAGCTGGTATTTACAGATGGGATGTCCTGCCTATTATCTTCGAGGCCTTTAGTCTGGGCTGCAGGGAGTGGGAAGGCACAGCTCACATGGTACACACCTTGGAGCACTGCCAGGAGTCTCAGCCACAATGGGGGCACCCCACTGGGTGGGTGGCATGGCCCTGTTGCAACTCTCCTGGCTCCAAGTGTGCTGCTCAGGCAGGGGGCTCCTCCTCTTCACCAGGGCCCTGCCCTTAACCAGCCCTGCAGTTCAGGATGTTTTCTCCTGAAAGCTGGGAGAGCTTCATTATGGATCTGATTAAATCATAAGGAATCTCATCCCAAGCTTGCCAGAAAACAAGTTATTTTCAGCGTCCGTGGGCAGCAAATGGAGAAGAAAGTCATGAGCCGGAAGGAATGACTATATAGAAACTGAGCCCATTCAGGGGAAGGTTGGCCACCATGTCTCCTTGACAAAATGTTAGGTGCCAAGTAACTTGGGAGAAGTTTTGCGAAGTATCCTAGAGTTTTTTTGTTTTTTGTTTTTTGTTTTAATAACAAGGGAACAGATTGCATTAATTCCAAAAGGTTAGAGAAAGCAATTTAAAGAAGTTAATTAAGGTCCCTCCAAAGATCTTTTGTTATTAAGATGGGTTTTAGACATTCAAATGGCTCAAGTCAACCAAAACAGATATTCATGGCCATCCTTAGAGGTGACAAATGGGAACCAGGAAAAGCCGGGCACCATGAAGTCTACGGTCTCAGAAGTTCTTCAGGGAGCAGGTCCTTTTCTTTTAGAGACTCTGCAAGGGCTCTCTATTGCAAGCAGGCTTTAAGTCATATATTATGTGGGGTGGCCAAAGCCTTTCACTTCCCACTGGCTTCCAGTGAAAATTGCTGCAAAAAAGTGCCGACTCACTCATACTAAAGTGTGTAAGTGACTGCAATAAGAATACTCTTATGTGACTGACTGATAGAAGGCCACCATTGAGTAAACAGAGATAGAGAAAATGGGAGTAGTTATGGCAATGTGGGGAGCAGAAGAATTAGAAAGAGAAAGGAAGAGATGGTAATCTTGCCTCTGGCTTATTGTAACTGAGACTACTGGCAGATGGTAGTAACAGCTACACCGACCATGTTCACTGTCCATCCTTGATTTCTATGAATCTTCACGGTAACCCACTCCCCTCCCTTCCCTGCATCATTCTCTCCACTTTACAGATGAGGAATCTGAGTCCAAAAGAGGTTATGTAACTTGCCCAAGGTCACAAAATAGAGATTAAAATTTAGTTTTGTCTGACTCCATATTCTTAACCTTCAAGGTCCACTGCATCTCTGCAGAGCTTCCCAAGCTTTCCACTGAAGGCCTCTTTATATTCTAGTGCACCTATGTCATCCACATTTTGAAAGATTTTATTACTGAGCACACTGCATTTGTGAACTAATAATTTCTTCCATCTGGCTGATGATTATTTTTCTACTCCTGTTTCGACTCCTGTTTCTGTTACAATTGTTAACCCCAATTACTGAAGGTTCAACATAATATTATAAAATCACATAAATCACTGTTGTGTCTATGCAACTAATAGGCTAATAAAATTAAATCAGCATATGCGCCATTGCCCAGTGCTGAATTCTGAATGCCACATGGTTTTAGAGTCAATGCCAACTAAACACTAGGCATTCTCAACCCAAAGTCTGGGGTTCCCAGAGAGAGGCAGTGTTTGGTCCACCCCATACATCTCAGACATTCCAGGGACATCAATAGCCAATTACAGTGTTCGAGCAACATGACGTGCCCAGGGTTATCACATCAAGTTGCTAGAATTCGGATCTAAAGCAAAGCAAAGTCTAGAATGTGTGGTAGATTATAACAATGGCCCCCAATGAATCATGCCTTTCAGTACCCAAGCGCTTGATAGACTCTTCCCACACTGACTCTGAGTTTGGCCATGTGATCCATTTTAGCCAATGAGACATGAGCAAGCACGATGCAGGCAAAGGCTGGATAAATACTTGTGCATTGGAGCTTACCTGCTTGGAACCCGGAGACCATCATGCTGGATAAAGGACCACATGCAGAGAGAGGCCAGGTCATCCCAGCTGAGCCCCAGCCACTGGCTGACCCAGCAGCTACCTGTAGCCTCATGAGTGAGCCCAGGCAGAACCAGCAGAAGAAGTGCCCAGGGAAGACCAGCAGAAAGAGCGCCCAGTCAAGCCAAAGAATCATTGAGAAATAAGAAGTTGTTGTTTCAATCCACTAAGTGTTTCAAGAGTGGTTTGTAATGCAACAAAAGGCAAGTGATTACAGTCTAGCTCTTGACATTGATTCACCTGGAGGACTGCCACTACTACTTTTGTGGTGCCCAGGAAATTTGGGGTCCTTAAGCCAAAAAGCCTGTGTCTTGAGCTTCTCTTGAAAGACTGAAAACCCTAACACCTCCATCAAGATTTGGGTTTCATTTAGCTTTTCCAGCATAACCGGCAGAGGTACCATTTCCCTCTCCCCTACTCAGCAGGTTTCTTGTATCTTCTTTCTTAGTCTTCACCTCTGCTCTGCATGCAACTTCCTCAGCCTAACATGGTAGACAAAGGATGAGGGCAGTGGGACCAGCTCTGTTTGTTGGTACAAATATGGGATGGACATGTTGGAAAACGTAATACTCTGAGAAGATTCTGAAACATTCCTGTTTTTCAAACCCCGGTATTCCTCCACGTGATGCTCCAGCTTTGGCAACTGTTGAGAGAAGGGCCTGAAGTCCGTGCGTACAAAGAGCCTCATGAATTTCGTTGACAGAAATACTGACCATTTTCTCACTCCATTAGAAAGGAAACAGTGGGGCCAGGTGCGATGATTCATGCCTGTAATTCCAGCACTTTGGGAGACTGAGGGGAAGGGATCACCTGAGGGCAGGAGTTTGAGACCAGCCTGGCCAACATGGTGAAACCCTGTCTCCACTAAAACTACAAAAATTAGCTGGGCATGGTGGTTGGCACCTGTAATCCCAGCTACTCAGGAGACTGAGACAGGAAAATCACTTGAAACTGGGAGGCGGAGGTTGCAGTGAGCCGAGATCATGCCACTGCACTCCAGCCTGGGCAACAGAGCGAGACTCTATCCCCCCATGCTACCCCCGCCCCCCGCAAAAAAAAAAAAAAAAGGTAACAGTGGTCCCTAGAAGCCAAGCAAGAATCAATCATGCCAGCAATGCCTCATCTATCTTCTCAATGGGTTCACTAGACTGAGAAATTTCAAAGATAGAAAATGTCTAGACTCCATCGAGCACTTGACAAGCCTCTCATATATCTCCTTATTAACACCCTGGGGAAATGCTTGTTGAGTGTCATTGTGGTTTGATTTGGGGGAGGTTCCAAGGGAGTTCCAACTGGTTAAATATCCCCAAGATCCCTAGGATGGTATCACCTTGGTGACCGACCATGGTTGACCAGCCTACCAACAGCGGTTTCTTCTCCCAAGAGCAGTCTCATACTATTCAAGTTTATGAGGCTGCTGCATTAAAACACAATGCCACAATCACAGGAGAATAATTGCCTTGCATGTCTGAAATTCAGTTAAGCACAGTCAACTCATTCTGTGCTTGTAGGCAGACCTGGCTGGGATGCCAAATTATAATCAGAAGGTTGTAAGGAAGTACATAATCATCATGTTTAATGCTTACACCAAGATCACCAAGATGGGTTGAAGTCCCCTTTTTCCATAATCAGATGTCCTTAGCAATGGAATGGTAATCATCAAAGTTGTTGCACACAGTGTCCTCTTCCCTGAATGATATTTAAATAAAATTGTTCATAAATGATCTCCTAGCCCCCTTTTTCTGGCATCTGTTCTTGACAAGGCCTTCCCCCCTCCCCCCCACCCGAGATACAGGGCCTTGCTCTGTCACCCAGGCTGGAGTGCAGTGGCACAATGGTGACTTACTGCAGCCTTGCCCACGTGGGCTTAAGCAATTCTCCAGCCTCAGCCTCCCAAGCAGCTAGGACTACAGGCCCACACCACCATGCCTGGCTTTTGTTTTTGTTTTTGGTAGAGATACAGTCTCACTATGTTGCCCAGGCTGGTCTCAAACTCTTGGCCTCAAGTGATCCTCCTGTCTTGGCCTCCCAAAGTGCTGGGATTACAGGCATGAGCCACTACGCCCAGCCAGCTCTTTTTTTTTTAATTGTAGAGACTCCTGCTACTGTTCCCACATACCAACTGCAAATAACAATGTAGTTAAGTTCATTTCAGTTGCACAATTATTCCCAGTGGGTAATAGTTGACTTTGATACCTTAATCTGGAAAAGGTCTCCAGGGGTGTGGCCCATGACCTATTCCACAAATTTTTTTTTTTTTTTTGAGATGGAGTCTTGTACTTTTGCCCAGGCTGGAGTGTAGTGGCATGATCTCGGCTCACTGCAACCTCCACCTCCCGTGTTCAAGCAATTCTCCTGCCTCAGCCTCCCGAGTACCTGGGACTACAGGTGCCCACCACCACACCTGGTTATTTTTTGTATTTTTTAGTAGAGACAGGGTTTCACCATGTTGGCCAGGCTGGTCTCGAACTCCTGACCTCAGGTGATCCGCCCACCTCGGCCTCCCAAAGTGCTGGGATTAACAGGCGTGAGCACCACGCTGGGCCCTATTCAACATTTTTATCAGGGATTTGGATAATGGCCTATGACTGTGCTTCTAAGTCAGCAGCCTCTAGCTTAGCCACAGTTGACTAATTACATTATTTCTAACTAAATACAATCAAAAATTTAGCAGCCGTTGTATTGGACAGCACATTTCCATCATCAGAAAAAAATTCTATTGCACAATTCTGGTCTAGAAGGCAAATCCTTATTGCAATTATGAATGATATGGAGTAGAAACTGCTGGTGAATATTTCATTTGAGGTGACTATATTTAATTATGGCCTGACCAGCATCCATTCTCCCTCCTTCTGGAAACAGCATCCCAATATTTCTGGGGGAGTGGGTAGGTACAACATAATACCAAGTGTCAGCCCGTGTGTTTGGGAGAAGCAGACTCCAGGAGTGGGCATATGGCTCCAATCAGACCAATCACAGCGTTGCTTCCCTTATCTAGCCATTACAACTGACTCAGGAATTGACCTCATAGCCAATGAGGTTCCATTCTGGGACTTGTTGAGCCTGGGACACTTCTGGGAAAAGAAATTATTCTTATTGAGGTTGCCAAAAGGATTTAGGATATATATTTCAAGCTGCTGATAGTCGTCTTCTCAGAGACATTTCTTGGTAGTCTCGTGCATTCACATGTGCCTGAAGCTGTGCTATCTTTGAACTCTCCACTACATGAACACTGTTTTGTTAACCTTGTTAGCTTGAGTTTTTGTCACTGGTGACACAAAAGTCCTAACATATCATTCAGGAATCCAAAATTATCTGAACAGGTAGATAATTGGGCTCAAAACTCAACAAGATATATGTAGAGCTTGACCTCAATGTTAAAAATCAACTGTGTGTCCAGGAAGACTTTTGGGGTACTGGTAATATTCTGTTTCATGATCTGAGTGCTGATTAGTTACATGGGTATGCTCAGCACATGAAAATACAACCAGTTTTACCCTTTTGTGTTCTGATGATTATGCTTCAACAAACAGTTTTTTGTTTTTTTGTTTTGTTTTGTTTTTTGTTTTAAATCAGGATGGGGAAAATGTAGCTTCATTAATGGGAAATTGACTTGGGGGTTTTGTTTTCTTATAAATTCAATATGAGTCAACAGCAGCTACCCAAAAAGCTAATGGAAACTTAAGTCATACTAACAGGCAAAACCAACCAGAACGAGGAAAGTGACAGTTCCATTCACTCTAGAGTGAGCCAGATCAGACTTTGGGGAGAACGTAGACAGAGTAGAGCCTGTTCACAAATCTCAAAGCCACATGTCATAAAAGAATATGAAAAGGAACAGAAGTAGTTAGCCTGGAGAGAAGGGGAGAGACGATAGAATCTGGATAGGACTCAGATCTCCAGGCTCACTGAAACACTGGAATGATCAGACAACCTTATCATCTGCAAATAATGTTCTTTTCTAAATAGAAACCCCGAAGATAACTCACTGAAAAACTGAGACTAAGGTGAATTCAGTAAATTCGCTTGGTATAATGTTAATGTACAAAATCCAAAGCCCTCCTTTTAAGACGTTAAACAGGACTTATATGAAAACAACAACAACAACAACAAAAACAAACAAACAAAAAACCCTACAGCTTTCCTAAAGGACAAGAAAGAATACATGTTTAACAGAGACATGTGCCATTTGCCTGCTTAGAAAAACAGTATGATAAACGTATCACTTTCGTCCAAATTAATTATTTTAATTTTTAAAAAACTTTTAAGTTCAGGGGTACAAGTGCAGGTGTGTTACATAGCTAAACTTGTGTCATGGGAGTTTGCTGTACAGATTATTTCATCCCCCAGGTATTAAGCCTAGTACCCATTAGTTATTTTTCCTGATCTCCTCCCTCCTCCCACAATCCACCCTCCAATAGGGACCCAGTGTGTGTTGTTCCCTTCTATGTGTCCATGTGTTTTCATCATTTAGCTCCCACTTAGAAGTGAGAACATGCTGTATTTGGTTGTCTGTCCTTGTGTTAGTTTGCTAAGGACAATGGCCTCCAGCTCCATCCATGTCCCTGCAAAGCTTTGGAGAAATCTATTTTTGAGGTTTGGAGGGAAAACTTGACCAAACAGTCCTAAATATTATGTGAACAGCTGAAAATAACCAGGAACATTTTGAAAAAGAAGAGTAATCTGAGGAAAAACTTGTTTTATCACATATTAAGCCACAATGTAAACCTACAAGGATGAAAGCGGTATGTAACTGGTACCAAAATAGGTTGTTGGAACAGAATAGACAGGTTGAAGAGTTACCCTTCATTACAGATGAGGGTGGCCTCACAAACTCGTAGGGAAGGAAGGGATGTTGGGACAATTGATGATGCTTTGGACACAAAATATAGACAGATTTTCATTTAGTACTCTATACTAAAATGAAGTCCAGAAATACTACCTATTTATTTAAATAAGGCCAAAAAACCCTAGAAGAAAACATAGGTTTAATAGACATCACTAGATGAGGAAACATTTTAGTGCAAGAGCCCATAAAGTATTTCTGTAAAGGGCCAGAAAGTAAATATTTTAATCTTTGCAGGCTACATGGTCGCTGTTACAACTCAACTCTGCCATTGTAATGTGAAAGCAGCCACGGATAATATGTAAATGAATGGGCATGGCTGTGTTCCAATAAAACTTTATTTACAAAAACAGAGAGTGGGAATATTTGGACTTCAGGCCATAGTTTTCTGGTCCCTGCTTTAAAGGGATAAAAACAAAAAATAAAATGATTTTAAAAAAAGAAATCAAGTATCATTAGGTTTGACAATATAAAAAATAAGAACTCCAAGGCATAAAAATTACTATAAACAAAACGTTAAAGCAAACACATACACACATTGCAGAAAATATACGAACCATACATGACAACAAAGAGTTGGCATCTCTCCCTCCAATGTCATTCTCCCCCTTTCTCGCATTCTCCCTGTCTCCTCTCACACACACAAACATAAACGTACATAATCATTGAAACCAATAAGAAGCACACTAGTAGAAAAAATGGACAAATAGTCCGGGTGCAGTGGCTCATGCCTGTAATCCCAGCACTTTGGGAGGCCGAGGCAGGCAGATCACCTGAGGTCAGGAGTTTGAGACCAGCCTGGCCAACATGGTGAAACCCCATCTCTACTAAAAATACAAAAATTACCCAGGTGTGGTGGTGGGTACCTGTAATCTTAGCTACTCGGGAGGCTGAGACAGGAGAATTGCTTGAATCCAGGAGGCGGAGGTTGCAGTGAGCCAAGATTGTGCCACTGCACTCCAGCCTGGGGACAGAGTGAGACCCCATCTCAAAACAACAACAAAAAAAAGACAAACAAACTAGACAACTCAAAGAAGGAGACAGATGACCAGTAAGCTTATGAATAGGTATTCAACCTTAACTGTCTCGATTTTATGCAAATTAAGACAACAGGACTATTTTCCATATATCAAATATATCAGCAAAGGTGTGTTTTCAATGTCATCATCCAGCATTGATGTGGCAGGTAGTGATGAGGTGGGGAGACAGTAGGGATGGATACACACAGCTGATACAACCTCTCTGGTAGTCAAATGAGTGGTTTATATCGAGACCTCAAAGCCAATGAACATCTAGGAATCTATCTAGTAAATAATCAAAGCTATGGCCAAATACTTTTTATTTTTATTTTATTTATTTAGTTTTTTGGAGACAGGGTCTCAATCTGTTACCTGGGCTGGAGTGCAGTGGCACAATCACAGCTTACTGCAACCTTGACCTCCTGGGCTCAAGAGTTCCTCCCACCTCCACCCAGCAAGTTGCTAAGACCACAGGTACACGTCACGACACCTGGATAATTTTTTAAATTTTGTGTAGATATAGGGTCTCACTATGTTGCCTAGGCTGGTCTTGGACTCCTGGGCTCAAGTGATCCTCCTGCCTTGGCCTCTCAAAGTGCTAGGATTTACAGGCATGAGCCACTGCGCCCGGCCAACCAAATACTTTCATACATTGATATTCACCACGGCATAATTTATAGTAACAAAAATTGGGAATGGCCTCAACATGCAATAATAAGGGAGTAGTTGCATAAATTATGGAACATCCATGACAGGATATATGAGGTCATCATTAGAAATCTCTTTTTCCAAAGAGAATATAAAGATAAGACAAAATATTCAACCCCTCAACAGCATTTGACTGAGCTGACAGTCCTTTCTTCCAGGCTTCTGAGAAGCCACACTATTCCTCGTTTTCTTTCTACCTTCTGAGTAGATGATTCTGGTCTCCTTTGTTCTCTTCTTCTTGGGTCAACATGCAGCTATTGAGGTGTCCCAGAGCTTTCTCTAGTGATCCCTTCTCTGTGATCCCTTCTCTGCTCCAACTACGCTTGCTTCCTAGATGACCTCCTACAGTCCTGCATTTTTGAAAATACTGCACTTGTATCCTGCTGATGACTTCCCAAGTATTATAACCATCCCTGATATCTCCCCTGAGCTCCAGACTCACATACTCATCTGCCTCTTCAAGATCTCCATGTGGATGTTAAAAGGACATGTCAACTTGGACAGACCTATAGAACTCAATTCTCTCCAAATCCCCTCCTCCCTCCTACTCCGATCTTCCCAGTCTCAAAATGTGGCACTGTCATCCACCTAGGTGTTCAAGCCAAAAACCCAAAAGTCATCACTGAGTCCCTCCTCCATCACTTGACACAGAAGCCCTGTGGGCTCCACCTCCTGATTTCTGCATCGCCCAGTGACCACCATAGGCTCTCACCTACGCTACTGTGAGGGCTTCTCACGAGCCTCCCTGCTCCCCTCATGGCCCTGTGAAAATAGATTCCTACAGCCCGTTGTGCACTCAGCAACCAGGAAAATCCATCCCTAATTCAAAATCTATGTCTCATCATATGATTCCCCTTTCAAAACCACCAGTGGCTTTTCATCGAAATCAAATGTACAGTTCCTACTCTAGTCTTCTAAGGTCAGTATGCTCTCCCCCAACCACCTCCTCCCCCTACTCTTCCACCTCCCATCTTTCTCCTGTCTTCAAACACGCCAACCCTGTTCCCATCACACATCCTTTGTACATTTCCTCCAGACTCCTCCACATTCAGGTCTGAGCCCAAATCACCTCCTCAGACAGGCTCTCCCTGATACCACAGCTCTAGCAGATGACTAATTTTGCTGAATTCACAAGTGAATGTTAGGGTAAAAGTTGTTTTTACTTTTATATTTTTATTTATTTGTTTATTTATTTTTTAGGGACAGAGTCTTCCTCTGTCACTTAGGCTGGAGTGTAGTGGCACCATCACAGCTCATTGCAGTCTTGAACTCCTGGGCTCAAGCCATCCTCCCACCTCAGCCTCCCAAAGCTCTGGGATTACAGGCATGAGCCACCACATTTGGCCCTAAAAGTTGTTTTTTAAATGTGCACAAACTCACTCCTTGTTTGTGTGTAGATCAGAAGGGTTGAAGACAGCTGGGCTCACTCTCCACCCCATCTGTCCCTCTAGATCTTCCCCTCTCCGTGCCTGAGGAAGCCAGTTGACTTGCACTGCATCAAAGGCTTCCTTGCATTCTGCTTTCTGGTTAGGTTTGTCACCGAAAGCACCAGAATGGCAGGGGCATGGAGTGGCAGCCACCGCTCCTTTAGGCAGCCCTCTCCATAAGGTACCTTCCTTAGGTTCCAGTAGGTTCCATTTCCTTGTCTCCTTCAGGCCCAGGGAGTGGGGTGGAGTGGGTAAGATCTCCCAACTTTTGCTATCCCAGGTTATTGCCCCATTCCTTGTTGACCCCCATAAACCAGTGGTTCTGAAAGCGGTCCCTAGACTCTTTCAGGGTATTAAAAGATCAAAACAATTTTCGTAGTAACACTAAGAAATTACTTGCATTTTCCACTGTGTTGACATTTGCACTGATGTTGTAAAAGCAATGGTAGGTAAAACTACTGTTGTTTTAACAGATTAACTTAGTGGCACCAAGCTGTACTAGCAATCACCATCTTCATTGTTTTGTATGCGCAATCAAAAGAAAAAAAATCAATACCAGTTTCCCTCAAAAATATCCTTGATAAAGCAGTAAAATGTATTAATTTTATGAAACCTTAATCCTTAAGTACATGTCCTTTTAATATTCCATGTGACAAAATGGGAAGTTCAGCAAAAGAATAATCATTGTCTCCAGCTGCATTACTTGAGCCATTTTTTAAGCTGTGTGCTAAGCTAGCCTCTTCTCTCATGAAGCACTAGTTTTACTTAAAGGATGTCTAGTTCTAGATCCCTGAGGAATCGCCACACTGACTTCCACAATGGTTGAACTAGTTTACAGTCCCACCAACAGTGTAAAAGTGTTCCTATTTCTCCACATCCTCTCCAGCACCTGTTGTTTCCTGACTTTTTAATGATGGCCATTCTAACTGGTGTGAGATGGTATCTCACTGTGGCTTTGATTTGCATTTCTCTGATGGCCAGTGATGATGAGCATTTTTTCATGTGTTTTTTTGGCTGCATAAATGTCTTCTTTTGAGAAGTGTCTGTTCATGTCCTTCGCCCACTTTTTGATACCATTTGACCCAGCCATCCCATTACTGGGTATATACCCAAAGGACTATAACTCATGCTGCTATAAAGACACATGCACACGTATGTTTATTGCGGCACTATTCACAATAGCAAAGACTTGGAACCAACCCAAATGTCCAACAACCATAGACTGGATTAAGAAAATGTGGCACATATACACCATGGAATACTATGCAGCCATAAAAAATGATGAGTTCATGTCCTTTGTAGGGACATGGATGAAACTGGAAAACATCATTCTCAGTAAACTATCGCAAGGACAAAAAACCAAACACCGCATGTTCTCACTCATAGGTGGGAATTGAACAATGAGAACTCATGGACACAGGAAGGGGAACATCACACTCTGGGGACTGTTGTGGGGTGGGAGGAGGGGGGAGGGACAGCATTAGGAGATACACCTAATGCTAAATGACGAGTTACTGGGTGCAGCAAACCAACATGGCACATGGATACATATGTAACAAACCTGCACATTGTGTACATGTACCCTAAAGCCTAAATTATAATTAAAAAAAAAAAGATGTCTAGCAAACAATGGTTATTCAGACTTGAGTATTTAACAGGCAGTGTTTTTTTCCTAAAAAGGGCAAATGGATCTCCTCACAACTGACAGCATTTGTTACCAATGATAGAATTTGAACTTTTAAGCAAAAATCCAAATTTTAGAAAACTTTTATAGCTATCACGAACTTACAGTTTCCCAGTACTTGAATAATTGTATGGCAAGATTGGTATTGAAACTATACATTTTCTTATATTGTATAAAGCAATGTGTCAACATTTGGAAGCTCTGTATAACTCAGTGAACCAATATTTTCTAACAGATCCAATATATGACATTAAAAAAAAAGTACACATGGGTAAAAGAACCATTCAAAATGCAAGACAGACCAATGGATTTTGATGTAAATTGATATGGCTTCAGATTCTGCACTGCAACTAACCTTTAAGAAACTACTACTTGCTGAGTTTAGATGTAGTATCAAAGAATATCCACAATATCTGAAAAAGCAATTAAAATATTTCCTCCCTTTTCCAACTACATAAGATTTTCTTTATTTACTTCAACCAAAATAACATATCACAACAGATTGAAGGCAGAAGCAGATAAGATACTCCAAGTGTCTTCCATTAAGCCAGATCTTAAAAAGATTTGCAAAAATACAAAACAAGGCTACTCTCCTCATTGCTTTTTTTTTTGAAAAATATAATTTTTCATAAAAATATTTATGTTAACATGTGGTGGTTTTAAAACATGTCCACAAATTCTCTCTTCAAAAGATGAAGCTTAATTCCCCACCCCTTGAGTGTGGGCTGGACCTAGTGAGTCATTTCTCATGAAAAGAAGATGGTAGAAGTGATGGTACATGATTTCCAACACGAGGTCATAAAGGCATTGTGGATTCCTCTATCTCTTGGATCACTCACTCTGAAAAAAGCCACCTGTCATGCTGAGAGAACACTCGAGCTGTCCTATAGAGAGGGTCACATGGCAGGGAACTGAGGCCTCCTGCCAAGAGCCATGCCAGTGAGCCATCTTGGAAGTGGATTCTCCAGCCCCAGGTAAATCCTGAAGTGACTGCAACCTTATGAGATATCCTGAACTAGAACCGCCCAGTTGAACTGCTCTGGATCCCTGAGCCACAGAAATTGTGTGAGGCAGTAAATGTTTATTGTTTTAAGCTGCAAATTTTGAGCTCATCTGCTATGCAGAAGCAGATAGTCAACAGATAATGTGTTTATCATTCTGACTTAATGAATGAATAAATATTTAATACCTCCGTTTAAATTTCAAATACAGTAAATATGGGTAGATAGAACCCAATTAAACCAAAGCTTTTAGAAGTTCTCAGGTTTTAAGAATAGAAAGGGCCTCTGAGACCAAAAAGTTTGAGGACCACTTCCCTAAACCCTTTACAAATTGCCCCTTTATCAAACTTTCCATAAATCACCCCATATAAAATCACCATTTGTTTCCTCCCAGGATGCTTCCTGACACAACAATACCAAAATATTATCAATGGTTGTTGCCGTTCAGGGGGAATATGGGTGATTTTATCTTCTTCTTAATGCTTCTTTTTTTCTGTACTTCTAAAAGTTTCTATAACAATAACAGGTTTTTTTTTTTTAATAATTAGAAGAAAAGAAACTTCCCTTTTCAAAATCACCAAAAGTGAAAGTCTGAGCTAGTTCCTGTAGATGAGCCAATGGTTTAAGACGGGGGCGGCAGGGCCCAGGTGTCCAGCACTGTGCCTGGGGGTGGGGGAGGGGGTTGCAGGTGGCAGGGATGACTGAGCACCCCACCCACCTGACCCCAGTCAGAACAGCTCCTTCCTTTGTTTTACATATTGGGTTTCTGCATAATATCTCATTTAAAGAAAAGTTTCCACTGCTTAAAAAAGAGTTTGAAAACCTTTACAGTGAGAAAAATCATTAAATTTAATAAGAGTTAAATTTAGAGTACAGAAGAATCACTCAAACATTTTTTGAATGAGAATTTCCATAAAGAAAACCCTACACATTCTGAGAGAAAAACAGAAGTCTCTAACAACTTAACATACATTCGATGGTTTCAAGGGAGGCTGGGCTATTGTGGCCCTAGAAAGAAGTTATATCTGGGGCTAAAGAGTTTATCTTGGGGCCCCCAAATCAAAGGGCCCAAGATGCCAGCAGAAACACCAGGATGCCTAAGGCCAAAACAAACACAGATCAGAACAGCAACTGAGGGTTCTCTAGTTTTCTAGTGAAAACAAAAGCAGGAAGTACAGGACTGCCTGGTGGTTAAATACATGGGCTTCGGAGAAACTGATCTGGGTTTGAATCCTGGGATTGAGTCTGACACTTAAAACCTGAGACCTTGGCAGGTGACTTAGTCTCTCTGAGCTTCAAATTTCTCATCTGTAAAATGGGGGATGAGAATTCACACAGTGAAGCCATTTTCCAAGACAGTACAGCAGTTTCTTAAAAAGTTAAACATAATTTACCATATTACCCAACAATTCTATTCCTAGGTGACGACCCAAGAGAAATGAAAACATATATCCACACAAAGGCTTGTACCCAAATTTGCTTACCAGCATTCTTCATCCTACCCCAAAATAGAAATAATCCAAATGTTCACCTATTGGTGAATGGATAAACAAAATGTGGCTTATCTATACAATGGAATACCACGGGGCAATGAAAAGGAATGAAGCCCTGATATATGATGTCACACCAAGGATGAACCTTGAAAGCAGTATTCTGAATGAAAGAAGCCAATCACAAAGATCATATACTGTATGATTCCATGTAAATAATATGTCCAGAAAAGGCAAATCTATACAGACAGAAAGTAGATTATAGTTGCCTGGGTCTGGGAACCAGGAGTCACTGAAAATGGGCATGAGGCTTCTTTTTGGGATGATGAGAATGCTTTCTGTTTGTTTTTGAGATGGGGTCTTGCTCTGTCACCCAGGCTAGAGTGCAGTGATTCAATCATGGCTCACTGCAGCTTTAACCTCCCAGATTCAAGCGATCCTCCTGCCTAAGCCTTCCAAATAGCTGGGACCACTGGCAAGTGCCACCACGCCTGGCTTTTTTTTTTTTTTTTTTTCAGTACAGACAGGCTCTCCAGGCCAGTCTAGAACTCCTGGGCTTAAGCGATCCTCTACCTTGGCCTCCCAAAGTGCTGGGATAACAGGTGTGAGCCACCCCATCCAGCAATGGCAATGTTTTACAACTGGATTGTGGCTGATGGATGCACGATTCTGTAAATTTACTGAAAATCATTGAATAGTACACTTAAAGTGGGCAAATTTTATAATATGCAAACTGAACCCCAAGCTATTTTTTTAAAATGGGGTTTGACTCTCTAACCTCAGAGAGTTGCTGTGAAGATTAACCGAGATAACACACATAAGGCAAGCTGCCTGGTACAAAGTACCTGATAAATAATAACAATTATGACAATCAGAATATGTTGTAATAATAGATTACGTAAATGTAGAATAATAGTGTAGAATAACAACAATTTATATCACTTATATAGCTCTTACCATACCACTTCAACATTTATCAACTAAATTTAACCCCCCCAACAACTTTACGAAGCAGGTACATCATCGTCCTCATTTTTACCGATGGAGAGATGGAGGCACTGAGAAGTAAAGTAACTTTCCCAAGGATGCACAGCTAGTAAACGGTACAGCTGGGATTTGAATCCTGGAGGACAAACTGCAGGGTCTGTGCTCCTAGCCATGACACTACACTGTCTCTCAGTAAACATCAGCTACGTAGTGAGTTGCTACTTTAACCAGTGAAGGGGCGGGAGTGCAGAAAAGGCTCACAGATGGCTCCCCAGAGGTCACGCCAGACTCAAAGCTGAGGGTTACAGGAGTTAGTCACAGGAAGAGTGTCCCAGACAGAGGGAATTGCATATACAAAGGTGGGGAGGTAAGATAATGCAGGGAATATGGGAGGATCTCGGTGGAGCTGGCGTTGCCTGGGGCAGAGGGTGATGGCAGTGACAGCACTGAGCATGGGGCTCAGGCAGGTCCAAGGACAAGGACACTAGCCTAAAGGCAATATGGGACCAGAGGATGAAACTCAGTGAGTTCCCAGCCTGCCTTTCTCTGGAAACAACTCACATTCCCTAGGCAGGTGGGGGAGGTTGACTCAGAGGCTGCTGTGAGCTCAGGGGAGCGGGGGAGCTGCCACCCCACGCTCCCACGCCACTGTGAGCTAACACCCCGGCAGCCTCCCAAACACCAGCTCCACCAGCAAGAAGCAGCCGTTCCCAGCCTGCTGGAGGCAGCAGGCTCTGTAGTGCTGTCAGGAAGCTGAGCTTAGCCCAGTGAGGTCAAGGGCTGACTGATGGCAGCCTCACACCCCTCATCCAAACCCAGGCACCTGTGGACCCCAAAACCAATCCCAGAGCCTGCCACAGAGCACAGTGTTCTGGCCCCTTCCCCTCACTTGGCTGCTCCATAGAGACAGCGGTACCAGCCCATGGGGTCTAGCACTTTTCTCATTCAAATTTAATACCTTCAGATCCATCTCCTTCGTTTCACCACATCTGTCCTCGATAAACATTTGCACATGGAAATAAAACATTCACTGTGGCAAAAGCAAAGCTACTGGAAAAATCTGCATCAGTAAGGAGCTAGTTCAAAAATTCTGGTAATCCATACTATGGAATACTACACAGCAGATAAAAATAATGGCACAGATCTGTACTGTACATGTTCTGGCATGAAAACATCTCCAAGATATACCGTTGGATGGGAAAAAAAAGAAAATTGCAGAGTAACGTATCCAGGATACCATCACTTATGTAAAAACTTTTTAAAAAAGAAACCTGGCTCTATATTTCTCTTAAGTCCACAAATGCATAGGCAAATGAAAAAAATACCTGGAAAAGAAACATCAAAC
The DNA here is from genome assembly GCF_006542625.1 of Nomascus leucogenys. Lineage (NCBI taxonomy): Eukaryota > Metazoa > Chordata > Mammalia > Primates > Hylobatidae > Nomascus > Nomascus leucogenys. The sequence goes on from NC_044393.1 coordinate 25,209,848, forward strand.
TAACAACAGTAGTGATGGATGGACAAAAAGAAGCAAAGGAGGGGAGGAAGGAGAGAGGGAGGAAGGGAGGGACAGCAAGGAGTCTTTACTTTGTACACTTCTATGTTGATTGATTTTTACAAGAAGAATGTATTTGTGCATGTTTAGGTTCTGAAAAACATTAAAGTCTGTAAAAAACAAAACAAAATAAAGTGTGTCATCACCATGCTGGTACAGGTCTCAGGGTAACCTTTCAAAGAACTGTCACAGCCAGGACCTTGTCTAAGTCTTGCCATACCCTCTTGAGGGCAAGCTTTCAAAACCTGATTTTACAGATTAAAAAACTGAATGTGGTGGCTCACGCCTGTAATCCCAGCACTTTGGGAGGCCGAGGTGGGCGGATCACTTTGAGGTCAGGAGTTTGAGACCAGCCTGGCCAACATGGCGAAACCCCAACTCTACTAAAAATACAAAAATTAGCTGGGTGTGGTGGTGCGTGCCTGTAGTCTCAGCTACTCGAGAGGCTGAGGCAGGAGAATTGCTTGAACCCGGGAGGCAGAGGTTGCTGTGAGCCGAGATTGCACCACTGCACTCCAGCCTGGGCGACAGAGCGAGACTTCATCTCAAAAACAAAACAAAACAAAACAAAAAAACTGGACCCACAGAGGTGAAACAAGCTGCTCAAAGTCACAGGCAGGGCTGCGGGGCACTGATCCCTCCACTCCCAGCCCAGTGCTCCTTCTAACCAGGAAACAAGACATCAGCAAGCGGTAGGGGCTGGGCAGGGGGCTGGGAGGATGGTCTGAAGGCTGCAGCCCATGCACAGAGCCCCTCAGGGAGGGGCAATGGGACTTTGTCAGGGGAGAAGGCAGTCAATAACGAGGGGTGAGAGAAGAGCTGATGAACTTCCGCCCCCAACAAAAATTAGACATCATGACAAGCCACCCACTGCGTGGGGATGGGGCTGCTGCGTCACTCGGCAAACTGCACGTGGGAAGGAGCCTCGGGGCCATGTCCCCAAGCCCGAGATTCCACCTCTTTTCTCACCGGGGCTGCTCACCCCGGGCTCTCAGCGGAGCAGCTCCCAGCAGAGTGGTTCCAGGGATGCCTCTAGGCTCATTTCCTAGAGCCCTCTGCAGCCAGGTGGAAGTGGAATTACACTTCTCAGAGGGTTCTAGAACCTGAAGAGCAAGGTGACTAAAACCCAGCACCCTCTTGGGCCAGAAGTGCCACACCTCTCTGCTCTTTGATTGGCTGGAAGGTGTGTGCAGGGACCCAGGAAGCATAGCTAGGCCTCTCCAGGGACAACCAGGAAGGCTTATTATACAGGGATGGGCCAGAGGTGCCAAGGGGAACAGGGAGGTGCACAGACCTTGGCTCACAATGAACAGGCAAGACCGCCTCTGAACAAGCCCAGGGAAGGGGGCTGTGGTTAAATCATGGATCCTCCATTCATTCCGACAACGGGAAGCAAACCTATAAGGCCATGAGGGCAGTGACAAGAGTCGGATGCCGGTGGTTCTGATCCCGCTCTGCCACCTTGGTCAAGGTTCTGAACCTCTCTGAGTTTCAGTTCCCCCATCTGTAAAATGAGTGTTATCATACATGGCTCTTAAAGCACTGTACACCGTACAGATCATGATATCTAGCTCCTGAGACACAAAAATAATATAATTAAATTAAATATGACCAGTACAAGGTATCCATAAAATCTGGAAACATAGGCCAGGTGCAGTGACTCATGCCTATAATCCCAGCATTTTGGGAGGCCGAGGCAGGTGAATCACCTGAGGTCAAGAGTTCAAGACCAGGTTGGCCAACATGGCGAAATCCCATCTCTACTAAAAATTTAAAAAAATAGCCAGGGCATGGAGGTGTACGCCTGTAATCCCAGCTACTTGGGAGGCTAAGGCAGAAGAATTGCTGGAACCTGGGAGGCAGAGTTTGCAGTGAGCCAAGATCACACCACTGCATTCTGCCCAGCCTGGGCAACAGAGCGAGACTCCATCTCAAAAAGAAAAAAAAAAGAAAAGAAAAAAATCTGGAAACATAGATTATATGAATGTGTATACAAGTTTGTTTACATTTATTTACTTATTCACTTTACAGAGTGAAAATGTCCTAGACAGCATTGTCTATATCTGTTTTCAGACTTTATGGACATCCTCTGATAATGTAAATAAAATATACTAATATAATAAAATAAAACAGTAATAATCACTTCCTCAGCATAAGGGACTATGTTTAGGAACTTCACAGGGATTTTCTAACTTAATGTTCACAGCAAGCCCTTAAAGTGGATTTTCTTATTAGCCCCATTTTACAGAGGTGTAAACGAAGTATAGAGAGTGGAAGAGACTTGTCTACTTGTCATGCTCACGTAGGGAACTGAGAAAGTCAGTTTTAGATTCAGGCTGTCTCACTTCAGAGTCCATCCCTCTACACCACTTATGACTGCAGCAAAGGCTACATACACGGAATACACGGAACAGCATTCAGAGGGTGCCAGGCATGGGGTCTAGCACAGAGGAGAGCTTTATGAAATGCAAGATCCTGTGAGTATTGAGCTTTTGGTGGGGAGAAACCAGATCCAACTTGTTCACCACTATATCTAGGAAAGTAATGCAAAAGAAGTTGTCTGTAAATATTTGTGGTTGTCTGTAAATATTTGTGGGAGGGAAAGAAAGTTATTATGGTATTCCTTAGCCAAAGGCTGGAATCCTTGTTCCCAAAAAAATACAGCTGGGCAAGGTGGCCTGCCTATAATCCTAGCTACTTGGGAGGCTGAGGCATGAGGATCCCTTTAAGCTGGGAGTTTGAGACCAGCCTGGGCAACACAGTAAGACCCTATGTCTAAATAAATAAATAAATAAAAACAAATGAATGAAGATGTTTAAACAAAAAGTCTAGGCCTGGCGCTGCGGCTAATGCCTGTAATCCCAGCACTTTGGGAGACCAATGGTGGGCAGATCACTTGAGCTCAGGAATTCGAGCCAGCCAGGGCAACAAAATGAGACCCCCATCTCTACAAATTTTTTTTATTTTAATTAGCTGGGTATGGTGGCAGTACACCTGTGATCCCAGCTACTAGGGAAGCTGAGGTGGAAGGATCACTTGAGCCTGGTGACAGAGGTTGCAGCGAGCTGAGATCGCGCCACTATACTCCAGCCTGGGAGATAGAGCGAGACTCTGTCTTAGGAAAAAAAAAGAAGAAGTCTAAGATAAATTCGAAGTTCCTAGGAACGTCCACTTCCGAAGAGGAATGGGGCTGCTGGAACTTGGAAGTGGGTCTGCAGACCTGCCTTGCCCACACGTCTACTGCACAGAACGTGGATTCCAACCCTGATCAGAGGCCAAGACAGCTGCGTGGCCGCCAAGGCACAGAGGGGCCTACCTTCCTCGGCGTCGTTCCTCAGCGAGGCCTCCAGCAGGGCCACGCTGGCCTCGAAAGACACTTTCTTGCGGCGGCCGCCCGTGCTGCGCTTCCGCTCATGCTTTCGCTTGCGGTGCTGCAAGTCCTGCTCGTACTGTGCCCATTTCTTCAGCTGCTGGGCCCGGCGCTTCTGGGCGGCCCGCAGCCGCTCCAGCGTGGGCACCTTCTCCAGCAGCTGCAGCTCTGTCAGCAGGTCCACGTGGCTGGCCATGGCCACCGCCCTCCCCAACGCCCTGGCTGGGGGCTAGCACGGTGCACCGGGGGCCAGGGCAGCGCGGGGCCTCTGGTGGGGCTGGGGCCTCATGGTGTGGCCTGTGGCAGGGAGGGAGACACAGATGAACACGTGTGTCAGACTCCACAACTCAGATCTGATCGTTCCCCAACGCCCCGTGTTCAAAACGCTTTTGAGGTTTTCCTTCCATTGTTCCTCGAGAGAAGTGCAAATCCTTACAGTGGCCCTGTAAGTATCAGCAAGGTCTGGCTGTGCTGTCTAATGCAGCAGCCAGTAGCCACCTGTGGCTATTTAAATTTAAATTAATTAGAATAAAGTAAAATAATTTAATTCCTTGGTTGCACTATCCACATTTCAAGTGCACAATCGCCACATGCTTCATACTGGACAATGCAAATAAAGAATATTTCCATCACTGCAGAGAGCTCTATTAGATAGCTTGGTTGTCTGCCTCTCTAGCCACAGCCATTTAACAGGAACCATGCCATTTTAGTTTTCTTGTATAGAGTCACCCTACTTTAAGGATTTGGGTATCTGGGTGCTGGAACCAGAAGGGGTGCGGGGAGGGTCAGGACATGATGGGGGTTGCAGACCCCCAAAAATCTGGAGACTATACAAACGTCCAAGGCCTCAGAATTATGAATATCTGACACTTCTGCTCAAGCATCTTTTGTTCTGATCACTATGGGATGCAAGTTGTTCTGGAGATGGGACGGACAGGACCAGAAAGAGAACAGAAGAAACAATATACTATTGCAGTGCTTCTCAAAGTGTGGTCTGGGAACCCCATAGGGAATCCCTGAAACCATTTCAAGAAGTCCATAGGTCAAAACTATTTTCACAACTATACTAAGATGTTACTAACCTTTTCCACTCATTATCTTATGAGTATACAGTGGTTCCCAAAGCTATATGAAAAGTGATATTGCAACAGACTAAATGCAGAAGCAGATACAATAATCCAGCTGCTAAGCTCAACATAAAGAATTTTGCAAAATTTTTAAACATCACTTTTCTCGCTAAATTTTTTTTGTTTTGAAAAATAGCTATTTTTCATCAAAATGTTATATATTATATTTTATGCTTCTATAGCAGTCTAATAAAAATGTTATAGATTATTATATTGTTGTAATATATCATGGGTTTATGGTTTTATTTTAAAGGAATTAATGCCATTCTTAAAAATTTCTCAATATTCATTTATATTATGATAAATATTGACAGATATAATCCACATAAACAAAAGCTCTTTGGGATGCTCAATTTAAGGAACTAAAGAAATCCTAAGACAAAAAAGTTTGAAAACTGCTGAACTACTGGGACATAGAAAATCTTAAAGTTTCTCTCTTTGAATGACCTTTTAAAAAAATTACATCTCTTGCTCTCATGAGTCTCAAATAACATGAGGTCAACAAAATTTCAGAGTCTAAAGCCAGCTGGTCTTCTGCACAGACTCTATGAACTTTCAGACACAGAGGGAAAGGGTCTTAGGACAATCACTTGATCCTCTAAGCTTGTTCCTCCACCTACAAAGTGTCCTATCCACCTCCCAGAAGTTACAGGTGCAAGGAATAAAAAGAGCTGGGGCTGGATGCACTGGCTCAATGCCTGCAATCTCAACATTTTGGGAGTCCGGGGTGGGAAGACAGCTTGAGGCCAGGAGTTCCAGAGCAGCCTGGGGAACATAGCGAGACCCTTATCTCTACAAAAAAATAAAAATAATTTTTTAAAAAATAGCTGGCCCAAAACATTAAGACACTTAAGCAATGAGACACAAGCTTGGAGGAGGAATGGTAGGGAGATGTAAATGCAGCATGTCTGTGAACCAGCAGGCAAGGCTGGTTTGGGGTTGTTGGGTAACAGGAAAGAATGGCAGGAGTCTACATCTGTGTGATGTGGCCCACTGTCTCAAAGAGTATTGGGTTAGCCCCTGGTTGGTTTCAGGAAGCGTTGTTAATCTCCTGGGTTGCCCGCATCACCCACCCCTCCAAAAGCCCTTGCTACGGAAGCTGAAGAGCAGGGTTCAGGCTAAATCCTCAGGTGCTCAGGTTGGATCAGATCCAGATCATTCTTCATGTCTCTCCCAGCTCGGAGACTGGAGAGTAAACAGGCAGAATGGAGAAGGGGTTGGCTTGGCAATGCCCAAAGGGCAAAAGTTCCAGGGTCTGAGTGGGTGTGACCTCCAGCATAAATAAGCCAATGGCAAGGCTCAACGGGAGACAAGGTAGCTGGTTTTGGTTGCCTTTTGTTTGTTTTGTTTTGATTTCTGTTTTGAATACACTTGCAATGCACTTTCAAGTAATTAAACTTTTTATATTAGATTATAGTAGATTCACAGGGAGCGTAACAAATAGTACAGAGAGAACCTGTGTACATTTCACCCAGTTTATCCCAGTGGTAGCATCTTGAAAACTACTATACAATATCACAGCCAGAAACCTGACAGTGATACAACCCACCAATCTTATGCCAATTTCCCTAATTTTACATATACTTATTTGGATGTGTTTTGTTTTTTGCAATTGTATCAATGTATCTACCACCTCAGTTCATAACCACACCTATCTCCTTCTCTAAGCTCCCCCTCCAACCCACTCCTGTCCCTGCCTTGGCAATTACTAATCTGTTCCCCATCTCTAGAATTTTGTCATTTCAAAAGATGTTATATAAATAGAATCAGAGAGCAGGTAACCTTTGAGGATTGGCTTTTTTCACCCAGCATCATTCCTTTGAGATTCATCCACATTGCTGCATGCATCAATGGTGCATTTCTTCTTGTTGCCGGGGAGAATTCCATTTTATGGATGGCCCAAATTTGTTTAACCATTTACCTATTGAGGAACATCTGCATTGTTTCCAGTTTAAGGCTGTTCCATTCATCTACAGATTGTGTAAACATAAGTTTTTGTTTCTCAGGAGCAAATACCCAAGAGTACAAGTGATAAGTCACATGGTAATTGTACGTTTACTTTTTTTTTTTTCGAGATCTCGCTCTGTCACCCAGACTGGAGTGCAATGGCGTGATCTCGGCTCACTGCAACCTCTGCCTCCCAAGTTCAAGCAATTCTCCCACCTCAGCCTCCCAAGTAGCTGAGATTACAGGTACCCACCATCATGCCCAGCTAATTTTTGTATTTGTAGAGACGGAGTTGGCCAGGCTGGTCTCAAACCCCTGACCTCAGGTAATCTGCCCACCTCGGCCTCCCAAAGTGCTAGGATTACAGGCGTGAGCCCAGAGACTGGCGCATGTTTACTTTTAAAAGAAAACTGCCCAACTGTTCTCCAGAATGGCTGTGCTGGTTTCATGCCCTCCAGCAATGTATGAGTGATCCAGTTCCCTGCCAGCATTTGGGATTGTCACTGCTTTCTATTTTAGCCACTTAGATAGATGTTTTGGTCACTTTTTTAGAAGCAAGGAGTTCAAAAGAGTTCAATTCACAACCACACAATATCATTATTATAGTCAGACCTCTCTGGGAGCTAGCAGACCACAAATTTATTTCACTCCACTTCCTCGAGTGAGTAAACATTTAATGAAGTCCTGCTCTGTGACGAGCCCTGATTCAGAGATGGATGTGGACCAGCTCTGCCTTCTGTCTGTCAATTTATCTTATAAATCCATTTAATTATCCCAGTAACCTAATAAAATAGTCGTACTAGGTACTATCATGCCTATTTTCCAGATGAGGAAACTAAGGCACAGAGTGATTAAGTCATTTACATAACAAACCACAGCTAGATAATGGAAGAGCCAGTTCACCCGGGGTTCTCAAGGAAGGCTTTCCAGAATACAAGACAACGGATTTGAATCTCAGGGCAGAAGTAGGATTTCACCAGTTGAAAGGAGCAGACACAGCTGAGAGGGAGTTAGGCAGCGTTCAAAGGTGTACAGAGTGGCTGACCACAATGGAGGGAACTCTGGAAACCAACATGCACAAACATGGCCCGAAGAGGACGTGGCTGCCCAGAGAAGTCTTGCTGGTAGTGATGAGCCACTTGTGGCTGTGGGCCAGGCCTAACCAGAAAGCCTCCTGTGATCCACGTCGTGTTTGTTGGTTTGTTTGGTCGAAGTCCACACCATGTTTTAAAATATTTTAATTCACTTCTGACATTTACAGCTTGGAGATTTTATATCCAACATCAGGGGTTCAGCTTTTCTTAGAACATCTTGGTATGGGGCCACAGTGGGCTCACATGGCATCACCATCAACTGGTGTAAAGTCGGGCTGTCCCCTTTAGATAGGGCACATACCCTCTCCATTACCATAGTCCCCAATGCTCCCCATTACTCCCGCCTGACTGCCCTCACTAACTGACATCACTTGCCAGCTCCAATGTCATTTGAGTTTGCAAGCTCTGTCTTAGGCAGAATGAGACAGCAGTTTCCAAATAACCAGAGCTCCAATCTGCACAAGAAAGGAAAGAGGGCCTGTGAGTCTCCCCAACACACAGCAGGGTGAACACAGCAGCTAGGCGGCCCCAAGACAGGGCACTAGCCTGGGTGCTGGGGCAGCCCACAGCAGCCAGGCTCCAATGGGCTACAGACTGGCCTCCTCGTGAGACCTGGGCTCACCTGTCCACACTTCCAGAGAAAGCCCCAGAGGGTGATGGGAACACAGCCCAAATGCCAGGACCTGGGAGAGCAATGGTTATCATCAACACTTAAAGGGGATCCCCAAGGAAGACCTCATTTGGACGGACAAGGAAGTACAAGGAAGCAGTTGTGTGCACCCCAAGAACAGATGCCGGCCTCCAGAGCTGTCCAACAAGCAATTTGACAAAGGTGCTTGTGGTCAATGGCTGTCTCAGGAGGTGGCAACTTCCTTATCACTCACTGGAGGATAAAATTTCCACCCGTGTCAGATTGGCCTAAGTATTCTGTGAGATGTCTTTCAGCCCTAAGATCCTGTACACAGTTACTCATTTCTTCATTATTATGACTAATCACCTCTGAGTGGAAGGTACCAAACACATGCTAAAAGTAAAGATAAGAGTAATGGTACCAATCACTTACGCTGTTACAGCACTTTATCCCTTTCAAAGAACTTCCCCAGCCATCATCTCAGCCAAGTGCTTCCCTAAGTGTGGAAGGAGAATCCATTCCAAGGAAATTTTCAAAAGTACAGGAACAAGTCTTGACATAGCATGGACCCACACAGAGAGCAGAGTATATATGCTTTTCACTTCTCTTTTAATCTTTCAGACTTTCTCCAGAGAAAAGTGTCAGTCCGATGCTAACAGACCCTTAACATCTTTATAACTATGCCAATTCTCCTTGTAAACAAAGAGAAAGCAGGCCTCAGCTCCTGGCCTGGGCAAGCCACCGTATCTAGGATAGAATGTAATAACATTGTTTTGTTTCCTGTGGATTTGTTTTCACAGTTACTGTTTGTTTATGGTTGTGATATAAAATTTCCTTTTTAAACAAATCTATTTCAGTTGGAAATAGCAAGTTGATAGTAAAGAAAAATTTAATGACAATGGCGTTTAGTGTTGGCAAAACTTATAAGTGACTGACATTTGGGAAACCCGTCTTGCCATTGATCTTCGTGGCAATAATCTTACAAGAGAAGCACTCATATAAACTCATTATTTTGTTTGACAAATATTTAGGGGGCATCTACCACATGCCAAGCCTGTGCTCAGGGCTAGAGAGGCAGCAGGGTAAAAGCAGACACAGTTCCTGTGCAGTGGATGGATGGCACAGACACATGGGAGTGGGTGACGCGCTCCAAGGATACAGAGGCTGAGCAGTAACTAAACCTGGGGCCTGACTCACAGCACAGTGCTCCCTCCATGGGCCCCAGGGTGGCAGGCCCCAGGCAGACAGAAGGAACCACTGCAGTGTCCTCCCTACTCCCAGCAAAGGAATTAAGGGCAGTTACCCAGCCCCCTGGAGAAAGGTGAGAACAATGTCTCCCAAGGGCCAGTAAAAGGGGCCAGAGGCACATTTTCTCTGATTTGGCCCTCCCCGCCAGCCCCTCCCACCTCGCCCCTCTGGGTTCCTTGGAGCTGGGGCTCGAGGACAGCTCCCTCTTGATTACTGGTTTTCAGGTGACCTAGTTTCCCCCAATAGACCCACACACCTCCTCCCACCCCCGTCTGAGAAAACCCTGCTTGGTCTAATTAAAGAACTGCATGGTGCTGCAAACACAGCAGCAGGGTGGCCCCAAGACAGGGCACTGGCCTGGGTGCTGGGGCAGCCCACGGCAGCCACGGCTCCAGTGGGCTGCAGAGTGGGCTCACCTATCCACACTTCCAGAGAAAGCCCTAGAGGGTGATGGGAACACGGCACAAACTGCCAGGATCTGGGAAAGCAATGGTTATCATCAAGACTTAAAGGGGATCCCCAAGGAAGACCTCATTTGGAGGAAAACCAGCTCCATGGAGACATAGCAAGCCCAGCATTGGAAAATCCAGACGGAACATCCTGCAGAGAATGGGATACATGGGCCCACAAGTCAACAGAGTGTCCAGGACTGGCAAGATATCCGTGGGAGGGATCTGTGGAGGCCAGGTCGGGTGAGGTCATCCAGGAAGTATGTGTGATATGAGAAGAGAAATCAGAAGCAAGGGGAAATAGGGCAGGGTGCTTAATTTTTCTAACATCTGGGTGGATGAACCAAAATAGTTTGATTGTGGCCAGAAGGAAGTCTGAGGCCAAGGCACTTGACCCTTGGGGAAGCAGGAACAGGCCACTGAGGTGTGTTCACCTCTTCCCCCAGAGCCTTAACTCAGCCCCTGTTGTCTGAAGAAGTCTGAACTTCATTCCTCTTGTTGACCCCAAAGGGAGAGACAGAGTCAGTGCATATCTGGGGAAGCAGAGACTCAGCTCCAGAGGGCTGACCCTTTAAGGGAAAGGCAAGAAAGTATGGCAGGGTACACCCCCGCCTTCCCACAACACAATTCTTTGAATAATAGCATCACCCAAAGTATGGCAGGGGAGTGGGCAGGATGTACTACAGAACTCCTCATACTCCCCACCTTCAAAAAAGAAAGAAGACTATTACAAGAGTGTTATTTGGGGGAATAAATATACCTCTGGGAAAACTACAGAGGCACTGGTTTGGTGGTGATCTGTGTATTCCCACACTATTACTCAGTGCTGGGTTCTGATGGGCCAGAGCCTGTCAGCAGCGGCCTGAGCCCAGCCGCAGTGAGTGGCTGGGGCTAGGCATGTGTCCTGAGTTGGCCCGATCAGAAGCTCTCTCTTCTCACAAGCTGTGAATTGGAAGCACAACACACAGTTGCTCCTGGAAGCCATCTTGCTGCCATCCCCGCAGGAAGCTGGCTTTTGGATGAAGCCAGTGCTTGGCGGTCACCAGAGGGAAACAGGGTCCTTTAACTAAGGGGTCTCAGGACTTCACCAGAGAGAAACAGGGTCCTTTAACTAAGGGGTCTCAGGACTCCTCTTCCCCTTACAATGGTTATTTCTTGGCTCTTCAGGCCTAAGGTGAGGCCCAGCTTTGAGGAAGGGTAGGAAGGTCAAAGCCAGGTTTCTCTGCCCACTCAGCTGGGAGAAGGGGGCCCAGGCTTTGTGACTGCTTAATTCTGGGGGAGCAGTTCGTTGACACATTTTTGGACTCGAGCCTAGTGCCTCGAGAAAAACAACATGAAGGAAGGTGAATTCAAATTTAAGAGATTTTAAAATATGAGTCAGAAAGTGTTTCAAAGTTCACACTGTTAAAAGGAAATGTGAAGATTTGTTTTCATGTTCTTCAGCTATTCTTCTCTACACAATATTGGCAGTAGCCTGGAGGAAGGCGATGGGTCCTTTTCTCCTTGTGTTTCCTGTACCATTGAGCATGAGGGAAAGAAGAAAACAAAACAAACAGTGCTGGCTTTCCTACTCCTGGGATCTCACTCGGGACCTACTTTCTCTCCTAAAGGATGTACACCCCCACCCTCCCACAACACATTTCTTTGAATAATAGCATCATTTTTTTTTTCCAGCATAAAGATGCTTTAACTCATGAGCAAAGAGGCTTCTGGGGCCCTTGGAGCTCCAAATACCTGAATTAGAAATCACTCCCCTAATCTCATTCCCATGGGATTTTTGTGGACTGACTGTCTTACTCCTGCTAGGATGAACCTTCTAGACTTTGGGCATTGTCATCATAGACAGATCTCTTGGTTTTAAATCAGTCGTGAAACTCAGATCCTCACAGGTCAACTCTGTAACTCCAATTCTCCCAGCTGTGCTCCTTCATTCAGATCTCTGACTTGTCACTGTCCCCTGAAGCCCATTGACCATAACCCCATTTAGCAGGACTTTGTGTGTACTGGGGAGGCTGAAGGTAGAGGAGGCAGGATTCAAAAACCACACATTCAACAAGAACAAAGAGTGATGAGACAACTCATGCATCTTGAGCTTTCCCAGGAAAAGAATCATGTCATCATGTCCAGCAGTGGAACAATAACAGACCTGCTGACCTCTGTCTGAGCTGGCTGGGCCATATTGGGAGCAGAGGACCAGGTGTTAACAAAAGGCAACAAGAAAGGATCGGCTTTGTTCCAGGCCTCTGGAGGGCAGAGTGAGGCTCAGGCATGGTAATATGAAGAAGTGGGATTCACAGCCTGGGCAACATAGCAAGACCCTGTCTCTACACAAATAAATTAAAATTAGCCAGGTGTGGTGGTGTGTGCCTCTAGTCCCAGCTACTTGAGAGGCTGAGGTGGGAGGGTCACTTGAGCCCAGGGGTTCGAGGCTGCGGTGAGCTATGATGACACCACTCCATTCCAGCCTGGGTGACAGAACAAGACCCTGTCTCTAAAAAATAAAAAATAAAAATAAATCATTTAAAAAATAAATACATGAATAATTTTTTAAAAAGAACAACTAGGATCAGTCTGGCATGAGGATAAACTGTCTAACAGTGATAATTCAACAAAGTCCAGCCAGGGCATGATGCTGGAGTCCCCACTACCAGGAATTCCATGGCCTTGAGGTCTATGGTGGGTGGTAGATGGGACTGGCCCTGTGAAGGCCCATGAGCCCCAATCCTGGCCTGCAGGGGATGGCATCGTATTGGGACTAAGCACTCTATCATGCATATCTGCACCCAGCATTTGGTAACCACCAGGCTACACAACTTGCAAGGCCCATTTTAAGCAGATACTGATTGATGATTTGGATTGGTTCTGCCTGTCAGGGTGAAGCTGCTCTCTCAGGCTCAGCTCCAAGAAAACTTCAAAGGAGGCCACAGCTCAAACAGGTAAAGGAATACCCATGAACACACCTGTCTTCCATGCTGAGCTTCCCCGCAAGAACCTGAACCCGGGGAAGCCCACACACTTGTGGGTAAGTACAGCAGTGTGGTGAAGGCCGTAGGGGACAGGAACAAGGGTGCCAAGGACAGGGGCACACACAAAGCTGACATGATGTCTACAAACGCATTAGTCAGTCACAGTCACAGTGCTAAACCAAACAGCCTGTCTTCTGAAGAAGCTTATGTAATAGCTAAGCTTGGGGAAACGGGAGTCAAATTACAAACAGTTTCTCCAGGCTTGAGGGAGTGTGGTCCACCCCCTCCCTTCACAGGGAGATAAAAACTCCCTTTGCAGCTGGGGGGATCATTTTCCAAAGGAGGCTACCTGTGGCTACGGAACACACTCCTGGGTTACACAGTTATTAAATTGGGGATGGCCCTTCACATCGGGTAGGCTGGGGGTGGCCTCTAATCCCTGCCTTTCTCTCCCAGCACGACACTCATGACCAAACTTTCCTCTCTTGTGCCACCACTTAGGTTGGTGGTGGCTATTTGGTGCACTCTGAGGAGACGGATTACGAAGCCATGTGTGATAACAGGGAAAATGTATGTTGTGATCAATTAGCAAAGCCTGCCACGGCTGAAGAGGTGGGAAGTGGCTGCATGCACACTGAGTACGCAATTCTGTTCTACATCATGCTGCCTAAGAGCTTGGCATCCAATAGTTGCCTTTGTGTCCACGGATTAAAATCCTTGGCTGGGCATGGTAGTTTATGCCTGTAATCCCAGCACTTTGGGAGCCCAAGGATCTAGAAAGTTATCAGATATGAGTGGAAAGGCCCCTCAAATCCCAGAATATCATCCAAACAACAGCAACAACTCACCTTGGCATCCATGGTAGATAAGCATCAAGAAAATCTCAGGTTCACCTAGGAATTTTTCCGATAACCCACCCTAGGGGACAAAGGAAGAACTGTACTCCACCCCGTTAAGGTGACTAGATCCAGACTCTAGGAACTCAAGCAAAGGAGGGCAGCCCCTGTTTTACTCCATCTGGACGTTAGCAACTACTTGTTCTATTACAAATTGGTCTATCTGGTTTGTTAACCAAAATGTCCCCTTATCTCCCTGATCACTAATACAATGGATTTTCTGATATCTTCTTGCATTTTACCAGGAAGATCTTCTAAAGTACTTGCGGCTCTTTTACAGTTTTTTTCTAGTTCCTACTTCTCCCTCCCAAGGCTGGCCCTGGAATGTGGGGAGACAGCATGCTGTTGGTAATTGGATAGGGTCCATTCAGGAATGGAAAAGGACCAAGGCACTGTTGCCACTGACACCCTTCCTCATCCAGGTCTGGGGATCACTGTCTTGTCCATTCCAAGCATCTTGGGCTCCACACCATTACCAGCATAAGAGAGGAAGGGGAACATAATTTGCTGCCTTATAAGACCACTCTCTCCATTTCAGAAACCTCAAATATCCCTAACAAGCTATCTCCTCTCCTTTAGCCAGGGATATTCTTAGCCAGTTAGGAAGTAGTTGGGATAGAATTTTTTTTTGGATACAGAGTCTCGCTCTGCTGCCCAGGCTGGAGTGTGTCAGTATGATCTTGGCTCACTACAACCTCCGCCCCCTGGGTTCAGGTGATTCTCCTGCTTCAGGCCTCCCAGCTAATTTTTGTATTTGTAGCAGAGACAGGGTTTCACCATGTTGGCCAGGCTGGTCTTGAACTCCTGACTTCCAGTGATTCCATCCATCTTTGCCTCCCAAAGTGCTGGGATTACAAGCGTGAGCCACCATGCCTAGCCTGGGATGGGAATTTTTAAAAACTTTTCATATAGTTTGTTCACTGAAGCTCAGAGAATAATTCCAAGGAAACAGGGACGATTAAAAGCATAGAATTGAACTTGAAGGAAAAAGTCCTACCCTGGGGGACAAAAGAATGAGAAGAGGAAGACAGAGGGCAACACAGAGAGCAGATTCCAATTAAGTGCATAGCCAGTGCGGGATGGAACTGACATTCGAACCCAGGTCTGCCTAACTCCAAAGCCTACACCCATAAAAAGCAGAAGGAGAAGAAGGAACTGGGAAAATCTCTAAAGGAACCATAAGTGCTTTAACAGATCTTTCTCATGAATTTCAAGAAGATTTCAGAAAATCCACAGTATTCATGATCAGGGAGATGGGGACATTTTGGCCAAAAACCCAGAGAGACCAACTGGTAATAGAACAAATACTTGCTGAAGTCAGTATAGAGTAAAACATATGCTTAATGAAACTAAAGGCTAATATTGCAGAACCGATAAACTGGATACATGAAATGAACCTAGAAACAAAGAATGCCAGGTAATCATGGCAGCTTCTGTATCCAGCACACCTTCCACCTGCCAAGTTCTTTGCATGTAACCTTTCTGGGAATCACTGCACCAACTCTGCAATGTAGGTATTGCTCCCATTTCAGAGAGGAGAAAACTGGGACTCAGAGAGGTTAGGGAACTGGTAACTAGGGCTGATGTTCCAGTTGTGTGTGGTTGGCACCTCTTCTGATTAGTCTGGCATCTGTTTTGATTGGTCAGTCTCTATGCCATTAGTTAAGTATTTTTAATATCCCCTCTCCTTAAAAATAAAAAAAAAATGTCAGACAGGAAAGATAAGCCACGGAGGCATGACTATAAGAGGGGTCCTTGAAGGAAAATAAATGAAATCTATGCAGAGTAAGGATAACTGATTAAAGTAATAACTTCCCTTACTGTTGGAGCTGTCATCACTTTTGGAGGCTTGGGTAGGAAATATATCTCATCCTAAATTTCATAAAATCTGCCTTCCAAACCCCTATAGGCTTAACCCCCTATGGGTGCTCCTTTTTTCAGTGAGCATTTTTGTGTGTTTTTGGGGTTTGTTTTGTTCTTTTTTTTTTTTGAGACAAAGTCTCTGTCACCCAGGCTGGAGTGCAGTGGCGCTATCTCGGCCCACTGCAACCTCAGCCTCCCAGGTTCAAGCGATTCTCCTGCCTCACCCTCCTGAGTGGCTGGGACTACAGGCAAGTGCCACTCCACCTGGCTAATTTTTGTATTTTTAGCAGAGACAGGGTTTTACCATGTTGGCCAGGCTGGTCTCGAACTCCTGACCTCAAGTGATCCGCTGGCCTTGGCCTCCCAAAGTGCTGGGATTACAGGTGTGAGCCACCATGCCTGGCCTCAGTGAGCACTTTCACTTCACCTGGTAACTCCCAAACCAGATTCATAACAGCAACTGGCCTCTCTCCTCTCCTTTCTGAGAGATGAAACTGTTAGTACAATAAAACAGAAAGTTTCCAGATGCTCTACATTTTGGTAAGTGAAGTTTCCATCCAATAGGCAGGTTTTGAAGTCTCAATACTGGATCTATGACCTTCCAGGTCACCATGCAGAGAAGCAGGCTGTAGTATTCTGCCTTTAGAGCATTACTTCTGTTCCTCCCCTCTTTGATCTCCAGCCAAAGTTCCTCCACTTTGATTCCCTCCTCTTGGGTATACAGAACTCCAAGCATACCTCCGCTTCCCTCTCACCGGTTGTATTTCCTTTGAACATGTGACTTCTCTATAAGCCATAGTTTCACCCCACAAAAGTGGTGTTGCTAACACAATTGAATTTATCTCCTCATGTTAAAATCTCAGGTTCACTTTGTTAACTGCTTTGGTCTACACTCAAATGTCTGGAGCTCTACTACCACACCCATCCTTCTACTCAGCAAATTCCTGAACACTCTGTTTCATACTTGATGCCAACAATGAGTAACTACTAGTTTCAGGGTTTTCTTCTGACAATTTTCTCTGAAAATTCACTTCCATTTTTAATTTAAATCCTATTTATTTAGCCAAAAAACAAATATGTATTGCCATCTATATGAGGTAGGCAATAAAGTAGGGTGGCTCTAAGGATCCCTAAATGAAAAAAGCTACTGATCAGAGAGGTCCTGCTTCTAGTAAGGGCAAAGTAGCTCTTTCTGGACCAAACTTCCCACACCAAACTATTACGAACTCTAGACAGAAAAAAACAACAACAACAACAACAACAAAAAACAAAAAAAGATTGGAAGGCACTAAATGTGTTCAGCTACAAGCAAGTAGAAACTGGAGAGGAGGCAACACCTGAAAGAAAGAAATGGCACTAGATGACTTTCATGTTTTTATGGCTTTTTATTTGCAGGAAGCGCCATGTCAATGCTGTACTTACTAGCTAAAACTTGCATAGAAAACCACTCTCTTACTATTTGAGGAGTTTAAAGACAGAGTTCAAGTAACCACAGCTGGAAAATAAGGAGAAATGTCCCAGAAAAGAATCACAGAACAGTAGCCCCAAATTCTGAGTATAAACAGTGCCCAAATCTCACTGAATGATGTACATACAGGGCAGACTTCAAGTAGTTCAACTAAAGCTAAATGAATTGAGCAAAGATTTCAGATGTTGTCCACCCAAGAAAGACTGAGTTTGAGTTTGGTCAAGTTAATTGCCTGATTAAAAAAAATATATATATATATATAATATTTATATTATAAATAATATATGTTATATAACATAAATATAATATATTATTTATGTATATTGTATACTATATATTATTTATATATTATATTATATATATTATATATTATATATATTAAAATATATATATATTTCTGAGGAATAGAATTCAGAGTCTCTTCAGGTCTCATTCACAACATTTAGGTTGTAATCCAAAATTACTAGGCAAATTAAAAACAAACAGGTAAATGTGACTCAAACTCAAGAGAAAAGGCAATCAATGGAGACCAATCTCAAGGTGACCCAGGTGTTGGAAATAATAAAGATTGTTAAAGCAGTTATACCTTTGCTCAAGAATGTAAAGGAAATTATGCTTGTAATAAAAGAACAGATAGGAAATCTCAGCAGCAACATAGAAATTACAAAGAAAAGAACCCAAAGCATCAATTCCACTAAATTCTCACCAGTACCTTCCTCTGCACCTATTTGAGTGGTGTCTCTCACTAGGGACAGTTACAAAGTTCTAATATATTTATTTCAATGACCGTTTTTTAGCATCTTCCAAGTGCCAGGGTCTAGGCAGCCTTTGGGGCACAAAAATATGTCACAAAGACCAGATCTTCTTCTCTGACAATGTCTATATAGCCCACTAGTCACTTCTCATATCTTCCCTTCTCATTCAGGTCTTAAATTATAAAAAGAGATCAAAGTCCTGCTGTGGCATCTTTCCAGAGCTTCATAGTGCTTCCCCCTTAGCTTCCAGATCACTCCTGGTGGAGCCATTTGCTCCAAATAAAGCACATAGGAATGAGAGGCAGGCTGTCAGGTTTGACACATGTGAACATTCTCCCTCCACTGGCTGATAGTCAGGTCAGTTCTACCAAAAACTCTGAGACACCACAGGGAATCCATGGGGAGGCACTCACCATTACAACATCTCTTTCCCCAGTTCTACTCTGCTTTTGCAAAATCTGTTAGGAAAGACGTTCTCAAACTTGGCATTGGAATCACTTGGAGATGCTGGGAATATACATGAAGATCACAGAGAAAGACCACCACAAATCTATCAGAATGGCCAATTTTTTTTATTTATTTATTTTTTTTTGAGACAGAGTCTTTCTCTGTCGCCCAGGCTGGAGTGCAGTGGCGTGATCTCAGCTCACTGCAAGCTCTGCCTCCCGGGTTCACGCCATTCTCCTGCCTCAGCCTCCTGAGTAGCTGGGACTACAGGTGGCTGCCACCATGCCTAGCTAATTTATATATATATATATATATATATATTTTTTTTTTTAGTAGAGATGAGGTTTCACTGTGTTAGCCAGGATGGTCTCAATCTCCTGACCTCATGATCCGCCTGCCTCGGCCTCCCGAAGTGCTGGGATTACAGGCGTAAGCCACCACGCCTGGCTCAAATTTTTTTTTTAAGACAGAAAATGCCAACTGTCGGCAAAAATTCTTACACACTGAGTGGGAATATAAATTGGTACAACCACTTTTTAAAACTGTTCAGCAATGTCTTGTAAAATTAAACACGGGCATGTCCTATAATCCTGCAATTGAATTCCTAGGAATACACCCAACAGAAATTTGTTTTTTTTTTTTTAGATGAAGTTTCGCTCTTGTTGCCCATGCTGGAGTGCAATGGCACAATCTCGGCTCACTGCAACCTCCGCCTCCCTGGTTCAAGCAATTCTCCTGCCTCAGCCTCCTGAGTAGCTGGGATTACATGCATGTGCCTCCACGCCCGGCTAATTTTGTATTTTTAGTAGAGAAGGGGTTTCTCCATGTTGGTCAGGCTAGTCTTGAACTCCTGACCTGAGGTGATCTGCTTGCCTTGACCTCCCAAAGTGCTGGGATTACAGGCATGAGCCACTGCGCCCGGCCAGTAATTTCTGTATATATTCGCTAAAAGGCATTCACAAGAATGTTAATTGCACTATTTCTAATAGACACAAAGTATAAACAACCTAAAATGCCCCCAACAGTAGTTTGGAGAAAAAATATGATTTGTTCACACAATGGAATATTGTACAGCAATGAGAATGAACAATATACAATTACACTCAACAATATGGATGACTCTCGCAAACAATGTTAACCAAAATAACCCAAACACACAAAAATGCATACTATATGATTGCATTTATGTAAAATTCAACAACAGGCAAAACTAATCTATGCGGTTTCAGGGTGTAGGGAGTGACTGGAAGGGGACATACGGGGTTGGAGAGGGGGCTTCCGGAGTGCTGGTAGCACTCCAAGCAGGATATGGGTTAAATAGACAGGTTCAGTTTGTGATAAATTGATTCATTTAAGATTTGTGTACTTTTGTGTATTTGTTTTTCCTTAAGAAATCATCACAATTTTTTTTTAAAAATACTGCTGTCTGGGTCCCACCTCAACAGATTCTAGTTTAATCGGTCTGGAATGCAGCCAGAAATTGACATTTTTAAAAGCTCCCCAGGCGGGTCTCATGTGCACCCAAGAACCACTGTGTCAGAACCTGGCAACTCTCCTTACTATTTCTTGGAGCAGAAAGTGCTGCTGCTTCTCCAGGAAGTCTAAAAGCAGGATGTTTTTGGTAGAACACTAGTAGCGCCAGAGGATGTTAATAGGAGTTACATGAAAAAAGTCTTCTATAGTCATATACGTAATATATTTATTTTTTAGTTTATCTTTTTTGAGTTAGGGTCTCAGTATGCTCCCTAGGCTGGTCTCAAACTCCTGCATTCAAACAATCCTCCTGCCTCAGCCTCCTAAGCAGCTGGGATTATAGCTACCATCATGCCCAGCTAGTAATATGTTTCATTACAATTATCAACTTGTATTGAACACTCACTGCATTCCTAGAGCTAAGCTATGTGTTTTAGCTACTCATATTATCTCATGTAATCTTCACAGCAAGCCTATGAGAAAGGTACTATTAATCCCTGTTTTATAGAAGGGCAAACTAAGCTCGGTAGGGTTAAGTAATTGCCCGATGTCCAGTAAGCAATAGGGGTGGGATTCAAATCCAGATTGGCTTTGACACTGAAGCCCATGCTCTTTTTTATTTTTTCCTTTTTCTTTCAAGAATTACAAGGGGTCAGGTACAGTGGTTCATGCCTGAATCCCAGCACTTTGGGAGGCCAAGACGGAAGGATGGCTTGAGCCCAGGAGTTTGAGAGTAGCCTGGACAACACAGTGAGACTTCATCTCAAAACATTAAAAAATTAGCTGGGTGTGGTGGCTCCCACCTGTAGTCCCAGCAACTCAGGAGGCTGAGGTGGGAGGATCGCCTAAGCCCAGGAGGTTGAGGCTGCAGTGAACTGTGATTGCACCACTGCATGATCACAGATCACTGCACTCTAGCCTGGGCAACAGAGTGAGATCTTGTCTCAAGAAAAAAAAAAAAAAGAGGACAATCAGTGAAGCCTACACACTCGACTACTGCCCTAAACTGCGTGTCCAGACAGCACTTGACTGCAGGAGTTAACTGAGCCTTTGCTATGCTAATATGAGCTGTGAGTTGACAAGACAAGAATATTGAATGCAGCAGTTCCCAAAGTGGTTTCCTTGCCTCCACCACTTACCTTCCAACCCGCCATCCACAACGCTGGTGGAGTTTTCACTCTTAAACCAAGTTTGATCCTGTATTTCCCTTGGAGGGAAGCATCTGATGGCTCCCACTGCCTATGCTGTCCAGTTTCAAGCTCTCAGCCTAAACCGTCCAATATCTGGACCTTGACATTTTAGCTTTCTCTCTGGCCAGCCTAACTTCCCTCCCCACCCCCAACTCACTAAATACCCAATTTTCCAGCTGCACCGAACAGGACTGATGATTCACTCCTCCCCAGTGGTACTCACCATTTGCTGAGACTCTACTGTGTGCCAGGTACTATGCATAAATTGACTTTAATCCTCGCAATGAGTCTTAGAAACAGGCGTCATTACCCCCACTGGATACATTAGTAAAAGGAGGCTCCTCTTGACATGCCCAAAGTCACAACTAGGAAGTGGCAGGGCTAAGATCTGAACCAAGATGTATCTGCTACAAAGCCCATGCAATTTTCACTACACCACACTCAACTCCTCACTTTCACACACGCTGTTTTGGTTTTGTTTTGTTTTGTTTTGTTTTGTTTCGTTTTTGAGACAGAGTCTCGCTCTGTCACCCAGGCTGGAGTGCAGTGGCACAATCCCGGCTCACTGCAGGCTCCACCTCCCAGGTTCACGCCTTTCTCCTGCCTCAGCCTCCGGAGCAGCTGGGAGTACAGGTGCCCGCCACCAGGCCCGGCTCATTTTTTGTATTTTTAGTGGAGACGGGGTTTCACCGTGTTAGCCAGGATGGTCTCGATCTCCTGACCTGTTGATCCGCCTGCCTCGGCCTCCCAAAGTGCTGGGATTACAGGCCTGAGCCACTACGCACGACCCACACACGCTGTTTTATGAGTGGCAGTACCCTTCTTTCTCTCCACCTGGCAAACTCCTCTTGTTCTTTGAGAGGTAGCTCAAGTGCTAAAATGACAATAGCTATCATCTCGTAAGGGCTTTCCAGGCACTGTGCTCAGCACTTGCCTTGTCCCATTTAGGAAATATTGTCTCAATGTCTTTTTTTTTTTTTGAGATGGAGTTTTGATCTCGTCGCCCAGGCTGGAGTGCAGTGGTACGATCTCGGCTCACTACAGCTTACGGCTCCCAGGTTCAAGTGATTCTCTTGCCTCAGCCTCCTAAGTAACTGGGATTAGAGGCACACACAACCATGCCTGGCTAATTTTTTTGTATTTGTAGTAGAGAAAGGGTTTCACCACGTTGGCTAGGCCGGTCTTGAACTCCTGACCTAAGGTGATCCACCCGCCTTGGCCTCCCAAAGTGCTGGGATTGTAGCTGTGAGCCACCGCACCCAGCCTCAATGTTTTAATATTGCCTCTGAATTGTTCTTTATCTCTCCTGTGCCAAATGGGCTTCGTTCCCCTCTCTAGTCCCAAGGCATTTGACCGCATCTCTTCTGTGGCACTCAGCACTGTGGTAATTGCTGGTTTCAGATCTGCCTCTTTAGTTGGACTGGATGCTCTCAGAAGACAAGGGATATGTATTGTTCACCTTTACATCCCATGATAACACCACCCAGCACATAGTAGGTATTCAATATGTGGGAGAGGGTGGACAGCGGGCTGGCCAAGAGACTGAAAATTCACGAAGAATTTCTGTTCTGCCATAAGAGAGTGGTCCTTTGACTTAGAACAAGAGCTGTAACATCAAACTGGGCAAAACAGACTTGGCTAATGCGGGAGGAGGGTGGGCCCTGGGACCAGAACCAGGACATACCTCGCCTGGCCCCTGCCCTTTGCCTCCTGTAAGAGGGTGGACTAAGATTGTGCTGGTCTTCACAGTCTCTTTTCCACTCTGCATGCTTTGCAATTGGCTCTATATATCCCTGCTGAGGGGATTTGTTGTAAAACGATGGTTAGGTTCATTCCACAGTGCTGATTCAGTTGATTTTCACAACTGCTCCTTGTGTTGTGTTGCTTTTAATATGTCTCAAGTGAATGAAGAGCTATCTAGGACAGGTGGGCCCAAAGAAAATGTATATAGCTAAGGCTTGGTTCCCCCAGGTGGGTCGACCAGATGATCATACCCCTTTCTACATGGACCTATTGTTTTTGAGAAGGAGGCCCCTTTACAAGACATAGACAGATGTTTGATGTTCACTCATTGATTGAAAACCGTTCTATGGATCCACTGTACCACAGGTCTGTTCAGAGCACACCTGCTTGTAATCCCTGTGGTAAACAGCCTATTTATGCCACCCACATCCAACCTCTATGAGCTTCAAGCTTGCTGATTTTTAAAGCCAGCCTCCTGTTTCCTTGTTCCCACTCTATCTGGACCAATATACAGATCTGCCCGGGTTTGAGTGATAGGTAATCAGTGCCAGCTGCAAACTCAGCTGGGTTTCCCCACAGGCTCCCTCAAACAAACCCTATTTGTAAACATGGAAACTACCAAAGAGACTATTTTAAAATTACTCACCCCTTCCTAACTTCCCACTTCTTCTGCTGCCCCTACTAAGGATAAGCTCCATTATTATTTTTTTTTTCTTTTTGCTTCTAATCAAGTTGTTTTCTTTTGAGAATTTCAAGCCTTCTCACATCCTGGGACATAGTGCATACGGTATTTTATGAAATAATTTGTGATATTAACGAATATAGAGTTTATCAAACAAAAGTTAGCTAAGCTTATGCATTTCTCTAGCACAATGTGAACCATACTGTTTTGCTCTCATTTTATTTGTTCATGTGTCTGCCAACTCCAGGAGATGGGATCAACCTGAAGGCAAAAGCTGGTTTCATTTAATTTTGTATCCAATTCCAAGCATAAGGCCAGGTACAATGTAGTTTCTGAATATTTGATCATCATTAGGTAGGCATAATCCAAAGGGTCATAAAATCTAAAAATTACTGTAGAACCTGATGCAGAAATGTTCTGTTTTATATCTATCAGACTGACAAAAATGAAAGTTACTTAATCCTCAGTGCTGGAGAATAGATGGGGGAAACAGTCATACACTGTTGAGGAAACAGAAATTGGTTCAGCCTCTTTGGAGAACAGGTTAGCAATGTCTATCATAGTTGAAACTGCCAGGAATTTTCCTTATGAATAAAATCATCAGTATGTAGCGTATACAAAAATATATACACTGTTCAAACAAGGATGTTGCAACATTATACATTTGTAGGAGGAAAAAAACTGGAAACTATCTTAGCCATCATCAAGAAACTAGAAAATAAATGATGGTACATTTTTATCACTGGACTATCAGATAGCCTTAAAGATCCAGGTATATCTGTGTGTTGGCATGTGCTCAGATAAATTAGCTGAAAAAGAAGATCTCAGAAGAGTTTTGTATAGTGTGTTAAAAAGAAAAATGGATAAACATGTAAATGAATATGGGTTTATATATGCATATGAAATTTATGGAAAAATACATAAAACATTCATAGATTTATTCCGGGGAAAAGGGATGAGTGGCTGGGAAGATGGGGAAAGTTTACTTATGATACACTTATATACTCTGTATAATTAAAAAGCATGACATTCAGCCATAGGAAAACAAAAGCTTAAGTTTATATATAAAAGAAAAAAAATGAATGACATTTTGGTGAAAATCTTCCTTATATTTTTATAAGGTAATAGGCAATGTTTATAAGGCAACATTTCCTCTCTATCCAGTCCACGGGATAGCCAACGATAGCAATAGTTCCAGAAAGAAAACAGGAGACAGAGAAAGTCACCAGAAAGAGTCAAGAGCCCTAAAGAGAATATTAAGTGTCAAAATTTGTACGTTTTACTTGTTCTTGGATGTGAGGAAATAAAGCCAGTTCTGACTGACAGTCTGAACTAAGACATTCTGAGAACTCCCCAGGCTGGCACAGACTCTGGGGCCAAGAAGCAGAGACTAGGGATGCCCAGGTAAGTAATGGCCATAAGTAACCTAGTGAACAAAACGAATGACCCAGCTCCTGGGGACATAATGACACAGTGCTCTGCTCACCTATTTCCCTAGCCCCTGAATACTCCTAGGGACTAACTCTAATGATAATAACGCCATAAGAATAGTTGGCATGTATCAGGTACCTCCTACCTGCCAAGCAGAGGCTAAATGCCTAATCATATCAATTTATGTTATACTATTATTATTCCTGTTTTATATGGGGAAATTGTGGCTCAGCAAATATACGCATGTAACTTACTCAAGGTTGCAATAGGTGCTGGAGGTAGGAATCAAACCCATATCTGACTCTAAAGCCAGCCAAGGTCATTGCTAGCCTTCCGCCCTCTGAAGGAAGGACAAGAAAAAAGGCACTCCCTCAGAGTAGGGCCAGCACCATGAAGAGAAGACAGCATTTTTACGCAAAGAAAGGGCCAGAGAGTGTAATGATTCAGTGCAAGGACTTTGAAGCCGGATATCCTGAATTGGAATCCTGACTTTTCCATTTACTGGCTGTGTGACCTTAAGTAAGTCATTGAACCTTTCTGCTTCACTTTCCCGAACAGTAAAATGAGAGTAGCAATAAAGTCACCCCTGGCCAGACACAGTGGCTCATGCCTGTAATCCCAACACCTTGGGAGGCCGAGCCGGGTGGGTCACTTGAGGTCAGGAGTTCGAGACCAGCCTGGCCAACATGGTGAAACCCCTTCTCTACTAAAAATACAAAAGGTAGCCAGGAGTGGTGGCAGGCGCCTGTAATCTCAGCTACTCAGGAGTCTGAGGCAGGAGAATCGCTTGAACCCGGGAAGCAGAAGTTGCAGTGAGCCGAGATGGCACCACTGCCCTCAGGCCTGGACGACAGAGTGAGACTCTGTCTCAAAATAATAATAATAATAATAATAATAATAATAATAATAATAATAATAATGTCACCTCTTAGAGTTGTTAGGAGGACTAAAGGAGTTAAATAGATAGCACCTGGCTCATAATAAGTACCAAGTGATTATGATGAATATTAAGAAAAAGGTGCCCTTCCCTCCAAGCAGATGCAGCCCTGCAGGGTGCAGAGCTTGGCAAGTGGATCACAGGCTAGATTTCAGCCTCTCCTTTAGCTGAGTGCCACTGTGCCCATCAGCAATACACAACTCTACAACCTTACATAGGTCCTGCTTAGCAATTAACCTACATGTACTGGCAGTTATTCCTCCCACCTTCCCTTCCATCAGTCTGACTGAATCAGAATCACCTGGCACACTTTGAAAAAATACAGACTCTCAGGGCCCTACCTTGGCCGATTCTAACACGGGTGGACTGGGCTAGGGCCCAGGCACCTGTACTTCTCACAAATCCCAGGTGACCAGATGACCCAGGAACAGCATGTACCTGGATACATGTTTTTGGAAGTACTCAAAGCTCATCATTCTAGCTGACATTCTGGCTGTCTGAGTTGCTCCTTGAGACCAAGCATCCTCTTTGTCAAGTCTGGTCCCAGGCCTGGGCACACAAAGAAGGGGCACAGTGAACATCTGTGACTCCGCAAGCCAGCCAGCACAGCAGATGGCTGTGTGAACAGGCACAACAGGCTGCATTTGTTTTTGTGCTTAAGTGGTTTGCACCAGGGAACCCTCACCTGTAGACTTGGGGTCTCCCATACCCTTGCTCCTCAAAGCGCAGTTCACAGACTGGCAGCTTGACACCCCCTGGGAGCTTGGTAGAAATGCAGAAAACTCCATACCCAGCCCTACTGAGTCAGTTTCTGCATATTAGCAGGAAACCAAAGGGGATCCATATGCAAGTTTGTGGATACACCCTAGACCCCTTCTCCCTATCCAAGTAAGTTCTAACCAATGGGCACATCTAACCTGTTCAAACACCCTTTGGGGCCAGTCTTCTCCTTCAAACTCCTACAGAGACCCAGAAAAACAGCACAGTCCCTCCAACAGCCCAGACTCACACTTAGCAGCCAGCCTAAGGCTCCAGGTGAACCTTCACTTTAATAAGTTATGTATTTTTAAGTCCACATTAAAATAAACCTTCCCAATAAATTGAAAAAGAGACACCTCTGGCCTCTATAATTCCAGGATGTAAAACACCCTCCTCTTTTGTACAGAATTGAGACCCCTGCTTTCCTGCCTAAAGCCATCCAGGGACATCAAACAGTCCAAAGAAAACAAGCAATGTCTTCCTGTTGGCCAAGCTTCAAGTTATCAGGCAGATTTCACACTGCAGCTTGACCTCATTAATCCAAGGCCTATCACATTGCTGTAAATGTCAGTGGAAAATAGCCATTCAGTGGGTTTCCTTCATTCCACTAGAAAGGGACAAAACAGGAAGCTGACAAGCAGCTGTGCCCCAGCTTCGCAAATCCCAAGGGCCCAGCTGACAGCACCTATGCTCCTCTGCCCCAGCCTACTTTCCAGATAAAGACGGGTCGTGTATCTACATGAGTAAAATGCAGTGGTGATGGCAGGAACAATTCAGATAATCTGGGCCCCCAAGCACCTGCCTGGGAAGGAAAACAGAGAGCTCGGTCTGAATGTCTTTGGCCTGAGTTACTAACTGGCTGTTCGTCATTCAAGTTCATCTAAATCTCTTCTGCCTATTCAAAATGTTCCACAAGCTAAACCCCTGGGACTCCAGGGGACATAAGGCCTTCCAAGTCCTCATTCATTCCTTTAATGCATATTGATTGTCTCCTGTGTGCTGGACATCATGCTGATCATGCTGGCCAACTGGAGACACACAGCTGAATGAATTGGACACAGTCACTCTCCTTATGGGGCTCATAGTCCACTGTAGTCTTTCTTAACCTCAGCACTATTGATATTTGGGATCAGATAATTTTTTGTTGTGGGGGTGCTGTGCTGTGCACCATAGGATATTTAGCAGCATCCCCGGTATCTACTCACTGGATGTCAGTAACTCCTCTCCCCCACTATCCCCCGCAAAGCTGTAACAACCAAAAATGTCTTTAGACATTGCCAAATATCCCCTGGGGAGGGTCAAACTACCCCAAGTTGAGAACCACAGGTCTAGTGGATGAAACAGAAGACTAAAAGAGTAATGCTCACATTTAACCATATAATCACAATTATGATAAGTACTGCAGAGAAAAATCTGCTGGATATTATATCAATATTATCTACAGCTTGGAAGTCAAGCATTTTACATATGATTACAAATCCTTACGACAATTCAGAATTGTTTGTTAGTCACTATTTAGCAACTTATTGGAGATGCTAAAAATAGCAACTTATTTCTTCATCTTTATTTCCAGATGAAGAAATTAAAGTTCAAGGAAGTGAAAAAATTTCCCTAGGCCCCAAAGCCAGTGGAAGGCAGAGCCAGGATTTGAACCCTGGCCCCAAACTTTGCCCCCATGTAAAAGGAAATGTAAGCCTGTGTTTGGATGTCCTCTGAAACAGGGAGGGTCTGTGGTCATGTGATGCTCTGACCAGCCATCCTAAAAGATTCATTCCTTCTTGGGGCCACCGTGGGGCTCAGCCACCATCTGCCACATCAATCAAGCTGCACATTGCCTGCATCAAGGCACATCTGTGGGTGAAGGAATGCCATTCTAGATTCTGAGACATCCAAGAACACCTCCCTGCAAAGCGCCTGCACACAGGAATTTCCCCAAAGTTGGGGTACATACCCAGAGCACACCCCACTGTGACCCATCTCCAAAATGCCTACTGCCCAGCACCCAAAGGTACACGAAGCAAAAGAGGCCAGATATTCTGCAGTCAGCCTTAGATTTACAAAGTGTGTGAAGAAGGTGGTGCAGGATAGCACATGGCAACTTTGAGATGCCCCCCAAGACGTGAGTTCCTGTCACTTACAAGCTGCATGCCCTTTAGCAAATTGCCTCACCCTCTGTGCCTCAGTTTCTGCCTCTGTGCAGTGGGGGATAAGTGCATTCATTTCAACAGATTGGTATGAGAATTCAACGGCGATGCAAATAAAGACCTTTGACAGTGACCAGCACCCAGAAATGCACTTGGTGCTATATCATGATCAATAAGTGAGTCAGGTCATGATGCTTCCTCCACCTCTACCCTCTTCTCTCAGATAAGAAACTGAGTCCCAGGAAGAGAGAAACAAGTGCAGACGTGGGAAAAGCATCTCAGGAAGAGGGAGTGGACCTTTTCTTCTTCGTGCTTCCTGGGTGGAACGAAGAGGGAAGGATGGTGAATGTATGGACAGTTGGGCAGAGACCAGCCCTTCCTCCCATGCAGAAGTTAATCCTGAAGTTTCTTGGACAACCCTCACTATAGAACCACCCTCCAAGGAAGGTGCAGAGGGACTGCCTCGGGTCAGTGAGTGTTTAATCCTTCGGGACTCCCAGGAGGATGGCCTCTGCTACCTCCCTGGCCTTGCTTCTGCCTCCATCAAACTTTCTGATGACTCTGCTCCAACAGCGACTCCTCCCACTGCTCTCCAAAAACATCCAGCACTTTTAAGCCTCGGTGCCTCTGCACATGCTGTTCTCCTGGCTAGGGCTGCCCTACCACCTGGAAAACTGTCACTGAAGGGCTCAACATGCTCCCACAGCAACTTTTGCCCACCTGTTATTGGCAATAATAGACTAATAATAGCAACGAACATCTGTGAGCACTTATTAATATCTAGAAAGCCCAAGCTAGGCTTTTAAGTTTTTTGGTTTTGGTTTTTTTGTGTGGTTTTGTTTTTTTTTTTTTCGAGACAAGGTCTTACTCTGTTGCCCAGGCTAGAGTGCAGAGGCGCACGTAATCATGGCTCACAGCAACCTTCACTTCCCCGGTTCAGGTGATTCTCCCACCTCAGCCTCCCAAGTAGCTGGGACTACAGGTGCACACCACCATGCCTGGCTAATTTTTTGTACTTTTTGTAGAGATGGGGTTTTGCCATATTGCCCAGGCTAGTCTCGAACTCCTGGAGTCTATCAGTCTGCCCACCTCTGCCTCCCAAAGTGCTGGGATTACAAGTGTGAGCCACCACACCTGGTTCAAGCTAGGTT
The DNA here is from genome assembly GCF_006542625.1 of Nomascus leucogenys. Lineage (NCBI taxonomy): Eukaryota > Metazoa > Chordata > Mammalia > Primates > Hylobatidae > Nomascus > Nomascus leucogenys. The sequence goes on from NC_044393.1 coordinate 25,239,676, forward strand.
CTTTACCCACAGTGTCTCACTTCTCTCCTCACATCATCTTAGGGAGGTGGCTTATCTGCTTGAGAGGTAAGGCCTCTGTCCATCCTCACCCAGCTACAAGGTGGCAGCTTCAGGATTCAGACCTGGGTCAGCCTGAGCCATGTGGATCTGCTCTTCACTCTCTCTTCTTGCTGTTGCAGCCTTTATCCCACAGTGTCCTCATTATCTGTCTCCAGGCCTGCCTCTCCCCACAGACGGAGAACTGTGAGAGCTGCCTCATTCATCTTGAAATCCCTTGCTAAGCACGGGGGCTAGGATGGAATAAACGTCTTTTGAATGAATCAATGAATCCTGGAAGATGGCAGTCAGCTGAGAAAGGCTAAGTGGCTGCTCACAGACTCCCCGGGGAAAAGCTGGTGCTAGACTCAAGTTCCCAGGAGTGAGCCCCCACCCCCGCCCCAGGAGACAGGCTGAGAGGCTTTCCCTGTCCTGATGGCTACAGGCAGAAGAGACAGGGTCTAACTCACTCCCCACCCTGGCACTGGAGGAGGTGGGACCTTTGAGAGCCCAACACAAAGGAGGAAATAGTAGTGATGGTGACAATGATCATTTCCTGCATTCCTACCCACACCAGATGCTGCACTGAGCACTTTCATTTTTTTTTTTCCTTTTTTTTTTTTTTTTGAGATAGAGTCTCGCTGTGTCACCCAGGCTGGAGTGCAGTTATGTGATCTCGGCTCATTGCAACCTCCTCCTTCCGGGTTCAAGCAATTCTCCTGCCTCAGCCTCCCAAGTAGCTAGGACTACAGGCATGCGCCACCATGCTGCGCTAATTTTTGTATTTTTAGTAGAGACAGGGTTTCACCATGTTGGCCAGCTGGTCTTGAACTCCTGACGTCTCGTGATCCTCCCGCCTTGGCCTTCCAAAATGCTGAGATTACAGGTGTGAGCCACTACACCCCACCCTAGTACTGAGCACTTTCTATGTGTTAATGGTCTCATGGAATCCTTACAATCCCACAAAGTAGGCATTACTGTGATACCTATTTTACAAATGAGAAAACCAGACTCAGAGATATTAAGTCATGTATACAGGGTCACAGAGCTTTTAGGTATAGATCCCTGATTAAAATTAGACCTCTCTGGCTCCCTCACTCTTCATACTCGTAGCTTTCTGTAAGAGGCAGGCTTGTCCAAGCCCTCCTTTAAGCCCAATTGCTAAGATGCACTCAAGACAGTGAAGGTTTTCCTGGTCTCTGCTGGAAGAGTGCCAGTTGGGACCTACTGGTCAACAAATGTGACAAGTGTCCTGGGTGCAGGAGGGGTGGTGGCTAGGTTGGGAGAGGGGAGGGAAAGGTTGGGGGGATGGGGTCCCGAGAGTCCAAGCACAGCACCTGGATTCAGGTATGTGCCTTCTGCCTTCTCCTAAACCAAGTTGGCTGCAGCCTCTGTTGCTCCACTTGGGGCATGGAGCTGATTTTGAGAGGAGCTGAGCCCCACTTTTCCCATCTGCAAAATGGGAATCAGTAATGCCTACTTCATGGGGATGTGAGGATTCTGTGAGGCCATCACACATAGGCCTAGTTTCCAAAGGGCTCAAATAGGCTCTGCAGAAAGGAGAAAGGTTCTGGCTTTAAGGAAAAACCACCTCCCTACGTCAGCATCCTCTTAGCCCTGTGGCTCAAGCTCCTGAAATGACTTAACAGCTAGATTAGAATTTAACCTCCGCTCCACCGTCAATTACCAGAGAGAGCAAAGTCTGAGTGGGCACAGGGCCTTGCCTACCATGTCTTTCTAGGCCATGGATGATCTGGAGAACACAGATGGCACGGGGCCCTTGACACATGAACCACGGAGCCACTAATGAGTGTCACGGTGGTAGGAGACCAAAAGAGGGGAAAGAAGACATTCCAGAGGCTGGGAAGAGCTGGAGCCAGGAAGGTTCCAAGACAGGGGGACACTGTTAGGTAGACCCCAATAGACAAGTAGGTACAGAGTTGATGGTCCAGGGTGGCCTGGTTGACACCTTGCCCCCAGCATCCTGGGGACTCAGCCAGGAAGATGGGATTTGGGTGACAGGTGGGAGAGAAGGGCATGGGAGATCTGTGTGGGAAGGGCCCTGTGAGCAGGCAGCTGGCTGGAAAGATTTGCTGGCCCCCACCGGCCTCCTGCAAGCTGGCTTTTTATGACAGAGCTGGGGGAGGAAGATGTGGAAACTCCCCCAGCCCCTGCAGAACCACCCACCAGGGCTCCACTTCTGCACCTGTCTAAGAGAGACACGCCCCACTCAAAGCCAATCCCGAGGGCGGCCAGTATTGGCCAAGGAGTGTTCATCCTCCCGCTCTGCTGCACCCAGCCTCTCCCTCATCTCCCCACAGCCTGGCGGCTGTTAGCCCCTTTTCTTAGAGGCAGTTGAGACTCCAGAAGCCAAGTACCTTGCCCACGAGTAGACAGCTAGTCACCAGCTGAGCTAAGAAGCTTTATTACCAGACTTGGAGGAGGCCTCCCAGATGGAGGGTTTTTCTCCGGTGCTTCACCAGCCGCAGGAAATGGCAGGGTACACAGGGAAGTACCCCTGCGGACTGAGGCCGCCATCGGCAGGCTCTTTCCGGGGAGAGCCCTGAGGGAAAGGGCGCCTGGTACCTCCGGGCCCCGGGTCCTCCACAGAGGGTGATTCAGAGGCAGCACCTGGTGTCCAGAGCCGCGGAGAGCTGGGGGGAGCTTCTGACAGTGAGAACAGGGGCCCTTTATGTGAAATGCAATCACATGGGCGCGCAGGCAGCTCGGTTTTCGGTTCCTAGAAGCGCTGATGAAGCCACATCCCTCTGCCTCTGCTCCTGAGGTGCTCGGGAGCACCGAGACTCAGGCCTGGCGCGCGGCAGCGGCGCAGCCCTGGGGTCTCGGGAGGGCCAGATTCAAAGCTCTCCCAGGCTCAATTATCCGCCAAGGGCTGAGAGCTGCATCATCATCTCCAGTGAAGCTGGAGGCCGGGCCGGGGTGGGGGAGCGGAGGAAGGGAGTCTTCATGGGGGAAGGAGGAGGGCAGCGAGCGCCTGCCCCTCCCGGCTCTCCACCAGGGGCGGTCTGGGCAGCTCAGCCTGGGCACTCCGGGTGACCTTGGGGAGACCCCTCTGGGCGACCTCTCTGGGGCGGCTGCACGTCTCCGCCCATCCTCGGCTCCCGGGGGCGCTCCTCCGGGCCGGAATGGATGAGCGGGAGTCGCCCAGAGGGGAGCGCTCCTGGCGCGGGGGACCCAGCCGCCGGCGCACGGGGCCCTGGGAGAGGCCGGGCGCGCCCCTCCCGGGGAACTACCACGCGCAGGGTCTCCCCGGGGCTGGCTGGTGCTGTCAGCCGGATCCTGAGGCGGGGAGGGTCTGCAGGTGGAGGCGCCTGCCTTGGGGACCTTTCCCGCCCAGGCAGGAGCGCTCTCTGCGCCCTGCCGCTGCCCGCCTGGACCAAGCCCCGCCACGCGAGGGGGCGGCACCTCCATGCCCGGCCAGGAGAGTGGGCGCGGGGGGGTTGTTTGGTGTCCGCTGTGGCTCCGGCCGCCCGGCATTGCACCCCCGGCGGACGGCGGTCCATGAGTCCAGAGCGACCGAGGACCCCACCTCCCCGCCCCAAGATCGGGCCACTACGGCCTCAGCCAACAACCTGCCAATGCGCCCCCTCCTCTGGCCTCGTCAAGGAATTGCGAGGCCGGGGAGAACGCCCCCATTCCAGCCCGACTCCCGGACCTAGCGCTCGCGGTACCCGCCTTTCCAGAGTCCCCACACTCCCATTTATCTCAAGCTATCGTCCCTTGACCAAAGCGCCCCGGCCCCCAGCTAGGTGATCGCAGGCTGGGACCACCTCCCCGCCCCATCCTCATCCCCCGCCCTGCGAAGCCGCGGGTGGTGGCGCCGCCGGGGAACTCACCCGCTCTCCCGAGCCCTGCCCCGGGCGGCTCCCGACCCCGGCTGTGTCTGTGGGTCCCCGAGCCGCAGCTGCTCCAGCGGCGACAGAGCTGGCTCTGCTCGGCCGCGAGCCTCCGCGCCGCCTCTCGGCTCCTCCCCCAAGGCGGGGCCTGAGCTCCTGGGACTGGGGTGGGCGCGCTCAACCCCATCCGGCTTGGGAGGCAGCGCGGGACAGGGTCCCGGCGCTCTCGGGTAGGGACCCCTCTTCTGAGCTGCAGGAAGTTGAAACCGGTTGGGACGCGGCCAGGCTTCGGAATAGTTTTCCTAACGCTGCCCCCTCCTCCAAAATAGTTTTCCTAACCCCTACCCCGACCTTGGAAAGAGGGAAGCCAAGGACGGTATCCCTGCTCCCATTTGACAGACGGGAATCCTGAAGCCCAGAGAGGAGTGGTAACCTGCTCAAGGTCACACACAATGAATGCCAGGGCCAGGAACTCAGGGTTCCTAGCTTGAAGGCCTGCGCGGCCTGAGTCTGAAGGCTTCCAGGCGGTCCAGGGGCCGGCCCTGGCCTTGCGCTGGGGACAGATCTGTGGGGCCAGGTCCCCCAGCTGCCGGGGCCGAGACATGAGGGCTGTGGCCTGCGGCGTGGACTCGCATCATTTCCTCTTTCTGGAAAGAAGGGAGGTGAAGCGCTGGAGGAAGGAAGTGGTCGTACCTCTGCTGACGTCTGACTCCCTTTGAGGTGTGCAGGATGAAGATAGGGGCCGCTTCCCTGAGATTTAACGCTAAAAATAAAAAGCAAAACATACTCGGTGGCTTCTGTCACCTCATTCAAGCCTCTTTCTGGGGCTGAAGGCCTTTGCACTCTGTGCACCAGCCTTTCTTTACAACACAATGGGTTTAACTATTTAAGTTGCTGAGAGTCACCCCCCACCATCACCACCCCAGGAAGAGAAGAGAAAGTTCATAAACAAAGCGGAGAAAACCTCCCCAAACATTCTCTGGAATCCACATTTGCTGAACCCTGGCCTTAGAACAATAGGTTTCTCTTCTCCACAAAGGCCTTGTTTCCTGAGCTTTCCCGGCCTACAGATGAGAGCCCTAGGCACCCCAGGGCCAGCCAGCTGGGGAAATTTGGAGTTTAAGTTTGGGGAGTTTGGGGATGGTACCCAGTTAATTTAATTCTCAGCTGTCATGTTTGAGGAACTCTCCCAAATCCTTCTTTTTTCACTAGCAATGTTCTTTTGAGGCCACCAGCATCACCTGAGTTTAGTGATTTTCTGTTTGCTCAGTCACCTTTCTTGGGGGAGAGAAAATCTGTGGGATGAACTTGTTCCAGGCCCCCAGGCCCTCTCCAGGAACTCTGCGAGCCCCCTTCATTGGCTCCCTGGATCCCTCTCAGTTCATTAATAATCCAGTTGTGAATGACACTGTTTCAGGAAAAGCAATTAGACAGTAGAGCAAGTGGGGAAGACTTAAAGCCATGTTTAAAATAACCCAAGGGAATCATTGTTTTCCGAAGAATGTTTCCATTGATTGATAATGAAGAGCCGTGGGCTGAGAGGATGGGAACCCATCTCTCCAAGGCTTGTGTGGCATTTGGGGCCTGTGTTCCTAAAATGAGGCCTTCGGAGGGAGGGGCTCCCAACTCCAATGTGGTGCTGCTCATTCACCTCTCACACAGTGTTTGGTATCAAAAGTTAAAGTAAATTCAGAATAAGTTGGAGGACTCACATGTCCTGATTTCAAAACTTACTAGGGAACTTCAGTCATCAAGGCAGGGTGGTACGGGTATAAGGACGGGCATACAGACCAATGGAATAAAACTGAGAGTCCAAGCAGAAGTCCTTACACTTACTGCCAATTGATTTTCAACAACAGTGCCAAGACAATTTAATGGGGAAACAATAGTGTTTTCAAAAAATGGTGCTGGGACAACTGGATACCCACATGCAAAAGAATGAATTTGGATCCCTGCTTCATACTATATGCAACATGTAGATCTAAATGTAAGAGCTAAAACTATAAAACTCTCTGAAGAAAACATAAGCCTAAATCTTCATGACTTTGGATTAAACAGTGGTTGCTTAGATTTGATACCTATAGCACAAGCAACAAAAGAAAAAAAAATAGATAAATTAAAAACTTTTGTGCTTTCAGGGGTATCATCAAGAAAGTGAAAAGATAGGGCTGGGCCTGGTGGCTCACACCTATAATCCCAGCATTTTGGGAGGCGGAGATAGGAGGATCACTTGAGGCCAGGAGCTCAAGACCAGCCAGGGCAACATAGTGAGACTCTGTCTCTACAAATTCTTTTAAAATTAGGCAGATGTAGTGGTTCATGACTGTAGTCCTAGCTATTTAAGAGGATTGCTTATGCCTAGGAGTTCAAGGCTGCAGTGAGCTATGATGGTGCTACTGTACTCCAGCCTGGGTGACAGAGCAAGACCTTGTCTCTAAAAAAAAAAAAAAAAAAAAAAAAAAAAAAAAAATTACACATAAAAAGAACAAAAAGAAAAAATAACTGTTATAAGCTGAATTGTGTGCCCCTCCCCCATTCATATGCTGAACTGTACTGGTTACAGTCCCAGAACCTCAGAATGTAACTGTGGATGGAGATAAGGTCTTTAAAGAGGTGATCAACTTAAACTGAGGCCCTTGGATGGGGCCCTCATCCAATGACTGGTGTCCTCATAAGAAGAGACACTACAGATGCGCCACACAGAGGAAAGACCAGCGGAAGGCACAGGGAGAAGAAGGTTAACTACAAGCCAAGGAGAGAGGACTCAGGGCTGGGGGACCAGACCTGCCAACACCTTGATCTCAGAATTGTAGCCTTCAGAATTGTGAGGAATAAATTTCTGGGGGTTTGTTTGTTTGTTTGTTTGTTTGACATGGAGTTTCACTCTGCTGCCCAGGCTGGAGTGCAGTGGCACGATCTTGGCTTACTGCAACCTCCGCCTCCCAGGTTCAAGCGATTCTCCTGCCTCAGCCTCCTGAGAAGCTGGGATTACAGGTGTGTTCCCCCACGCTCGGCTAATTTTTGTATTTTTAGTAGAGTAAGGGATTCACCATGTTGGCCAGACTGGTCTCAAACTCCTGACCTCAAGTGATCCACCCGCCTTGGTCTCCCAAAGTGCTGGGATTACAGGTGTGAGCCACCGGGCCCGGCCAATTTCTGTTGTTTAAGCCACAAAGTCTGTAGTATTATGTTATGGCAGCCTTGGCAAATTAATACAATATCCCACAGAATGGGAGGAAATATTTGCAAATCATATTCCTGGTAAGGGACTTATATCTAGAATATATAAGGAACTCTTACAACTCTATAATAAAAAGACAAATAACTCAATAAAAAATGGGCAAGGAGCCTGGGCAACATGGCAAAACCCTGTCTCTACTAAAAATACAAAAAGTTAGCTGGGCATGATGGCATGGGCCTGTAGTCCCAGCTACTGGGGAGGCTGAGGTGGGAGGATTGAGTCTGGGAAGCAGAGGTTGCGGTGAACCAAGATCACGCCACTGCACTCCAGCCTGGGCGACAGAGCGAGACCCAATCTCAAAACGAAACAAAACAAAAAAATGGCCAAGGGATCTGGATAGACATTTCTTCAAAGAAGAGAGATATACACATGGCCAAGATGCTCAACATCATTAGCCATCAAGGAAATACAAAGCCACAATGAGATACCACTTCATACCCACTAAGATGGTTATAATACAAAAGACAGGCAATAACCAGCATTGGTAAGGATATGGAGAAATTGGATCCTTCATACATTGCTGGTGGAAATGTAAAATGGTGCCGCTGCTTTGAAAACCAGTATGACATTTCCTCAAAATTTAAAACATAGAGTTACCAGATGGCGCAGCAATTCTACTCCTAGGTATATACTCAGGAGAAATAAAAGCATACATACACTAAAACTTGTACACAAATGTTCATAGTAGCATTGTTCATAACAGCTAAAAAGTGGAAACAACCCAAATATCCATCAAATGATAATGGATAAATAAAACACGGTACAATCCACTGTTACTTGGCAATCAAAATGAATGAAGCACATGCCACAACGTGAATGAACCTTGAAAACCTTGTGCTGAGTGAACAGAGTCAGTTCCAAGGCCATACACATATTATATGATTGTATTTGTATGAAATGTCCAGAATAGGCCGATCTATAGCGACAGAAATCAGATTGATGATTGTCTAGAGCTGGGAGGGGGGTTATTGGAGGCAAATGGGGGGTGACTGAAAAACAGTACCAGTTTTTCTTTTGGGGGTGATAAAAAATCTTAAAATTGACCGTGGTGATGATCACACAACTATGGATATATTAAAAACCACTGAATTATATACTTTAAGCCAGTGAATTGTATGGCATGTGGATTATATCTCAATAAAGTTTTTCCAAAAAAAAAGTTAAACTATGCTTTCATCCTCCACACCTCTCTCTCCTGTCCACAAGCAGGAAAGTCTCTTCCTTTATTTTGGAGGTCATCTGTGGTACCATCTGTAGTAAGACATTAAGGGACAGTCCAAGGCCACTGAATATTCTACAAGGCTATGGGAAAATGTTTGAGGGCCGCCAAATAAATAAATGTGCTCCAACATACAAAATCTAAACATTGATGTTTAAAAATATAGACTTAAATGTCAACATAACTTTAGGTCAACCGGTCAACTGCAACTAAGTAAATTCATAGTTACATAGAAATTATACAGGAGGTAGGCTGGGCGCGGTGGCTCACACCTGTAATACCTGCACTTTAGAAGGCTGAGGCAGGCAGATCATGAGGTCAGGAGATCGAGACCATCCTGGCTAACACGGTGAAACCCCATCTCTACTAAAAATACAAAATATTAGCTGGGCATGGTGGTGGGTGCCTGTAGTCCCAGCTAGTCATGAGGCTGAGGCAGGAGAATGGTGTGAACCTGGGAGGCGGAGCTTGCAGTGAGCAGAGATTGCGCCACTGTACTCCAGCCTGGGTGACAGAGCGAGACTCTGTCAAAAAAAAAAATTATACAGAAGGTAGAATTTGGGTGAATTATATAGTTGCTATGAGGCAAGGTCTAGAGATTCCCGAGTTTGTGAAAAATGAACTAATTCCAGCGTTTAAAGGGATTCATTCTAGAGGTTATCTGAACCAAGGTTTTTTGTTTGTTTGTTTGTTTTTTGAGACAGAGTCTCACTCTCTCACCCAGGCTGGAGTGCAGTGGTGCGATCTTGGCTCACTGCAACCTCTGCCTCCTGAGTAGCTTGTATTACAGGTACCCACCATCAAGCCCGACTAATTTTTGTATTTTTAATAGAGACGGGGTTTCTCAGTGTTGGCCAGGCTGGTCTCGAGCTCCTGTCCTCAAGAGGTCTGCCCAAAGTGCTGGGATTATAAGCATGAGCCATCATGCCCAATGCCACCACGCCCAGCTAATTTTTTTTTTTTTTTTGAGATGGAGTTTCACTCAATTATTTTTACTTTTAGTACAGATGAGCTCTTGCTATGTTGCCCAGGCTGGTATTAAACTCCTGAGCTCAAACAATCTTGCTGGAATTACAGGCATGAGCCACTGCACCTGGCCTGAACTTGTGGTTCTTAATGTCAGCCTGTGGGCAGGTGCTAGGCTGGCTACATTCATTCATTCATTCATTCATTCATTCAACAGATACTTAGTCTAATGCTAGACCCAGAATAAGCCTTGATAGGCCACCCTTGTCCCCATGCTGCTACTCCTGATGATGAAGATGATAGCTTCAGGCCAGGCCCAACTAACAGAAGAGCAGGAAGTGCAGAGGGTTCAACTTGGGTTCAAGTAAAAATGAGCCAAGAAGGAGAAAGGCATCCCAGGTAAGAGTTCTGGCTCTGGCATGAACTCGCTGGGCGGTCATTTCCTCTTCTGAATGTCGGTTTCCTGGTCTGTACAATTCTGATTGTACAATACTTATAAGTGTTTGTATGTGTGGTTTTTTCCCACGTCCTCATGCTTTTGTGGGAAGTGACTTTTGTTTTACCTCTTTTGTAAGCTCCCCAAGAGCTGTTTGCATGCAGTAGGAACCCCGTAAGTAGGTGGAAGGAGCCCCAGGCATTTAGGGCTAGTGGTGAGCTCGACCTGTGATGCTGTGAGGATAGGGGTAACTAAGAGTGGGACAGACTGGTTTTCTTTTTTTTTGTTTGTTTGAGAAAGACTCTTGCTCTGTCACCCAGGCTGGAGTGCAGTGGCGCGATCTCTGCTCACTGCAACCTCCACCTCCTGGGTTCAAGCAATTCTCCTGCCTCAGCCTCCCGAGTAGCTGGGACTACAGGTGCCTGCCACCACGCCCAGCTAATTTTTTGTATTTTTAGTAGAGAAGGAGTTTCACAGTGTTAGCCAGGATGGTCTTGATCTCCTGACCTCGTGATCCACCTGCCTCAGCCTCCCAAAGTGCTGGGATTATAGGTGTGAGCCACCATGCCCAGCTGGCTTTCATTTTTATATTCAATTTATGGAGAATCTTGTGCAGTGGCTCTCAGTCTTGGTGGTACTTTGGAATCACCAAGAGGTTTTAAATTTTTCTGATGGCTGGGTTCTACCGCAGACCCTTTGAATCAGAATTTCTGGAGGTTTATTTTTAAACATAACTTACAGATCAAAAGAACTCCCAAGGCATGTTGAAAATACAACTTCACTTAACTTAGCCAGGATTAAGAATCACCACCTAAGTCAGTGTTTCACAAGTTTTGGTGACCACAAATTGGGTAGGGAATGGGAGAGGGGGTTTAGTCCATTTTCTGTGGCTATAAGAGAGTACATGAGACTGGGTAATTTATAGAGAAAAGAGGTTTATTTAGCTCCAGTTCTGCAGGCTGAGAAGTTCAAGGGCATGGCCCAGGCTTCTGGCAAGGGTTTTCCTCTATCGCAACATGGTAGAGAAGGGAGAAGGTCAAAAGGGAAGCAGACATGTGCAAAAAGGGGAAACCTGAGGACTGTGCTGGCTTTATAACAACCCACTCTTGTGAGAAATAATCCATTCCTGCAACAACCAATCCAGTCTCTCCAGAGCCAGAACTCACTCACTACTGGGAGAATAGCACCAAGTTATTCCTGAGAGATTGGCCTCTATTACTCAAACACCCCCCACTAGGTGCCACCTCCCCAAACCTTCATTCTGAGGGTCAAATTTCAACATGAATTTTGGTGGCAACAAACAAACCATATCCATGATGGCAGGATGGTGGGGGAGAGATAGTATTAAAATCCTCCTTCCTGGGCCTGTCCTTTGCACCCCTTTCTCATTCTTTGGCGTAGGGGCCTCAGGATATGCATTTAACAGATTCTAATGAACAATATGCCTTAGTTAATGCCTTCAGCTGCCTTGGTAGCAATGCCTCATTCTCCTGTATTCCTTATGTTGACTTAAACGGGGTTTCCAAAATTCCAGGCAAAGAAAAGTCACCTGAGGCACTCAAAGAAAAGTCACCTGAGGCACTTATTAAAAATGCAGATTCCAGCCAGGCATGGTGGCTCACACCTGTAATCCCAGCACTTTGGGAGGTCGAGATGGGTGGATCACCTTAGGTCAGGAGTTTGAGACCAGCCTAGCCAACATGACAAAACTCCATCTCTACTAAAAATACAAAAAGTAGCCAGGCATAGTGACACATGCCTGTAATCCCAGCTACTTGGGAGGCTGAGGCAGGAGAATTGCTTGAACCTGGGAGGTGGATGTTACAGTGAGCTGAGATCGCACCATTGCACTCCAGCCTGGGCAACAGAGCGAGATTCTATCTCAAAATAGAAAGAAAGAAAAAGAAAGAAGAAAGAAAGAAGAAAGAAAGAAAGAAAGAAGAAAGAAAGAAAGAAAGGAAAGAAAGAAAGAAAGAAAGAAAGAAAGAAAGAAAGAAAGAAAAATGCAGATTCCTTTTTGCAATCACCAATATAATAATTGAGGGAACAATAGCCATGAACAGCTGTTATAGCCATTGAGAAAAAAGGTATTGGGTAACAGAATAGTCACACTCTTCAAAACATCATGCCACAGATCATTTACTAGTTATAAGGGGAAAATGTACTTTTACAACAGGCAGCTCCAGTGGTCTCTGCCTTAAATGCGAGATCACACAGCATCACCATAGTGGGACAACCTGACATTGTTCGCCCCCACTGTGATGCAATAAGATGTACTCAACATCTTCTATGTCATATTCTCGCCAAAAATACTTAACCTGATTTTAATCATGAAGAAAATTAAGACAAATCTAGAATGTGGGGCATTCTAAAAGCCTAGACTCTCTTTTTAAAAGTTAATATCATTTTTTATAGTGGCAGGGACTTATTCCAGATTGAAAGAGATTAAAGGGACACAATAAAAAGTGCATAATGTGTGCACCTTGATTGGCTTTTGGACTGAACAAGTAAATAGCTATGAAAGAAATGTTGTAAACCACAGGGAATTTAAATATTATCTGTACATTAGATGACATTACTGGATTGACATTACTCTTCTTAAATGTGACAACGGTGTTGTGGTTGTGGTTATGGAGGAAAAGGTCCTTTTTTCTTGTTTGTTTTTTGAGACAGGGTCTCACTCTGTCACCCAGACTGGAGGGCAGTGGTGCTATCACAACTCCCTGCAGCCTCAACCTCCCGGACTCAAGCAATCCTCCCACCTCAGCTTCCTGAGTACCTGGGAGCCAAATTTTTTTTTTTTTTTTTTTTTTTTTTTTGAGACAGAGTCTTGCCTTGTTGCCCAGGCTGGAGGGCAGTGGGGCAATCTCGGCTCACTGCAACTTCCGCCTCCCAGGTTCAAGCGATTCTCCTGCCTCAGCCTCTGAAGTAGCTGGGACTACAGGCGCGTGCCACCATGCCCGGCTCATTTTTTGTATTTTTAGTAGAGACAGGGTTTCATCGTGATAGCCAGAATGGTCTTCATCTCCTGACCTTGTGATCCGTCCGCCTCGGTCTCCCAAAGTGCTGGGATTACAAGCATGAGCCACTGTGCTCAGCCCACAACTGGCTAATTAAAAAAAAATTTTATACAGACAGGGTCTCCCTATGTTGCCCAGGCTAGTCTTGAACTCCTGGGCTCAAGCGATCCTCCTGCATTGGCCTCCCAAAGTGTTCGGATGATAGGTGTGAGCCACCACACCTGGCCTAGGTCCCTATTTTTAGGAGATGCTTGGTGAGGAGAGGGTGAGGGAGGGAGAGAGAGAAAGTAAAAATGAGCCAAAATGTTAACAACTGGTGAGTCTAGGTGAAGAGGGTTCAAGTGTTCCTTGTACTTTTCTTTCCATTTCTCTGAATTTGATATTTTTCAAAATAAGAAAAATTGGGAGGGAATGCAGATTCTTGGGCCCTTCCCCTTGGAGATTCTGATTCAGCAGACCTGGATGAGGCCTGGGTTCTGTATTTTTTAGAGTGCTCAGGTGATTTTTACCTGGGGCAAGTTGCCACCATCTCTAACATTGTGCCCGGAAGTCCCCCCCAGCAACCTGTGCCGCTTACTGCCTTTGGTCTTCATGTGCCTACTGGGGTATTGCCAGCCCTGCAGCACATCTTATCCCTCCACCTGGCCTGCTGTTCCCTCCCTCTGCTTAGCCCCCAACCTCCTTCAGGTCTCAGCTCAACCATCACTTTCTCAGGGAAGGTTTCCTAGAGCCCACTCAGCCAAACCCCCTGGTAGTAGCTCTCATAACCCCAAGGACCACAGTTGTCATTTTGTACATCATTGTGGCATTGAATATTAATCCTGCTTCTCCCATTAGACAGTGTTATGGGCTGAACTGAGTCCCACCACTCTCAAATTCCTGTGTTGAAGTCCTAACCACCAGTATTTCTGCATGAGACTGCATACAGAGATAGGGTCTTTCAAAAGATGACTAAGGAGCTGGGTGTGGTGGCTCACACCTGTATTCCCAGCACTTTGGGAGGCTGAGGCAGGCAGATCACTTGAGGTCAGGAGTTCAAGACCAACTTGGTCAACATGGCAAAACCCCATCTCTACTAAAAAATGCAAAAATTAGCCGGGCATGGTGGCAGGTTCCAGTAATCCCAGCTATTCGGGAATCTGAGGCAGGAGAATCACTTGAACCTGGGAGGTGGAGATTGCAGTGAGCCAAGATCATGCCACTGCACTTCAGCCTGGGCGACAGAGAGAGATTCCGTCTCAGAAAAAAAAAGAAAAAGAAAAGAATAAAAGAAGGTGACTAAGGTCAAATGAGTTCATATGGGTAGACCCTAATCCAGTAGGACCAATGTCTTTATTAGAGGAGATTTGGAGGCAGATAAAAGACACTGTGAAGACACAGGAGGAAGACAGCACCTACAAGCCCAGGAGAGAGAAAAAGAAGGCAGTACTGCTGACACCTTGATCTCAGACTCCTAACCCCCAGAATTGTGAGGAGATTGTTTGAGCCGCCAAGTCTGCTGTATCTTGTTACGGGAGCCCCAGGACATTGATCCACTGAGTGCCACCCTGCGCTCTGATGAGATGCCAGGCCTTTTTGCTTAACGTGGATTCCCAGTGCCTAACATAGCCTGGCATATAGGAAGAGCAAGGACATTTTTATTTATTTTATTTTACTTTTTAGAGATAGGGTCTCACTCTATTATCTGGGCTGGAGTGCAGTGGTGCCACGATAGCATCATAGTTCACTGCAGCCTTGAACTCCTGGGCTCCAGTGACCTTCCTGCCTCAGCCTCCCAAGTAGCTGGGACTACAGGAGCCATCACCACACCTGGCAATTTTTTTTTTTAAGGCAGAGTCTTGCTCTGTTGCCCAGGCTGGCATGCAATGGCATGATCTCAGCTCACTGCGATCTCCACCTCCCAGGTTCAAGCAATTCTCATGCTTCAGCCTCCCAAGTAGCTGGGACTATAGGTGTGCACCACCATGCCCAGCCAATTTTTGTATTTTAGTAGAGACGGGGTTTTGTCATGTTGGCCAAGGTGGTGTTGAACTCCTGGGCTCAAGTGATCTTCCAGCCTCAGCCTCCCAAAGTTCTGTGATTACAGGCGTGAGCCACCACCGCCAGCCACCTGGCTAATTAAAACACATTTTTTTTGTAGAGATGGGATCTCACTATGTTGCCCAGGCTGACTTCTAACGCAGCCCCAAGCCTTCCTGCTTGGGCCTCCCAAAGTGCTGGGATTACAGGTGTGTGCCGCTGTGCCTGGCAGCAAGAATTTGTTGTAGGGATGAAATGACCCTGCTTTAGGAGGCTGGTGGAAGTGTTTGGAGGGTAGAGAAATATACTCCTGGCATACATCAGGGCTTTAATAAACAGCTTGAAAATGCAGCAAGATAAAATTTTGGAAATTACAAATGGGGGTTAGGTTTCCTTCCCTTCCGTGTTTGTTTTGCTGCACTGCTACTGTGGTTGCCCTCAGCTCTCACCCATCTAGCAATTGTCACTCTTTGCCTCTGGGGAAGGACAGATGCCAGCGACAGCAAACAAAATTGTTCCTCAGGCCTGAGTGGCAAAATTGAGCCTGTAACACCCACGGCCCAGGGGGCAGCCTGAAAGCTGAAGCGCTTCTCATGTGTTACTGCCTGGAATAAGAGAGGGAAGGTCTCTTGAAATTCTAGAAATCTAGGCTTTGGAATTCTGGAAATCTAGGCCTGGAAGATACGTCATCCCTCGGTATCTACAGAGGACTCTGGTTCCCAAAATCAGTGCGTAAAATTTTGGGAGTCCTGCAGGATTCCAGCAAATATAGTATCTTCCATGCACATTGGGTTGCAGATGCAGAACCCATCATATGGGCAGCCTACTGTATTTACTGAAAAAAAAAAACAACTGTGTTTAAGTGAACCTGTGCAGTTCAAACCCATGTTGCCTAAGGGTCAACTGTATATAGGCAAAGCCTGAAGTGGAAAGGCAAAATGTTTATCCCCACACAACAGATGGGTTGAAGAGGTGCTCTATTTCTGAATTATCAGGGAAATGTAAATAAAACAGCTAGGAGATAAAGGTCACATCCATCAGAAAGGCAAAATAAATATAAATAAAATAGTCTCTCAATACTGCGGTGGGCTAAGACTGTGCAAGTGGAACCCCACGGGATGGGAAGAACCAGACCCTGGTGCAATCGTTTTGGAGGGAAATTTGGGCATTATTTGGGAAAGTTGGGTACTCACGTCCAGTAATACAGCAGCTCCACATTTAGGAATATCCAGCTAGGAGAAAACCTCCCACCTGTGTAGAAGACATGTCTAAAGATATTCATTAGGCCTTTATCTGCAAAAGGCTAGCAACATCCTAAATGCCTACCAATGGGGAAATGGATAAATGGATTCAGGAGAGCTTTAATATTGCAGAATTCTAAACAACAGAGAAAATGAACAGAAATAAAGCTGCCTGTATCAACATAGATAAATCTGAAAAACAAAATGAGTTGGGAAAAAATGCAAGCTGCAAATGAACACTTACAGTGTGATATTTATTTATTTATTTACTTTTGAGATGGAGTTTCACTCTTGTTGCCCAGGCTGGAGTGCAAGGGCACAATATCGGCTCACTGCAACCTTCGCCTCCTAGGTTCAAGCGATTCTCTTGCCTCAGCCTCCTGAGTAGCTGCGATTACAGGCACCCACCACCATGCCCAGCTAATTTTTTTTTGTATTTTTAGTAAAGACAGGGTGTCACCATGTTGGCCAGGCTGGTCTCGAACTCCCGACCTCAGGTGATCCACCCGTCTTAGCCTCCCAAAGTGCTGGGATTACAGACATGAGCCACTGGGCCCAGCCGATACTTTTATATTTTAAAACCACAATAGCATCCATTTGTGATACCCAGATATGCACTAGAGGCATAATAAATGATAGGCTGGCTATCTTCACCAGCCCTACAGCCCTAAGACTGTGTAAGTGGAACCCATTGGGCTGGGAGGAACCAAACACTGGTGCAGCCGTTTTGGAGGGAAATTTGGAGGCCTGAGTAGCATCCTTCATCTTGCTCTGCACTGCTGTGGATGACACCATAGGAATTCCCTTGTCTTCTGGCTTCTTGTAGGAGATAAGAGGGCAGAAGTGAGGCCATGTGAGTTGGCTGTGTCCCTCTACTGAAGGCCACAGCTTCTACTGCTGACCCTCTTCAGGCTTTGGTAGGTGCTCACACCACTTGCCTCAGTTTCCCCATTCATAAAATGGGTATGATAAAAGTAACTATCTCCTAGGTGCATTATGTGGACTAGATAAGTGTAGGCACTTGGTGCAGTGTCTGGTGGGTTATAAATAACTCAACAAAAGTTAGCTTTTATTGTTATTAATCACACCCTTTCTCCATTCCTACA
Source organism: Nomascus leucogenys (assembly GCF_006542625.1). NCBI lineage: Eukaryota > Metazoa > Chordata > Mammalia > Primates > Hylobatidae > Nomascus > Nomascus leucogenys. Next base: position 25,256,817 of record NC_044393.1, read on the forward strand.
AGGAACTCCTTCTCCACTGCCCCCCTCTTTTTTTTTGAGACAGAGTTTTGCTCTTGTTGCCCAGGCTGGAGTGCAATGGCACAATCTCGGCTCACTGCAATCTCCTCCTCCTGGGTTCAAGCGATTCTCCTGCCTCAGCCTCCTGAGTAGCTGGGATTACAGGCATGCACCACCATGGCTGGCTAATTTTGTATTTTTAGTAGAGATGTGGTTGCTCCATGCTGGTCAGGCTGGTCTTGACCTCAGGTGATCCACCCACCTTGGCCTCCCAAAGTGCTGGGAATACAGGCGTGAGCCCCCGCGCCTGTCCCCATCCCCCCTTTTTAGACATGAAAATCTCATAGCTTCCCTTAATATTACTTGACATTCCAAAATACAGGTCTGAAAGCAATCCTTTTTCATAAAGCATGGGACTACATGTGCTTAGGAATTTCAGAATTTTTTGAATTTTATAAATGCAATGTGGTGGGTGCATAGAGTCTATATCAGTGATTCTCATACGTGAGAGTGAGTCAGAATCTCCAAGAGGGCTTGTTAAAGCACAGAGGGCTGGGCCACACTCATTCTGTAGGTCTGAAGTGGGGCCTGAGAATTTCCATTTCCCAGTTGATGCCGATGCAGCTGGTCTCAGAACCACACTTTGAGAACTACTGCTATTTTACGATATCCTCAGAGGGGTCTAGAGCAGCACCCCCAAATCAAATATTATTATTTCTACTGTGGGCTGGGCATGGTGGCTCACACCTGTAATCCCAGCACTTTGGGAGGCCGAGGCGGGCATATCACCTGAGGTCAGGAGTTTGAGACCAGCCTGGCCAACATGGTGAAACCCAGTCTTTACTAAAAATACAAAAATTAGCTGGGTGTGGTGGCAGTTGCCTGTAATCCCAGCTACTGGGGAGGCTGAGGCAGGAGAATCACTTGAACCTGGGAGGTGGAGGTTGCAGTGAGCCGAAATCGTGCCGTTGCGCTCCGGCCTGAGCAACAGAGCGAGACTCTGTCAAAAAAAAATAAAAATAAAAATAAATAAATAAATAAATAAAAATCCTACTGTGAAATGTTAATGAAAGACTATAAATAGCCTTAAGCCAGTTCAGATTAGATTTAGCTACTGAGTAAGCTTTTATAAACTGATGCAAACCCTTTCAGTTTGCAGAGAATTTTGGATTTTGGAAGAGTGTAAGGGATTGTAGACTTGTAAATGAAATTTCATGACGAAAGATGAAAGCATATAAAAAAAAGTAATGTTAGAATATGCTTTTTAAAACTACACTTGATCCACCACCATCAGGGATTGTGAACGTGGAATGAAGGAATGAATGTGAATAAACTCTTAAGGAAGAAGAAAGGGAGAGAACAGCGGGTCTTGCATAGTTTCCAGTGGCCACCAGGTGGCAGTATCAGCTATCGCTCTCAAAGTTGGGGAGCGCTCGGGAGAGGGGCGATCTATGCTGTTATGTCAAAGACAGAACCAGGCTGTGGGTAGCTGCTCTATCTAGAAGAGCCCTTGGGAGTTGCTATTGCTTTGTATCCAATTACTCCAAAACTTAGAGGGGTAAAACAACCATTTCATTATGCTCATGAATTCTGTGGGTCTGAAATTTGGAAAAGGTGAAGCAGGGATAGCTTGTCTGTTCCACATGTCCCGGGCCTCAGGTGGAAATACTTGTTGGCTGGGGGCGACTCACCAGCTGGGGGTGGGGGCGTGGGGCGTTGACTCAATAGCTGGGAGCTAGAATCATCCGGAGGTGTCTTCATTCACCTGTCTGGGTATTGATGATGACTGTCAGCTGCAACCCCTACCAAGGGTCTCGCTGTGTGGTCTCTCTGTCTAGGCTAGCTCAGCCTTCCTCACAGCATGGGCTAGCCTGGGCTTCCTCACAGCATGGCGGCTGGGCCAGCTTTGGCTTCCTAGTATGGTTGCTAGGCTAGCTCAAGAGAAACATGGCAGCTGGGCTAGCTCAGGCACAGCATGGCTGCTGAGCTAGCTCTGGCTTCCTCATAGCATGGTGGCTGGGCTCAAGTGTGAGTTTCAACGAGAGGAGAAATAGCACACCCTTTGATGGGAGGGATGTCAAAGTCAATGTATTCGTTTGCTAAGGCTGCCATAGCAAAGGACCACAGTCAGGGTGACTTAAGCAACAGAAATTTATTCCTCAGAGTTGTAGAGGCAAGAAATCCAAGATCGGGTGTGAGCAGAGTTGGGTTTCTCATAAGGACCCCCTCCTGGGCTTGCAGATGGCTGTCTTCTCACTGTGTCCTCACATGGTTCTTCCTCTGCGTGGCACATCCCTGGTGTCTCCTTTTCTTCTTATAAGAACACAGTCATATTGGATTACAGCCCCACCCTAATGCCTTCATTTTAACTTAATCACCTCCCTTTTTTTTTTTTCTTTTTTTTGTAGAGACGGAGTCTTGCTCTGTTGTCCAGGCTAGAGTGCAGTGGCATGATCTCAGCTCACTGCAACCTCTGCCTCCTGGGTTCAAGCGATTCTCCTGCCTCAGCCTCCTGAGTAGCTGAGACTACAGGCACATGCCACCACGCCTGGCTAATTTCTTTTGTATTTTAGTGGAGACGGGGTTTCACTGTGTTGCCCAGGCTGGTCTCGAACTCCTGAGCTCAGGCAATCTGCCTTCCTCAGCCTCCCAAAGTGCTGGGATTACAGGTGTGAGCCACCGCACCCGGCCAATCACCTCTTTTAAGGCCCTATCTCCAAATGCAGTCACATTCTGAGGTACTGGACTTCAATGTATGTATTTGTGGGAACATGATTCTGCTCCTAACAGCCACATTGTCAGACGATCATGTGATATAGGCGATATCTGTCTTGGGAAAATGCAGTCTGCCATGGCACCCGTCTTGAGGCACATCGCACACACCGATGGTGTCGCAGTTGGTCATGCACATCATTCTCAGTCCTACCTCCATGCCTTTGGATGCACCGCTCTCTCTGCCTGGAATGCCCTTCCCTGCCCTCCTCTAACAGGCCACTCCTAGTCACCTATCCAGAGCTCTCTGCTCATCCAGAACATCCATGACCCTACCTCCTGTCACCAATCTCAGGGACCATGATGTTTACCACCACTCTTGTCACATTGATCACTAGCACCACCATTTATAGACTACTGCTTTGTGTCAGGCTAAGCTCTTCGGAGCTCCTTTAATTCTCACAGCAACCCTGTAAGGTCCATTTCACAGATGAAGAAACTGACAGTCAGGGTAGGGGAGTTACTAGCCCAGGACGACAGAACAAGGAAATGGCAGAGTGAAGACTTGAACCCAGGTCTGCCTGGCTTGAGAGTCTGTATTTGTCACCTCTAGCCACCAGGCCTCTGAGAGCCCTGGCATTGGTTAGGCCCCCTCCTCTGTGCTATGCTAGCCCCGGTTTAATCCTATCAAAGCACCAATCCCCCCATTAATGCAGGTTGCACCAGCTCTAGTCTCACGTCTCAGCTGCCAGGCTCACTTGCTTATGCTTGGGCTGTCCCAGGGAAGGTCTCACCCGAGCTTAGAAATAGGCTGAGGGCCAAGCATGCATTGTATATTACATGGCAACGTCATGACATTAATAGAGTCCAATGGACCACATTTCCTGACATCCACGCCTATGCATAGCCCCCTAGACACTGACTTGGGTCTTGTCCATGTGACTTGCGCTGGCCAGTGGGCCATCAGCAAACATGAGGCAGGCAGGAGCTTGGGACACATGTATACACAGGGCCTGGTTCTCTAGGAACACTGCCACCTTGTGAATAAAGTCGGAGTAGACTCCTTAAGGATGAGAGGCTACATGCACAGAATGATCCAGCCACTCAACCTGTTCCAGGAATCCCAACTGATGCCCCAGACATGTGAGTGAGGCCACCTTAGACCACCTGCCCCAGTTAAGTTCCGTATGACTATAGACATGTGAGTGACTCTGGCATGACCAGCAGAAGAACTGCCGAGCTGAGCCCAGCACGAATTGCTGAGCCACAGAATCCTGAGCAAATTCAACAGTTGTTGCTTTAAGCAGCTAAGTTTTGGGGTGGGTGTTATGCAGCAATAGATAACCAATCCCCTGCTGTGTGTCCCCTTCTGCTCCAGTGCCCTTCTTAGGCTTCTACAGGGGCCTCGCTGCTGCTGCCGGTGTCCACCGCTCGAGCACTCCTGCCGTTCCCAAAGCAGTCAATATGTGAGGCACCAAGCCCCTCTCCCCAGTTCTGGCGCCCCCTTGGGCCTGTTACAGCCATGCTCACTCGTAGCTTGTGCCTTAGAGAACTCTGCTCTGAAACATCCTCAGGTGAGGCTGGATCCAGGGTCTCACATGATGTCCTTGGGGCTCTGTGTTACTCAGCTCTTGGCTCTGCTAGATTCTGCTGGGATTCACTGTGCAGACAGGGTTTCCCCACATAGTTGCTGTGGTCCACCTCCCACGTGTTAACTCAGTGAGCAGCTGGAGCCCTCAGGCAGCTTCCATTCCCTTGCCTGGCTATGGGCCTGTAATGGGGGCTTTCCAGGTGTCTACCTCAGTGAAAAACAGCCCTGAAGCAGAACCTCAACAGAGTTAATGGTGGCAGCTTTGCCATTTCTGACCTCCAGCCTGGGAACAGGCAGGAAATGATTTTGCAGTCAAGACCAGTGTAATAGTAATAGTACTATAATAATCATTTTACTTTCCTGCTATGATCCTCTACTTAATACAAGGATATTACATATTTTACTTTTATTTTGGTATATTTTGTTTATCCTCATTTTTATTTTTTGCATGATAGCACACACACACTATATATATACATATATGTATATATATATTTTATATAATTTTATATACTATATCTATATATGTATTTTTTTAGACAGTCTTGCTCTGTCGCCCAGGCTGGAGTGCAGTGACGCGATCTTACCTCACTGCAATCTCCACATCTCGGGTTCAAGCGATTCTCGTGCCTCAGCCTCCCGAGTAGCTGGGATTACAGGCATGTGCCACCATGCCTGGCTAACTTTTTGTGTTTTTAGTACAGATAGGGTTTCCCCATGTTGGCCAGGCTGGTCTCAAACTCCTGGCCTCAAGCGATCCACCCGCCTCAGCCTCCCAAAGTGCTGGGATTACAGGTGTGAGCCACCACACTCGACCAATAGCACACTGTTCTTTACTTTCTTGTTTATTTTTATACTAGCATGACCTTTATTATCTTGTTATTTTATATTTTTAAAATCCTTTGGTCCATCAACTTCATTTATAGTAACATCATTTCCAAATACATATTTTTGCAGGGATACTCTTTGCAGTGCTATTTGTAACAGAATAAATTTGGAAACAGATTTATTCAAATGTCATTCAAAGATAGAATGATTAAATAAACCATGGAATGAAACATAATAGAATACTATTCAAATGTTTAAATGAATGAGTTACTTCACAAGGAATGTACAGGAACTATATGACTAAAACTTTCAAAGGCTATTAATGTGCCATGAGACTTGAATAAAGGAAAAAGTCATACCCATTTTTGGCTAGAGGAGTCAATTAAAGAAAAGATACCATCTTTCTATCTTTTCATCTATAATTTTAATGGGATGCAAACAAACATACCAACAGGATTATTTTGGATCTTGACAAGCCGATTCCAAAGATCATGCAGGGAAATCAAGAAAAGTTCTGAAAAAAAAAGAGAAACGTGGGAGAAAAACTCTGCCAGATCTTAAAGTGTATTATAAAGTGACAATAATCAACTGTTCATTGCAAATTCAGAAACAGAAAGATGAATGGAGCAGAAGAGCAAGTCTGGAAGTAGACCACAACATTTAAGGTCATTTAATAAATAATAAAAGTGGCATTTACATTAGTGGAGAAAAGACGGATTACTCACTAAATATTGTTGGTGCAACTGGCTAGTCGTCTGAAAAGAAATTCAGCTGGAGACTTACTGCAAACCTATGCCAGGATAAATTCCAACTGGATAAATAAATTATGGTACATGCATGCAATAAAATACTACAAAGCAGTGAAAATGAACCACAGCCACACCCAATATGAATGGATCTTGAAAACAATGTTGGCCGGGTGCAGTGGCTCACACCTCTAATCCCAGCACTTTGGGAGGCCGAGGTGGGTGGATCATCTGAGGTCAGGAGTTCTAGACCAGCCTGGCCAACATGGTGAAACCCTATCTGCACACACACACAAAAAAAACCACAAAAATTAGCCACGCATGGTGGCATGCCCATGTAGTCCCAGCTACTCCGGAGACTGAGACAGGAGAATCACTTGAATCCGAGAGGCAGAGCTTGCAGAGATCGCATCACTGCACTCCAGTCTGAGCAACAGAGTGAGACTCTGTCTCAAAAACAAACAAACAAACAAACAAACAAAAAACAATGTTTAGGGGCTAGGTTCAGTGGCTCATGCCTATAATCCCAGAGCTTTGGGAGGCCAAGACAGGAGGGTTGCTTGAGCCCAAGAGTTCGAGACCAACCTAGGTAACAAAAGGAGGCCCCTGTCTCTACAAAAAATAAAATAATTAGCTGGGCATGATGGCACATGCCTGCAGCCCTGGCCACTCAGGAGCCCTGGCCACTCAGGAGGCTAAGGTAGGAGGATCACTTGAGTCCAGGAGTCTGAGGCTGCAGTGAGCCTCAAACTCATGATTATGCCACTGCACTCCAGCCTGGGTGACAGAGTAAGACTCTGTCTCAAAACAACAACAGAATAATGTTTAGGGATGCATAATGAGGTAGCAACATGATAAGGAACATGAAATAGAATACCATTGACATTAGTACAATGGTCTCTTCTAAGGAGGAGGGAGTGGATTTTGATGAGGGAAGATGGATCACACTGGAGGCTTCTAGGGTGGCAGCAGTATTCTATTTCTTGACCACAGCGGGTGGTGGTCATGCAGGTGTTCATTTAGCCACAGTTGTTTGGGTGTACATTTATGTTTTATATCATTATATGTGTGTATGTATTACCAAAAAGGATTTTTTTTTTTTTTGAGACGGAATCTTGCTCTGTCGCCCAGGCTGGAGTGCAGCGGCACGATCTTGGCTCACTGCAACCTCCACCTCCTGGGTTCAAGCGATTCTTCTGCCTCAGCCTCTCAAATAGCTGGGACTACAGGCCTGAGCCAGCACACCTGGCTAATTTTTGTATTTTTAATAGAGACGAGGTTTCACCACATTGACCAGGCTGGTCTCAAACTCCTCACCTCAAGGGATCTGTCTGCCTCGGCCTCCCAAAGTGCTGGGATTACAGGCATGAGCCACCGTGCCCAGCCCAAAAAGGATTTTTTAAAAACCACATATATAAAAAGAAAACGTAGGATTTTTTTTCATTGTCTCAAAGTGAGTGAGGACTTTTAAAGTATGACATAAAACCCAAAAACAATTTTAAAAGATTTGAAAGATTCATTTAAGTCCACGAAAAGAATCTGAGTGGAAAAACACCCCAACAAAGTTAAAAGACAAATACCATCATGGGAAAATGTTTGCAATTCTATCAGTTTCTTAAAAGAGCCAAGGAGGCCGGGCGCAGTGGTTCACGTCTGAAAACCCAGCCCTTTGGGAGGCTGAGGCAGGTGGATCACTTGCGGTCAAGAGATCAAGACCAGCCTGGCCAACATGGTGAAACCCCATCTCTACTAAAAAAAAAATACAAAAATTAGCTGGGCATGGTAGTGGGCACCTGTAATCCCAGCTACTCAGGAGGCTGAGACAGGAGAATCGCTTGAACCTGGGAAGTGAAGGTTGCAGTGAGCCAAGATTGTGCCACTGCACTCCAGCCTAGGTGACAGAGCAAGACTCCGTCTCCAAAAAAAAAAAAAAAAGCCAAGGTTGGAGAGTAGATTTTCAGAATCTCATGAATGCATTATCCATGAAAAATAATATTAAGATAAAGGAAAAAAGCAGAAGCTTGGTTTGTATTGACATGGAGGGATCTTCAAGACATATTGTTAAGCCATAGTATGCTACCATTTGAGTAAAATTTATATGTATATGTCATGGATATGCTGATTGCATGTCCATGGCGTTATCATGTTTGTGACACATATAATTTATACAGACATACATTATAAAGAGACAAGGAAGAAGCTTCCCCACTTGTAATCCCAGCTACTCTGGAGGCCGAGGTGAGAGGATCGCTTGAGCCCGGGAGTTTGAGACAATCCTGTGAAACACTAGTGAGTGAGACCCCTGTTTCTTTTTTTTGTTTTGTTTTTTGTTTCGTTTTTTTTTTTTAAGCAGCAGCTCACTATGCACTGCTACTGAGTGACATCCAAGAAATATTGCTATATGATAAACAAAACAAGGCTAGACAAGAGTGTCATTACTTTTTATCTTCTTTTTTGAGGCAGTCTCACTGTAGCCCAGGCCAAAGGGCAGTGGCACAATCACTGCACACTGCAGCCTGGATCTCCTAGGCTCAAGTGATCTTCCCACCCCAGCTTCCGGAGTAGCTGGGGTCACCATGCCTCACTAATTTTTTTTGCTTTTGTAGAGACAGGGGTCTTGCTACATTGCCCAGGCTAGTCTCAAACTCCTGGGCTCAAGGGATCCCCCCACCTCAGCCTCCCAAAGTGCTGGGATTATAGGCGTGAATCACTGTGCCTGGCTCAACTTTTTAATTTTTTTAATGGAAAATTTTAAACACATACAAAAACAGAGAAGTATAACCAGCCCCTGTGTACCTATTCTCCCATATCCAGTGACAATCAACACACGGTCACTCACTCTTGTTTTATCTATAGGCCTTTGCCTATTTTGGAGCAAATCCCAAATATGACTTCAGCTGCCAACATTTCAGTATGCATCTCTATAAGACAAGCTCACTCACTCTCTCTCTCCCTCCATAAAACTACAAAAATCACAACCACATCTTTAAAAACTATCAATAATTCTTTCATATTATTAAATATCCACATTTCCCAGATTTTCTCAGAAGTTTCTTTTATCAAACATGGCTTATTAGAATTAGGAACCAAACAAGGTCCACACTTTATATTTGTGTTATGCTTTTAAATTTTTTTTCTTTCCTTCCTTCCTTTTTCTTTCTTTCTTTCTTTTTCTTTCTTTCTTTCTTCATTCCTTTCTTTCTTTCTTTTCTCTTCTCTCTCTCTCCTTCCTTCCTTTTCTTTCTTTCTCTCTCTCTCTCTCTCCTTCCTTCCTTTTCTTTCTTTCTCTCTCTCTCTCTTTCTTTCTTTCTTTCTTTCTTTCGGCCAAGTCTTGCTCTGTCACCCAGGCTGGAGTGCAGTGGTGTGATCTTGCCTCACTGCAATCTCTGCCTTCCGGGTTCAAGCGATCCTCCCATCTGAGCCTCCTGAGTAGCTGGGACTACAGGTGTGCATCATCACGCTTGGCTAATTTTTTTTTTTTTTGTATGTTTTGGTAGAGACGGGGTTTCACCATGTTGGCCAGGTTGGTCTCAAACTTCTGACCTCAAGCGATCCGCCCACTTTGGCCTCCCAAAGTGTTGGGATTACAGGCGTGAGCCACTGCACCAGCCTAAATTTTCTTTTAATTTATATGTTCTCCCTCTCTTTTTCCCCCTTTGCAATTTGTTTGGTGGGGGGAAAATGCTATTTGTCCTGGAGAGTTTTCTGCATTCTGGATTTTGCTGTTTGCAGCCCTGTGGTGTTATCATGTTTGTGACAGACTGTACTCGTTTGTCCCATTTAGCAACTACCCTTCTCCACTCTGACCTTCGAATTTGCCCTTGGAAGTTGCCATGTGTGAATTACATCAGCTGTGCTCTCTTGCCCTCTGGCTTCAGATGGATTTGGCCAATAGGGAGCCCTGGCAGGTGTGGGAAGGAGGGAGGATAATGCAGTTGGGGCGTGTATTTCCCTGTCTCCCTCCTGGCAAGGCCACCTTGGTTTGGCTGTGCTTCTTGACTGAAGCTGTGTCCCTCTCAACACAACTGTTCTATACAACTCTTTCTCCTTCCAAATTTGGGTAGCCTCTCCTTTCTTATTGTAAAGGCTTCTCTGTGGACCTTCCCAGGATGCTGCACCATCTTTACACCCTGCCTTCACGTCTCATTCTCCTAACCTGAGTATCCCATCTGCTTCCTGTTGGGATGCTAATTCATAATATGTTTCTCTGTCCCCAGAATTTCTAGTAAAATGGCAGTTAAATTTAGTGGCTTGACCACATTCAGGTTCAAATCTTTTCCTAAGAATTCTTCATGGATGATGTTCAGTATGTCGTATTGTATCACATCAGGAGGCATATAATATCCATCCATTATAAAGATGTCCATCAACTCTTTTTCTTTCCTTCTTTTTTTTTTTTTTTTTTTTGTTGTTGTTTGAGACCAACTCTCTCCGTCACCCAGGCTGGAGTGCAGTGGTACGATCTCAGCTCACTGCAACCTCCAAGTGATTCTCCTGCCTCGGCCTCCCAAGTAGCTGGGACTACTGGGGTGTGCCACCATGCCTAGCTAATTTTTGTATTTTCATAGATGGAGTTTCACCATGTTGGCAGGCTGTTCACGAACTCCTGACCTCAGGTGATCCACCTGCCTCGGCCTCCTAAAGTGCTGGGATTATAGGCATGAGACACTGTGCCCAGCCTTCCATCAACTTTTCACCAAGTGGTTTTTAGCTGTCATTGATGAAGATTTGTTTCTTGCCTTTATTTCATTAGGAGCTAGAAAATGGTGGTATTTGGGAGGCAGAGGTTGCAGTGAGCCAAGATCACGCCACTGCATTCCAGCCTGGATGACATGCCAGACTGCTTCTCAAAAAAAGAAGAAAGAAAAGGAAGGAAGGAAGAAAGGAAGGAAGGAAGGAAGGAAGGAAGGAAGGAAAGAAGGAAGGAAAATGGTGGTAGGTATTTCATCATTCTGTTTTCATTTATTTAGCTGGAAATCCTCTACAAAGAAAAACATTCCCTTATTATCTGTTTGGTTGCCATAAGGTACAGTTTCTACAAGAAAGGTGAGATCAATGCCTGCTTTTGCCCTTTATTTCCTAGTTTCAGAATTATGAACTGGTTCCCTAGCATTCTCCAAAGGTGACCATGATGAATTCATAGATTTTAACGTTTTAACCTTTCATTGTTATTTTTTCACATGCTCAAATTGTCCCATTCCTGGGCCAGCGGGAGCCCCTTCAAGTAGACTCCTGAATTTTGAGGGTTTTATTGTTGTTGTCGTTGTTTAGTTGTTGTTTTTTTTTTGAGATGGAGTCTCACTCTGTCACCTAGACTAGAGTGTAGTGGTGTAATCTCGGCTCACCGCAACCTCTGCCTCCCAGGTTCAAGCGATTCTCCTGCCTCAGTCTCCCTAGTAGCTGGGATTACAGGCACCTGCCACCACGCCTGGCTAATTTTTTTGTATTTTTAGTAGAGACAGGGTTTCACTGTGTTGGTCAGACTGGTTTTGAACTCCTGACCTCAGGTGATTTGCCCGCCTTGGCCTCCCAAAGTGCTGGGATTACAGGTGTGAGCCACTGTGCCCAGCCATTTGTTTGTTTTTTTAAGAGACAAGGCTCAGTCTGTTGCCCAGGCTTGAGTGCAGTGGTGCAATCATGGATCACTGCATCCTCGACCTCCCAGGCTCAAGCAATCCTCCCACCTCAGCCTCTTGAGTAGCCAGAACCACAGGTGCCAGCCATCACACCTGGCTAATTAAAAAAAAAAATTTTTTTTGTAGAGATGGGGCCACCTTGTTACGTTGCCCAGGCTGGTCTCTTAACTCCTCTCCTCAGGAGATCTTCCTGCCTCAGCCTCCCATTGTTCTGGGGTTACAGGCATGAGCCACCGCACCTTGACCTTGAGTTCTTTTGATATGATCCCCAAAGTCTTAAGGAGTCTTGGATAGTTTCCTTGCTTTCTGGTGCAACAAGATATTCCAGGCTCAGCTGGGACTGGTGGTGCGCACCTGTAGTCCCAACTACTTAGGATGCTGAGGCAGGGGGATCATGTGAACCCAGAAAGTCGAGACTGCAGTGAGACATGATTGTGCCACTGCACTCCAGCACTCCAGCCTGGGCAACAGAGGGTGACCCTGTCTCAAAAAAAAAAAAAAAAAAAAGATATTCCAGGCCTATTTTATATATTTCCTGCCCCAGAACTGGAAACAGCCATTTCTCCAAGGAGCACTCGTTCCTTTGAATGGGAAATGGTACTGAGAAGCCACAAGGTGGTCACTAAGGGTATGTTCCTTGTTATGGCTGTTTGTTGTTCTAGGCTAATTAATTAATATTTGTAAAGAGAAAATACATCATGTGTTCATACGGATACATGCAATTCAAATTTAGGATTATATGATTTTTCAGTTTTTAACTTATATTTTTATATCTTGTTATACTGAAAATCTTGGTTGCTAACAATGTTAACATTATTTGAATATATACACACATATTTGTATCTTCAGAATAATCATACCAATGCCATTACTAACAACATAATTACTGAAAAAAGTAAGATTTCTTACTGTGCAGTTATTTTTTGTTCTTAGAATATATCCCATTAAAGATATACATTCAACTACTGTGGTTTCTTTTTTTCCAACTACCATGGAAAGTCACTTAAAATAAAGTCACCTAATTAAAGTCACTTAAAATAAGTCCTCTCCGTGTGAGTAAACCACCAACTTGATATATAATGAGGTTCATTTGTTTCACTTTGCTTTGATTTTAAGGATTGTGCTTTTATTTTTATTGAAATTGGTTTGTTTTATAATAGTGTATAACATACACTCAAGTCAAATATGCAAAGTATGTATTGTTAATTTAAAATGAAGCAAGGCCTCTCAAACTCTTTGTTCGAAGAAAATCATAGTCATAGGAGAAAGATGAACAAAGAAACTTGCAAAGCTCTTCTGGCCAATACAGACAATGTAGACCTTCATTTTTAAAAAAGAGATGTCAATTGCAAGGTTATTACCAGGGCAACATATAATTAAGCAAGGTTACCAATTTAAAAGCAGATTTAAAAAAAAACAAACAAACAGTATGCAGTTACATTTCTTTGAAAGCCAGGTGGCTTAAAAGATTCCTTTGTTTCATATCCCATTTGCAGCAGGTATCAGAACTGGATGAGTCCCACATTCTCACCTAAGTGCCTGTCCTGGGAGCAGGGGGCAGGAGGAATGATCTCCTGGGTGCTTTATCAGAACAGGCTTTCCCCAGCTTTATGAGGCTCTCAGGAGAGTGTCTGCTTTCCCACTCTTGCAGGGGAAGAAGGAACATCTCCTTTGTCTCTTTCTGAGATTCCCTTCTCTAGAAACTGTCAATCGGGAGAATCTGCATTCTCAAGGTCAAGCGCTGGAATTCCATTAGACAGCAGGGAGCCAGAAGAGCAGGCTGAGAACTCAAATCGAGAAATGGAAAGAAACGAGCCAAAGTCTTACAATTCTGCTTCTACAGCCCGCAAAGAGCCAAAGCCGAGGTGCTGCACAGCCCTGAGCTACACCTCTGCTCTCACCTTCATCACCCTACCAGGCTCCTCGGGTGACTTCTTCCCACCCCCACCACCATCCCCCAAGACGGAGTTTCACTCTTATACCTAAGCTGGAGTGAAGTAACGTGATCTCAGCTTGCTGCAACCTCCGCCCCCGCGGGTTCAAGTGATTCTCCTGCCTCAGCCTCCAAAGTAGCTGGAATTACAGGCACCCGCCACCACGCCTGGCTAATTTTTGTATTTTTTAGTAGAGATGGGGTTTCACCATGTTGGCCAGGCTGGTCTCGAACTCCTGACCTCAGGCGATCCACCCACCTCAGCCTCCCAAAGTGCTAGGATTACAGGTGTGAGCCACCGCGCTCAGCCCGGGCCGCTTAAGTTTGGCTCTTCTGCAGAGTCAGCTCGGAATTCAGAAAAGAGCCTTCAGAGATTTTGCATTCCTGTCATTTTGGTGCTCCCCCAGAAATCTGTGGAGTGGCATCAAAGGATCTACCCATCACCCCGTTCCCATAGCCCCTAGCTTGGCACACACCAAGGAGTGCCAGAACTGGCTGGATGTGATCGGTATACCCTGGATTTCCCAGTGTGTCTCAGCAGTTTTGTAAGAGCTTTCTTATTGCACAGGCCCAGATGTAAGAAAAGTTGTCAAGAAAATGAGGGCAAGTCATCCTCTCCTTTGGGGCCTTTTGAAAATATCCTGGTCCATTTTATTCATATCTTAGAGTATACTGTAGCATTTCAGTGTATCTTCTCTGAATGGCTAAAGGAATGCCTGTAGCAAAGCTGGCAGAATCACCATCAATACAAGGACCTAGTTCACACTCTTGGAATGCCCTTTTCTATTGATGACCAGGGCATGGTTATTAATGGTCCAAATGTAAAGCCTTGGAGACTTAACACCACCTGTGATGAAACCCAGTCCAGATTATTGCTGAAGCATTGCAAGCTGGGGAGTATCAGTGGGTAAAGCCCTGCCCCCATGACTAAAGCAAAAGGGTTTCCGGAAATTTGTCCAGGTTGGGGCATACGATCAACCTCAATCCCAGGCAATCCACAGGAGGTTGCCCGGGCAGGGGATCGGCTGGACAGCACTACCCTACTCCCGGCCACGTGCTCATCAAAACCTGATGCAGGCCGGGCGCGGTGGCTCACGCCTGTAATCCCAGCACTTTGGGAGGCTAAGGCAGGTGGATCACGAGGTCAGGAGATCAAGACCATCCTGGCTAACATGGTGAAACCCTGTCTCTACTAAAAATACAAAAAATTAGCCAGGCATGGTGGCACATGCCTGTAGTCCAACCTACTCGGGAGGCTGAGGCAGGAGAATCGCTTGAACCCAGGAGGTAGAGGTTGCAGTGTGCCAAGATCGCACCACTGCACTCCAGCCTGTGACAGAGTGAGACTCCATCTCAAAAAAATAAATAAATAAAAATAAAAAAACCTGATGCAGGCTGGGAAGTGCAGGCAGCCAAATTCATCTCCCAATTCTTGTGGAACCAGAGGGTTGTGTAGGCTGAGGAATGGCTGCTTGCAGAACCCCACCCCACTCCATGTCCTCTGGAACTTTTCCAAAAGGCTACTTAAGCTGGGCACTGGCCAGAGGCGAAGCCCCCTCCCTCATCCTGTTAAGCATTCCTCAGAGGAATGTCCAAGCTGAGAGACTAGCATCAAGGAAATGACCTCCCTCCATCCCTGCTCTCCTGTACTGGAAAGGGCTAACTTGCAGGTTAGTGCTAAAGACCATCTTTTTTTTCTCTTTTTTTTTTTTTTTTTTGAGACAGGGTCTTGCTCCTCTATCACCCAGGCTGGAGTGCAGTGGCGCAATCATGGCTCACTGCAGCCTTGACCTCCCAGGTTCAAGCAATCCTCCCGCTTCAGCCTCCCGAGTAGCTGGGACTACAGGCATGCACCACCACGGTCAGTTTTTATTTTTTTTCAGTTGGAGTCTCGCTCCGTCACCAGGCTGGAGTGCAGTGACACGATCTCGGCTCACTGCAACCTCCGCCTCCTGGGTTCAAGAGATGCTCCTGCCTCAGCCTCCCGAGTAGCTGGGACTATAGGCATGTGCGACCACACTCAGCTAATTTTTGTATTTTTAGTAGAGATGGGGTTTCACCATGTTGGCCAGGATGGCCTTGATCTCTTGACCTCATGATCCGCTGCCTCCGCCTCCCAAAGTGCTGGGATTACAGGCATGAGCCACCACTCCTGGCCCAAGATGACTTCTTTTATCTTTAAAATCTAATTGTTTCACTAGGATCTGACACTTCTGAGTCAACTTTCCCAAGCACACAGAGTGTCCTTACAGTATTTGTATTCAGGGTGGTTTGTATTGTGGGGGAAGAAAATTTTATTACCAGTTTAAACATTAATTCTGTTCCATTGTTTTTTCTTCAACATAAAATTTAATGTAGTTGATAAAACCTAAATATAAGACCTGAAACTGTAAAACTCCTAGAAGAAAACTTAGGGAAAAAGCGTCACAACATTGAATTTGGCAATGATTTCTTGGATATGACACCAAAAACTGACAATGAAAGCAAAAGCAGGTGATTGAGACCATATCAAACTTAACTTCTGCACAGTAAAGGAAACAAGAGTGAAAAGGTAACCTACAGAATGGGAGAAAATATTTGCAAACCATGTATCTAATAAGAGGTTAATATCCAGAGTATATAAAGAACTCCTATACTCAACAAAAAATGAAATAACCTGATTAAAAAAGGGGCTAATAACATGAATAGAGACTTCTCTAAAGAAGACATGAAAATGGCCAATAAGCAGAGAGATGCTCCACATCACTAGTCATCACAGAAATGCAAATCAAAACCACAATGAAGTATCACTTATCCCAGTTAGAATGGTTATTATCAAAAAGACCCAAAAGATAGTAAATGAGGAAACTACCAAAAAAAGAAAAAAAAGCATAATGAGTTGGTGAGGATGTGGAGGAACTGGAACTCTCATGCACTGATGGTAGGAATGAAAATGGTGCAGCTGCTATGGAAAACAGTACGAGTGTTCCACAAAAAAATTAAAAATAGAACTACCATATGATCCAGCAGTCCCACTTCTGGGTATATATCCAAAGGGATTGAAATGAGGATCCTGAAGAGATATCTGCACTCCCATGTTCATTGCAGCATTGCCTGCAATAGCCAAGAAATGGAAGCAGCCTAAATGTCCATCGAAGGTAAAGAAAGAAAATGTGGTATATCCATACGATGGAATATTATTCAGCCTTAAAATGGAAGGAAATTCTGACACATGCCACAACATGGAGGAAGCCTGAGGACATTATGCTAAGTGAAATAGGCCAGGTACAAAACAAAAAATACTGTACGGCTTCTCTTATGTGAGGTATCTAAAGAAAAACTCTTACAATGTAGAATGGTGGTTGCAAAGGGTTGGGGATGGACAGAGGCAGGGGGAAGGGAGTTGATGGGTATTGAGTGTGGTTTTACAAGATGAAAAAGTTCTGCAGATCTTTTGACCAACAATGTGCAGAGTTAACACCCCTGTTTTGGACGCTTAAAAACGGTTAAGATGGGCCAGGCGCAGTGGCTCATGCCTGCAATCCCAGCACTTTGGGAGGCCGAGGCGGGTGGATCACGAGGTCAGGAGATCAAGACCATCCTGGCTAACACAGTGAAACCCCATCTCTACTAAAAATACAAAAAATTAGCCGGGCTTGGTGGCACGGACCTGTAGTCCCAGCTACTTGGGAGGCTGAGGCAGGAGAACTGCTTGAACCCGAGAGGCGGAGGTTGCAGTGAGCTGAGATTGCGCCACTGCACTCCAGCCTGGGCGACAGAGTGAGGCTCTGTCTCAAAAAAAAAAAAAATGGTTAAGATGGTAAAGTTTGTCATGTTGTTTTTACCATCACCACCACAAAACTCAATATAGTCAAATTTTCTTCTTCAACTACAGTTTAATTTCCTTTGCCTCTTTTCCTTATCTATTACTTTCTTATTTCATTTCTTTTCAATGGAGTATCTTCCCCCTGTGCATTTTCTATTTAGGTTTGTGATAACCTTTCCTTTTTCCTTTGTCTAGGGTCAGCTGTAGTCTTCCACTCTCTCCATCACCACTGCCCCTTCCCTTCCGGTCTGCAGTTTCTAAGCCCTTGAGAGCTGGAGATCCAGGTGATGACCCTTGGTAAACTGTATGAGCAAACAGGTTCTAAGGTGGCCTCATCAGAGGGGTGGGCTAGAGGCTCCATTAAGATTGAAAGGTACAAATTCGGTGACAATATTAGCTCAGGGGCCTTCTGGCATCAACAATTGGTTGTCTTTGAGTTAAAATTCTCACCAAGCAATCTCTGTAAAAGTGAGGGGATATCTGTCCATTTAAGACAGAGCTAGGAAGGTACAGGGAATGGGAGGTTATGAAAAAACTGAACAGGCTATAGGATAAACCTCCTCCAGTCTATTTCTTTCTTCCAAAAAGTCTGAAAAAGTTAAGAAGCCAACAAACTCAGAAGGACAGAAATAAAACATTTGTAGGCCTTGTATGGTGGAAAAGTTTCCAGCAGAGAAAGTATGAACAAAGTTGGGCCACTGGCTCTGGCACCAAGCAAGTCCCTGGCTTGCAGAGTGACCTCACATGCTGGTAACTTTCTGGGCTTTTCTCCTTATCTGTAAGGGGAAAAAATAGGAGGAGGGAAATATTTCTGGTTCCTGAGGCAACTGCTTTTATTGAATAAACATTACCTTTTATGAAAAATGTATCTTTTTAGAGACAAGGTCTTCCTATGTTGCCCAGGCTGGAGTGCAGTGGTTATTCACAGGTGCGATCACAGCACATGATAGCCTCGATCTCCTGAGCTCCAGCGATCCTCCTGCCTTAGCCTCCCACATAGCTGGGCCTTAACAGGCATGTGCCACTGTGCCCAGCAATAAACATTACCTTTTTATATGCATGAAAGACCTCCCCTCGCTGGGCATTCATGCAATTTTTGAATACATCCAGAAGAATAAAGTATCTACACGGACAAGATAAATTTAAAAGAATTTTTTTTAAAACAAAAAAGACTAAAATGTGGTAAGAAATCAGTCTTGTGCATTTTGTACATTTGTGTCCTCCACTCTGTCTTCATTTACTGCTATATGAAGCTGATGCCACAGCTGGCCACAGTTGAACAAAGACATCAGAAGGCCAGTTAGTCTCTTCACCACAGAAGCCCCCAAGTGAACCGAATTCTGAAGGGCAGGTCTCAGTGTCCCTTAACTTTGTTCTCCCCAGGAGAAATCCATTTTGCTGCCAAATGTGACCAGCAGACTTGGGCAGGTACATCTAGCACAATCACAGTCCTGTCACGCTGCCAACGTGGCCCAAGGCATGGCGTGCAGGGCAGTCTCTCTGGAGGGCCTCCGCTACGCCTGCTCACCAGCACCACCTCCACCAGCAGCGGAGCCCTTGCTGGATGCCTGGGCATCTGAGGAGCGGGAGGCCTGCTTCGGCAGGCGGATGGGGACATAGATGTTGGAGGCACAGTGCTCCTTGAGGTACTCTCCTCCCTTTTCTTCATACTCTTTCTTGGTGATCCAAACTTCATTATCATCTAGGTGGCTCAAGGCCCAGTCACGAGCACCGTACCAGGCATCCAGCACAGGGTTCGAGGCAAGTTGAACCTGAAACACAAAGAAGATTCACCAGGACACCTCCACCAGGGCTCCAGGCGTGAATGTTCACCTGGCTCAGCTACAGCCCCCAATATTTTATCCCCAGAAATATACACATAGGTGGGCCCAGTGCACTCCAAGACAGTTCGGGGCTACTTCCACACCCTGTAAACAAAGCTGAACTGGAATGCCCACTCTCCAGAACAGATGGCTGTCAGACATTTTACTAACATAAGACCTGACACTTGGGGTCAGAGAGGGTCCAGTGGCTCAGCCTCCTGCTGCGCGATGCTGTCAATCACAAGCTGTCAGGGAGAGGTGAAGTGGAGGCTGGCCCGTGACCTGGGGAAAAGGCCTTCCTGGCCCTGCTCTTCACTCTGAGCAGAGCGGAACAGGGGCCGCTGCAAGGCAGCTCTAGCCAGGGTAGCAAAAGAGCCTCAGGAGAAATGGCAGGAGAGAGGGGTGACCTGGGCGTTCTCTATGAGGCTGCCAGCACTTAGTTTCCCCTGCTTCTCATCGGAGCTGGGCTGGGGTTCAGCAACTCTGAGAAGGCCCTCGGCTAGGCTGATCTGATCATTATGGTAACACTGCAGCTCCCATCGGGCCTCCTGTGTTCTGGAGTTACCCGCCTCACTTCCTACCTCCCTCTCACCTCCCCACTCCACCAATCCCATGAGTTCCAGGCTGGAATGGTGATTTCAGAACATTCAGGAGTGAAGGGCAGAGGCCATAACGGTGGAATCAGCATGCACAAATGGGGATGGGAAAGTGCAGGCTCAGGAGTCCAGCTGCTGGGCTTGCCATGTGGGCAAGGGGCCTGTGAATGAGGACCTCGTCAGTAGGATAACCAGAGGCCCCACCCCTGGCTTCAGAGGATTTAAGTGCATGAGTGTAAGGCACATGGTAGATGCTGCCTGGTACAGAGTATTCAATAAAGCATAGCTGTCATCATTACTAATAAAAAATGCAGCAAGACATATGGTTAACAGACTATACTGCCATAAAAAGGATGCTCTGGAAATGTACCTATTGATATAAAAAAATTGTCACAATAATTTGAAAGTGAAAAAAATAGAGGTTACAAAATAAGCTATCAACAGTCTCTTTTTGGTTAAAACCATACATGAGATGAAAACGACTGGAAAGTATACAAAGAACATTGCTCGCAAAGGTTGAAACTAGTTTTCTTGGTTTTCATTTTGGTTTAAATTGTCTGATATTTTTGTAATATTTAAAAATGTTTTACTGTTTAAGAAAAAACAGGACCTTAAAGTTGTAAATTTGCACATCTTGGGGTTCTCTTCCTTCTAATGATCACGGAGGGCCTTAGGTGGTTGGTATGTTTGAGCTACTGCTGAATACATAATCTAAAATTGGAACATCAGGGCTTAGTGACAGTGTGACACACTCATTACATTAGCAATGTGAAAGGGGGCAGAAACAGGAGGGGAGGGGGGAGCTGAGGCTAGGCCAGGTGAGACCATAACAGCAAAAGCAGGGCTGGGAAAAGATCTGGCTGGTAGCAGCATTCCTACAACCAATGCTTACAGAGTAATTCATGGGAGACTTTGGAAATTACCAAGAAATAGATCTTGAAAATCCTCTATGATTTTTTTCTCTACTACTTCATCCTAAGTTGCCGCTGCCAGTGTGACCCAGCCCCATGCTCATGCCCCTTACTGTCACCCCTTGGCTTCAGCACTGCTGCTCTCTCCTGCTCCCCACTCCTCTTCCTCCACCTCCTTCTTAGACTTATGGGTGTCCTACAGCCCTTAAATGCTAGTGTTCTTTAGGGGTTCATCCTTAACATCACCTACCCTCTCAAAGAGTGCCCAGAGCACATTTATGCTTGTGGCAGGTGAGAGGGTGTGAAACTACCCTCTTGCTTTCCCCCTTACCCACCGAGCACTCATCCAGCTAGCTGTGGCCACCTTTCCATGTGTCCACTAGAAACTCAACCCACTCTGGAAATGGAACATACTGTCCTCTCCCTTAAGCCTGTCCTCCCTCCCACGGCTCCTCGTTCAGTGAATCTCTTATTCAGCAAACTAGTTGCTCCACCTAGAACTTAGGAGTTATCTTAGGTCCCACTTCCCTCCCCAGATCCAACTTACTATCAAGCTCTGACAATTTGACTGCCTTAGCCTCTTTCACATCAACTCCCTCTCTTCCTCTCCCTCTGCCACTGCTTTCGTATTTCCTGCAGAGCTACCAAGTGACACTGTGCCAAGGGCTTGGGACACATTTCACAAGACAGTGGCTGTCTCATCCCTTACGAGAGGTGGATCTCGTAAGGAACATAGGGAAAGACAGGGAAGGCTTCCTGGAGGAAGTGATTTCCAGGAAACCAGCCACTAAGAGAGCTGGATGAGCTAGAAAGAGTATTCTATGCAAAGAGAGCCAGCATGTGCAAAGGCCCTGAGGCAGGAAAACTCTGGAAAACTAGTAGTGGTTAGCTGTGGCTGACATGCAGGGTGGAAGGGGGAATGATGAGAGAACCCTGGACAGTTCTCAAGGTCAGAACACAAGAGACCCTGCAAATCCTGGCGAGTGGAGTGAGGACTTCCTCCTAGAGGCTGGAAAGCTGCCTCCTAACTGGTCTGCTTCCAATATTTCTCTTAATACTTTATTTTGCACATCAGTGTCAAATATATATTACTAAATGTAAATCAGATCACATTCCCTGCTTAGACTCCTTCATGGTTCATCACTATGGCCTAAAGATAAGAATTGTGCAGAAAAGAGTTAACAGGACGGCCCTCCTGTTACCTTAGAAGGACACACTTACAAGGGTGGGGCCTTGGTAGGCATCTGGGAACTTGGATTTTGGGAGAGTTCCTACCACCACCTGATAAGAGTGGCTCAATAAGCCCATTCACACAAATAATGTGGTTTATGCCAAACACGTGCTTCCCTTCTGTGAGCCTGGAATTTGGGTATGCTCCAAGCAGGGGGTGCCTATGTGATCAGCCCCCAAATAAAAACCCCAGGCACTGCGTCTCCTACAAGCTTCCCTGGTTGGCGACACTGAATGTGCTCTTACAAGGCACTGCTGGGGAAATTATGTCCTGTGTGACTCCACAGGGAGAGGCCTCGGACGCTTACACCTGGTTGCTCCCAGATTTCACCCCGGGCACCTTGTCCCTCTGCTGAGTTGCCATAGTAAGTCACAGCTGTAAGTACGATTACATGCTGAATCCTGTGAATCCTCACAGAGAATCATCCTGCCTGGAATGGTCTTAGGGACCCTCAACACAACAGCTCATGTCTGAGAGCTTATTACATGCAGGCCCATTGTCGGGCGCTTGACGTGCACCAGTACACTGAATCCCAGCAACAGGTACCAATTACCCACTTCCTACCCCTGAGACAGCCAAAGCTTAGCACAATTCAGTAATGTGCTAAGTGATGATGGAGTCAGCAGCAAAGCCCACAGACGCCCCGCTAAATGTACACTACATCATGCAGCAGAGCAGACCAAGGCCAAGCTTCTTAGCAGGATGCACAGGCTCTGCACAGTGTGGGCTTTGCTGACCTCTCTACCTCACCCACCTCCTCTCCTCTTTATCAGCCATGTGCTCCAGCAACACTCAGCCACTTCTCACTCCCTCAACAAGCTTCTGGCCCCTGTGCCCTTGCTCATGCTAGTCCTTCTGTCTGGAATGCTCTCTCCAATGTATCCCATGCCCCACACTGTCTACAGGGGCCGGGACTGGGTAGAATGACTTATTCTTGATGTACACTCTTTCACACTCTTAGAATTCTACGCATGTCTTCATCTTCCAATTTAAAGAAACCACAAAACAGTATATAAAACATGATTCCCATTTTGCTTTAAAAATTAAACATGGACTTAAGACCAGAAGAAAAGCCACAAAAATGTTAACAGTGGATATTTCTGCATGATTATTACTTTTGCAATCATAAAACAGGTAATGCTATTTTTAAAATAATTGACTACTCGAACAATCAGTACCTGAAAAGAAGACTGGAAGGGTCTCATCTCCAACAGTTCCTTCTCCATTCTGGCTTTCATGCCAGGATACATTGTGTTCCCGCCAGTGAGGAAAACGTTCTGAACCAGCATTTCCTGAACGTCCTTTGGGTACCTAGGAAAGAAACAACTCCTAATATAGTCCCTTAACTCAAATATCAGAACGAAATGCGGATGCAGAGATGTAAGCTCTCGGTACAAAACAGAAAAACATCTACACAAAAAGCTAAAAAAAAAAAAAAAAAAAAAATCAAAACTTTCATTTTTCATTTGTGTCTACAGAATGCCAGCCCAATGTTTCCAAACAGCCAGACAAAACCATAATCTGAATGGTCAACTTATTTCCTTAACATGATTAGAATTTTTATAGTTTTATAATACATTAAAAAAATAAACTTGAGGATAAATTTACATACATTTTGATAAAGTCCAATTTATACATTCCAGTAACCATCACTACAATCAAGACACAAAACATTTCCATTATCCCCAAAAGCCATGCCTCCCTTTTGAGGGCCCATCTATTGACCTGTGCTTTCTTTTTATCTTTTTTAGTAACAGCTTTATCTAAGACATATTTGATCACTTTCCAACCACTGTCAAGACAAAGCTCAAAGCCACTCAAACAAAGTAGCAGCAGCAGCTTTTTCTTCCTTGCTAGGTACAAGTTTCCTTGCCGTTATAACCAACAGCAGCCAGAGTCCTACAAAATTCTATTCTCTACTTGCCCAACTTGAATTATCAAACTCACACTGCAAGAAAATGCCCGCATAAATGGGTAAAACACCTGGATTCTTATGGAAATGTAACTCTTAAATAAGTAAAATGCCTGCAAGGAGGGGAAAAAAATTTTATTAGCTCTGCAATATTTTTAGGGTGATTTAAAATCACTAGTCTTTAATAATGTGAAGGTTTACATGGAAACCAGTGTACATGTTATCGGATTGTTCAAACTTAAAAGACACTCTTAAAGCTACTCAGTCAACTCAGCATTTACAGGTTCAGAAAACAACTACAGAGCCCCAGTTAGGTGCCAGGCCTGGTGGTAAGAGATTAAGGGAATACTATCTAAGCACAGCAAGTCAATGAAAAGAAGAGAGTGAGATGCATTTTCAAGTGCCTGACCATCAAATCTACCATTCAATGCAAAATCCAAGGAAATGGTTCAGGAAAATAAAAGGAAAAGCAGATTCACTGTCTCACCTGTCCAGAATGTACTGAAGAGTCTCTGCAATCCCAGCCTGTTCTTCTCCTATGAGAGACGGCTGGAAAATAATCTCTGGAGCTCGAATTCTTTCTGTCCCAACAAACAGCTGATGATATGCTGCCAAGTTAAACACGGGCTTTAAAAACCCAAGGTTTAAAAGATATTTTTAGGCCAAATGACAAACATTCCAGTTGCTAATTTCCTCAAACTGCATTTCTTATCCCAATAGTTTCTGTCCCTTGTTAATGCCAATATAGCTTCTCCCAACTCTCTTGACCTGCTAATTCAATTTCCTACCTTCTTCCAACCTGTATATTATAAACATGTACATGTTTCCATCATGAAATGGTCCTCGAGTTGCAAGGAGAGGCTTTGTGAAGAGCAGCAGCAAAAGGCCCAGTCTAGAGGACAAGTCTCCTGTTCGGTGCCTTGCTTAGTGCCCCATCCCTGCACAGAAAGGAAGCTCTCTGCCAGGTGGGTCTCAGACTCAGGACAGTTTATCTGGTTGGCATTGTAATGACAGAAACATAGACTCCAAAGAGGATTATGTGTACTGGCATTGGCTTAAATGTAAATGAAACCATTACAAGCCAGTATTCAGATCTCAAGTTCCCAATTACTTCCCCAAATGTTTCTGCCGGGTGGACTGTTTCTCACAGATTCACAGATCTTGGTGCTGGAACCAATCATCAATCACCGGGGGAAAAAAATCCCTGATTTCAGATGTTTTAAGTATTGGTACCCAATTTCCTAAAAAACTTAAGTTTTAAGTCCTAAAGAAACACACTAGCCCAGCCACTTAGGTCAACACCTTCAAAGAATAAGCATGTTCTGGGCTGTAGGAGTCAAACCTGGACAGTGGTGACCGGCTTCTCCACTCCAGGTGTTTCCTCTGAAAACAAGGGATCAAAATCATTCATGCTTTCCACATCTTCCAAAGACGGCTCCAGCTGCTCCAGATCAGGGGTCTAAGAGAAGAAGCAAAATGAAACAGAACCTGTACCTTCAGCAGGCCTCAGTTCTATCATTTTAGTGCCACAAAAAAGAACTGGGATCTTGCCCAATGTTCTAAAACCTTACATAAAAACTATGAAAATTTTTCTAAGCTATTTTTAAAAAAGCACACATGAACACGAAGACTAAAAAGCCAGTAACGGGCTTTGCTTTGATCTCCTACCTTTCCTACTTTATACAAGCCTCACCAACCCCCGCCTTCTCCAAAACCTTCTGATGGTGCCAGCTCATGGCTGGGCCCCGTGGAAGACTTGCTGCTTGCATGAGTCACACCACCACACACGCAACTCTAAGAGAAGGGTGTGACAGCTGCTATCCTACAAGGCAGCTAGACTACCAGAAAAGTTAAAGCAATCTTTTAATAATTAATAAATACATCTGCTGGCCAGGGAGCGGTGGCTCACGCCTGTAATCCCTCTGCACTTTGGGAGGCAGAGGCAAGTGGGCTGCTTGAGCCCAGGAGTTTGAGACCAGCATGGGCAACACGGTGAAACCTCGTCTCTACAAAAAATACAAACATTAGCTGGGTGTGGTGGTGAGCACCTATAGCCCCAGCTACTTGGGAAGCTGAGGTGGGAGGATCACTTGAGCCTGGGAGGTTGAGGCTACAGCGAGCCATGATCATGCCACTATAATCCAGCCTGGGTGAAAGAGCAAGACTCTGCCTCAGAAATATAAATAAATGTATGTGCCAACACTAATGAGCTCAACAATCAGTCCCTTAATAGCAGGTCCCGTTGGGCTGGGAATGGGACTAGAGGCCCTAAGGTAGCAGAGCGCTTCCTATTTGTGGAGTCCTGCGGAACAAGTTCTCCTCTATGACCACAATGAACCTGGATGGGGTCTAGACATGCTGGCACCATTTCCAAAAGAGAAGTTAGGGCACTTTTAATTTTAAACTGTATAAAATAAGTTGGGGATGGTGGTGGTTCTGAAAGACATCTTTAGCCATCTGTCATTGGACTCAATGGAGAGAAGTTCCGGGTAGAAATATTTAGTTGCATCCCAAGGAAGAATGCTGTAACAATGACAGCTGCTGCTGTCAATGGACTGTCTTATGAGGTAGTGTCTTGGGAGGGTTCAAGCAGAGTGTAACCAAAGCCAAGTATGCTTGAGAGGAGACTGCGCCATTGAGTATGCATTTTGAGTCTCTCCTTACTCTCGGAATTTATGAAGTATGTAAATTACCAACATAATTCAGAGGACTTAAATATACTTCTCTAGAACCTACACATATATACTGCAAATGTAAACTGGCATTAAAATAAGGCAATACCCCTCAATACCCCACACACATTCACACACCAAAAGTCATGCGGCAAATACGGCATGCAAGATGGGTGACAATGTACTCTAAATTCTGTTCAGTATAGATGATTCTACAATATTTGAGGGGGATTTTCCAGGCTTGAGGATAAACCCTGGAAAGGAAAGCGAATGTTTCTTCATGTGAGACTTGTGCACAGCATGAGGGAGGGGGCTGGTTTATAGAGGTAATCTGAGGAGGAAAGATGGGTTGGGTGACACGAATCTAAAGAACCTTGCTCTCAGGGAAGGAAGCAAAAGCTGTCCCTGCCAATACTGAATCAGACACAGAGGGAAGGGACACCTGCTATCTGCACAATCCTCACTGCAGACAATACTGTATTTGATGGGTGAGGATGCTATGGCTCAGAGAGGTGAAGTAACTTGCCCAAGGTCACATCACACTAGTAGGCAGCGGACACGTGGGAAGAGGCAGAACTGCTCAGTTCTGAAGTCTCTGTTTTGCCTTAAGCTGGAGTTCTATAAATCATGAGGCTGAGGATAAGACAATTGGGGCTTTAGGAACATGGAAACGATCTAGCCTAAGGTCAGAGTAGGTAATACAAGAGATGAATGAAAGATTTTACATGCAGCAGCAAGACCAGCTGAGGCAGTGACAGGCTCCTCTGTCCCAGCAGGAACAGCAGAGAGGGAGTAAAGGAACATTCCCCTTGCCATCTGCAGTTTGTGATCTGGAAGACTCTCAGCTCCCCTCACGAGAAGGGAGCCCTACCACGGGAGTGTCTGTGCCTATTCTGGCTTGGCACCAAACCCAGCTCTTCAGGAATGACCCCAAAGGGGTTCCAGGAGAGGAATGGAAATTGATCATCAAAGTTCTTTTTCATTTGGTGGTTTGTCATCTGGGGGAACCAGGAACCAGGAGGCAGTGTGACATAACAGAAAGTGGTCAGGCTCTGGAGTCACACTGATCCAGCTTGGAATGGCAACCAAAGGTATATTAAAGGTCACAGTGGTAGAGCTGGAAACAGTACACTCTGAACCGCTTGTCCATCTAAAAATGGGACGTGAACTTAGGGCAGCGTTGGGTGAGAAATGAACAACGCTTCCCTCTTCCCTTTTAAACACACACTCAATTTGGTCCTTTAAATAATTCTGTTGTATTACTGGGTTGAAGACAAAGATGTCATCTGTGTCTTTAAAATAACTACAGACAAAACCTGTAACCTGTGATTCCCCAAGTAACAGGTGAAAGCAAGCACTGGGCTCCACTGGAGTCCTTCCTCTCTACACCCCACATTTTTACCCTATTCTTCATCTTCATCCTAACCTCCACCCTGGCCTCCCTCAATCCAAGTGATGACCTTTCCTGTGGATTCACACGCCCTTCTCTACCCAGCCTGGAATCCAATCACTTTTGCCATCATCCCTCCACCAACTCTATCTGCTTCTGTTACACCCAACCAGTAGGCCTGCAGTCTAAAGGATGCCTCCCAGTACTCCTTCCACTTGGGCTCTGGAGCAGATAATATTTTTAAAAGAAGGTCACAACAGTGACTTCTATCCCACACACTTTTCTGTAATGTGACCTTGACACTCCCCATACATAGGTGGAGGGTCTTTGTTCCCTCCCCTTGAGTCTCAGTGGGGGACAATGAGGATTACAACCAACAAAGTATGGTGCAAATGATGTCATGTGACTTCTGAGGTAGGGTCCTGAAAGGTCACGCAGCTAATGCTTTTATCTTTTGAAACATTCACTCTCTGGCTGCTCTCTTGGGAAGCTCCCTCTTGGAAACCAGTGGCCGCACTGGGAGGAGCCCAAGGCACGTATGGAAGAAGAGGCCATATGTAGGTGCCTCGGTCGAGACCCCCATGAACCCAGCCCTTGAGTCCTCCCAGCCCAGATACCAGACAGGTAAGTGAGAAACCCTCTAGCTGATTCCAGTCCCCAGCTATTTAATTCTTCCCAGCAGTGGCTCCAGGCACCTTAAAGCAGAGATCCCTGCTGTAGCCTCTCTCAATTCCTCACCCACCAAATCCATGAGCACAATAAAATGGTTGTTGTTTTATGCTGCTAAGTTTGGAATGGTTTTTGTAGCAATAGAAAAGTTAAATATGCTCCAGGGGGGCAGGAGTGCAGAAAGTCCCAGGAGCTATTTAGGCAATCCTGTGGTTACTTCTCAGCTTCCTTCTGCCTGCCCTTTCCCAACACCCTTCTCCACAGACTCTCAACCCTGGGAATCTTAAAAGATTATCTTAGTTGCCTCAAAAAATGAACTTCCCTCTTTATTCTTCATTCTACTTCCTTATCTATTTTCATGTCCTTGAGCGCTTGTTTGGAGGTTCTAGCAGGGGAGCGCAACTACTCATATACTCTTGACGGAAGACCGGTCCTCCTCTATTGGGGATGGTTGTCCTCTTCGACCAAGCATGCAGCTCCGGGACAAACACACACGAAGTGGTGAGGACAGAAAGAGACACCCGCTTAGCCAGCCAGATCAGCCGAATCAACCCTGGCAATCAATGGGGTAACGGATATCGCAGCCAGATCACCCTCATGTCCTATTTTCTTATCCTTTCAAGCCTTCCTTGTTTCAAAAAATAATTCTCATCCTAGGTTAAGCTGACCATTCAAGCTCTTAATTCTCCCATCAACCCTTCTGGCTTCCTTTATCTCTGACTGCTCTTGCTCAATCTTCGTCCTGGCTTTTCTTCTGTCACCTGACTCTCAAGTGGTGGCATTCTCCAGGAATTTTTCCTTTCTTCCTCCTCATTTGATTCTGTCCTCCCATGGCTCCACCTGATGTCCTGCAGAGTCCTGAAAAGCTCCACCTGATGTCCTACAGCGATTTTAAAGATAAGGAGCTCAGGGCCAGGCACGCTGACTCATGCCTGTAATCCCTGCACTTTGAAAGGCAAGGTGGGAGGCTTACTTGAGGCCAGAAGTTCGAGAACAGCCTGGGCAACACAGCGAGACCCATCTCTACAAAAAATTAAAAAGCAAAAAGTTAGCTGGGCATGGTAGTGCACTCCTGTAGTCCTAGCTACTAGGGAGGCTGAGGTGGGAGGATCAATTGAGCCCAGGAGTTTGAAGTTACAGTGAGCCATCATCACACCATGTACTCCAGCCTGTGCAAGAGAGTAAGATCCAATCTCTTAAAAAAAAGAAAAAAAAAAAAAAAAGGTGCTCAAAACGAAGCCAATTATGGTCAAAGGCACTACCATCTACCCACTGCCTTTCAATACAGCCTAAGGGTTACAAGAGTGGAATCTGGAATTGAACTGCCTGTGTTTGAATTTGACCAGCACTACTTCTAGCTATGCGACCTCACTCCAAATCTTTCCCTGTCTGTAAAAGGGGGATAATGATAGTACCTACCCATTCAGTTGTGAACACGAACCAGGAGGACACCTATGTAGGTGCTCAGCAAGGGGTTGGCACATGCCACATGCTCTATCATCAACACTGCTACTCTTGTCACCTTGGCTTGTAAATGGCAGTGAGATCTTGGGATCCTACATCTGATCCTACATCTGTTTTGTTTTCCCACCTGCAGCCTCACCCCTCCCTTCAACCCATCATCCTAACTGCCACCAGTTAGTTTCCCAAAACAAAATCTCATCGTCTCATTCCCTTGCTCAACATCCCTGGAAGGCTCCGAATGTCTGAAGGATAATACGCAGGCTCATAAGCCAGATGGGTAAAGAACTTAATAGTCATCTCCACTTCATCACCCACCACAGCCTTTCTTGTTCACTCTATATAACTGCATGTGTGGTTCTTTCCACCTAAAATGTCCTTCCCTCCTCCTTTTGCTACCTACTGAAATCAAATAATCTTCCTTCTTTTTTTTTTTTAGACAGGGTCTCGTTCTGTTGCCCAGGTTGGAACGCAGTGGCACAACCATGGCTCACTGCAGCCTCAAACTCCCAAGCTCAAGTGATCCTCCCACCTCAGCCTCTCAAGCAGCTGAGACTACAGATGCATGCCCAGCTAATTAAAAAAATTTTTTTTTTAGAGATGGGGTCTATGTGACTCAGGAATTGGTCTCAAACCCCTGGGCACAAGTGATCTTCCCTCCTCAGCCTCTCAGTGTTGGGATTACAGATGTGAGTCACTGTGCCCGGCCCAAATAATCTTTCAAGGCCCAGCTGAAACATCCAGTCCTTTCTCAAAAAACCAAATGTGTATTCCCACACACATTTACCACCATACCTGCTACACTTCATTACAGTCAGCTAAGCACGGTGCTATAGCCCTCGTTTTTTGTTTTTGAGGTACCCAGGAAGGCAGGCATTGTATCTTAATCACCTCTGCATCCCTGGTATACTACGCCTGTCACTGAGTGGTGGGCCCCTTGGATACACCCTCAAATTCCCCTGGAATAGAGATGATTGTAAAGCTTTGGGTTTCAAGAGGTTTCTTCAGCTGCCAAAAAAAAAAATATCAACATTCACCTCCACCTAGCTTCATTCCAAAGCATACTATCTTAAGATAACTTCTTAGCTTCACAAAAATTATAAAAAGGACATTTACTTATCCCAATGCATATGAGTCGCAGAGAGGAACAAAGCTGATAATTTCAACACAGAGAACAGGCATCCAACAGAGAATAGTTTTCTCTGCCACGGCTGGCTTCTCTCTCGCTAGAGTTTGCCAGGGTCTCCACATGTCTTATGTGGCGTTCAGAAACACTAATATGACTGTTCTTTTGGAACTGCATGGAATGACAGTTTGCCAAGGCATACCACAGAAGATGCAGCATGGTTCCCTAAAACAGCCTTGAGCAGCATAAGAAGAAGCAGAGGCCAACCCTGATCTTGGCTAGTAAAGCCAGAGAACTTTCTATATTTGGCCCAATGCGTTTTCCAACAAATGATGATGCTCAAAACCTGTGTTCTCCCCCCTCCTACCCTTTTACGCTGTGCTTGTAGCTATGAAAAGCAAGCATCTTCTGGTTTAAATGCTTCGTTAGAACGCAACAAAGCCTGCTCCTTCACAACATCCTCACAGAAATAACTGCAGAATAGTAAGGTCAGAATAGATTGGTCTATAAGAAAAAATAGATTTTCGAGACCACTATTAGTTAAATCCAGCTGTATTAATTCAGTTCAGCCATTACTGCTTAAGTGGAATTTCAATATGAATTTTGGTTCACATATATTGATTCCATTCATTCTAAATGAATTATATTATTGGAAAATCTACAAATACTTTTTGAAAGGTAGAACTGGCTAGCCGTTGTCATGGTCAAGTTTATCCCACATATGTGACTGTAATTGACTCTGATCATTAAGAATTACCCTAAAATGCTGAATGCTGACTAACCATTAACGCTTTGGCGACTGATCATCACTTTTTTTTTTTTTTTTTTTTGAGACGGAGTCTTGCTCTGTTGCCCAGGCTGGAGTGCAATGGCACAATTTCAGCTCACTGCAACCTCCGCCTCCTGGGTTCAAGCAATTCTCCTGCCTCAGCCTCCCGAGTAGCTGGGATTACAGGCGCCTGCCCCCACGCCCGGCTAATTTTTCTATTTTCAGTAGAGACAGGGTTTCACCATGTTGGTCAGGCTGGTCTTGAATTCCTGACCTCCGGTGATCCGCCCACCTCGGCCTCCCAAAGTGCTGGGATTACAGGCGTGAGCCACCGTGCCTGGCCCGACTGATCATCAAATTTATTGCATATAGAAAAATCTTTTGCAGTCCAGCATTTCAAAATCCCCTAAACCCAAGGAGATTTAAATGTGTGTGCCAGAGCATAAAATGAAGTAGGTACCTACTGAGTAACTGCCGAAAGAATGGGGGAATGGGTGATGAATCACAGCATGTAACAAATGCAGACAAATGAACAAAGAAAAGGAAAAACTAGTTTCCTCACTGCTGAAGAATCACATCTTCAGAGCTGTTTGGTTTTTTGTTCCCTTTTTGAAATCTGAAATCCCTCATCTGCATGTGGCTGAGTGGCACTGCTCTGGTATAAAGAAAAGTATGTCCTGCTAACATGTCAAGCATGATAAAAACTAAATATGGATGAATACATAACAAAGACAACATGGTTCCAGATTTCAGTAAACAACAACTCAAATCTCAAATAAAGACCTGAAAAACCGAGAGAAGCAAAATGGAAAAGGCACACACTGATTCAACTGAGGCTGATCTGGGATGTTGTGTTGGAAGAAGATGGTAAAGGCCCCTTCTATGACAAGATCTTAGTGATACGGTAAGGTGTATCTAGTAAGTCTATCTCAGGATCTGCTCTATAAAGCATACACTCAGGTACTGTCCTCATATAATCGACAGCCTGGGAATGAGACGTAGAGAATGCAACGGTGAGAGGATAAACTATGAGCGAGCCTCCAGCTGGGAGCCCGTCACTGCAAAAGTAAGCTTCCTGTTGAGCCAAAGGCAACTCTGACATCACTGATAAGCACCATGCTACGCCCAGCATCAAATGGCACTGACTTGCAGTTTTCCAAAGTATCGTTTTTTTTCTGAAAGGATAAGTAATCAACAGCTTAATGAAAGTTGATTTAAAAAGAAAAAAAAAACAAAAAAACAAACAAACAAAAAAAAACCAAGAGGCTAGTCTGGTTTATCCTGCCTAAAACATGTCTCAAGGCAATAAGTTCCTTTGTTTTGGAATTCTAGGGATGACAGATCCAGGAATAGTATGTACACTTACTAACTCTTTGTTCCAGTTCTAAAGGCAGGCAACTCAACCAGCGACTTCTGGACTGAGGAGTGACCTGCAGGCTGCCCCTTTGCCATACAGGAACTAAGATGCTGGGGCCTAAGCTCTTTTGGCTACTTCGACACTTATTAACAGCCAAGCATGGTGGCTCAAGCCTGTCATCCCAGTGCTTTGGGAGGCTGAGGTGGGAGGTTCACTTGAGGCCAGGAGTTCAAGACCAGCCTGGACAACCTGGTGAGACCCCATCTCTAAAAAAATTGTAAAAGTGACTTAGGCATGCTGGCGCTCACCTGTAGTCCTAGCTTCTTAGGAGGCTGAGGTGGGAGGATCCACTTAAGCCCAGGAGTCTGAGGTTACAATGAGCTATGAACATGTAACTGCATTCTAACTAGGCAACAAAGTGAGACCCTGTTTCAAACAAACAAAAATACTTATTTATTTATTTATTTTTTGAGATGGAGTTTTGCTCGTTGCCCAGGCTGGAGTGCAATGGAGCGATCTCGGCTCACTGCAACCTCTGCCTCCCGGGTTCAAGTGATTCTCCTGCCTCAGCCTCCCAAGTAGGTGGGATCACAGGCGTGTGCCACCACACTAGGCTAATTTTGTATTTTTAGTACAGACAGGGTTTCGCCGTGTGGGCCACACTGGTCTTGAACTCCTGACCTCAGGTCATCTGCCCGCCTGGGCCTTCCAAAGTGCTGGGATTACAAGCGTGAGCCAGCAGCACACCTGGCCTCAAAAACACTTATTAACAGTGCACGGGTGAGGAAACATAAGAATAAGAAAAAGAGAAAATCAAAGAGCTTATATAAGGGTCTTTAGCAACTAATAAAAGGCTGATCTTAAGGCAACCTTTACATGTATTATTGAGCATTAACTACCAACAGCTGTAAAAAATTCATAAATCATGTATGAAGCATGATCCCTGTCCTTAGGGAACATCAAGATGGAAAGGAGGTAAGTGAACAATCAACCACAATATATTTAATAAAACACTAGAAGAAAATTAAAGAAAGTGTATGACTGCCAATGACTATCAGTGGAGCTGGTTTAGGTTCAAGACAGCACCACAGGTTTGGTGTGTGAATGTTCTTCCTATGTTAAATGCACTTTCTGTGCTCAGGGATCCCGGGATCTACAGGGTGAAATCCCTTCTGACAGAATTTCAGTTGATACAAGGTCAGTGCCATCTCTGCCACCACCCACGTCCCCTCTGCTCTCTTTTCCTCCTGACTCTGGGCACAACCCCTTTGATGTCAGGCCTCTCAGGACACTCCTCCCCTCAAGAAGGGCTGCTCCTTCCAAGGCCCTCAGTTACCTCTGGCTTGCTGTCTACCACATCCACCTCGAGGTTGACTTCCGCTTGGAGGATTTTCTGCTTAGCCTGCTCCACTGCTAAACTGAGCTTCTGGATGTAGGACTGCAGCTCTTCTGGGGAGTCCATATTCAGCTCTATCAGAGCTTTGTGAAACTGATCCATCTGGCCATCCTCTAGAAGTTCCTGAAAACAGAGCAGTCACAAACAGGAAGGAAAGTAGCTTCAAAGCCAAACGGAGAAAACGACAGCTGGAGAGGGCTTCCAGAGCTCCCCTGGCCTACCCTGTCCAGAGCCACACCTCCAGCTCCCTCCAGTTTCACACAGCTGCCCACCTCTCTAACTGTCTCTAGGCTAGCACTGCATCACAGTTCCAGCAACAACTGATTAGTAAAACTAATGATGGTGACAGAATCTAAAAGGTTGTTACCCTTTTTTTTTTTGGTGGGGGGGGATGTGGAGGAAGGTGGGAAAGTTACTAAGAGGAGACATGAAAGGAGCCTTCTGGGATGCTGACAATGCTGTTTCTTAACCTGACAGCAGATACACGGGTGAGTTTCACTTTGAAAATCCATCAAGATGAAACATAAAGATTTGTGCACTTTGCATCATGTATGCTACACTTACAAAGTTTAAAAACATAAAAGAGTTTATAAGGTGAAAATAAACACTGGAGTCCACAGCTCTTTCAGAAACAGCTGCTTCTACACTGTGTTCTATGCTGATGACCCCCCTGGACTCCTTCCTGACCCCAAAGATGACAAACAGTCAGAGCATCTTAAGGCCAATGGAAAAATACGCAAGAAAATCTTCTGAGACCATCTTGTTAACACGGAAGGGCACCCGTCCCTGTGTCTGCTATTACCTGCACGTATAGCAGTCGGTCCAGACGCTCCTGATCCAGCTGCAGCTTCTCCTCCCGCCGCCGGGCATTGAGCTCCTGCAGCCGCCGCAATTGCTGCTGCCGCCTTTCTTGTTTCTCCTCAGAGGTCAGAGTGCTGCCCAGGAGCTTGCTGGAAAATGGGAGCTGCATCTTGTGGACATTATTCTCATAATAATCAGGACACCGCCATTTGTGTAATTCTTCAAAGAAACAATTTTGAAAGTTATGAAATGGAAACACTATTAACACAACAATTAAAGTCAATACCAGCCGGGTGCAGGGGCTCACGCCTGTAATCCCAGCACTTTGGGGGGCCGAGGTGGGTGGATCACGAGGTCAGGAGATCGAGACCATCCTGGCTAACACGGTGAAACCCCATCTCTACTAAAAATACAAAAAAATTAGCCAGGTGTGGTGGCGGGCACCTGCAGTCCCAGCTACTCGGGAGGCTCGCTCTGTCACCTACGCTGGAGTGCAGTGGTGCGATCTCAGCTCACTGCAAGTTCTGCCTCCTGGGTTCACGCCGTTCTCCTGCCTCAGCCTCCTGAGTAGCTGGGACTACAGGTACCCGCAACCATGCCTGGCTAATTTTTTTGTATTTTTAGTAGAGACAGGGTTTCCCCATGTTAGCCAGGATGGTCTCGATCTCCTGACCTCGTGATCCGGTCGCCTCAGCCTCCCAAAGTGCTGGGATTACAGGTGTGAGCCACCGTGCCCAGCCGACTCCATATTTTTTGTTGTTGTTTTTTTTTTAAAAAGTCAATACCAGCATTTCAGACATAGCTCAGATGGAGAAAATACACTCCATCCAATCGCTGAATCCACTCAATCAACTAAAAGCAGCTACCAAACCTGGACATAATGCCAGCAGGCCTGTTCTAAAAGAACTGCTAAGTAAGTTCTTCAGTGAGAAACAACACCAGAAGGAAGCTTGGAGCATCAGGAATGAAGGAAGAGCAACAGAAATGATAAAAATCTGGTTAAACATAACAGACTCATCTCCTTACGAGTTCTTTAAAACCTATTTGACAACTGAAAGTAAAAATCACAACACTGTCTGATGGGTTTCCAATGTATACAGATGAAATAAATAAGACAACTTTAAGACAAACCAGGCAAAATAAAGGAGTCTGTACAGTGCTAACATTTCCACATTCCCCTTGAAGTGGTAAATACAGAATCTAAGTAGACTGTGAAAAGTTGTGTTTACTGTAATCTCTAAAGCAACCACTAAAAACTACAGTAAAAAGGTAGAGTAAAAAACACAACAGATAAAATACTTTAAAAAAACAAACAAAAAAAAGCTCGAATAACCTAAAAGGAGGCAGGAGAAACAGAGGAACAATAAACAGAAGGAACAAAAACAAATAATAAAATGGTGAACCTAAATCCAAGCATGTGAATAATTAAACTAATTATAAATGGTTTAGCCTAACAATTAAATAGAGGCTGACTGAATAGATTTTTTTAAAAAATCATCCAACTACCAAGAAATTCACTTGAATATAATGATATAGGTAGATTAAAGGTAGAAGGACGGAAAGACATACCGTGCAAGCACATGACCCAGCAGTCTATTTACTCTGGAGAAATGAAAACAAGTTCACCCAAAAGCTTGTCTCTATCCCAAGCCCAGGCAATCTTTCCCTCACTTCTTCTCTATCACTATGGTTTTATCTTTTCAAAATGTCACGTAAATGGAATCAAATAGTATGTACCTTTTGAAACTTTTTTTTTTTTTACTCAACATCATGCCTTTGAGATTCATTCAAGTTGTTGACTGTATCAGTAGTTTGTTCCTGTTTATTGTGGATAAAAACAGGATATGATTATAAAGAGAAATCATATGTAACCAACACCACAATCAGGATACGGAAGAGTTCATCATCCCAAAAAATTCCCTCATGCTCTCTCTTTATAATCATATCATAGAATTGTAAAAGAAAAAGTTAACTAAAAAAAAGAGTCAATACCAGAGCACCTGAAGAACAGAGAAGTGGGAGCACGGAGAGCTGTGTGCCTCGGCCATGTCTTCTGGCAAGGCTCTAACTCTCTGGACTGAGTGTTCTCATCAATTACTTATTTCCCTATCTGTCTCCCAACTTCTTTGTATCCCAGGAATAACAAATGTTTAATAAATGCTTTCTAAAGTTAATTAAAACACAGCTCTTCACACATGAAACGTATACTTAAAAATGGTTAAAATGGCAAATTTATGTTATATGGTTTTCACCACAATTAAAAAAAAAAGATGCAGTTTTTGTCCTTCAGGAGGCTCATTATCGGTCAGCTGAGGTCAGTACCCTCAATGACAACAAGCAAATCCATTCTTGGAATAGAGTTGTATTCACAGTGGCATTGTCCGTAGTCCTTTAGTTTTATATGAACTATTTAAATTCATGAGGAAGATATTTTCATCACATTCATGTGACAATAGTAACTAAAACTCATACTTTAATTTGAAGTAAAATACAACCAAAAGTCCAAGACAAGTTTGAAAAGAAAAAGAGGTGTTTCTGCAGCATAGATGTTATTATAATGGTATAATAGAACAATTTCAATTGTTTTCTAACTTAAGATACTTTTAGTCTGATATGTTCTGCTCACTCTTAAAAATATTTAATATCTGGAAAAAGCTGAAAGTTGTACAATTCCAAGTTCTGTATTACAAGCAAGTTATAAAAGCTACCATTTGTGAAGGGAACCTATACAACGTAAGTTATCAGTTTACTGAATAGTTTAAGAAAGGCAATACAAAAAGGGGAAGGAGGTGCTTAAAAAGTGAGCAAGCAAAGAATCATGCTGGCAATAATTTAAGGAATACAAGGTAGACAACACCCAAAAGCTGCAGGCAAACATTCTCTTGGATACCTTCCACATAATCCTCAGCAAT
This sequence comes from Nomascus leucogenys, assembly GCF_006542625.1. Lineage (NCBI taxonomy): Eukaryota > Metazoa > Chordata > Mammalia > Primates > Hylobatidae > Nomascus > Nomascus leucogenys. Next base: position 25,295,091 of record NC_044393.1, read on the forward strand.
GTAGCTGTGCTCATGCAGAATCTCCTCCATGCGGCTGAGGGTGATGGCTGCCAGGTGCCCAGGGTACTTCAGCTGGAGGAGACGCTGGAGGTAACCAGCTGCTTGGCTTCCTCCAAGATTGATGCGCTTGCAGTTTTTAGCATCTAATCTATAACCAAGCAGTAGAAAACAGCACTGAAATTTCTGGAGAAGAGAAATATGGAGCATCTTGGGAGAAACAAGATAATTTAAGGCAGATAATGAAGAAACAGACCAGCAGGAGAAACACAAAACCTGACAGTTGGAAGGGACGTTAAAGTTCCCCTGGTATAATCTCTTATCTAGGCAGGCATTCCTAGTTCACCCATACAGTCACACGGCCACCTAACAGGTACACACTCCAGTCAGATCTTAATGAGTCTCATCATATATTTCTCAAACTGTAGTCCTGGGACCAAGTATCCCAGAATTAGCTGGGGGAAATGTTAAACATGCCAATTCCCAGGACACAGCTGCTCTAGGGTGGGGCCTGGGGATCTGCATTTTAATGAGCTCCCTAGGTGACTGAAGGCCAGAGTTTAAGAAGCCCTCCCTTAACACTCCACATCTACTGAAGCAAACACGTTAAGCAACCACACGCATCCTGGCTTACTGTAAAAGAACCAGAGTAATTTTATTTTCCTAATGTGAGAAAGTAAGTGGCAGAGCACTAGGAACTTACTGTAGGCAACTAAAACGTCACTGCTGTATCATACCTCACCAGCAGATGCCAGCATAGAACACGGTATGATTCACTCTGATAATTTCCCAGCCTTCAGGTAATTTTCTCTCAATGTAAAATACGTTACTTTTTATTTCTGCATATTCTGTTTACATGGAGAACTTCATACATCAGGAGCGTTTGGTAACACCTAAGAATTACTTTTATCTTCAAAAATTTTCACAGAAACTTCATGAGAAATTCAATGGTATTTGCCTTATATGTTCAGTCTGCTTTACAGTTTACAAAGTGCCATTACCTACCTTATCTCATTTCAGCCTCAGGGTAACCCTGGGAAATCAGTTTTTCCCAATTTTACATATCAGGAAATGAAGTGAGGAAGTTAAGTAGCAGAGCTGCAAACCCAGGCATTCAGCTGTAAAGCGTGGGTCTCTTTATGCCACGTGAGAAACCTTCTCAGGAGAACACAGTGGTGGCCTAGGCTCTTATCAGACAGTGAAAGCTCAACGATAAAGTGGGAACAGATTTTTAAATATGACATAAACTACCCTTGCCTTTTATTCAACTTGAAAATATGTAGTAAGGGTCCATTACGTGCCAGGTACTGTACCTGAAAGGTCTAAACAATAGTGATTAAATAACTTGAAATTGGCTGGGCGCGGTGGCTCACCCCTGTAATCCCAGCATGTTGGGAGGCCAAGGAGGGTGGATCACTTGAGGTCAGGAGTTTGAGACTAGCCTGACCAACATGGTGAAACCCTGTCTCTACTAAAAATACAAAAAAAATTAGCCGGGCATGGTGGCGGGTGCCTGTGGTCCCAGCTACTCGGGAGGCTGAGGCAGGAGAATCAATTGAACCCAGGAGGCGGAGGTTGCCCTGAGCCAAGATCCCACTGCACTCCAGCCTGGGCAACAGAGCAAGACTCTGTCAAAAAAATAAAATAAAATAAAATAAAAAACAAACTCCAGAACACAAAGATGGTCTCGGTTAAATTTATTCAAAACATTTCTACTGAATGTCTACTACCTGCAGATACTATGTTAGCTATCTCCCCATATGTCAGAATTATAAAATTGTAGAATTATGGATGTGGAACTAAGAGATCATCCACCCCAGCTCCCTCCAGAAGGTCACAAAGGACAGAAATATAGGCAAAGGGACTTACCCATAGTCACACAGTGAGGTAGTTCAAAGCTAAGCCCAAGTGCTCAGTTCACAGGCTAGTACTTGCTCTTTCTACTCTGCCTTTAAAGCACGCACTAAATAAATGTTTCCTGAATGCTTCTCAAAATAGCACTCAAATGTCACAAGTGCAACTCACCTCCCTTCTAAGATGGGTAAAACATGCGTACACTGGTATCCAGATGAAATGATGAGCCCACTGCACATCGAGTTCTTTGGCTTATTGTGGTAGAAGCTGAAGAGGCTGTCTATTCCATAGGCAACCTTGGGAATCCCGTAGCACTCAAAAAGAAGCTCAGACATCATTTGCCGTGAATACAGTGGGTTGCACACAGCTTCTGTCAAAACTATGGGATGATCAACACAGCCCTACTTTGAAAGGAAAGGGCAAATAGATGAGTGGTAACAGAATACTCTTTTTGAAGCATAAAAGAACCCAAAATCCTTATTGCAGGACTGAATTTGCTTTTGGCTTCTTAATCAAAAACCTGATCAGAGGCGATTATAAAACTCTCATCTCATCTTTACTTGAAAATATGAAAGTAGAGTCAATTTAAGTTATTAAGTCAAGGTCCCATCCAAACTGTCAGCAAATCGTGTTGGCTCTATCTTCAAAGTATTTCCAGAATCCAACTGCATCTAATGACATTCCCTGCTACCTGCCTCATCTAAGCCACCATCATCCCTCACCTGAGTTATTCCAACAGCCTCCTAACTCGTCCCTGTTTCTACCCTATGACCCACGACAATTCATTCTCCATACAGCAGTAATAGTGATCCTTTTAAAACATAAATCAGGTCCTTCCTCAGCTCAACACCCTGCCATGGCTCCCCATTTCACTCAGTAAAAGCCTATAAGGTGTGTGATCTGCCTCTCCACTACCTCTCTGACATCCTCTTTCAGGTACTACTCTCCCCCTCACACAGGCAGCCTTGCAATTAGGATTAGGGCACACTCCTGCCTCGGGGCCTTTTCACTGGCTGTTCCCTCTGCCTGGACCTTTTTCCGTCAGATATTCACATGGCTTGCTACCTGAATCACCTCCTTCAAGTCCTTGCTCAAACATCACCTTCACGAGTCCTACCCTGACCATCTTATTGAAAAAATTTAACTCCCTCCTCTCCTATCACGGCGTAGAATCTATTATACTTTAATTCTATGTTTACTGTCTGCCTTTTCATACTAGAATATCTTTCCATAGTATTAATAGCTCCAAAAGCACAGGAAGTTTTGTGTGTTCACACATGTACTCCAAATGCCTAAAAAGTGCTTGACACAGAGTAAGTGCTCAATACGTATTTGTTAATAAATGGGCTTCTTAACAAACGAGCATATATGCCCAAAGGTATGCTCCAAGATAACAAGGAGCAGCATTTTATTCGCTGCTATACCCACAGCGCCTAGCATCTGGTCGACTAAAAGACAATCGGAGCTACTGAAGTGACTGTTACCTCTCCGAGAGCAGAGTGAGCGGAGACGAGACCGCACCCATCCCCTCAAACCCAGCCCAGCCCAGCCCAGCCCAGCGTAGCCCAGCCCAGCCCAGCCTACTCCGCCCTTCACCTGTGAGGAGACACCCAGGTGCTGGAAGCTGTAGTCCAGCAGCAACTCCTGAAGCTCCAGGTTGACCGGCACGTTGCGGTCGAAGGGCGAGCGCAGCATCCAGCGCAGTGGCTCCAGGCTGCCCAGGGCGTTCCCCACCTGCGGGCCCGACGCGCCCCGTGCCCCGCCACGACCGCGGGCGCACACCGCGCGGAACTGCAGGCGCGGCTCGGGTCCTGGGTCCTGCCCGGGACACGCCCAGCCAGCGCGGACTTGGAACGACCCGTTGTCCAGCACCAGCGGTACCGGCAGTGGCCCGTGTGCCACCGGGCCGGCCTCCAGCACCGGGTCCGGTGCGGCACGGGCGTCGCGGAACGGGAACACGTTCGCCGCCATCTTGGAGCGCGCGCCCAGCCCCGCCCCTCGGCGCAGCATCCGCTCAGACGCAGCGAAACCGCGCCCCCGACGTCACGCTGCGCGATTCAGGCCTTTAAGTACCTCCTTGCCCCCTCCCTTCTCGAAGCCCGACCAGCCTTTCCACTTGACTCGCCTCTGGCTGTCAAGGCTGCTTTCAGGATCGCTGAGACGTACCCATTCTGGCTGCGAAATTCTACGTTTCTTAGCCTCTCCCCCAATAGCCTATGAGTGACCACGCCCCTTCGCTCTAGCCGGGACGCCCGGCTTGGAAGCCCCGCCTCAAAGCGTGTCGCCGCCAGGCCCCGCCGCTTTCTGGCCGCCAGCTTCCGCGCCGCGCTCGGTGGAGCCCCGCCTCTCTGCCTGGTCACGCCCCATCGCCGGGCGCGCACCGTCGGCCAGGCGCGCGCCTTCGACCGCCCGCGGCCCCGCCTCCGCGTGGCTGTCTCGCCTTCAGCCTTGCGTCCTGGCTAGAAGTGTCCTTTATCTTTTGACGCTTCCTTTACGTTAAGAAATCTCAAAGTCTGCCGACTGTGCAATTTCTTGACTAGGGAGCTGACTACGCAGTTCTGTTCACTTTACTAACTCGCACAGACTGTGTCTTCTCACTAAGACACAGTGTTCTCTCAAACACTGAGAAAAGACTGCTGATTGTTCCCCAAGCATTCCCTCTCTTTTAGTGGTATCACCTCCCACTCCCACGTGGCCATCCGTCTGGCTGCGATCTAGATGCGCTCATGTGACTAAATTCTGGCCAGGAGCGGGTGGGAGAGGAGGCTTTGTGTGTGACCCACTCTGTTTTAGCCCTAAAAGCACTCGTCACGCTCTATCCTGTCGCATTTCCATCTTTTCACTAGCTAAGGGGGTAAGAACTAGAGCAGTTGTTTTACTACAACTTTTTTTTGTGCAGTAGGGCGATCTCAGCTCACTGCAGCCTCGACTTCCTGGACTCAAGTGATTCTCCTGCCTCAGCCTCCTGAGTAGCTGAGATTACAGGCATGCACCACCACGCGCAGCTAATTTTTATATTTTTAGTAGAGAAGGGATTTCACCATGTTGCCCATGCTGGCTATAACCATTTTGAAAGAAGAAAAAGAATAGAGCAGCTGCCTTGAATCTACTCTACCAGGTCTATAACACTTCAGTTTGAGAGATAAAATCAAATTAGTTACAAAAGATATTATAAGCGAGAAATGAAACTCCTAACTTATCTCAAGAACCTCTATTAACAGTGTTTGTTGTTGTTGTTGTTGTTTCTTTTAAGACGGAGTCTGGCTCTGTCACCCAGGCTGGAGTGCAGTGGTGTGATCTTGGCTCACTGCAACCTCCACGTCCCCGGTTCAAGCAATTCACCTGCCTCAGCCTCCTGAGTAGCTGTGATTACAGGCATGCTCCACAACACCGAGCTAATTTTTTTATTTTTAATACAGACGGGATTTCGCCACGTTGGCCAGGCTGGTCTCGAACTCCTTGGCTCAAGTGATCCGTCTGCCTCGGCCTCCCAAAGTGCTGGGATTACAGGCTTGAGACAACGGGCCCAGCCTGTTAACACACCTAAACCAGACTGGGAGCCAGCCCAGTGGCAAAAATCAGGTTGTGTTGTCTTTCAACACACATCCATTGTTCAGATATCTGAAGTAACCATCGTTAAGTTAATTAAGAGGGACCAGCAGAACACAGAAACCAGTAAATGTAAGTTAGTGAATGTTAGTTTAAGAATCGTGTCTATGTATATTAATATGAAAAAGCACTGGCTGGGCGCAGTGGCTCACACCTGTAATCCCAGCACTTTGGGAGGCCGGGGCTGGCGGATCGCCTGAGGTCGGGAGTTCGAGACCAGCCTGGCCAACATGGTGAAACCCTGTCTCTAGTAAAAATACAAAAATTAGCTGGGCGTGGTGGCAGGTGTCTGTAATCCCAGCTACTCGGGAGGCTGAGGCAGGAGAATCGCTTGAACCCTGGAGGCGGAGGTTGCAGTGAGACGAGATCGCACCAGTGCACTCCAGCCTGAGCAACAAGAGCAAAACTTTGTCTTACAAAAAAGAAAAGCAACAAGGTAAATAAATATATATATATATTATATATATATATATATATATATATATATATAATATATATATATGAGAGGCAACTCCAACGGGGATGGCCAGTGTGGTGGCTCATGCCTATAAGCCCAGCACTTCAGGAGGCTGAGGTGGGAGAACTGCTTGAGCCCAGAAGTTCAAGACCAGCCTCAACCTCACTGGTAGTTGGGACTACGAGTGCACACCACCACATAGAGACAGAGTTTTGCCATGTTGCCCAGGCTGGTCTTTATAAGGGTTTGGCATATGAGGTAGATTGGATTATTATTCCCAGTTCTTCACTCCTTTACTTTTTTTTTTCTTCACTCCTTTATAGTAGGATGATACATCCATACCATTTGCCTTGTAACTTTGTAGAGCCTCTCCTTGCAGACACTGATATTAGGCTTGGTCATGTGATTTGCTTTAGCCAATGGACTGTTAACTGAATATGATTGGTTTAGACTGCCTTCTTGCACTCCTGCTTTTAGTCATGAGGGGGACATACCTGAGTCCAAAGAGGATAAGAGATACATGGAGCAGATCTGAACCTAAACTGCAGTCTGAGGCCAAGTCCAGCCAACCTGCAACCTAAAGTTGAGCTGCCCCATGGACCTCTGAACAAGAAAAATGTTTATTCTTATAAACCACTGAAATTCTGGAGTTGCTATGCAGTATTATTGCAGGAGAAAAACGACTAATACACTAGACCAATGCTGTCCAACATAACTTTGTACATTGGAAATGTGCAAATTGATGGAGATGATCTAGTATCTGTTGTGTCTAACACAGTGGCCAGTAACCACATGTGGCTGTTGAGCACTTGAGATGTGAGTAGTGTAACTGAAGAACTGAATTTTTAAAATGTTCTTAATTTTAATTTTTCTTTCTTTCTTTCTTTCTTTTTTTGTTGATGGAGTTTTGCTCTTGTCACCCAGGCTGGAGTGAAGTGGCACAATCTCGGCTCACTGTAACCTCTGCCTCCCAGGTTCAAGTCCCGATTCTCCTGCCTCAGCCTCCCGAGTAGCTGGGATTATAGGCATGCACCACCACACCCCAATAATTTTTGTATTTTCATTAGAGACAGGGTTGCACCATGTTGGCCAGGCTGGTTGTGAATTCCTGACCTCAAGTGATCTGCCCACCTCGGCCTCCTAAAATGCTGGGATTACAGGTGTGAGCCATTGCACCCAGCCTTAATTTTAGTTTAAATTTAAATAGTCATGTAGCTAGTGGCTACTCTATTGCACACTGTAGCACTAGACAAAATCTGGGGCTGTAATGATTTACCCATGGAAATGACTAGAAAAAAAATACATTAGGCTGGTTGCAGCAGTTCACACCTGTAATCCCAGCACTTTAGGAGGCCGAGGGGCAGATCACTTGAGGTCAGGAGTTGGAGACCAGCCTGGCCAACATGGTGAAAGCCTGTCTTTACTAAAAATAAAAAAAAAGTAGCTGGGCGTGATGGTGCACACCTTTAGTCCCAGCTACTCAGGAGGCTGAGGCACAAGGATCACTTGAACCTGGAAGGTGGAGGTTGCAGTAAGCTGAGATTGTGCCACTGCACTCCAGCCTGGACAACAGAGCAAGACTCTGTCTCAAAAAAAAAAATGCTTTAGAAGCCTGCTGTATTATTTTCCTAGCTGCTGTAACATAGTACCACAAACTAGGATGACTTGAAAGCAGAGAAATTTATTTTCTTCCACTTCTGGAGGCAGAAGGCTAAAAATTAAGGTGTTGGCATGGCCATGCTCTTCTTGAAGGCTCCAGGGTAGTATCTGTTCCACAGCTTTCTCTTAGCTTCCTGGTGCTGTCAGCTATGATGGTTGGTTTTATGTCAGCCTTTCTGGCTGCCCAGATATTTGGTCAAACATTTTTCTGGGTGTTTTCTATGAAGTGCTTTAGGATGAGATGAACATTTCAATCAGTAGACTGAGTAAAGCAGATTTCCCTTCCTAATGTGGGTGGGCCTCATCCAATCAGTTCAATAGAACAAAGAGGCTGACTCTCCCTGCCTGAATGGCTTTGGACTGGGACATCAGCTTTTTTCCTTTTTTTTTTTTGAGGCAGAGCTTCAGTCTTGTTGCCCAGGCTGAAGTGCAATGACACGATCTCGGCTCACTGAAACCTCTACCTCCCGGGTTCAAGCAGTTCTCCTGCCTCAGCCTCCCACGTAGCTAGGGTTACAGGCATGTGCCACCATGCCCTGCTAATTTTGTATTTTTAGTACAGACAGGGTTTCTCCATGTTGGTCAGACTGGTCTTGAACTCCCGATCTCAGGTGATCCACCCGCCTTGGCCTCCCAAAGTGCTGGAATTACAGGCATGAGCCACTGCCCCGCCTTTCCTGCCTTTAGACTTGAACTGAAACATAGGCTCTTCCTTGGTCTCAAGACTGCTGACCTTCAGACTGGAACTACACTACCAACGCCAGTTCTCAGGCCTTCGGACTTGGACTCTGATATGGTTTGGCTCTGTGTCCCCACGGAGATCTCATGTTGAATTATAATTCCCAGTGCTGGAGGTGGAGCCTGCTGGGAGGTGATTGGATCGTAGGGTGGTTTCTAATGGTTTAGCACCATGGCCCTGGCTGGTCTTGTGGTAGAGTTCTCACAAGATCTGGTTGTTTCTCCCTTCGCTTGCTCTCTCCTGCTCCACCATGTGAGGATAGTACTTGCTTCCCCTTTGCCTTCCACCATGATTGTAAGTTTCCTGAGGCCACCCCAGAAGTGAAGCTTGTATAACCCGCAGGACCATGAGCCAATTAAATATCTTTTCTTTGTAAGTTACACAGTCTCAGGAAGTTCTTTATAGCAGTGTGAGAACGGACTAATACAGACTCAGACTAGAACTGAACCATTGGCTCTCCTGGGCCTCCAGCTTTCCAACTCACCCTGCAGATCTTAGAACTTGCTTACCTCTGTAACTGAGTAAACCAATTCCATGTAATGTGTGTAAGTGTGTATACATATATAGTATTAGTTCTCTTTCTCTGGGGAATCCTGACGAACACACCTGCAAGCCTCAGTGACGAACACACCTGCAATCCTCAGTGATGAACACACCTGCAATCCTCAGCATTGCTTGGCCTCTCCAGTCTCTGCTGCCGTCATCGTGTGGTGCTCCCGTTGGGTGTATCTGTCTCTTTTCCTCTTCTTTTTATTTTTTATTTATTTATTTTTTTTGAGATGGAGTCTCGCTCTGTTGCCCAGGCTGGAGTGCAGTGGCGCCATCTTGGCTCACTGCAACCTCTGCCTCCCAAGTAGCTGGGATTACAAGCATGCGCCACCACGCCCAGCTATTTTTTTGCATTTTTAGTAAAGATAGGGTTTCACCATATTGGCCAGGCAGGTCTCAAACTCCTGACCTCGTGATCCGCCTGCCTCGACCTCCCACAGTTTTGGGATTACAGGTGTGAGCCACCTTGCCCAGCCCACTTTTCCCCTTCTTCTAAGAGCACCAGTCTTATTGGATTAGGGCCCCACCCTACTTCAGTATGAGCTTCACTGATTACATCTGTACTATGTATCTGCAACAACTATATTTCTAAATGAGGGCACATTCACAGGTGTAGTGAATCAGAACCCACATTAAATACACCTTCTATTTGGCTTAAGTTATGGCCATGTTGGCTCCTGTCCTAAGTAACACACACACACACAGGTGATCATATGATGTATCTAGTCTTGTTCCTTAGAGAGCCTTCATGACAGGACTTAGACGGTAAAACTTTCAGAAAACTGTTCCAAGGAAACCATGTGCCACGCATTCTGCCTGCAGCTTGGTGGGGAGGATGTGGTGAGAACAGGTATCAAATTAGGCTGTTGAACCTTAATTCATCATGGCTGACCAAGGCCTTGTGCTGGGCTTGGTTCAGGGCTTGTTGGGCCCACTGCCTGGGAAAGAGAAAGGATATCCATGTAACTGAGGAGACAGGTGTCAGACTAGGACTGGGGGCAGGTGATTTAACACAGGGTCTCCAACTTCATCCCAGATCCTACTAACCCACTGGTTGGAATAATCAGATATAGGGCATGCTGTGGCCTTTTAGTAGCCTGTACCTTTGCACATATGTATTGTTGATGCAGACCGAGATGCTCTGCCCTACATCATTTGCCTCTAGAATCCTCATTAAGGGCCAGCTCAGATGTCACTTTGGTCTTCCTTCTCTGGGGAATAGAGCAGAGTGTCCCATAAGGTGCTTACTATGGGGCGGGTTCCCTTTATCACAGGTGATGAGAGCCTTGGTTGGTGAGAATATATTAGGTAAGTTAGTGCTATGTCCTCCTCTAAGCCCTCAGGATAAATAGATGGAGCAGGGGGCAGGGGACTGACAGGTCACACCTCAATAAGGGGATTTTTTTAAAAGGCAAAACCCTACAAGAATAGGAGAATGGGAGAGAGAGATTTCAAGAACTGGAAAGTATACACACAAGTAGTATCTAGTTAAGAAAACCTGATTTCCCAGATGCTCTGGGAAAAGCTGAACACTAATCTATTTCACACTGTACAATGCTCAAAAGTCTCAGGAATTAGTGGCACAAGGTTCTTCTAGAAAAGAGAGTAAAAGTGGAATGGCCAAAATAAGGAGAACTTGTTAAAACTGTTTTATGAAGAAGCCTGCCGAAGTCTATGGGTGCTCTTCTTTCTAACTGCCTCCAGAATTCCCCAAAAAGACTGGAGGTTTGACTCCTTGCAAAGAGTAAAACAAATAGTCTCTAAACAAGGATATCAACTGAGAACAAAATGATGAAGTCAATATACATAATGAATGCTAAGATCCCAGTCTCTTCCCCTACTTGGTTCTTCATACTATATAGGTACCCAAGTTTTTACCCTTCAGCAAAAGAATGGAAGAATCTTCCCTGAGATTCTTATCCAACCTGAGAGGAAAACTCTAAGTGAATTGGTCTTGGATGTTCTCCCTTCAAACAGCCCATCGAGATCATTTTACGATGAAACTCACAGTCAGTAGGACTCTCCCATGGACTCTGCACCTCCAATCAGCCTCTATTAGCCCAATCAGCCTGTACTACCCCAGCCTTTAAAATGAGGAATGCTTCTAACATGAAAGCCAGAGGTTAAAGCATACAAAGAGGGAAGAAAATCAACTAGGAGGCAATAGAGACTACGTGAAAAAGAGAAACCTTAAAATACTCATTATTACGACAGTATCTTCAAAGAGATAGAAGAAGATATTGTATCCATGAAACAAGAAAAGTTTGCTATAGAACAGGGAGGTTAAGAGAACCAAAAAAAGGTTTCGGGGGCTTGGGGTGAGGGACAAGATAGCAGAAATGAAGAACTTCGTAGATGAAAGATAAAGTTGAGAAAATCTCCAATAAAGTATGTGTGTGTAGAGAAAGAGGGAAAGAGGAAAGAAAAATAAGAAATTTAGAGGAGCAGTTCTAATCTACAAATAATAGAAGTTCCAAAAGACAGAGCAGAAAACTTACGGAGGGCCGTCCCAATTCAAGGCAACTTCCTAGAATTGAAGCACTTGAGTTGCTGTGTTGGGAAGAAGCCACAATGAAAGGAAAGAGATCTACATGAACACACATCATGAAATTTCCATTCCCTGGAAACAAAGAGAACATCCAGTAGTTTCCAAAGAGAAAGAAAATGTTTGCGTACAAAAGAACAAAGATCAATTTCAAACTTCTCCTTGGCAACATCGCAAACTAGAAAACAAATGGAAAGTGCTTTCAAGTCTAAAGAAAAATGGTTTCCAAACTAGAATTCAGCCAAACCCTCAATCAAGAACTGGGGTAGAATAAAGACATTTAAAGATATTCAAGACCTCAAAAATGTACCTTCCATAACCTCCCTTATATTCCAGCAGCTATTGTGGAATCTGCTTCAAAACAAGGGAGTAAACCAAGAAAGAGAAATCACGTGAGACAGGAGACAGGAGCTGCAACATACAAGTGAAGTAAGAGAACCCTGAGGTGATTGAAAAGCCGGATCCCAGGAGGATGGCTGTGCTACAAGCACATGGGGTGCTGGCCAGGTTGGAGTGGGTCTGCTTTGGGAGAGTCTTCTTCAGGAAAGGGAAACTGATGCCATGTTTTGTGTGAATGAAACAATTGAGGGGTGTTTAGACAATTGGAGGAGAGTTTGGGGTTCAGTTATTAAAAAGTATTTGAGGCTGGGAGCAGTGGCTCACACCTGGAGGCCAAGGATCACTTGAGCCCAGGAGTTTGACGCCAGCCAGGGCAACATGGCAAGACCCTGTCTCTACAAGAAATCAAAACAATTGGCCAGGTGCAGTGGTTCATGCCTGTCATCCCAGCACTTTGGGAGGCCAAGGCAGGAGGATTGCTTGAGCCCAGGAGTTTGAGACTAGGCTGGGCAACATAGCGAGACCTCATCTATGAAAAAAAAAAATAATCTAAGCATGCTGGTGTGTGCCTGTGGTCCCACCTACTCAAGAGGCTGAGCTGGGAGGGTCACTTGAGCCTGGGAAGTCAAGACTGTAGTGAGCTGTGATCTCACCACTGCACTCCAGTCTGGGCAACAGCTTGTCTCAAAAAAAAAAAAAAAAATCAAAAAATTAGCTGGACATGGTGGTGCATGCATGCCTATGGTCCCAGCTACACAGGAAGCTGAGGTGGGAGGATCGCTTGAGCCCAGGAGGTTGAGGCTATAGTGAGCTATGATCACGCCACCGCACTCCAACCCTGGGAGACAAAGTGAGATCCTGTCTCCAAAAAAAAAAAAGGAATTTGAAACAAACAAAAAGGCAACTTCTTATACAATAAAAAGTTGAACAGGAAAGAAAGTGTAATCATAGTTTATTACATGCCCCAGCTCTAATTAGTACACATATCATACAATGTAAATCTTGAGTACTAAGCTAACTAAAATGATCATGTAACTATACTGGGAAACTGAAGGGGTGGGGATGTAGACTGGAGAAGAATTAGGAAAAGGACTAAAACCTCACCTTCCTGAGTGGGAGTCAATAATTAAGGTCCAAAATGAAAAATAAAGAAATTACAATAAAAGCATTTTTTTGTGGGGGCAGAGGGTGGGGGAGGACAGAGTCTTGTTCTGTTGCCAAGGTTGGAGTACAGTGGTGAGATCTCAGCTCACTGCAACCTCCACCTCCCAGGTTCAAGCAATTCTTATGCTTCAGCCTCTTGAGTAGCTGGGACTACAGGTGCCCGCCACCACGCCAAGCTAATTTCTTGTACTGTTAGTAAAGACAGGGTTTCGCCATGTTGGCCAGGCTGGTCTTGAACTCCTGACCTCAAGTGATCTGCTTGCCTCGGCCTCCCAAAGTGCTGAGATTACAGGCGTGAGCCACCACACCTGGCCCAATATAAGCATGTTATTTGGAGATGTGGAGATAAATATTAAAAGGATCAAATGCCAGGCACAGTGGCTCACATCTGTAATCCCAGCGCTTTGGGAGGCCAAGGCGGGTGGATCATCTGAGGCCAGGAGTTCAAGACCAGCCTGACCAACATGGAGAATCCCGTCTCTACTAAAAATACAAAATTAGCCAGGCGTGGTGGCACATGCCTGTAATCCCAGCTACTCGGGAGGCTGAGGCAGGAGAATTGCTTAAACCCAGGAAGTAGAGGTTGCGATGAGTCAAGATCTCGCCATTGGACTCCAGCCTGGGCAACAAGAGTGAAACTCAGTCTCAAAAAAAAAAAAAAAAAAAAGGATCAAGTGTAAGAATTGAAAGTAGTTGCCTCTGGGGAAAGAGAAATTGGAGGAAGGGGCTACAGAGTGCTGTTTGTGTTAACTTGTAGAATTCATTGATTCTTTAAATTATGTGTATATGTAATGCAAAAAATAAAACTTAAAAAATTGAAGTATGGCCAGGTACAGTGGCTGTAATCCCAGCATTCTGGGAATCCAAGATAGGATCACCTGAGGTCAGGAGTTCAAAATCAGCCTGGCCAACATGGTGAAACCCCATCTCTATTAAAGTACAAAAATTATCTGGGTGTTTTGGCACATGCCTGTAATCCCAGCTACTTGGGAGGCTGAGGCAGGAGAATAGCTTGAATCTGGGAGGTGGAGGCTGCAGTGAGCTGAGATTGTGCCACTGCACTCCAGCTTGTGTGACAGGGCAAGACTGTGTCTCAAAAATAAAAAAAAAAATTAAAATTAAAATTAAAAAATTGAAGTATGGGCAAAGACATATTAAACAAAAGCAAACAAAAGGGGAAAAAAAGGCAAGTTAATTTGAATATCAGAGAAAGTATGTTAAACTCTCCTTGGTTGGGCGTGGTGGCTCACACCTGTAATCCCATACTTTGGGAGGTTGAGATGCAAGGATCGCCTGAGGCCAGGAGTTTAAGACCAGCCTGGGCAACATAGTGAGACCCCATTTCAACAAAAATAAGAATAAAAAAATTAGCCTGGCATGGCAGTGCACACCTGCAGTCCTAGCCACTCAGGAGACTGAGGCAGGAGGATCACTTGAGTCCAGGAATTTGAGGTTGCAATGAGCTATGATCACACCACTGCATTCCACCCTGGGCAACAGAGTGAGACACTATCTCAAAAAAATTGTTTTTAATAAAAAATAAGTAAACTCTCCTACTATGTTTGTAAATTAGTCCATTTCTCTACATTCTATATTTGGAATCTGTGTTATTAAAAACACCAAGTTTAGAATAATCATCCTGGCATATTTTGTCCTTTTTTTGTTTGTTTGTTTTGAGATGGAGTTTCACTCTTGTTGCCCAGGCTGGAGTGCAATGGTGCAATCTCGGCTCACTGCAACCTCCACCTCCTGGGTTCAAGCGATTCTTTTGCCTCAGCCTCCTGAGTAGCTGGGATTACAGGCATGCGCCACCACGCCCTGCTAACTTTGTATTTTCAGTAGAGATGGGTTTTCTCTATGTTGGTCAGGCTGGTCTCGAACTCCCGAGCTTAGGTGATCCGCCCACCTCAGCCTCCCAAAGTGCTGGGATTACAGGCATGAGCCACTGTGCCCGGCCGGCAGCTTTCTTTTGATTAGTATTAGCCTGGCAAATGTTTCCATCTTTTTATTTTAATCTTTCTCCATCTTTTGTTTTAGATGTATACCTTGCAAATAGTGTATAGATGGACTTTCAAATTTCAATCTGAGAATCATTGTCTTCTGACTGGCTAGTTTAGTCCACTTATCTTTATTACTGAATCATTTATTTTTACTACCCTGTATTGACTGGAAGTGCCTTTATTTTGCTCCTTTTCTTTCTTTTCCTTTTCTTTCATTTCCTTCTTTTTCCCTGACTTCTACATTAATCACGTTTTTTTCTTTCTTTCTTTCTTTCTTTCTTTCTTTCTTTCTTTCTTTCTTTCTTTCTTTCTTTCTTTTCTCTCTTTCTCTCTCTCTTTCTTTCTCTTTTCTTTCTTTCTTTCTCTCTTTCTCTCTCTCTTTCTCTTTCTCTCTCCCGTCCTTCCTTCCTTCCTTCCTTTCTTCATTTCTTTCTCTCTTTCTCTCTTTCTTTCTCTCTTTCTGTCTTTCTCTCTTTCTTTCTTTCTTTCTTTCTTTCTTTCTTTCTTTCTTTCTTTCTTTCTTTCTTCCTTCCTTCCTTCCTTCCTTTCTTTCTTCCTTTCTTTCTTTTTTGAGACGGAGTATCACTCTGTCACCCAGACTGGAGTGCAGTGGCATGATCTCGGCTCACTGCAGCCTCTGCCTCCCAGGTTCAAGCAATTCTGCCTCGGCCTCCCAAGCAGCTGGAACAACCGGCAAGCACCACCACACCCGGCTTTTTTTTTTTTTTTTTTTGAGACGGAGTCTCACTCTGTCACCCAGGCTAGAGTGCAGTGGCGTGATGCAAGCTCCACCTCCCACGTTCACGTCATTCTCCTGCCTCAGCCTCCCGAGTAGCTGGGACTACAGGCGCCCGCCACCATGCTCAGCTAATTTTTTGTATTTTTAGTAGAGACGGGGTTTCACTGTGTTAGCCAGGATGGTCTCGATCTCATGACCTCGTGATCCGCCCACCTCGGCCTCCCAAAGTGCTAGGATTACAAGCATAAGCCACCACACCCCACACCCAGCTAATTTTTGTATTTTTAGTAGAGACAGGGTTTCACCATGTTGGCCAAGCTGGTCTCGAACTCCTGACCTCATGATCCGCCCACCTCAGCCTCCCAAAGTGCTGGGATTATAGGCATGAGCCACCGCACCCAGCCCCGTGCAAGTTTTTCTTTATTTGCTCTTTTCCTTCTACTAGGTTGGAAGTTACACATTCTCCGTCCATTTGTTGTCGTTCTTGTCATTGATGGTTGTGATGGTGGTGGTGTATGAGTAACAATCTTGCTTATCATTAAGCCTAAAGTTAATTGGTATTTCTCCCTGTATTTGAATTAGAAAGCCATAGAAGATAAGACTTCAATCATTCCCTCCCATCTTAGAGGTTATTTACCAAAATTTTAGTTCCACCTTAGATCCCAAGAATTGATTGTTGTTAATATTGTTTTCTATGGGCAGTACTTCCTCGGGCACAGATTTGCTTCCTACATAGTCCTTCCTTGTGGGTTGAGTTTCTTTCTTCCTGAAGTCTATCCTTTGATAGTTATTTCAATGAGAGGCGGTTGGTGGCAAACTCTCACCTCCCAGACGTCTCAGATGGATTAAGCTCCCATTATTGACAGGTGCTTCCCTGCCCATAAAGTTTTCTGAATTGACATTCTTCCTTTCCTTCCCCCTCTCACTTCTCCACTGTGCTACTGGACTTCGTGGTATCAGTTCCCATGTGAACTACTTCAGTCAAGTATGTCTCTAGTGTCAAGGTCTGTTGCTGGGGGAATCTAACCGAAGGCAGCCTCCTTTAAGTCCTCATCTTTGTTCGTCAGCTTCCTCTCTCTTCAGCTTCTCTTGGTCTGCCTTACTTACTTGTATTCATCAACTCTCCCGCTTTGAACAGCTCTTCAGAGTAAAGGCTCAGTGATAATTGTTTCCAAGTGTGATCTCACTCTTCTTTGAGAAGCTTCTAGGTGTGTTTCTTCTACTCCAAAATTTGGAAACAAAGAGTACCCACATGTATTAGTCCATTTGCGTTACTATAAAAGAATACCTGAGGCTGGGTAATTTATAAAGAAAATCGATTTAATTGGCTTACAGTTCTTCAGGCTGTACAGGAAGCACAGTGCCAGCATCCACTTCTGATGGGGCCTCAGGAAGCTTTCAATCATGGCAGAAGGCGAAGCGGGAGCAAGTACATCACATGGTGAGAGCAAGAGCGAGGGATTGGGGGGTGCCATGCTCTTTTAAACAAAACAGTCAGATCTCATGTGAACTCAAAGCGAGAACTCACTTATCGCCAAGGGGATGGTGGGTGCTAAACCATTCATGAGGGATCCTTCCCCATGATCCAATCACCTCTCACCAGGCCCCACCTCCAACATTGGGAATTACATTTCAACATGAGGTTTAGAGGGAACAAACATCCAAACTATATCATCACATCTCCATGCCTGCCCCAAATCAAGATGATATGTGTCCAGAGAAAGAAAATAAATTCTTATCATTTTCTCCATCTTGCAACCTGTCCTTCCTCAATTCCAGGGTATCATTCTCTTTATATTCTGCCCCTCCCTGTCAGACTATGTTTTATCAATCTTGACTCCTCATTCTTTTCCCCCTCCTCCTCATTTGCTTGACTTTTTTTTTTTTTTTTTTTTTTTGAGACATAGTCTCGCTCTTGCAGTGGTGCAATCTCGGCTCACTGCAACCTCCGCCTCCTGGGTTCAAGCGATTCTCCTGCCTCAGCCTCCCAAGTAGCTGGGACTACAGGTTCGTGCCACCATGCTCGGCTAATTTTTGTAGTTTTAGTAGAGATGGGGTTACACCATGTTGGCCAGGCTGGTCTCAAACTCATGACTTCAGGTGATCCGCTCTCCTTGGCCTCCCAAAGTGCTAGGATTACAGGCATGAGCCTCCACACCTGGCCTGCCTGACCTTTAAATATTGCTGTTATCCAAAGTCTGGCCCAGTGCTTTTTAAATGTTCGTCCACTCTCCTGGTTGACCTCATACTTTCTGTGACTTTAGTACTATTAATGTGTTGATAGTTTTTTGAAAATATATTAATCCATTTATTTATTTATTGAACACAATTTATTAAGAACATTCTGTATATCATGTCTGTGTTAAATAGTGGAGATGAAGTAGGGTGCCAAACAGAGAATATCTCTGCCCTTGTGGAGTTTACTATATTTAAAGATTGTTGCTATGGACCTATTTATGTTTCCTTCTTTTCTTCCTTTCATCCATGGACCATTTATTGATCCACCATTCATCTATAATCCATTTTTTCCTTCACTCACTGATTCATCTATTCATTGGCTCAACCATCCAACCCTTGACCTCAAAGCATTTACTAATCCATCCATCTATTTATCCATGCATCCACCCACCCTCCAATTGACCAAACCTTCTCAATATTAGTGGTCCCAAGCCAGTGGCACATCGGGAATTTGAAAGAAGGAGGAAGAAGAGGAGGAGGGGGTTGAGGAGGAAGAAGAGGAGGAGGGGAAAGGTCTTTCTGAATCTGAATCTAGGGGTTTTATGGGGAGCAGGAATCTCTAGAAAGCTCCCCATTTGATTCTGATTCACCCAGCCTGGCACCCGCCTATAGAAAGATATTTGGGGACCACTAAAACATTAGAAGCACTGGGAATACAGGAGCTTCGTTTAGCTTTCCCTAAAAGTAGACCCTAAGACAAAGATGCAGATGCAGTCAATTTATGTGAGAGGTGAACCTTGAAAGTAGGGAAAGGAAGAAAAGGAGGGGGGAAAGGCCAAATAAAGATTGCTTTGATGAGCTTGTGGACACCTGAGGTTCAATCCTGTTAGGGACCCTCCAAGATACCTTGTGGAATAGACCTAAAATGATGCCATCACAGGATAGAAGACAGGCATTTATTGCCAATTGATTGAGCACTATGGGCTGTTAGCTCCCCGATGATTCCAAGTCACGCTCCCAAGGTAGCCTAGAAAGCCCTCAGGGAGATGAGGAGAGATGGAGGCACTGGCAGTGGTTCATGTTCCACAGCTTCGGGTAAACTTAGGTGCATCTAGGGAACATAGGGTGGGCACTGACAACTACCAGAGAGGCCATGTCTGTCTTGTTTCCTGTTGCATCCCCACACATTAGACCTTAGCCTAGTGTGTGGCCTAGAGTGGGTGCTTAACAAATATTTGATAAATACATCTTGTTTGACTACCAGACCTTGAAACAGGAACTGAATCACACTAATAATTCCTTTAATTGTGCTCTCCCTTCTAGCTGCATCTCCTTCCCTTCTAGACACCACCAACCCCTCTATAACATCCTCAGTCTTTTCACCCCGTTTCCCTCCCAGCCCCAAGAGGGTTGCTGGAAGCTTCTGGAATCATAAAGCTCCCTCCACTCCACCCGCTGTGTGGCTCTGCTGGACCATGCTGCTGGGTGTCCCTGGCCAGAGGCCCTGCCCTCACTGTGCCTTCCTGGACTCCACAACTGGCAGAGATGGTGCCCAAAGCATCACTGTGGAACCAGCTATAGTCAGACTCTTGAAAAAACTCAATCCAAATCTCCGGGGGGCAGAGCTCATCTCCCAGGCCTGGCCTCACATCCAGGACCAGGATTAGCATGAGGCAAGTGAGGCATTTCCTTTGGTAGCAAAATTTAAGAGGGTGCAAAAAATCCAGAAAGCAATATAAATAATATTTTAATGCAATATTTTTAAAAAATCAAAATTAATGCAAAAGTGAACCATAATGTTCAAAATAATGTAAGCAAAATAACAATAGCTGAGGTAAAGAAAGGATGGATATTGCTTTTTTTGCCTTGGTCTCCAATGTGGCTCAGATTAGTGCTGTGCTGATGCTGTGCTATCTGAATGTCACTGTTACTTGTCCTGAACGCTTAAAAATTTGGGAGGGGTGGCTGGGCACAGGGGTTCATGCCTATAATCCCAGCACTTTGGGAGGCTAAGGCAGGGGGATTGCTTGAGCCCAGAGTTTGAGACCAGCCTGGGGAACATGATAAGACTCTGTCTCTACAAAAAATTTAAAAATTAGCTGAAAATGGTAGCACATATCTTGCCTGTGGTGCGAGTTGCTCAGGGGGCTGAGGTGGGAGGACCACTTGAGCCCAGGAGGTCAAGGCTGCAGTGAGCTGTGTTCTCACCACTGCACTCCAGCCTGGATGACAGACCGAGACCCTGTCTCAAAAATGATAATAATTATTTGGGAGGGAAATATACTGATGTCTGCAACTTTTGAATGTTGTTTTTTTTTTTAAAGGTAGACTGTTGGATGGATAGATGGATAGGTATGGGGTAGATACAGTGTTGTAAACTGTTAATCATCCAGTCTAGGCGGCGGTGGGTGTGGGCGTATGTATGTTCAGTGTGGAATTCTTTCACCTTTTCTATACATTAGAAATTCTTCAGAATCTTGAAAAGGAAAAAACGAAAGAGCTATGAGAAGGACACCCAAGGCTGGCTCTCTGAGGTCAAACAAGTGCAACGCGTGAATCCTTGGCTGTCCAGGACTGAGTTCCCCACCACACCCTCATTCATGGCGAGGATGGAGCCCACCTAGGGGCCTGTTGCCTCCTTGACAAAAGCCTCTCTCTGGCTCTTGTCCCTGAAGTCCCCTCTAGAATAGCAAGGCCTGGATCCTCTCCACTTCCTGGATGGCCCCCATGGAGACTGTTTGGCTCCCTCCCTACCAGGTCTTTAAGTGAGGAACACTCAGTCCCTGGGATAAGACCCTGTCGTATAACAAAACATGTTCAATAATAAGCAACCATCCATGTTTGGGGAAAAATGACTAAAAACTTGTAATGTTGAGGACCTGAAGTAAAGCACTAGAAAGAAGCAATACTTATCAACTAAGCAGGAGGTGGGGTAGGGGGAGACAAGAAGCATTTAGGACTAGGGTGGAGAACCCTCCTTGCGGGCCGGCAGTTTGTGCTCTCACCGCTCGGGGGCGAGGCAGGGCGGTCTTGAGACCCTGCGATCGCGATCCTGGGTTCCTCCGGCGCACGTGGGTCTTGGTGGTTCCAGGTCCTGGCCCCAAGGCAAGGGGCCGGGTACACCTACACACTTATGCTGCGGACCCAGGTGGGGACAGCTTACAGGGTCTGCAGCAAGTCCAGCTAGGGTGCCCCATAAGAACTGATGGGAGCCCTGTGGGGCTGACGCGGATTCCTCCTCTCCTTCTCAGTCCGATCCCAGAATGAGCCTTCGAAGAACTATCTGCTCTCTTGGACTTGCACAGCGAGCCCACTGCGAGAAAAGCTGGGACTTCTTCCTTTCAACGTCTACCTTTACGCTTTAGTGATGGTGGAGGTGGGGGTAGTCGGGTGGGGGAGATGAGAGGTGCAGAGACGGGTCCCATCGACTCCTCCTCCTCATTTCTCTCAGTAGCCTGGATGCGAGTCCGGAGATCGGTGTCCTACCGACCAGGGTTTCGGGTTACTCCTGCGCATCTAGGGTGCTAGTTCTCCCTCCACAGCTACCCTCAGGATTCGCCCCCTAGGACAAGAGACGCTGCAAGCTGAGCACAAAACCTGGAGCCAGGATCAGTGGAGCGGATCCAGGCGAGCCCGCAGAGTTGGCGCCGCTATCCGGAGCCTGCCTAGTGTCTCCTTCGACCTTTTAAAGACGGGAAGGACAGAGATGGTGCAGCGTGACGCTCCCACCTTCCCTTCCACCATAGAAGTCCAGGATTTTTCTGAAGGCGACACACTGTCTCGGAGCGCACCCCAGGGTCCGTGGACCCGCTGAGAAGCCTTGGGAGTTGGGGCGGGGGATGAACAATCAGCTCCCCACCCCACCCCTCCGCCCCAGGTCTGGGAGACGTCAGTGGTCATGGGAAGACGAGAAACTGAGGACCCTTCAGCCAGTCCCGGATCCTGAACGCGCGACAATAGTGACACCGGGGAATTAGGCCGAAGGTAGCGGACCTCTCAGATGGCCCGTTTAAAGCATTAGAGCCACGGTGATGGCTGAGGACACCGGGTCCTATCCCTCCTCCCTTCCCACTCCAGTTCTGTGGCCGCAGAACCAGGGTGATGCGAGGTCATCTCTGTCGCAGGCGCTTTAGGGAGCACGCCCACCCGGATGCTCTGCACACACGCACACACACTTACCAAGGTTCTCACAACACACGATGCAGCCTGCCCCACCCCACACGCATATCAACTAGCCTCTCACACGCCCCTTACAAGCGGGCGGGGAGCAACACACACCCTACTTAGGCATTCTCCCTGGCTTCTTTCCCGTGCACCATTCGCACCTGGAGACGTCATTCCTAACGAAGCCTCTGCCTCCGTGGTGAGAGCGGACCCTGGAATCCACCCAGCCGACTTGCACTCCCGGCTCCCACCCAGAAAGTCTGACTCTGACCTTTCCCAACAGTCCCTGGACTGGCCCTCCTGGAGGCAGTGCAGGTGCTGCGCCTGGAGTGGGATCAGCACAAAAAAGACTAGATCTTTCGGGTAATTCAGGCAAACACTTTATCAGACAGGCTGCGCAAGATAGGGGTAGACTGGGACCCTACAGCTTGAGGCTGTTGATTCTAGAGTCAGATCTCTTTGCTGTGGCTGTGCAAACCCCACCTTGGATTGCAGGGCAGGGTTCTCCTAGGTGGGAGATGCCTCCTGCCAGGCCAGATTGGCTCGTGGCTCTGGGCACCTGGTGAAAGGCCCAGCCCACTTCTGACTTCCTTTATAGCCCTCTTCACAATCTGAAGTCACGTTATGGATTCCTGCCTGTCCTTGTTTATTGCCTGTCTCCACCTCACTAGACTGTAAGCTCCAGGAGGGCAAGGCTGAGTTTCTTTCTCCAGATTTCCAACACTGCCCCAGCCCTGACTGGCTGTTTATAAATATTTGTTGAACAAATTTATAAAGCTCTGGTACATAAAAGCTCCCCCTGTCCCTCTCTGTTTTGAGGTTGGAAGTTGAGAGCTTCCACCAAATTCGCAGATGGACCCGCCCCCGAGGGAGAGATTCGAACAAACCTCGACCTGGCAGCTGAGGGGGCCGCTACAGCACTCTCGGTCTTCAGCTTCCTCCTCACACCTGAGGAGCCTCCTCGCCGCCAACTAATCTTTGTGCTCCCTAGAGCCCTCCCCGGACCCTTTAACCATAGCTGCTCACCATCTCCGGTTTCAGCCGGCGGGAGCCAGTTCCCACGCCTCCCAGCGCCAGGGGATCCCGGCTGGTACGAACACACAAACCCGACACCGGGCCGCGCAAGCCTTTGTCTCTTCTTTATTTGCGGATATATTTATGTACCGCACTCTAAATTAGAGATAGATTTTTTTTTCTGATATACATTTCATCTTATTCACCACGAGCACACCACACGTACAGTAGAACAGTTCCACACCTGATAAATTGCACAAGATGAGAGTTTAGATTCCTGAAAACCGGCAGGCAAGCTGGCCCCGCCGCGGCTTCTCGCCTCCCGGCTTCGTTGAAGGAAATCGCCCACCCAAAATGGATTTCCCAGTCAGCCTTTCCCGCTGCAGGGTTGAAACGTCTCCGGAATGGGAAGCGCTCTTGCTGGAAATGCCTGGACGCTGTAGATTCCGAGCACTGGATGGATGTGAAATGTCCCCCCAAGGTCAAGTTGCCACGCCTGCGAGCTGCGCCCCCTCTCCCTCCCTTCCCAACCCCCTCAATGACTGGAACCAAAGTGTCGGGGCCCCACTTGGAAAGACAGAGAAGCCTGCCCGCAAATGCACCCCGCCTCCCCGCAAAACCAGGGTGTTGTGGAAAAGAAAGGACAACAGAAACGCAGACGCGATGGATCGTGAATCCCTATCCCCTCCCACCCCTCCCCCATCCCCGAATTATCAGAAACTAGGAACCAGAGATGTTTAAAGCTTGGCTTCCCAAGCGCGGCGGCAGGGCGCACTGGGCTGATGGGGGCGGGGTGAGGGGAGAAGGGAGAGAGCGCAGACGCGTGGCAGGGGCTCGCCCTTGCGCCCTAGTCCTCCGCGTTGGTTCGGTAGGCCTCGATGAGGCCCTCGAGCGAGTGCACGAAGCCGGACACGCTGCAGATGCCGCCGATGACGAAGATGGCGACGTCGAAGAAGACTTGGTGCCACAGCAGCTTGCGCCAGAGCAGGCGCAGGTGAAAGAGGCTGGGCAGCAAGAAACAGAGGCCGGCGCCCGTGAGGCTGCCGGTGAGGCCCATGAGCAGCGCGAAGTGCGGCACATAAATGGCCATGAGCAGCGTGAAGACGACGAGCGCGCAGCGCAGCGTCAACCCCCAGGACTTCAGGCGCCCGTCGCCGCCGTAGCAGGCCGGGAAAAAGGCGCGGCTGCCCTCCTGGAAGAGCGACTTCTCCAGCACCTCGACAGCGGCAAAGAATGGCAGAGGATAGGACAACAGCGCCTTGGCCACCAGAAAGATGTTGACCACGGCGCGGATGGAGCCGGGCAGGTTATCCGTGATGACCTCCTTGGTCTCGTCGGCCCAGGTGAGGTAGGCGACGAGCGCGAAGAGGCCCTTGAGCACGCAGGCTGCGATGTGCGTCCAGTTCATCATGCAGTGGAACTCGCTGGGCTGCTGCATATTGCCCTCCAGCGAAGGCAGGAAGATCTGCGACGTGTAGCTGAACACGATGATGCCAATGGAGATGGGGAACTTCTTAACGTCGATGTAGAACTTGACCTTCTCCCAGGCCCAGTCGCGCGCCCGCGATAGACAGTAGGCTATGACCAGGATATTGATGACGAAGTGGGCCAGAGTGCACAGCAGACTGAACTTGGACACGGCCTTGAGGTTCTTAAGGAAGGCGCAAGGCAGCAGCACGGCCGTGGCGATAATGGACCAGGACTTCTGCGACACGGGCAGCCCCGGGAAGCTGTTGTACATGAGGTTGCCACTCACCACCACGTATAGGATGCACGTCATCACCAGCTCGATGATCTGCGCTACGTTCACCACTCGGCCGCCCAGCGTTGGGAAGCGCGGGGCGCAGCAGGCGTTAGCTATGGCCACGTACGAGTCCCGCACGCGCACCACCTCGCCGTCTTCATTCTCCTCGTACAGGCACGCGATGAGGATCTTGCCGGTGTAGCAGCACACAACGGCGGCGAAGATGATGAGAAACAACCCCAGGTAGCCGCCGTGCAGGATGGCGTAGGGTAGGCCCAGCACGAACATGCCCTGTGGGGCGGAGAGGCAACCAGACGCGGACGCTCAGCGAACTTGGCAACAGATGAGGGGCCCGGGGGGCGTGGCTTAACGCTGTGGCCCGAAGGGGGCGCTAAGAACACTGAGAATTGGGTCTGAGCCGCCGGGGAGAAGAGGTTAAGAGCAGGCTGCGGGGTGGATGTAGGGGAGCTAATAGTGAGCCCGGGTGTCGAGCCAGAGATGGAGAGGGAGGGATGTATGGACGGATCTGAGAAGGAAAGGTGCGCTAATGGCTGGAGATAGCGAGAGGGCTAGGATGGGAGAGGGCTGATAATAGGGAGAAGCCACAGGAGGGAAGGGAGATACTTCGGGATGGTTCCTGGGGAAAGGACCAGAATGAGGAGTTGGGGGAGGAGATGAGAAGGGACAGGAGGGAGAGTGGTCGAAAAGGGGCGCTAAGAAAGGTAGCGAGCTGGGCCTGGGCCGCACGGGATTTGTGGTGGGGCTGGAATGGGGCACGGGAGCTAAAGAGTGAAACTCGGGCGTCTCAGGCTCAAACCAGAGGAGGAAACGTTAAAGGCGGCAGTTGTGGGGCGAAAAGGAGATAGGGTAGAGAGGGAGAGGGGCTGAAGGTGGGGCAAAGCCCCTGGGAGGCAAGAACAGAGACAATGTGAAGACGCTCAGGGAGCAGGGCTCGGGGAGGAGGAAGCAGGGCTCGGGGAGGAGGAAGCAGGGCTGGAAATTGAGAGTCTTAGGACAAGGCTGGAGTTAGAATGAGGCGAGGGCGAGACCTAAGGAAGGGGACTAAGTGGAGGATGCGGAGGCAAGCAGGAGGAGGAGCTTAGCGGGAAGGCGCCAGGGAGGCTAGAAAGCCAAACCGAAAAGAGTCTAGAACCAGAAGCTTCAGGGTCGGGCGGACAGGGCTGTAGGGTTTAGAATCCACATGGGGACTAAGAGCTAACGAAATCCAGGGTCCCGGAGGCCTACGAGCCTCCAGCCTCCTGCCCTGGCCTCCCTTGGGGCCTATCAAACGGAGCCTTGAAAGACGCCCCGGGAAGTCGTGAGGCACAGCGAAGGTGGGAGCAGCCCCGGGTCCGTGATCCAGCAAGGCCCTCTCGCCGGGCCCCGGAGCGGAAAGCGCCTTGAGTCGGGCCATCTGGTGTGCAGGGCCCGGTGGAGTCCTGCTGACCCCGAGACATGGAGCAACCCCTGGGAGGCCTCTGCTCCCAGAAAACCTGCCTTCCGTGGCCCCAGTGATAGTGCGCTCCAGGGACGCCGCGGGGCCAAGCTGTAAGGGTCCGGGGGTGCCTAGAGCTGAAGTCTCCTTCGGCCCAGAAATCCGCGGCCTGCCAGCCCCTGCTAGCTCAGAGGTGGTTGCCAAGACTCCAAACCTGCTCCCTATGGAGGAGTCCTGCGCCGCCTGGTGGGGAGTGGGGGGTTGGGAATAAGGGGAGAGGGCCTAGAGAGCAGGGGCCATTCTTAGCCTCTGGAGAGGGCTTCGCCAGGGTCACACGGGGAGGAGATGGCCGCCTCTTTGCGGTGCAGCCGGGATTTCGGGCGAGAGGGGCGAGTCTGTGCACGGGTAATGCCGGATTATTGCGGACTAAATGTGCTTGTGTGGGAGCACGTGTGCGCGTTCGTGTGTGTATACCTGTATGTCTCCAACAGGGCCGCACCTGAGGGAGCAGGCTGGTTCCTGTCTGCATGCGTCTGTGCATGTGTGTGTGCATATGTTCAAACGAGTATTCATGTGTTTGGTATGTGCAGGTATATGCTTTTGTGTGTGGAGATGTAGGGGTGTACGCAGGTGCATTTGGGGATAGTACTGTGGTCTATATATAGATGCATGTCGTGTGCGCCTGTGCCTGCGCGTTTGTTCGTGGGAAGGGGGGCTGTGGGCATGTGGTGTGCCTGCCTATGTACGTGTGCGTGTCTATGCCTGTGTGCGGGGGGAGGAGACTCCGACCTCAGCGATTTCCCCTTCTTGTTTCCTCCCAAAAATGCAGCTGTGAATCCCTTCCAGAGTCCAAGACCAAACCGTGCCCTCCAATCCTGATTTTCTTTCTTTCTCATCCCTCTCCGCTCCCTCCCCCATTTCCTTCACTTTTGCAGTGTCTCCGGACAGGTGTCTCAGACCGAACCTCAGCCTAGCGGTCTTGCAGCTGGTGCCCTGGGAGGGAGCGTGGGTTAGGGCGGGAGACACCGCCTGGGGGCGTAGGTCCCCGCGCAGGGCTGGGAGGGATGGAGAAAGGGAGATTCCTGGGTACAGGAGGGGGTCTCGAGGCCGAGATCACCGGATGACTGTCGGGGGCAGAGCCCGGCACGCTAAGCTGGGCAGGGGGAGGGCAGGCAGAACTGGGAATCCCGCGCTCACCTGGATGGCGTTGGTCACATTCCAGCCTGCCTCCCACGCCGTGATTTTGGGCTTGTCGTGGCCCCCGAACTCGCCACCACCTCCCACCTGGTCCTTGGAGCCCGAGGGCGGCAGAGGAACTCCGCTGCCTCGCTGATAATGGATGTCTCCCTCGACGGGCGCTTCAGCGCCCTCGTCCCCGCAGGGCTCTCCCTCGGCTTTCAGGATGTCCATCTGCAGGCCCTGGCGGTGCTCAAAGTCGAGGTCGTCGCAATGCGCGAAGCCCACCGCCTCCTCATCCGTGGCCGCCTGAAAACCCATCCTGGCGAACATGCCGCTCATCTTGGCCTGGGACTTGTTGGACACGGACGTGGCCACGTTGGACAGCTTGCTGCGGAGCAAGGTGGCCATGGCGGCGGTAGGGACAGCGGAAAGGACAGAAGGACCCGAGGATGCGGGGAACGCGATGCAAGACGGAGAGGTCTGGGGGGCGCAAAGTCGCTATCTCCGCTTGCTCTCCGCGCGGCGCCCCGGGGCTCTCTGGCTCATGACCCTCGCAGCTGGCGTTCGAGGCTCTCTCAGGGCTGGACCGGGCAAGCTGGCAGCAGGTCTGGCGGAGCGGCGGCGGCGGCGGTGGTGGCTAGTGCACTGCGGAGCTGCCGCGGGGCGCAGGCTGGGCTGCGGAGGGCGGCGGCGGCGGTGGCGGCGGCGGCGGCAGCGGCGTCAGAGCAGCTACGCGAAGCTGGCGCGGCGCCCCCACCCGTGCGCGGCCCAATGCGCTCCCGCCCCTCGGAATCAGGCGGTGCGGGGGTGGGGGGCTGGAGAGAGGAAATACCCGGAGGCAGGGGACGTGAGGAAGGGGCTAGGAGAAGAGAAAGGGGGCGCCGAGGGATTCAGACGTGAGCTGGGGGCAGAAGAAGGGCGCCCTTGGGAAGGAGGAGGGAGGGAGCGCGTGAAAGAGGGAGCGCCGAGGGCAGGGGAGACGGGGGGGCGAAGTGCTGCATTTCTAGGGGAGGTGCTAAGCTCGCATCCTGGCCCTTCCCACCTCGCCGCCGCAGGGTGGGAGGGGGCCGGCGTGGGCTGATGCTCGCAGTCTCCCGCCCCTGGACCACCCCCTCCAGAGTCCGGGAGCTGTGCAGCCCCAGATCCTCTGGCTAAGGACTGGTCTGGGCGCCCCGAAAGCCCGCAGGACTGAGTTGTCAGTCTCTCGCGGAGCGGGTCGTCCAGAAGTCAGTCTGTTTCCCTGGCACCCATCCTTCGCGCGTAAACCCGGCCGCGAGTCCCTCGTGAAGGTAGAAGTGGCTGGCATGGAACGCTCCCAAGGAAGCTCAGCCTCAGGCTCAGTCACCCGGGTTCTCTCCGCCCGTCCAGGGACGCCGCGAGGGAAGCGATTGTGCGCATCGCTTGCCACCAGCCGCTCTCCAAATGCGTGCAGAATGGAGGCGAAAGGTTGGCTTTTCTCTTTCTTTTCGTTTGGGGGGTCTGGAAGAAGGCAGGACTCTATGAGGACACCTCTCGGCAGCCTCCTAGCGGGTCTGCGAATGCCCACGCCGAGAGGGGTGCAGACGGGGCCAGGCGCGGAGGAAAGAAGGGCTCGCGGCGCTGCAAGGCCGAGGAAGCAGAGGCTCGCGGTGTGCTGGGGCCCTGCTCCGACGGCCGCCTCCAGGCGGTGAGAGCCTGGGCTGTTTGTGTTGATTGGGGTACGGGTGTGTGAGCGCGAATAAGGGAGAGACCCAGAGACAAAGACCGATGCTGTATCAGACTCTGCTTGAGGTTGGATCAGTGTGGCCTCTGAGAATGAGGTTTGGTAACCGCGTGTGTTCTGTGTCTGTGTGGTTTTGTGCGCATTCGAGTGTGTGTGCCAGAGCTAGTGTGTTGGATTGCGTATGTGTTCCCGAATGGGGTTGTCTACGTTCGTGCCTGTGTGAGTCCCTTTGTAGTAGTCTCCGTGAGGGTCCGCTGCTCTGAATGGGTCCCAGCGTAAGTCCCCAGCTGAGGTCCTGGCCGGAATCCTCCTGAGCAGTAAACCTCAGGGCTCCACCTGGCAGTCCCAGCCTGAATGGAGAAGCAGCGGCTGTGACTGGAAGTGGGGGCGGGGGCGGACGGAAAAACCGAAGGAAACAAAAAAGGAAGCAGCTCCCCATCTCCCCTCTCCCGAGGCCCTTTCTCCCTGGGAACCCCAGTCCACTCCTTCTCTGCAGTATTTCTAGATTAGCTCACGTCAGCGCACAAGTAGGGCGGCCCGAGGGCTTTGGCCAGAGAGTTGGAGCTGCCAGGACAAGACAGGCTTCCCTCTCTACACCCTCCCGCCTCCTGCCACCTCCTCCCAGCCCAAGCACCTCCAGGTCTCCCGGAGGAGGCTTCTCTCCAGATAGGGAACCTCCACCACATTGGACAGAGATGCTCCTAACCTTTCCCCAGGTACCCCCTTAATTTCCCCAGAAGCTCTGGAAAGCCCCTAGCTCCTGTGTGGTGGAAACCAAGACAGAAATCCTCTTCTTAGCCTCCAGCTACTAAAGCCAAAAAAACAAAACAAAACAAAACAAAATAAAAAAACAAAACAAAAAAAGACCCCTCCATAGAACCATCCTCCAAATACAGACACTCCAAGTCATGACAAGACCCAGAACAAAGACAGGAAAGAGATTCTTCCTCCAAACACAGAGATCCTCTCCTCCAAGGAGACTTCTAAACAGAAGCGATCCCCCATCCGAAATTTGCCCTATGCAGAGACCCTCGGCCCACCCCAATTCTCAGATACGGGAAAGAGAGACAGAATTTTCCCTACAGATTCCTATAGACAAAGATCTCCACATCCTAATTGCCATCCTCCCCTTCTGTTTCTGGTGAAATTCTTTGGCCCACATGAGATGATCTGGGCAGAGGCTGGGTCTTTGTAGGATTCCCCAGTGCCTCCTCCACACCGTTATACCCAGACCTTAGGATGGCCACTGAAGCCTTCTCTGACAAGTGAGTCTAAAGTGGGCTGTGATGTTTTTTCATCAGTGAGAGATGGGGTCATTTATTCCTTCATTCAGTGAACCTTTTCACAGCCCTTCCTGTGCATGTGATTCTGTTCTGGCTATTCCAGGGATTGTCAAGATGACACAAGCATAGTCTCTTCCTATACTACCCACTCCAATTCTTGGGTCTAGGAGGGACCTTAGAAAGCCCTGAGTCCAATTTTCCTTTCTGCAATGTTTAAACCTCCCCCAAACATCCCAACAGAACCTCACATTTATCCTAGTTTTACAGACAAGCAAACTCAGGCCTGAGCAAGGAAGTGTCCTGCCCAAGGTCACACAGAATCCAGGTTAAAGCCAGGCTAGAACCCCCAGGAATCCTAAGGCTCTTTCCAGTATGCCTTACCCTGCACTACCTCGTCTTGTCCTTAAATCCTTTCTCCCTGGTTGTCATTTGGTATTTGACCACCTTATTGTCCAAAGAGATGAAATTCAAAACCAGATTCTAGTCCCCCTGGCTATAATTAGATGCCAGCAGTTGGGAAAGGAACTCCCATATTTCCCTCCTTTCCTGCTGTTTGTAATAAATGCCTCTTCCCAGGCTGAAGGCAGGTGTGGCAAGCTCTCAAACAACCCACAGTTTATTGAATAATTCTACCCCATCACATACTAATTCTATGACATTGACTATTTCCTTGACTTCTCCTAGCTTCCATTTCCTCATCTCTAAAATGTGAAAATAAGAATAACAGCCTCATAGAATTATTGAGAAAATTCAATGAGATCTTGTATATGAAATGCTTAACAGGTGCTGCCTGCCCAATACATGATAGCAATTATTTTGTGATTGTTGTAGTTACTATACTCAACAGCCAGCTCTCATTGTGGGGCGGGGGGTGGAAATGGGAGTGCACAAGAAAAAGCCTGCGATTGGATCTGGGGGTTGAGGGAGTTGGAATGTACGCTCTTCTGTCTTTGAAGCTCTCTGTCCCTGCTCCTCACAGTCCCAAGCTGACCTGGAGAGAAGGGGATGGAGGTCAGGAGCAGGGAGAGGGAAGAGCCCAGGAGACCAACAGGATGACTTCCCTTGCTGGTAGTGAGCTGGGCTCTGCCCTGGCAAAGCCATCAACCTCCAAATTCTCCCAAATAGCTCCTCTAGAGGGGTCCCCTAGGAGAGGATTTTGCAGTAGGCTGGTCCCCTGAGTTGAAGCACAACACACACATACATTCACACAGAGCATGACAAGCCAATGGATAGATGTACAAAAACATGAGGACAACATAGAGATTCTAGTAGATTGAACAGAGCATTCTAGTACATTGACAGAGCAACACACAGGTCACGAACAGGCCAGCACACAGACAGACACATGCAAGATTTGTACCAAGACTGCCTACCACACAAAGAAATCAGGACAGACACTGGTGGGTCCCTCTGCATGGGCAGAGGCACCAGGATAACAGGCTGAGACACACAGCAGTGCAAGAAGAGGTAAAGACACACACACACACACACTGACAAGCCCCCAGACACAAGAAATCACACACACGCAGTCACACTGAGACCAGTAGTCAGGACTACTCTTGTGTGATCACTGAAGGGGAAAAGAGGAGAGAACAAAGGGCAGAAAGGGGCAGGGGAGACATAAAAAGGACCAAGCAGGGAGATGGAGATGGAAGCAGGGCTTGCTGGACGCAGCCACCAGCCAGTGGGACACAAAAGAGGCAGAGATGCCACAGCCTTCCTCTGTTGCTGATGCCAGAACCCAGATCTCGTGACTAAGAAACTAGGGACTGGGAGGGTATGTGGGGAGAGAGCAGGAGCTGTCGCTACCCAACCTGGGGGTGTCAGAGGGTCTCTCCTGCCAGGGCCACACAGGTTCCTACCTTCTCTCAGGACTTCCACCAAGCCTTGTGAAGCAAAGACTTCTGGATGAGGAGTTTGGATTAGGAAGGACCTGGATCAGATTCCCTGAAGCCAGGGCCCAGGTGAAATGCACGCAACCCCTCCTGACACATGAGCTCAATCTCTCTGCCTTTGATGCCTTCAGTACCCAGGGGGTTAAATGCCTGGCTAACAGAGATGGGAGTCACTTTAGGGGAATAAATAGGGTTAAATAGAACTAGGCTTATCTCCCAGAGCAGACAGCACCATGGGGGAAGGGGAGGCATGGAGCCCTTGAATTAATGGCCTGGAAAGCCAACATCATGAGCATCATTTCGGGGCTGAATGATCACAGATAGCCCCCTCCCCCTCCCCTGTAGCTCAGAGACCTCCTTTTCCAGAACAAAGTCTGCCTTGCAAGTCTTTTCCTGCTGACGGGACAGGCACTGGCTTCATAAACCACTCCCACCCCCAAGTATCCTGGGGCTGGGACATTGGTGAGGTTTTCCTATAGCTGGAGGGAGCCATGTTCACCTTTCCCCAAATCAAACCCAATTTCCTGATGCTGTGTCCCTGGGCACAAGGGAGGAGAGGGGCAGCAAGGCTGAGGAGCCAGGTGGGAGCCCATGCATGGAACAAAGACCCTGATTCTTCTCCCTTCAATGGGACAAATCAGGTGGGGCCATTGACCATGTAGGTGCTGCCCCTGTGAGCTCAGGGTAAGACATATTAAAATACATTCATGACTCTGTATGTAGTAGCAGTTTTCCTTGCACACATAGTGAGCATCCCATCTCCAGAGGTGTCCAGGCAGAGGTTGGATGTCCTATCAGAGACAATGTCTAGAGAAGCCCTGCCTCAGGGTAAGGGAGGCTGCATTTCATGACTTCTGGGGTTCAAGGTTCATGCTTTCTGGGCTGACAGCTCTGAGAAGGGGTCAGAGAGCAGGAGACATGAGGACCCAGGTCTTGCCCTCAGCAGCCTTTAAAACCAGAAGCTGCCTGGAACTGAAGGAGGGCCCTGGACCTGACTTGGTGGGTTAGACCAATGGTTCCTGCCCTTTCCTGAGAACACAGCTTCAGCTATGCTGGGAAGCACAGGCATGTCAGCCGTATTTGCCACTGTGTCCCCAGCACACAGTAGAGGCTTATTCATGGAGATGAATTAAGTCAATGTTACAAAGCCATTTCCCCCCTCCCAAGAAACACACAACAGCCAGAATCCAGCTCTGAATTATGAATACTGTAGCTCTTCTGAATGGATTTGTCTTTTATGCTCACATCATCTTTTATGTAATTGAAAGTCAGCCCTACATAGGTGTGTGAGATGTGATTTTTGTTCATCTAAGCCTTGGGGTGCACACCCAGATTCAAGGATTCCTTGCAAGAACACTCAGCACCTACCAGCAGATTCTAGGTCTCTAGGAATCTGTGGGTCACTGGTTATAACTGGGAGAGACAGCTGTATTGGGGGCTCTGATTCCAGCAAACCCTGGGACAGGGATCCTGGGCTCCAGCAGTGCAAATGGCCTGTGTGACCTACACTCTCCAGGTGCAGAGCTCGCCTTTACTGAGTGCTCTCTGTGTGCCAGGCACTGCTAAAAGTACACTCTCAGGATTGTTTCCTTAAATTCTCACAATCCTGAGACTAGCCCACTGTCATCTTAGGAGGCTGCAGGCAGGGCCTGCAGGAATGGACTTGGGGAAATGGATAATTGGATGGGCATAAGCAGGGAAGAGGACGGTTGGGAGGAGTGATGATCACCTGGGCCAGGCGAGCTGCAGGTGGTCCTTGCTTTAGTTAGAAGCCTCAAGGGTCAGCCTTTGATGGTCAAAACCTGCCTCCACCCAGATCAGAATAATCTGTCTCACTGAGTGCTATGGACTGAATTATGACCCCCAAAGCCATATGTTGAAGCCCTCCCCCTCAATGTGACTGTATTTGGAGACGCCTCTATAGAAGTGATTAAAGTTAAATGAGGTAAAAATGGTGGGATGCCAATCTGATAGGATCAGTGTCCTTATAAGAAGAGACACTAGAGTGTCCTTTCTCTTGTGTCTTCTCTCTCTTTCTGTCTCTCTTTCACTCTCGTTCTCTCTCTCTGCCACGTGAGGATACAGGGAGAAGGCAGCTGTCTACAAGCCAGGAAGTGAGCCCTCCCCAGAAACCAATCCTGCTGGACCATGATCTGGGACTTCCAGCCTCCAGAACTGTTAGAAAATGTGTTTCTGTTGCTTCAGCCACTCAGGCTTTGTCACTTTATCATGGCAGCCTGAGCTAAGACTGAGTGCTTCTGCCAGCCCTGACCTAGCTCAGCGACCAAAGATTTTTCTAGGTCACAGACCCCGTGGACATCTGGTGAGGCTGCAGATCCTTCTAGAAACACACACACAATATTGCACAACGTTTCATATCCCTAAGCCCACCCGTGGTGAGTCCATGGCCTCCAGCCTAAAAGCCCAATCTAGACATTTTTGTTCTCTTCAAATTCTGTTGAGAGCTGGAATCGGGAAAGATATCAACACTAATATTTACCAAATGCTTATTCTCTGCTGGGTTCTAAGCTAAGTGCTTCCTTTCCCTGTGTCACAACAGCGTGGACAAGCCTCACACTATCTCCATGAGCATGGGTTGGTTTTATGTTTAGTTTATAGGTGAGGACCCTGGAATGCAAAGGGGTTAAGTGACTTGCCCATGGTCTCACAGCTAGGTAGCGGCGGATTCAGGAGTCGAACCCAGGATCAGAGCTGTCCTTATAACCTCAGCACTCTAGGTGAGTCTGCAGGGCAGGGCTTGGGTCTCTGGGCTCCAGGGAAGGACTGCAATCCAGATCTGGCTCCCCGTGGCCAAACATCTCTTTGTGTCAGTTCCCAGGCATTCTCCCCGCACTGACTGGTATATGCATCTATTCTGGGGCACCCCTGTCTCCCTCTCGACTACTGAGGCAACTCCTGGGACAGGGAGGTGGGAGGCATAGGGCCAGGTACATAGTAGGTGCTCTCAGAAGACCTTGTGGATTTCATTAAAGTCTGGGTGAGATCTGGCCTCAGTGGTCTGGGCCCTGTGTCCTGGCTTTCCAGCCCCAAGAACACATGGCTCTTCCCCATAGGATGGCTTAGACCTGCACAGCTGATAAAGGCTTGGTCTGGTGCAGTGGGTCACACCTATAATTCCAGCTCTTTGGGAGGCCAAGGCAGGCGGATCACCTGAGGTTAGGAGTTTGAGACCAGCCTGGCCAACATGGCAAAAGCCCATCTCTACTAAAAATACAAAAATTGGTGGTGTGTGCCTGTGGTCCCAGCCACTCAGGAGGCTGAGGGATAAGAATCACTTGAACCCAGGAGATGGACTTTGCAGTGAGCCGAGATTGTGCCACTGCACTCCAGCTTGGGCAACAGAGCAAGACTACATCTCAAGAAAGAGGCTCCTGGGACACATTTATTGTTTCTCAACGTAGGCTGTGAGAGCTTTCTCTCAGAATTGGTTAATTTTATATTATATTATTTTATATTTATTTATTTTTTTGAGACGGAGTCACTCTGTTGCCCAGGCTGGAGTGCAATGGCATAATCTTGGCTCACTGTAACCTCCACTTTCTGG
The DNA here is from genome assembly GCF_006542625.1 of Nomascus leucogenys. Taxonomy (NCBI): domain Eukaryota; kingdom Metazoa; phylum Chordata; class Mammalia; order Primates; family Hylobatidae; genus Nomascus; species Nomascus leucogenys. The sequence continues at coordinate 25,330,901 of NC_044393.1, forward strand.
GTTCAAGCGATTCTCCTGCCTCAGCCTCCTGAGTAGTTGGGATTGCAGGCACCCACTGCCATACTCAGCTAATTTTTGTATTTTTAGTACAGACGGGGTTTCACCACATTGGCCAGGCTGGTCTCAAACTCCTGACCTGCAGTGATCTACCCGCCTCAGCCTCCCAAAGTGCTGGAATTACAGGCGTGAGCCACCGCGCCTGGCCAATTTTATATTATATTATTTTATATCTAAAAAACCTACCAGCAGATTCTAGGTCTCCTGGATGACTAAATACTGCTTTAATTGTCATGGGCCTTATGACAAAAGAACAGAGGGGGGCTAAATGCTGAACCATATTCACTAGCAAGTGCGATTTCATTTCAACCACAGGCTATCCATCACGTTAAATTATTCGTGTTTTTTTGAAATGTCTGATATTGAGGCTTTATTTTTGTTGCACTGGTATATTGTCTCTGCTTTTCCAATTGTGTAGAGCTACCTTTCTGTCTGTACATATTTTCATAAAATTGTAATAAAGATAATTTGTCAATTGTTGACGGGGGGGCTGTGACTTTTTTCCCCTTTAAACGTGGTTCCTGTATTACTCACGCGTGAGAAGCACGCATTTAATTCATTCTGACCAAGTAGAAAATAAGCTTCACACATTGGTGCCCTACACACAGCCCCTGCCACCTGGATGGGTCCCCGTCCTCAGTTTGGCTCCCCCACTGCTGCCTTCGAGGGGAAATATGACAGCGTAATGAACAGTTGTACGACGTGCTATAAAAAGGCAATTAAGGGAACTATTGGACTGGGACAAGCCAGCGTGACCTGGTTAATAGCTCTGAGAGGAGCTGGGCCGTGGGGAGGGTGAGATGCAGGAGGGGGAGGGGCTTGCTGTTGCTTAGTGAGGGGCTGAGGTTGTTTTATCCACTGCCTGCCAAGTACCGAGGGGTCCCCAGGCTAGACTCATGACCACTGGGTCCAGGACCAGCCTGAGGCGGACGTTGCTTCAGGGTTCAGCTCTGGAGTCAACTCTGCCATTGCTGGTTGAGTGACCCTCGGCAGGTGACTCACGGCCTCTCTGCTTCAGTTTACTCATCTATTAAATGGGGATAAAAATGATCACCCTAGAACTGTGCCCCAGCAGGGGGAAGAAGGGGTGGGTCATTCATTGTTAAACTGGTCAGAGCTGGGAGCTGCACACAGCATTCAAAGGAAGGTGTAGAGAAGGGTTTTACTCACATTCAGTAGGATCTCTCAATACAGTGCAATCTGTGGCTGTACCTAATCAGCTCCCTGGGCTTCCCGCCCTCTGCAGGGTGAGTTCTTTGATCTGATCCCCTGTAGTCACCATGTGGTCACCACCTTGAGGCCACCCCTCCTCTTTGGACCCTTTCTTTCATCCCCTCAGCTCTTCAGTTCCTGTCTCCTTCAAATGCCACTATTTGTGAGTCACCTTTGGCATATGCCAACCTTTGGGATGGAGACAGAGAAACCCTTCCTGCCCCATCGGCATGCCTGCATCACTCCACTTCACAGTGCTGGTGGGAGGATTGATGAAACATCATGTGGAATGTAGGTAGTGAAGCACCTGGCACTTAGTAAGTGCTCAATAAACTCTGGCTATTGTTATTGTTGTCATGATCTGAAAAGGTCTGGGTTTGTATTAAACACCTAGCACAGTGCCTGACACATAGCAGGTGCTCAATACATATTTGGTGAGTGAATGAATGAATGAATGAAACGTCCCTTGGCTCCATTGTCTGAACTCTGTGATCGAATACACTAACCCCTCTCTGAGCCTGTTATTCATTCATCAAATAGGGATATGATCTGGCCCCAAGGGCCAGAGAAGTGGCTCACCAGGTGTAAACTCCTGCCCACCGTGGGGACTGGTTCTGTTCACCCCCACATTCATCTGTGCCTGCCTTTTGGATCTCTGAGAGCTCAGGAGGTGCCCAGCCCCCCACCACATGTGTTTATTCTAAAATAGGAAACCAGCAGTGCACGTTGGTCTGAAGGGCCCCTCCCTACAGCCTCAGAGGAAGTGGCTCTGAGAGCCAGCCCGACAAAGGAGCAATCAGGGGTGATTATGGCTCATTTAGGGACAGCTTGGTGATTGGCTGAGAATCCCCAGCTCGCTCCTCGCTCCAGATGAAGAGGGCCTGAGTCCTTGGGCTCCTTCTCTCCAGCGCCTGGCCAAGAGGGGGGCTGCAACAGGCAGGTGAGTCACAGGAGGCAGCCTGTCACCCAGGGCAGATGGGCCACAGGCTCGTGCACTAGGATTTCAGTCTGCATCTGTGGGCAGGATGCTTACCTTGCAGAGTTCTAGAGCCAGCCCTGGCCTTTTCCATCATCCAGCTGCCCCCAAGATGAAGCACAAACTCCCCCCACCCCCAGCCTGCAAGGCCTGGTGTGTCCCAGCCCCTGCCTGCTTCAGCAGCCTCCTATCCAGCAACTCAACTGGATCTCCTTAGTTCCAGCTGAAGAGGTTGATCTGCTTCCCATCCTGACTCTCATTTACCCTCATTTCTGTGGTTCAGAACACGCTTTATTTACGTATTTATTTATTTATTTTGAGACAGAGTCTTGCTCTGTCACCCAGGCTGGAGTGCAGTGGCGCGATCTCAGCTCACTGCTCCCGGGTTCACGCCATTCTCCTGCCTCAGCCTCCCAGGTAGCTGGGACTACAGGCGCCTGCCACCACACCCGGCTAATTTTTTTGTGTTTTTAGTAGAGACGGGGTTTCACCATGTTAGCCAGGATGGTCTTGATCTCCTGACCTCGTGATCTGCCTGCCTCGGCCTCCCAAAGTGCTGGGATTACAGGCGTGAGCCACCGTGCCCGGCCCCAGAACACACTTTAAAGCAGACAGAGCTGAACTCAAATCCAAGCTCCACCGCTTTGTAGCTGTGTGACCAGGAAACACTTCACCTAGCAGAGCCTCAGTTACCTAATCTGCTCAGTGGGCATAATCAGTCCTCCCTCTCAAGGTGGCGGAGAGGATTACATTCAAGGTGATAACACATCTAAAACACCTCACACGCAATCTATCCTTCATGGATATTAGCTAGTATCATCATTCATTCCTAGGTCACTGCTTAGATTCATTCCCTCCAGAAAGCCCTCTTTGATTCCCCAAGTTTTGGGTATGCCCCTCCTAAGTCTTCCTGCCACCCTCTGTGCTTTGCCCTGGCATGTTGCACATCCATGCGGGTTTGGCTGACGTCTTTCTCATCCTTCTATCCTGGTGCTCAGCAAGAGGCTTCTATAAAGGAGGCTGTCCGCGGGCCTGTGGACAAACCACTGCTGACAGCGAGGAAGAGATAGAGATACCTCTAAGAGCCTTGACCAGGGGAGGTGGGGCTGAGTCTTCAAACTGTCCAGCTCTTTGCTTCAGCAAGACCTGTCTCCTCATTCCAGCCCCTGCCAAGATGTTTTCCACCCTCCTCTCAAGCTCCTCCCAAGGAGGCTTCCTGGACTCCCCACAGCTCACAGTGGTGTATACAGAAAATAGAATTTAACCTTCTCTCCTTCCATCGACTGCTTCCAAAGGTGTGAATTTGAGCTGAGTCTGTGCTCTTCTGTTCTTTTGAGACAGGGTCTCGCTCTGTCACCTAGGCTAGAGTGCAGTGGCACAATCACAGCTCACTGCAGCTTCAACCTCCTGGGCTCAAGCGATCCTCTCACCTCAACCTCTCAAGTAGCTGAGACCACAGGCGTCCACCACCACACCTGGCTAATTTTTAAAACATTTTTTGTAGAGGTGGGTGTCTCGCCATGTTGCCCAGGCATGTGCTGTCTTAATAATAGTCATCATAGGCCAGGCATGGTGGCTCATGCCTGTAATCCCAGCACTTTGGGAGGCCGAGGTGGGTGGATCACCTGAGGTCAGGAGCTTGAGACTAGCCTGGCCAACATGGCGAAACCCTGTCTCTACTAAAAATACAAAATTAGTTGGGCATGGTAGTGGGCGCCTGTAGTCCCAGCTACATGGGAGGCCGAGACAGGAGAATCGCTTGAACCCGAGAGGTGGAGGTTGCAGTGAGCTGAGATAGCACCACTGCACTCTAGCCTGGGCAACAGAGAGAGACTCTGCCTCAAAAAAAAAAGTCATAATAGTTACCCCTTATTGAGGACTTACTTTTTCCATCTAATGTGCTAAGTGCCCCTCATGTATTCTCAACCTCAGCCACTAGCTCACGTCCAACAGGGCATTACTGGAAGAATGCTGTGGTCTCAGGTAATTATGGGAGGAGCAGACCTCAGGAGCATGGACTCAGGACAGCCAGCACCAGAGACCCCTCTCTTCTCATTTCTGTGCTCTCAGCATGTCATCGTTTCTTCTGCTGTGAACTTCTTCCATACTGAAGTAAACATGACGCTAACCGTCCCCAAGCCTCCTATCTCATAGTTATTACCGCTGGAGTGGAACTAGCTGTTTGTCATAAGCTTGGCTTGAAAAGTCCTGGGAAAGGACTTTGGCCAGCTCAAATCAAGCACTGCGCCCCACCCCCCACCAACTCCAATAAATATGGAATCATTGGCTGGTCGCAGTGGCTCACACCTGTAATCCCAGCACTTTGGGAGGCTGAGGTGGACAGATCACCTGAGGTCAGGAGTTCGAGACCAGCCTGGCCAATATGGTGAAACCCCATTTCTACTAAAAACACAAAAAATTCACCGGGTATGCTGGCACATGCCTGTAATCTCAGCTACTCAGAAGGCTGAGGCAGGAGAATTGCTTGAACCTAGGGGATGGAGGTTGCAGTGAGCTGAGATCGCACCACTGCACTCCAGCCTGGGCAATAGAGTGAGACTCCATCTCAAAAACAAAAACAAAAAACCATGCAATGGCTGGGTTGCCACAGTCTTACAGTCAGTCAATGTCAGTGTCAATGTCATATAAGACTGTGGCAACCCAATGATGGCCCTGTGGATGGGGATGGGAAGAGAGTTCTCAGAGTAAGGACAGGCACTGGACAGGCAATGACAGAAGCCCAGAAGATATTGCCAGATCATTTCACACACCTGGAGACCAAGAAACAGAGAGCAGGATCACCTTCCTCCAGGCCACACAGTAACAAGAGCCAGAGTCAAGACTCAAACCCATAGCTGTCTGTCACCAAAGCCAAACTACTTATCAGAGGTGATTCTGAGGTTCCACAGCCAATGACAGGGATCCCAGAGAAGCCACATCTGATTCAGGGAGTTTGGGAGGAAAGGCTGACTGGGGAAGAAAGCCAACAAGAGCTTGGTGTCACATCGCCATTAATGGAACCCATCCTAGGGTCAGACTGCTTTGATTTGAATCCCAGCACGACCTCTGCTGGCTGTGAGACCCAGGAGAAGTTATTTTACCTCTCTGTGCCCTTTTCTCAATCTCTAAAATGGGTCAATAATAGTACATTCCTCATAGGGTTGTTGTGAGGATTAAATGAGATAATGTAGGTAAAGTCCTGTGCCTTTTAGAAAACACAGTAAATGGCAGCTTTGATAATATTGTTATTGCTGTTGGTATACTTATTATTATCAACATTGACCATATTCAGCCTAAAAGGATGGTGGTACTCGCAGGTGGGTACACAAAGCAGGAGCCCCTGAGAGAGGTCAGGCCAAAGAAAAGTGTCTGTTCCTAGCATGAGCAAACCTTGTTAAGAAAAGGGCATTTGATGGCACAGGAGGCCATGGCCTGGACCAGCCTGTCACCAGGCTCCAGGGCAGTGCTCAAAGTTATTTGAGCTTTGTACAGCCTGCTGGAGACCCCCCTCTGCCCTTGATCTTTGCAGCTGCAGACAAGGGCTGGGGTTTTCTTCTTGGGGACTCACAGCCTGGGCTGCTTTGTCTATCAACAAGAAGGTCATCAAAGGGTTAGGAGGCCTTTCAGGTGTAAAAGCCAAATGAATGTGCTCACCAAAGATTTCCTATAGAGGATGTCCCTCTACAGGACACAGGCCTCCTACTGTGGGATCTCCGAGTCTAGATCCAAAAGACAAGGAGAGATTCTTGTGCCTGGACAGCTCCTCAGGGTTGGGCCAGCCACATCCAGCTGCTGGCTCCTTCCTTTGGTTCCAGAATCAACTCTGACCCTAGGTGCAGTTCTGTAGACTTCCCCCTACCCCGGTCCTCCCAGCCCATTGTGCTGGGGCTCTCAGTGTCCAGAAAGCATCTGTGCTATTTCCGCATTTGTCTTTATTTATTTGTTTGTTTGTTTATTTATTTTTGAGATGGAGTCTCGCTCTGTCACCCAGGCTGGAGTGCAGTGGCATTATCTGGGCTCACTGCCACCTCCACTTCCCGGGTTCAAGTGATTCTCCTGCCTCGGCCTCCCAAGTAGCTGGGATTATAGGCAAGCACCACTATGCCCAGCTAATTTTTTTTTTTTGTAGTTTTTTAGTAGAGACGGGGTTTCACCATGTTGGCCAGGGTGGTCCCGAACTCCTGACCTCAAGTGATCTGCCAGCCTTGGCCTCCCAAAGTGCTGGGATTACAGGCATGAGCCACCGCACCCAGCCCTCATTTGTCAGTTACAAATGTAATCCTGATGTCAGAGTGATTACTCCTACCCCAGTGTCATGGCTTATAGAAGTCTCTCTACAAGATATTGGATATTGTGATATTTCTCAGGAGGTGGGTCTTGGGGAGAGGTGACAAGGAGAAAGCAGGGACAATATTGCTTTTTCTTTTTCTTTTCTTTTTTTTTTTTGTTTGTTGTCGTTGTTGTTGTTGCCTCCTTTGCCTTTCGTATCCAGGCCTTTGGGCTTCTCTTCCCCTTCCACCCGAGGGTGGTCTCCAGCCCCTCTATGAGGTCTTTCCTAACGTCTCTAGTCCCAGTAGCCCACACCAACTGTATCCCTCAGCCATCATGGGAGCGTGCAGAGGCTACTGGCTATCAACAAGAGAGATGTGGAATTTAGAGAAACAACTTTGGAAAGCTCGAGACCCCTGGGAATTCATCTAATGTTTTCTGGTCCAAGATCAATAGTTTGGAGAACTCCAAGCCCTTAATTATACTGACTCCTTGAGAAGATGGGCTGTAACTAGGTATTCACTGCACGCTTCCTTCCCTCCCCAGCCATTAAGCCAGGTGGATCTTACTGAACATTTTCTTGGAACAGAAATTTTCTATTATTTTGTTTTCCTTTTCTTATTTTTTAACTTCACATGACTTAGAAATTTACAAAATATATAAAGTGCATATAGGGTAAAGTCTCCCTGTAACTCCTCTTTCCCATCCACCCATGTTCTGATTGTCCCTAACCACAGTGACTGGTTTTTGTTGTTGTTGTTGTTATTGTTGAGACAGAGTTTCACTCTTGTCACCCAGGCTGGAGTGCAGTGCATGATCTTGGCTCACTGCAACCTGTGTCTCCTGGGTTCAAGGATTTTCCTACCTCAGCCTCCCGAGTAGCTGAGATTACAGCTGCTGCCACCATGCCTGGCTAATTTTTTGTATTTTTAGTAGAGATGGGGTTTCATCTTGTTGGCCAGGCTGGTCTTGAACTCCTGACCTCAGGTGGTCCACCCACCTCAGCTTCCCAAAGTGCTGGGATTACAGGCCAGTGACTGGTTTCTTAAGTAGCCTCTCATCCGCCTATACCACAGGTACAACTATTAATATATAAGCAAATACACATATATATTCTTATTGTTCTCTTTTTTAACACAAAGATAAAAGTTTCTACACGTGTTGTGTACTTAGCTCTTCTTTTCACTTAGCAATATGTCTTTCTAGGTCTTTCACAGCAGAATGTAGAGATTATTCAGCATTTGTAAGGAGCTGGGAATGGACAGCACTGTATTTCTCCTTTCTTCTTTTCTCTATAGCTTTATACTCTATATCTTTCCCCAAATAGCTATGCCATTCATTCATTCATTCATTCATTCATTTGCTGGTTCCTTTATTCAGCATTCACCAATCTCCTTCTTTGTGCTGGGCCCCTTGCCAGGTGCTGGGGCTACAGAAATAAATTAACCCAGCTCCCCCTTCCCCAGGGCTCAGAGGCTGTGGGGAGACAGGGGGCATGAATGAGTGAGGGGGCAGTTCCTGACTCATTTTAGGTCTGTACCTTGCCTTTTCGATGCCATTAGTCTCAGTTGGATTTTTTCTTCCCTTTGGCCACACACTGGCCAGCCTGCCCATCTGGATGTCTAGGGAGGATCAATTTCTGCCAGTCTGGGGCAGTGATTTTTATTTTATTTTATTTTATTTTATTTTATTTTATTTTATTTTATTTATTTTACTTATTTATTTATTTAGAGACAGAGTCTTACTCTGTCACCCAGGCTGGAGTGCAGTGGCACGATCTCAGCTCACTGGCAACTTCCACCTCCCAGGTTCAAGCAATTCTCTTGCTTCAGCCTCCCGAGTAGCTGGGATTACAGGTGCCTACCACCACACCCGGCTAATTTTTATATTTTTAATAGAGGCAGGATTTCAGCATGTTGGTCAGGCTGGTCTCAAACTCCTGGTTTCTCACCCGCCTCAGCCTCTCAAAGTGCTGGGATTACAGGGGTGAGCCACCCCACCCGGCCCTAGGGGCGGTGATTTTTTGGAACTAGGTTGGGGAACACCTGAGGATTCTTGCAGGGAAGTGTGTCTAAGTTTTATAAAAGAATATTCATCATCAGAATGTCCATGGCTCTTCCAGGAACAAACAAAAACTCCCATTACATCCTTAACACAAAGAACAGAAGATGATGCCCAGCTGAGCTTGCTGCCTGGCGAGGCATGCAGAAGCCAGAGTGAGAGGATTCAGAATGGGCCTGAAATTTTGTGGATGAAAAGTTTCTTAGTCACTTGTGATGTTTGTCATGTGCATAGGGTGAATCATTTACTATTTTAATGTAAAATAGTAGAACAAGGATAACAGCACCTACCCTCTGAAGCCACAGAGCTACCATGGATCGGGCTTCACATCAAACACTGTCCTAGTGACCTTACAAGGTAGATACGACCGTCAGCACCACTTTGCAGAGGAGGAAACTGAGTCACAGGGAAGTTAAGTAACTTGCCTAGGCCAAATGGATAGTAAGTGACCTAAATGGTTCTGTCTGGTTCCAGAGCCTGTGCTCTGACCACTACATTACATCACCCCCTTAGGGCCCATTCCACCTCTCTGTGTCTCCGCCTTTCTCATTGGTAACATAGGCATAAAAAGTACATCAAAGCCTGATTTGAGGATTTGAAGAGATAATGCCGGCCGGGCGTGGTGGCTCACGCCTGTAATCTCAGCACTTTGAAAGGCCAAGGCGGGGGGATCACGAGGTCAGGAGTTCAAGACCAGCTTGGCCAATATGGTGAAACCCCGTGTGTACTAAAAATACAAAAATTAGCCAGGCATGGTGGTGTGCGCCTATAATCCCAGCTACTCAGGAGGCTGAGGCAGGAAAATCGCTTGAACCTGGGAGGTGGAGGTTGCAGTGAGCCAAGATCACGCCACTGCACTCCAACCTGGGCAACAGAGCAAGACTCCATTTCAAAAAAAAAAAAGAGGTAATGCCTGTACAGTATGTAGGACACTGCCTACCTCATTGTTATTAATACTATAAGATTAATACCAATAGTACCACTATACTCAGGCCACCAGGGAGGGATCACTTGGATTAACAGTCCTGTCTGTAAAGACTGCTTTTGCAGCCAAAAGGCAGGGAAAGTTGAGGGAGAAGGGGTCAGGGAAGCTGATCGTGTTAATAAACTCACCTCTGCGTCTCAGGCACCTTCCTTGCTTCCCTGGAGCTCATCCTCTGTTGGGCATGCCAGGGTCCCTCTGGGCAGGGGAGTCTGTTTTGGTTCCATTTCCATTACACACTCGGCTGAGCAAGGGAGGAGGAGAGCCGGCAGCTGCCAGGCCGTAATTAATTGCCTATTTGGACTCCTGCTGTCGCCTAGCTGGGAGGACGCAGGACAGCTTGCGCCTGGGCCTGGGCTGGCTGATGACTGGGAGAGGAGAGTCCCTGCTTGCCCTGCCCCCACTGTCCCCTCTGAATCTGTATCCAGGCCAGTTTGGGATGGAACTGGCAGCAGTAGGAGCCCCATCTGTCCACAATGAGGTCCTCACCAGCGTTACTAAAGACCCCCTCAGAACGCTCTGCCGTGGGGGCTGTCTTGGAGGTAGTGAGGGTCACTTTGCTTTAGCCTCTGAGAAGCAGTGCTAGGGATGAGAAAAGCATCCTGAACTCAAAGCTTCAGAACCCTGGGTGTTAGTCTTGGCTTTTCCACTCACTGGCTGTGTGACTTTGGGCAGGGCACCTGGCATCTCTGAACAACCACTTTTCTCTTCTATAAAATGGTGAGGTGGGGGCAATTATACTCTTGTGGATTTGTGCTTTTTGTACCCCTAGAATTCATTATTTTGGAGAATCATCTGCCCCCTCCCCCACCCGACCCTGAGAGGTGACCCAGGTGTAGACATGATTGAGATAAAAAATACTCTGTTACTTAAAACCTAAAGAGGCCTGAATACTGAATAATACAATTACCTGTCTTTGACAGTTGTAGGAATGAGTTGTGGAGGCATATAGCTGGCAGGACTTTGCAAGCCTCAAACCACAAAGTTCATCTGCAAATAGGATCATCATCACTGTCACCATCATTAGTGTCACCACCATTACCATCATCATTGCTATCATCTGGGCCCAAAAACATTTGCTCAAATGCAAATAGGGCTCCCAATCATTTGGCAGTGGCTTGCAGGAGCCCTGGATTCTGATGATGAGTGTATCCTTAGTGGGAGGGAATATCATGATTACTTAGTGACGTCTCCCCGGACACAGGAGGACAGAGTGCCATGGACTGGTCATGCTGTCTTCACTCCTCCTGGGTTGGAGATGAATGCTCAGGGTTAATTGACACCTCTGGTATTGGAAGCAAATATGGAATCTCAAACTAGAGACTTACAAGGACCCACAGGATACAGGTGTAAATTTACCCAATCAAAACCAGAGCTTACAGAGTCTTTCCTGCACCAAAAGTTGGAAGATTGGCCTGGACTTGAGAGGGGAATTAAAGGACCCCAAGAAGCTGCTACGTACTTAAGACCTGGAGTGGTCCTGAGCAGAACTGGCAGGGAGCTCAAAGGGGACAATGGGATATATCTGGCTCCAGAGGTCTGCAGTTGAGCCCCCTTGCCTGTGTGGCACCCCCATCTGCTCTGCCATTGCTGGTTGAGGGATGCCTGGACTCACATCCTCCATCACCTTGGAACTTGCATTTTGGACAAGGCTGATGTCCTGAAAATTCTGCCACTGAGAATTGCTCTGATGAGGACACCTAAAAGAAAGGCTGAAGTTGGAAGCTTTTCCTCTGCAACCCTAAGGCCAGGGTCTCCCATGGCCCTGTCTTGGGCCACAGAGAAGAACAGTCTCATCAGCCCTGGAGCTCTATGACTCAGGTCCTCAACACAAAATTGTCAAACTGCAACTGACTAGTCATGAACCACCCAGAGCTGGGTCTTGGAGGATCCTGAATTATCCTGACAAGCCAGGCACTGTCAGGTCTGAGCAAAAAGTACATTCCTCTGTCACTGCTATGGTTAGAAAAATGGCAGAGGTTTTCTGATTGATCTGTTTCATGACAAAGATTATGGCAATTTGGTGATGCTTTCATGAAACGTCAGTCACGTGCTCACCGTTTTGTGTTCATTATTTCACTGGGCTCTCATGACACCCCTGCCATGCAGGTATTCATATTCCATTTTACAAAGGAGAAAACTGGCCGGGTGTGGTGGCTCACTCCTGTAATCCCAGCACTTTGGGAGGCTGAAGTGGGTGGATCATTTGAGGTCAGGAGTTCAAGACCAGCCTGACCAACATGGTAAGACCCCATCTCTACTAAAAATACAAAAATTAGTTGGGCGCGGTGGTGTGTGCCTGTAATCCCAGCTACTAGGGAGGCTGAGGCAGGAGAATCGCTTGAACCCAGCAGGCGGAGGTTGCAGTGAGCTGAGGTCATGCCACTGCACTCCAGCCTGGGTGACAGAGTGAGATTCTGCCTCAAAACAAAAACAAAAACAAAACAAAACAAAACAACAACAAAACAAAGGAGAAAACCAAGGCTCACAGAGTTGAAATGGCTTGCCCAAGGTCACATAGCTAGTAGGTGGCACCACCGAGTTTCAACCCCAAGCCTGTCTGACTAGGAGCTCGAGGGCACTGCAGCTTCATCTCACTCCCAGGCATGTGCCTCGGTTCTCATCCCCCAGGCATCTGAAAGTCCATCTCGCCCCTCTGCATAGGGCACATGCTAATGTGTCACTGGGAACATTCTGAGCCACTTCTCATCCACTGAAAGGGGAAAACTCATGGCGAAGGAATGGGGGATGTCAAGTGTGGCAGGAGCTGGAGAAGGCAGAAAGCATGTGTGGAAGATAGAGCTGGAAGGTAAGATAAGGTCGCATTGTGTTCCAAACATCAGGCATAGGGAGCCACTGATTGCAGCAAGTTCATGGAGGTGGGCTCACTTTAGGTAGTTAGGTGTAGAGTTATGTGAGGGAGATATAGTCCCCCAGAGAAAGTGTTATGGCCAAGAGAATAGGGGAAAGGGATGTCCCAGTTTGAAGGGATGACACTTGGGTTGAGTCTTGAGGAAATAGAAGGAGTTGTTTAGATAAAAAGGGTGAAGGAGGGGCATTCTAGCAAGGTCCAGAGATGGGAAAGACCTGGTGCATTTGGGCAACTGCAGCTGCAAGCCTTTTGATGTGGCTGGAGCCTGGGGCAGGCCAGAGAGGGGAGCAGGGCCTCCTGTCCATAAGGGGGTCAGGCAGCTAGGGTTGAAGAAGAGGAGGGGTGAGAATTTGGGAGCTGGGCTCCTGCAGGGCCAGACACTTCAGATCTGGAAGGGCCTGATGGGCAGGGGCTCAGTGTCCCAGAAGTCTCCTCCAGGGCCTGCAGCAGGGTGGTGGAGTGAGGACAGGAGCAGGAGTGACAGTGTCATCAACCACCATATAGGGTGGGCCAGGGCATCGGGCCAAAGGGAGACTGCCCCCAGGAAAAGAGGGGCCTGGAGGACAAATTGGGAAAGTCAGCCTTTCATACTCCATGAATCTGTGATCTAGAGTTTGGTCAGTTCATGTCATTATCACCCCCATCATGTTACTAACACAAGCATCTCTTAGCTGAATTCTGGCCAATGTCTCCCGTCTGGACTCCCTGCTTTTGCCCCAGCCCCTCCTGCCATCTCCACACAACACAGAATCTGGAGTGAGGCTGTTATAACATAGGTCAGATCCTGGCCTCCCCTGCTCAAAGACCTTCGGTGGCTCCCATCTCATTCAGAGCAATGGCCAAAGACCTTCAGGGTGGCCCACCAGGCCTTGTGGGATCTGCCTCCCCTACTCTGACCTCATCTCTTATCTTTCTCTTCATACCCAGCTTGCTGCTACTTGTCATTCTGGCTCTCTTCCTGCTTCAGGAATTGGCACTGACTAACTCCCTGCCTAGAACCCTCTCCTCCAGCATCCACATGGCTCACTCCTTCACCCCTTCAGTTTTTATTCAAATGCCACCTTCTTGGTGCAGCCAAGAAGGCATCTAACACAGCTTCCTGGAGGAGGAGAAATCCAAGGAGAAGGAAACTCAAAAGGAGGCAGCTCTGACTCAGCTTCCCAACATGTACACTGGGACACTACTGGGGCAAGGCTGTGGCTCAGTGGGTGATGAAGGTGTCAGGACTTACCAGGTGTCTGGGAATAATTCATGCAGTTGAAATAATACCATTTCTTACATTCTGGTCCCGTGAGTGGAAGCAGAGTACCCAGCCCTTTTGATCTGGGTCAGAATTGGCCCTTCTGCACAGAGGAGGGGGACTGACCATAGCTGCTAGGGGTTGGGAAAGCAGGACTGACACAGCAGTCCCTTCAGGGTGGCTTTTAGCAGCAAGGAAACCAGTGAGGAGACTAGTACAATTATCCAAATGACAGGCAATGAAGTTGGGGCTAGAGCAATGGCAGAGGGGACACAGGAAGGAGGTGCACTTGGTGCTGGGAACTGACAAGTCAATAAAACCAGGCCTAGTCCCTGCCCACAGGAAGCTTGTAATCTAGTCAGGGAGCTAGATATTTGGTCAAATAATCCAACAAATAGCCCCTTGGCTATGAGGTGCCACAAAAGAGAGGTTCAGGTGCTGTACCAGCCAATGCAAGGGGAAAACCACCCAGTCCAGGAAGTAGGAGGTGATGACAGCCCTCCTGGAAGAAGAGCCGACACTTCACAGACACAAAGGCCAAGGACTGATTCCCATCCAAAGTAAGTCTCAGCCCACGTGATCCCCTTCAGAAAGCCTCCGCTGGCCTCTCCATATGGAGGAACGTGCATCCTTCTCCACGGCCCTCTGCTCTGTACTACTCAGCACATTCCTGATGCTACCGATGTGGGTGTCCACCAGACCCAGCAGACGGGGCCTTTCAAAGGCTATGGCCCTGTCCCAGTATGGTGGCTCACGCCTATAATCCCAGCACTTTGGGAGGCCAGGGTGGGCGGATCACTTGAGGTCAGAAGTTTGAGACCAGCCTGACCAACATGGTGAAACCCCATCTCTATTAAAAATACAAAGATTAGCCAGGTGTGGTGGCAGGTGCCTGTAATTCCAGCTACTCGGGAGGCTGAGGCAGGAGGATCACCTGAACCCAGGAGGCAGAGGTTTCAGTGAGCCAAGATCCACCACTGCACTCCAGCCTGGGTGACAGAGCGAGACTCCATCTCAAACAAACAAGCAGCAACAACAAAAAAACAAAGGCTATGGTCCCGACCCATTGGCCTCATTTCCCTGTTTCCCAACCTCAGCTCCTAATGCTGGCAAAAGGTCAATGCTACTAAATACTGTCACTGCCCACTATGGGGTGGGAGGTGGACATATTCGCCATCACTCTTGCTCTAGTTTGGGTTCCCCGCAAAGTCAGGACTTGAGTGGAGGTGGTTTGTTTCTGAGGTGACTGCAGAAAGAATGGTGAGGGAGTAGGAAAGGGAGACTGGGCAGGGGAGGGGGAATATAGCCAGTCATGGTGCACTAATGAGCGAGTCACTGCTGTGGGCAACTGGGGCTCAATCACATTGGAGACTCTGAGCAATCGTGTAGAATGTGCCTCAGAATTGGCCCAGCAAGGGGCAGAGAACCTAGATCCTTTATCCACTGACCCACCATCCCTCATAGGTTGAGGTTGCCCTCACCCTGGGGGGTTGTTAAATCTCTGGCACTTCCAGGTTGCCCTGTGAGTGGACTGCACTAGCTCTCATGGCACCAGAGGAAGACCTCAGGCTGAGAAGGGTGAAGTGAGGATCCAAGATGGGCAGCTGCCAGCAGTCCCTGGGACTGTCCACCCAGGCCTGAGAAGAACTTGCAGGTGGCTGAGGGCATCAGCAGTCTGCTACCGTTCCCCACTCCAGGCTCCAGGACATTGCGTCAAGTCACTTCACAATCTTTTCTTCTGGGTCCAGACAGCTTCAGAATCCTCACTGTGGGGCCCTGGGGAGCCACCCATCATCGGGTCGCCATTAGAAATGAAATTCATTTGCTATTCTAGTGAAGATCCATGGACCCATGGATCAGACCCAAAATCCCCACCTTCCAGCACTGGGGGAAAGGCTGGAATGGTGCTTTATACACTGGGAAGTGCTGGGCACTTGTCAGAGGCTGTCATCAAACTGACCCCCGAACAAAGCCCAGGCTGTCTATTCACAGGGGCTGACCTTCGGGCAGCTGGGTCCCACCACAGAGGGGTCTTTATTCATGCAGTACATTCCTGCAGGACATAGCCAAAGCAGATGGTGGGGCTGCCCAAGGGAGACAGGCTGGGTTTATCAAAGAGCAGCAACATCTGACCATGCAGACATTGCTCCAAACACAGTCTGAGCAGAGGAATTCCATCCAGATGGCACTGGAATGAGGCCTCCAGAACTGGAGTTGCCGGGCGGGGGTTTCGGCAGATCCTGCTCAGGCCAGCTGTTATCTCCCCCAGCCGGGGCTAAGGGGCCTTTGAGTGGAACTGCTGGCTGCCAGGCATGGCAGCAACAGCCTGTGGCCTCAAGAACAATGCTTTGGAAGTGGAGACTTCTGACAATCAATTAAAATGATCAGGCATCCAAAAGACCAGAGAGGAAGCAGGTCTATTGAGAGAGCCATCACCTGAGTAAGTAGCTGCAACCTCCCGAAGTGGGGAAGCAGCTCAAACAGCCAATGGGAGGAGCAGCCTGGCAGTCCCACCCCACACCCTTGTTGTTGCTCCTGCTGGTCAGCTGGAGGCTTCAGGCTAAGGAGTTTTTGGATTTCTTCCCTCGCCTGTCTTAGGTTAAGATTCCCAAAAAGCCAACACTGAGACAAGAATGTGAGTGCTAATAGCTGATTTTGCAGATGATTCCAGTGGGGGGATGGGGAGAGAGAGAGAATCCAAGAGTCCTCAAGTGAAGAACCCATAGGACTCAGGGTGCAAACTAGAGTGACCAGTGCTCAGGAGATACGGGCAGGGCACCAATGATGCCCGCTACATCACTTTCTCCATCTCCTCTTCCCTTTCTCCTTTTTTTCCTCTCTTGTTTTCTTTCTTTCCCCCTCTAGATTCTTACTGTGCCTCATGTTTCTCACCTTTTCCTTGTGGATCCTGGGATCCAGTGTTTCTTAAGGTGAGGTCCCCTGACTAGCCAGGAATCTTGGTATAAACATAGACCCCAGGACCCTGCTCCAGCCCTAGTAAATCAGAATCTTTGGTTATGGTCCATTTAGATAAAATTCCCCAGTGCTTCTGATGCATGTGGATGTTGCTAGTCTAACCCCCCTGCATCATGGCCACAGCAGGGATTTGCAGGTTCTGGAATCCCCAGGTTTTGCCCTTGCCCCTACCTGTCCACCTGCCTCCTTGGGCTTGGATGCCACCAGCTGATCACCTTGCTTCCCTGAAGGCTTCTTCTTCTTCTCCTTCTCCTTCTTTTTTTTTTTTGAGACAGAGTCTCGCACTGTTGCCCAGGCTGGAGTGCAGTGGCGCCATCTCGGCTCACCGCAACCTCCGCCTCCCAGGTTCAAGCAATTCTCCTGCCTCAGCCTCCTGAGTAGCTGGGATTACAGGCACCCACCACCACGCCCAGCTAATTTTTTGTGTTTTTAGTAGAGATGGGGTTTCACTATGTTGGCCAGGCTGATCTCGAACGCCTGACCTCGTGATCTACCCGCCTCGGCCTCCCAAAGTGCTAGGATTACAGGCGTGAGCCACCGCGCCCAGCCTAGGCTCCTTCTGTTGCCCAGCTACTGGACTGGCTGCCTCTTGGGTGTTGCCTCTGCCCTAGACTGATCCTTTCTGAGATTTAAGGCTTAGACCTTTATCCATCAGTTGAGAAGTGGTGCCCATCCCACCTACCATCATTCACATTCGCCACATCTGTCCAGGTGCTCCTCAGAGTGGTCCTGGTCCACTGGGAGGGGAAGTCAGAGATTTAGGTCCTTCTGTGCACACAAGCAGTCACAACAAAGTGTCCCACTAAAACACAGTGTCCCATGACTTCACTGTGTGTAGCACAATACCCAATTTGCAGAGTAACACACAGGCACATCATTTACGTGTACCTTTGTACACCAGACAGCGTAATATAGCCACGTGTGAAGTCACTGATAAATTTACAGCGTGTGTGTGAGAGACAGGACTAGCTGGATTTCTTAGGCGGGCTAAGAATTCCTAAGCCTAGCTGGGGAAGGTGACTGTGAAGTGCAGCGGACAGAACTACAGCGGACACCCTGCGTGATCCAGAGGGGTGGAAGTCAGCGGCGGGTCTGCGATGGCGGCAAACAGCAGTGGTGGATGGAGAGCAAAAGCTCAGCTTGAGCCGTAACAAACACGGACCAGAACGAGTGTGCAGTTGCAAGATTTAACAGAGGGAAAACAGAGCTCCTGATCGGGCTAGAGGCTCGCCATTGTTCCTGCATGGCTAAGTGCCCGAGTTTGTCCTAATCGAGCTGAACACTAGTCGCTGGGTTCCACGGTTCTCTTCCGTGACCCAGGGTTTCTAACAGAACTATAACACTCACCGCATGGCCCAAGATTCCATTCCTTGGAATCTGGGAGGCCAAGAACCCCAGGTCAGAGAACAGGAGGCTTGCTGCCATCTTGGAAGCAGCCCACCATCATCTTGGGAGCTCTAAAAACAAGGACCCCCCTGGTAACATGTGCACATGAACACACACACACACACACAGAGGCGGCGTCTCACAGTGGACCACCAAATTACATACAGTAATGTGCTATATCACGATAACACACAGGCGCAAATGGTCACAGCACAGAAAGAAACTCTTAGAGCAACACATGGTCCCAGACATGTAGCATTAGGGTAACACAGTCACAAACCACATAATACAGCTGCACAGCGAGACAGTGTCACAAACACATATGTGTACACACACACAAACACAGAGTAATTCAGTCGATGAGTGGACTCCTACATACTGGCAAAAAGAAACCCACACAGAGGATAGCTCCAGAGTAATATATGGTCATGGCATAACCACACACCTTCACACAATAACACACAGTCTTGTAGCGGGGGTGCAGAGAGGCAGTATCATACAACCCCTGATTCAGCCGCAGTCAGACAGAGCAGGATGGGCACCAGGGAGTGGGATGAAGTCTGATCTTGAGGAGAAAGGTTGGCTTTATTTGAACAGATGTCTCATAAAGCAGCCGGGGTATTATTTAGCTGCTTTCATGAGCTAATGGATTCCAGTAGCTCGGGAGCCTGGGGAATTCATTAGTGGCCCCCAGAGCACTTGCGCCTCCTTTACACCCTCCCACCCTCACTGACTTCTCACTTCTTCGCTGCAGCAGCCAACCTCCATCCCCAAAGAGAATGCCCTATTTGAATAAGAAGGGCAGAAGCCGAACAAATATTTGTGTCTTCAGGCCTCATTTGGCACTTACTGTGATGGGAGCTTCCTTCTGGGAAGAATAAGCCTCTGCCCAGCAGATTCTGCTCGGCTTGGCCTGGGCCAGAGGCCTGGGTTCAGGCTGGGATCTGTCCTGGATCCCCATCTCCTGCTGGCGGGGGGGCCCTTTCTCTCTCCCTCCACTTGCCCCATGCCTCCCCCATCGTTCACAGCTGGGCTGTCCCAAGAGTGGTCCACCTGCCGCCTCACCTCCCATCCACTTCCAACCCACTTTAACCTGGCTGCCACACGTCACTCCACCAAACTGCTTCATCCAGGACCTCCGATGTCATCCTTATTCTGCTCACCGACTCTGTGGCCTGGGCCGCTCACTCTTGCCCACATTTGCTCCTCTTACATCTGACTTCCAGCACACACCCATCTCTTGCTTCTTTTCCTACCTCTTAGTTTGCCTCTTCTCATCTCCTTCCCATGCTCTGCCCTTGATGTCGACACTCTCCGGCTCTCAGTCACTGACTCTCTCTGAATGCCCCCAGGAGAACTTGGGTACGTCTACATTCCACACCATCTACAACCCCTTCTGCTGGTGGTCAAGAGTGGTGATTAAGAGCACAGACTCTCTAGACTGCTATGGTTCAATCCCTCCTTTGGCACTTGCTAGCTGTGGGGCATTGCAGAAGTTACTTTGCTTTTGTGTGCCTCCATTTTCTCATCTGTAAAATGGGGGCAAGAATAACTTCTACCTCATAGGGTTCTTTAATGGCTAAATGAATTAATATATATATATATATAAAGTGCTTATGAGAGTGCCCGGCACTTAGTAACTGCTACATAAATGGTGGCTGTTTTCATTACTCCCAATGTAGTGATAACTTACACACCTGCACTTGTAACAGAAGAAAAATATGCTTTGCTAGCTAACCTCGTGTGTTGGAATGCAAAGTAAAATGAACAATTGAAGACCAATAGATGCCCTCAAAAGCATAGGCAGAGATGACTGAGAAAGTCTCAACTTATGAACAACTTATACACAAACATCACGGTTTCCCCACTGGGAATATCTCCCATAGTTGTAGCTGGTGTCCAAGATGGCCCCAGTGATTCTCCTCTCCTGGTATCTATGCCTCTGGGTAGTCCCCTTTCACACTGACCAGGACTGACCTGTGTAAGCAACAGGATATGGCTGAGTACAGTGACTCATGCCTGTAATCCCTGCACTTTGGGAGGCTGAGGCAGGAGGATTGCTTGAGGCCAGGAGTTCAAGACCCACCTGTGCAACATAGCAAGACCCCCATCTCTATCAACAATAAAAAAGAAAGAAAGAAAGAAAAAATTATCCAGGCATGGTGGTGTGCACCTGTAGTCCCAGCTACTCAGAAGGCTGAGACAGGAGGATCACTTGAGGCCAGGAGCTTGAGGTTACAATGAACTATGATGGAACCACTGCTGTCCAGTAGGGGCAACAGAGCAATATCGTGCCGCTTAAGAAGAAAAAAAAAAGCTTATGAGACATTGTAGAAATAATGAGATGTGACTCCCAAAGCTATCTCATAAATGATATTGGAGTTTCTACTTTGCTCTCTCTTGGATCGCTTGCTTTGAGGGAAGCCAGTCACCATGTTGTGAGGACACTCAGGTGCCCTAGAGTGAAATCCATGTGAGGAGGGATTGAGGCCTTTTGACAACATCCAGAACCAATTTGCTATCCAGGTGAGTAAGCCACCTTGGAAGCAGACCCTCAGTCCCAGGCAGGCCTTCAGAAGACAGCTGACATCTTGACTGCAAACTTATGAGAGACCCAAAGCAGAACCATACAGCTAAGCCACTCCTGAACTCTCAACTTACAGAAACTGTGAGAGGTAACAAATATTTATTGTTGTTTTAAGCCACTAGGTTTTGAGTGTTTTTTCTTTTGTTTTTTGTTTTTGTTTTTGTTTTTGCCCAGCAGAAGATAATACACCCACATTTTCCAATTCAACACTCTTGGGAAGTGACTAAGGAAGAAAGATTTTTTAATGCTATTATACACCTTAGAGAGAATGAACAAGACCTGCCTCATCTTCATTCATATCTCTGTTTCCACAATTGAGCTCCCGAACTCTGCCCCTTACCCTCTGTGCCCCTGATGTGAAAAATGTTGGTGTATGGGTTGAAGGCAAGATAAAATGAGTAATTCTTAGGCCAAAAAGTTGAATATGTTTGCAGAATTTGTCTAATTTACAGGCTCTTGACTGGGCTTATGGAGTACATGGACTTCTAAAATTGTCAGTGGAATGTATATGCAAGGGCACTCTTCTGGGGAGAGGCCTGTAACTTCAGTAAGATTTGTAGGCCAGGTACAGTAGCTCATGTCTGTAATCCCAGCACTCTGGGAGGCCCCGAGGTGAGAGGATCACAACAAAACAAGACCCTGTCTCAAAAATAAAGGGGGGATTGTAAATGTGTCAGGATACTAAAATGTCTAGAACTACTGACCCAGTGTAGCACCCATTTAAAAGACTGGACAGCAAAAAACAAAAACAAACAAATAAAAAAATAAAAGAATGGACAGTAACAATGAGGGTCCAGAGAATGTTAGAAACCAAAAATTCATAGGGAACCATCAGCACCCCAAATATAATAGCCAAGAGTGAATTCAATTGGACTGAATTCTAGAGTTCAAGGGAAGAACTATTATCTATTTTGCTTACCGTAGGCTCTCTAGATCCTAGCACTGTGCCTGACACATAGTAGATGCACAATAAAAAATGTGCTGGGGCTGGGCACGATGGCTCATGCCTGTAATCCCAGCACTTTGGGAGGCTGAGGTGGGAGGATCACTTGAGGCCAGGAGTTTGAGATTAGCCTGGGCAACACAGTGAGACCCTGTCTCTACCAAAAGAATTTTTTTTAATTAGCTGGACATGGTGGTGCATACCTACAGTCCCAGCTACTCAGGAGGCTGAGGTGGGAGGATAGCTTGAGCCCAGGAGGTCGAGGCTGCAGTGAGCCATGATCGCATCACTGCATTCTAGCCTGGGTGATAGAGCAACACTGTCTCAAAAAAAAATACATTGTATAAATACCACCCATTCCCTTGACCAGCCCTAAAAATGTATTGGATGAATGAATGAATGAGTGAATGAAAGAAGTAAATAAATGAGGGCAGCAGAGGGACAAAGGACACATGGGCAGGGACATATTTGACATGATGAGTCAGGGGATCTTGGCCAGTTAGGAAAGAAACAGACCAAGCAAAGGGCAAGCATTTTGGTAGGAAATGGAGACAAAGAACTAGAGATCCTAGTGATAATAAAGAGAAGGCAGAGTGGAATTAGAAAAGGAAGAACACAGGAGCTGTCACCAGAAAGTTTAATATTTTCGAGACGGGTAAGTTGTGGGTGATGACAAAGTCTAGAATGTGTCCGCAGGCATGAACTGAAGGGGTAAGAGGGTGGAGGTCATTGGAGTTGAGAGGGTCAAAAAAACCTATGAAGCCAGGGTGCTGGATGGTTGTCCAAAGCAACATCAAAGTCATCCATAATGGTGCCAAGATATAAGCTAAATAAATAATCCTTTGCATTCTTTCTGCATCAGCAACAAATGAGGAAGCAGAGTGAGGTTTGCAGATATACGTAAAAGATCAGAAAAAAAGGCAAGAACAAGAACCAGTTGAGAGACAGACATGAGAGAAAGAAAACAGGAGGGTATGAGAGGTGAGCCCATGAGAAATCACAGCCTAGGCATAGAAGAGGAGGGGAACAGGGGGATGATCTTGCCACCTGGGGAGTCAGGCAGAGCAGACCTCCAAGCTGAGACCCAGCAGTGCTCCACACTGTACTCAGTGGGCCTGGTTAGTGGCGGGTAAATCTCAGATCTCCCACCACCAACTCCTCACATATATTTGTCTCACTGGAACTTCATACCACCTGGCAGATCTGATAGTTATAGATGAGTAGCCCTAACTTACAGTTGAAGAAACTGAGGCCAGGGAGTGAAGCGACTTGACTATGATCCCTAAATCATTCATCAAGCTGGGGCCAGGGAAAGAACTAGGACCTAGGTGTGCTGAGTCCCCATTTCATGGCTATTGGGACTATGGTAGGGAAAGGGTGTGTAGCAGTGGGGGAAGGGATATAGCCAAGCCAGGGCAGTGGAACCCATCCCAAAATATGTCCCCAAGTGTAAGGTCAACAGCTTTGCTCCAGTGGCGTGGAATGGGAAGACACCAGAAAATGTGGGAGCCCCTCCACACCCAACCTTTTGATTTCTCAAGAGTCCAGTGCTGGAGAGAGGCTGTTAGTGCTGAGTCCATGGCCTGCATAAACCACCTGGAGAAAGCTCTGCTCTCCCACTCCACTCCCTTAGCAGCATCTGTGGCACAGGGAGCTGGGGAGGGAACTGCTTGTCTGTTATCATCCACTAACACCTGTGCTCTAGAGATAACATGATTAACTCCAGAGAACAGGGGTCAGAATAGTGGGTGCACAATGGAGGTCAGGGGTCCCTGGGTGACAGGAAGGAGCTCTGGGGGCCTGCTGGGAGGAGGGGGTGCTGGTGAGGTGCCAGGGGTCAGAGACACACTTTAGATCTTGCTGCTTTGCCCTGGGGGCTCCATGCAGGCCTTTCCCTAGGCGGAGGGGTCGCCCATTGTTTCCTTATCTCTGGGAGCCAGTGACAGCCTGTCCTCCAATGATGCTGATCGTATGGCATTGTTATCACCCTGTGCCTGTCACCGGCCAGGGCCGTGGGGCTGTCGATTTCTGACAAACAGCATTTGAGCGCTAAAGGGAATCTGTTCTTGGCCTTATCTCCGGCCTGTATATCCTGCTTTAGCTTCACATTTGGTCTCTGTGGGGCTATCACTTTGCCAATAGCAGTCCCTGGGGCACCCAGATAAATTGCCAGCTGCCTGTGCCCTGGGGCTCTAGTCAATGGCTGTGGGGACTGGCAGTGCCCAGGCTGGCACCTCTGGTCCAGGTCTGCATCATCATCTCTGGAGCACCGTGGCCAGAGATAATGGCCAGAACCCTGGCCACACCACAGGCACAGAGATTAGCTTGGGGAATGTCCCCAGCTTCAACATTCAATAGCTGTGTGGTCTTTTCATTTGCATACAAAGTTCGAAACAAGAGAGAAAAACAAGTCAGCACCACGGACAGCGTCCTGTGAGGCCTTTCATTAAGCGAAAGAAAGCAGGGAAGACAGGAGGAAAGGAGAAGGTGAGGGAGGGAGGAGAAAGGGAGGGAAAGGGGGAAGAGGCAAAAGGAAAAGGAGAGGAAATGGTGATGGTAGGGGAGGGAGAGTTTCTTTGCAGGCCAAATAATGGTGTGGTATTTTTTAGTCTCTACTTTCAGCTTGGCCAGTGGTTGAAGAAAAGACTATTTGACCAAGGAAGGTTAATTGAGATTAAAGGTTCTTCTGACCTTAGATAAAGAAGGATATGTGGTCAGGCATGATGGCTCACAACGGTAATCCCAGCATTTTGAGAGGCTGAGGCAGAAGGAGTGCTTGAGTTCAGGCAGATGAGACCAGCCTGGGCAACATGACAAAACCCCATCCCTACAAAAAGTACAAAAATTAGCGGGGCATGGTAGTGCATGCCTGTAGTCTCAGCTACTGGGGAGCTGAGGCAGGAGGATCACTTGAGCCTGGGAGATTGAGGCTGCAATGAGCCAAGATCCTGCCACTGCACTCCAGCTTAGGGTGACAGGGCAAGACCCTGTCTACACAATAAATAAAATTACATAAAAATAAATTTAAAAATTTTTAAACTTAGCTGGGCATAGTGGTGCATACCTGTGGTCTTAGATACTTGGCAGGCTGAGGACGGAGGATCTCTTGAGCCCAGAATTTCAAGGCTGCAGTGAGCTATGATTGAGCCACTGCACTCCAGCCTGAGTGACAGAATGAAAATCTGTGAAAAAAAAAAAAGCAATGAGATACTCTACACCAATAGAGACCAAAGAAGGAACTTGGAAGAAATGACAACAAACACAAAGTAAGCCTTTGTTGTGCTCCATGCTAAGTTACTTATGTGCCAGAACTCAACTCATTTAGCCCACCCACCACCCTTATGACATAGTTGCTATCAGATCCCCCATATTACAAATGAGGAAACAGAGTATGAATGAGGTGTAATAACTAGCCTGAAGTTGCACTGCCAGCTGATAGCAATGCCTGTAACCTTGGGAGGAAGTAGATCCCAGCTTAACTTTCCTTCCATTTCACTCCTTTCTGATCTTATCATTTCACCTTGAGTATCCAGTATCTTTTTGAATTTTTAGCACGAGTTGGCTTCTTAAACTCACTGGTTTACATGCCCCTATGTTTGCAAAAGGAGAGTCCTGGGTTTCATTTTTTAGCTTAAAACGCTTTTTTGGATTTTCCAGCTAGGGCATGGTTTGCTTCCATGAGGCAGAAAAGGGGATATTTGGGGAAGACCTGAGGTCTGACTTGCTGCCCATAGTCATACTGTGGCTGATTCCTGAGGAGGAGGCAAGACTTGAATGCTTGAATATGGACCTCTGAGATTGTCACATGCAAGGTTATCTCAGGAAAGCTCCTTGTGTGTTTGGCTGATCTGAGGTAAAGAGAATAATCAGAAAGCCCCCAAAATCAAGCTCCAGCTTTGCTGTCAACTTTTAATGACCTTGGGAAAATTCCCTTTTCTCTCTAGACCATACAGGGAACTTATGGAGGCCCCATGTGGTCACACAGGGCAGATACTTGCCACACGTTACTAATTAAGGATGAGTTTTCTCCATCTATATTTTTCTTTGGAAATAAGAAGGGCTTCATCACTTTGTAGCATAGCCTGATCTGAGTGCCTGAGCCTGTGTTCCACACTGAAGATAACACTCAGTGTACAAGGAGATGACAGAGCATGTGCTACTAGGGAGATTAACACTGGATGGGAAGAAGGTAGATGATTGGCAGATGGAGGAAGGCTTACACATCCTTGATAAATGAGAGTTGCCATACACTGTAACTCTTTGGGGGAAACTCAGAGATCCTCCCTAAGGCACCCTTCTCCCTCCCCCCAACACACACACATTTAAACCCTCAAGGACATAATTCCTGAGCTACAGAACAGGGGCTTTTTTTTTTTTTAAATGGAGTCTCACTCTGTCACCTAGGCTGGAGTCCAGTGGCGTGATCTCAGCTGACCGCAACCTCTGTCTCCCAGGTTCAAGCAATTCTCCTGCCTCAGCCTCCCGAGTAGCTGGGATGACAGGCACGTGCCACCACACCTGGCTACTTTTTTGTATTTTTAGTAGAGCCAGGGTTTCACCGTGTTAGCAGGGTTTCACCATGTTAGCCAGGATGGTCTTGATCTCCTGACCTCGTGATCTGCCTGCCTCAGCCTCCCAAAGTGCTGGGATTACAGGAGTGAGCCACCACGCCCAGCCAGAACAGGGGCTTTTGATGGAAGGAGATAAGATGGCTTCACAGCTCTTCTTCCCCATGACTTTCTCTGATGATCCCTCTTTGGGGCTTCCCTCTGTGTTTATGGATAGCTTCTTTCTCGGCACATACTGAGGCTGGTGCTCAGGTCCTCTTTAGCTTGGGGGAGACAGCAGTTGGCACGGTTTAGTGAGCAGTCCGGTAGATATGACTTAGGGTATGAGCTAGAGAATGGAAAGGGGTCTTCTTTTATTTCTTTATTTTTAAATTTATTTTTATTTTTAAAATAAAAATAAAGATGGCATCTTGCTATGTTGCTCAGGCTAGAGTGCAATGCCTATTCACGGGCACAATCATAGCTTGCTGCAACCTTGAATTCCTGGGCCCAAGAGATTCTCCTGCTTCAGCCCCTTGAATAACTGGGAATACAGGCATGCACCACTATGTCTGACTGACAGGGGTATTTTGAAGAGAGTACCAACTCATAGAGAGACAGAATATGCTCAGGAGCATAACCTTTGCAGATAAATTGAGACCCAGGTTCAAATTCGGACTTGATGACTCTAGTTGTTTGACCTTGAGCAAGTTGCTTCCGTGTCTTCATCTGCTTGGGAGAAATAGGTTTGAGAGATCTATTAAACCTCCAAGTTGACGAGTGAAGTAGACTGGGCCTCAGAAGAGAGAATAGGACTGGAAAAATAAGCATAGGAGCTGTTGTCTATGGATGATCTTGTAAGTCATGGGAGTAGATGAGTTGCCTGCAGGAAGGCTGGGAGAGAGATGTGTTATCTTGGGCAAGTTATTTAACCTGTGTTTCAGCTTCCTCATCCGCAGAATGGGGATGATAATAGTATTTACCTCATTATTCTGATAATTGGATTTAGATAGCTCATGTTCAAGCACTTACAGTCTGGTAAATGCTTAATAAAGAAGGATGATATTATTAATCTTTACCCAGCACTTCAAGGCTCATGTAATCATCCCCATTTTACAGAGAAAGAGACTGAAGCTCAGAGAGTCTAAGGTCTCATGACTTGTAAGCAGCACATCACTATCTATAAGCCCATGCCACACTGCTCCTGTTCTTGTAGGAGAATACCATATAGACACATTTCTTAAAATGCAAGAGGTGAGCTATATGAATCTGGCTAGAAAGGACAAGGCTGATCCTTCTAATGGCAGTGGTAGGAGACTCTGGGTTCAGAAGAAGCCATGGTAGGGTAGAAACTACCATGATCCTTTTAGGATAAGTTCCAAGGACAAACTCCATATTATGAGCACACCCAGTTCCCTATCTCCCACATTTAACCCCCAAGTTGATAAATGTTTTCCGTGATTCAATTCCTCCCAGTTCCAGAAGCCAATGAAGCAAGGTTCGTGCAAGGAGTGAGTCCCATTTGCAGCCTCAGATGAGCCAGTGAGGCAGAAAATGTAGATAATAAAGAGAGTTAATGACAGACCTCTCCAGCTGCCTGAGCTGGCCCTTGGGGAGAAGGAGTCAATGAGCTCCTGTCGCTGCTGTGCCGGATTCCCGATTTCTTCATCTTCTGTCTCCTGCACAGTCCCCTTCCCTGCCTGGCTTGCAGCCTTGGCTGCTGATTGCAGCAGTTCACACTGGGAAACAAGACCACAAGAGATCTGTGTATCTCTAGGGCAGTGGTGAGATGTGGGTGGCAGGAGGCAACTTGGCTTTCTTAGCAAAGATTGCACAACTTCCCCAGCTTCCCAGAAAACAAACTTCCTTAGGAATCACATGGAGATGACATACAAGGAAGGTCCCACGCTGGAACTCATTGTTAATACCTCTAGTAAAAACTGTCACTGAAGTGGGAGAGTTAGAATGTGTCAAGCGCTACACCAAGAGTTTTATATATAGTACCTCATTTAGTCCTTACAACAGCCTTTCAGTGATTATATTATTATTATCCCCATTTTACAGATGAGGAGACTGAGCCCATAGAAATGACATTATTTTCTTAAGGTCTCACAACATGTAGTTGGCAGATCTGGAATTGAAATCCAGGCCAATATTACTCCAAAGTCTAGGCTGTATTGCCTCTGTCCTTACATATTGTCTTGAAAGACAATCAGTTTCATTAATTTATTCAAAAATTAGCCAGTCTGTCAGAGAAATGGTCCTAAGCTAGGTGTCTCTTACTTCCTTTGTTGGGAGCACTATGCCTTTACCAATAAAACCTTGGGTTGTGTGCTCTCTTGATACTAACTGAGTTGCATGATTGACATTCAAATCTTTTTCATGTGGACTAGGGTTAAATCAGTGGACTGTATTCACACAATACACAATGGTTTCAAGAGGTTTTACTGCCCTGGGAAACTGATATCCTTACCCTTGGTAGTTCAAAACAGAGATATTGCATTTAGAATGGTTTTCACTTTGTTTTCTGTTTTTACTTTTTAATCAAGGTATAAGTATACAGTGAAGTGTGCTTATTTCAAATATATATCTAGTTCAATTAATTTTCACCCAGATGGAAATAGAGAATATTTTCCCCATAAGGTTCCTATTCAACTTCTCCACCCCAGAAGTAACCACTATGGATTTCACTGTTTTAATTTGAAATGTTCATTTTTATAAAATATCAACTTTTGCAAAAGGAGATTTAAGTCTAATAGAATCCTTTCATCCCAGCAATTAACATTGTTCATTCTTCCTTTTTTTTTTCAGTTGTTGCTAAGCTTTGAAAAGCCCTTTTACCTTATGAGATCTGATGACTACCCAAATTTATGTTTTCTGGGTTTTATCTATGTTTAAAAAATATTTTACTGCAGCCATAAAAAGGAATGAGATCATATACTTTGTAGGGACATGGATGAAGCTGGAAGCCATCATCCTCAGCAAACTAACACAGGAACAGAAAACCAAACACTGCATATTCTCACTCATAAGTGGAAGTTGAACATTGAGAACACATGAACACAGAGAGGGGAACAACAAACACCAGGGCCTGTTGGGTGGTAGGGGGTGAGGGGAGGGAACTTAGAGGACAGGTCAGTAGGTGCAGCAAACCATCATGGCACATGTGTACCTATGTAACCAATCTGCACGTTCTGCAAATGTATCCCTTTTTTTAGAAGAAACAAAGAAAAAAAAGAAGCACAAAAATATATGTTTATATTATTTACACCTAGGCATTTAATTCAGTTGGAATGTATTTAATGACTGCTCTGGTGTGAAGGTCAAAATAATTTTTTCTCTTCAATTATCTTTACGCCGTTATTGACAAATTGTTCCCTTCTAAGTTGATCTTTGAAAGTTCTTTTATTATAAATTAAATTCTTATGTGTAACAACTTTCCCATCCTTAAATTGGGTTATTAATGATGCCTATCTAACAAATGAGGGTAAAAACCAGATTATGTGTGATAAAGTAAGTGTAGCATCTTAAGACAGTTTAAGTTTTTGCACACAGTGCGTTCTCAACAAGTGTCAATTTTATTCCTTCCACCTACCCCCCAGACCCTCTCCCACACATATTTAAGGCACTGTAACTATGGAAAGAACTTTCTAATAAAACTGTAAAACAGGCTAACCCTGGAGATCAGATGTGCAGCCAGAAGTCAGAGGGCCTCTGATTAACATGTTTTTGAGAGATTCTATTTCTTTCCTGAGGATCCAGATCAGTGACTCCCAAACGCCAGTTTTGAAGCTGATGACAATGCATGGTGATGTTTCCTGTGTTTCTCAATGAAATTAGAAAAAAGGGCAAACAAGGAAGTTTTTATAAAACCATTCTAAATAACTGTTTCTTATTCTGAGATTACAGCTTTCCTACTTATTAAGTTTTAAAATGCCCTTTGTTTTTATCAAGCATTGGAGAGAACAGGTGATAGTTGTTACTCTTAAATGTCTTCACTTGGCATTGTCCTTGATGGCTTACAATTTTTCTGGTTCACAAAATCCTGAAATCTCACAACAAGATCAATTGTGAGGTTGACTGCAACATCACAAGAAAATGATCCAATAATTCTGGTTGACATTTTTCCCATTTTTCAGAGCACCATACACTATACATAGTAGGTGGTCAGTAATCATTCATTCGTTCAATCCACAAAAGTTACTAATCACCTGCCTGGAAGTTTGTTTGTCATTGGCCAAGAAGAAACCCATAAAGCAGGGCAAACTTGATTGGGCTGAGAACTGTGGACCAGGCATTTACCCCTGGGCGTTGTGCATACATTCAATCGCTCCTCTCGCCCAGCCGTCAGCACCTCGGACAGCTCAGCCGCAATTACCCGGGTCTCTGAGGAAACCTAACTAAACATAGACAAAGGCATTTTTACATTATCTTTTCTCCGCTTCATTATTTAAACAAGCGCCTCCTGTTCATACACAAGCCTTCTTCTTCGTGTTCTTAAACCTCCCTCTCAGATTGTTTGCCTCGCAGTTTGCAATTCCCTAGCAAAACGGCCAGCTCCAATCTGAGCTGCGGAAATGCCAATTTTAATTAAAAGTGCAATTTTCAAATCCACCCAAAGCTCAGATAGGATATGGCACACTTGATGCCCTGTGATCTTTCTGGCTGCTTTGTTGATTAAAATGGGTGTCGCTCTAAGTGCTTTGTCAAATCTTCACAAAAAGGAGGAGAAATTGACATTTACACCTTTATACTGACAAGAAAGTGATATATTAGATTCACCCCTATTGCCACAAAGGCTTGATTGTGGCTTAAGGGCAGAATTAGGCCAAAAGGTCCCCAGTGATAGCTCCGTTTTGATGCTTCAACCTTGAGGGCTCTTTCTTCAGCTGGTGGTGATGGTGGTGGTGGTGGTGGGAGTTGCTACACAATGTTCCCATTAGCTTTCCTACCCCTCTCTTCCCACTCAGTGCCTCTGCAAGGACTTTGAGTTTCTGGGGTAATTGTTCTCTAATTTTGGTGGATACAAGAACAACCTAAAAAGCTCTCTTAAAATCTAGATTCCTTGGCCCCACTTCTAGAGATTCTGACTCAATAAATAGGTTTGGGATGCGGTCCCAGAATCTGAATTTTAATGAAGCACCAGATAATTCTGATGAAGGAAGTCTTTAGCTCGTACTCTGAGAAAATGTGTTCTGGTAATTCCCAGAAAGTTGTCCACAAGGGTCTGAGCTATGGAGTGGGCCAGGGATTAAACCCTGGGCAGGGAATCTAGAGGCATGACCCTCTCTAGCACTGACACTTGCATGACCCTCTCTAGCACTGACACTTGCATTCTCATATCCTTGGACAATTCACTTCCCCTCTGTTATCATTTATCATTTTCTATCTTTATAAATGAAGGATCATGCAAGAGACACATTTAATCACTTAATATGCAAAGATCTTCAGCAAATCAGTAATAAAAAAAGAAACCATCTGATATAAAGATGGATAAGTGATATGAGTAAGCATTTCTTGGAGAAGAAAATACAAACAATGAACACACATTTGAGAAGATAACCAACCTTAATAGTAATCAGATAAGTGCAAATTAGAATAAAATAACCTTTTTGGGTGTTGTTTTTATTTCTGCTGTTTTTATGCTTTGCTCATTTGCTCATCATATTGAGGGAAGAGAACCTTGTGAGTTGATAGCAGCCAGTGTAGGGTGTAGAGAAATGAAAATGTCCTATGTCATTGGTGGAAGTGTGAAAGACTACAACATCTTGAGAAAGTAATCTGTCAGGACTTATTAAAATAGAAAAGTGCATTCTTTCACTCGCAGTTTAGCTTTGGGGATTTATCCTACACAAATAAATGCATTAGGACATGTAGATACAAGCAATGGATGTTTAGTGAACATTATTTGTAGTGGCAAAAAATGGAAATTACTTAAAAGTCTATCAACAGGGGACAGGTTGAGTAAATTCTGCTACATCCAAACTGGGGAATATTATACACCTATTTAAAAAAAGTCTATTAGATCTGGGAGGGCTGATCTTGAATGATATCCATGATCTATTATAATGTGAACTGTCAAATCACAGAGTAATGAGCATAGTATGGTCCCATTTTTTGAAACAAAAAAGAAGAAAGCTCCTGACTGTGTTTGTATATATGTGTATGAGCTTGGAATAATGTGTGGAAGAAAATATATCAGACTATTAATACTGATTTCTTTTTTCTTACTTTAATTTATTTTTTGTGTGTGATGGCTTACCACAGCCTCAACCTCCTGGGCTCAAATGATCCTCCCACATCAGCCTCCCAGTAGCTGGGACGGCAGGTGCACGCCACCACATCTGGCTAATTTTTCTATTTTTCTTAGAGACAAGGTCTCTCTACGTTGCCCAGGCTGGCCTTAAACTCCTGGGCTCAAGCAGTTCTCCCACCTTGGCCTCCCAAAGTACTGGGATTACAGGAATGAGCCACCAAGCTCGGCCTTAATATTGTTCTTTGTTTGTTTGTTTATTTTGTTTGTTTTTTTGTTTGCAACATGAGATTATAAGGGAAACCATAATACTTTCTATATTCATTTCCATATTGTATAATTGTTCTGAAATAATATATTACTCTTATAAATGAACAATTATAAAGTTGACTTGAGAGCTAATCAAAAGCCAAAATGTCCTAAGGGCTGGATACAAGGGACCACTGAGATCCTTCCCAGCTGCTGCAACCTGGGAACACCCATCTTCTTCCCCAGATTGGGATCAAGGTCCATTTATGTTAAAGATTCAGAGTCACCTGGAACCAGGCAAGATCCTCATGGCAACATTCATTCTAGTGTGCCCACTGCAGAGTCCATCTAGGAGAGACCCTGGCCCCTGAAGTTGGATTTTGGGGCCAGATAGCACGTCACAATCCTAACCCATCCTGGGGACTTGCAAGTGGAAAGACAAAGCAATGCCCTCTCTCTCTCCTCAGGTTCTCCCAGAGCATCACCTGACTCCATTTTACCCTGTGAAACTCACACCCAGGCCCATGTGGGGTTCTCTGGGACTAAGGAGAGATCTGAGAGGCCAAAATAGATGCCCCTTTATCAACTAAGATGAACCCAAAGGTTAAGGAAACAAAGTTACCTATTGGTTAAGGGTTCAGGTCCTGACTGGCCTGGCACATTTCTAAATTCCTATAGCTCTAAGCTCCCTAACAATAGGAGCTATCAGACCCCTCCTAGCTCTTATTTACAACCCAGACCACTACAGCTCTGACTAGACAGAGGACTGACCTTGCATTATTTTCTCATAAGCAATTGCAGACCTTAAGCCATTTTCAGCTAGCTTATAGAGGCTGTGTGCAAACTGTCTTTCTGTCCTATAGTTCACCTTTTGATGTAAAGGGCCAAATTCTACCTCATTTTAATGCTAAAACCCCACCCCAAAGTGAACATGGGATGCATGTTACATATGTATTTATCTAGTGTGCATGTATGTGCTCAGCTCCCCTCATGAATGTATATACCTTTTCCCCTAAACCTGCTGACTATGTATGACTCTATTGTGTAACGTGGACGCTGTGAGGCAGAAAATCCAACCTGTCCTTTCTCTCTTCAAAGAGAGAGCAGCTTTAATCCATGCTGGAGACTTTCTCTTCCCAGCTTACAAACTGATATTACCCATAAAGTTCTTTTTTACTATTTAGCCATCTGGTGATTTCCTGGATGACAAAGCCACGCCATATCTCATGGAGATAATCTAAGAAGCATCCAAAAGACTTCAGGTCCTATGTGGCCCTTGGTATTGCCATTGTAGGGTTGCCTATTCACCACACAGAAACACAGCCAAGAAGGATGCTGGCACCAGAGGGTCCCCGAGAGCCACCCTCAGCCCTCCCATTGGTGTGCCAGGCTTCTCATAGTTATGTTCAGAGAAGGACCCAGTGACTCGGGCTACAATGACGCTTTTTCGCCCCTTTTAACAAAAATATTGAAATATATCACAAGCTCAGAAACATATAAAAGATATAAATGTGCACAATTTGTTTAAAAATTCTAAACATCTATGTGAGTACCACTCAAATCAAGACATACATGTTGCCTGAGACTCCCTATGTGATCCACCCCAATCATGCCCCTTCCTCCCCCTGAAATAAAACACTGTGGTCAACCATTTTGTGGCTTTCTTTTATATATCTACCACCTTAGTAAATATCCCAGGACAATATTTCAGCTTTGTCTGCTTTGAATTTAATATAAATGAAGTCACGTTGTATGTATTTGTGTCAATATAAAAATTATCCATGTTGTGAAGTGTACTGTGGTTCATTCATTTTCACTACTGTATAGTATTCTGTTGTATGATTACACCACAATTACTCATTCTGCCTTTGATAGGTTTTTGGCTGTTTCCAGTCATTGCCTATTACAGATCATGCTGCTCTGGTTATTAAGTATATATCTCCTAATGTTGTATACATACAGAAGTATCTCTAGACATAAATGGAATTGCTGGGTTACAGGGCTTGCATATCTCCAAATTTACTAGATAGTGTCCAACTGTTTACCCAAATGGCTATATAAATTTACACTCCACCAGCAGTGACAAAGTTCTCAGTACTACACTATCCCACCAGAATTTTATGGATGCTCTTTCTCTTCTAAGAGTCTTTGAAGATGCTGGTCCTTCTTCCCACAGTATTTCCTTTCCCTATTTTTTATTTATCTTGTTAGCTCTAGGTCATCATTAAGGACTCTTCCTCTTGTAGCCTTCCCTCATTCCTTCAATCTTGGCTATGTGCCACCCCTGGCTC
Source organism: Nomascus leucogenys (assembly GCF_006542625.1). NCBI lineage: Eukaryota > Metazoa > Chordata > Mammalia > Primates > Hylobatidae > Nomascus > Nomascus leucogenys. Next base: position 25,365,802 of record NC_044393.1, read on the forward strand.
CCACAGCCCTCTACATTGCCCCCTCTATCATAGGTATTAGACTGTATTGTTGTTGCCTGCTCCCTTCCCTATCTTGCCCCTCACCAGACTGTGGACTCTCTGAAGGCAGGGTGTATCTTGCTCCAGTGCAGTGCCTGGTACACACAGGTGCTCAATTCATGATTGCTGAATAAACAGGTAAAACTAATTTCTCTTCTCAACCCATGGTTCTCCTCAACCATCAGGAAGCCAGGTGAGTATTAAGGCTTTTCAGAGAAGTGTTGCCAAAACAATACATAATAACTCTGGGGAAATTAATTGTTAGATCTGGCTCTTTCATTAGTAGCTCATCAAAGGACTGTGAGCCCCCAGTGGGACTCTTAAAAATAAGTAACCGATCAGCATGGAAGGAAGGGCATCCTCTTTCCAGCACCCCCTGCCACTACCACCACCAACACACAAACAGACACACCTCCTGCGAATTGCAGGGCCTGGCCATTTAACACAGTTATTACCAACTCCCACTTAGTGAATTATGAGCAAGAGCCTCGAGAGAGCTTTCAGAGATCTTCAAATGGATGTTTAAAAGCATGCGATTGCTCAGTCAGGCTCAGCTAATGGCATTTATTACTTGGAGGATAGGGTATTTACATAAAGCTGGATTTTTATTATAATGGTCAAATCATTCCTGAGAGGGAGGGTGGAAGGGAGAAGGAAGGGTGAAGGTGTAAGAATCAACGTCAATTCCATTTGAGCAGATGTCAAATCCTCTATTCCCACTATAAGGCTGATTCTTTTAGATGTCAGCATAACAGTCACTAGGGCGGGTCTTGAGTAGGGTGACCCTGGCACAGGAGTGGGCAGATCAGAGCATGGCACTGTGTTCAGGGCCCTAGAACAGAAGACTCAGGACCCCGGACAGCTCACAGTGTCCGCTGAGAATCTGTTTGTGGTTCTCAGACAGTTCATTCTTCCTAGGGTCCTTCCACTGATGTTTTAGTGGAGTTCCCTCATTTATCCCCACTCTAGTCTGTAATGGAGATAACCAAGGGCAGTCACTCTCTCCTGGCTTCACCAATGGTCCTAGGGGTCCCCATGTACTCCTCTGAATGACAAAGGGCGAGATGAAGTTAGTCATTATTGGCCTCAAGGAGCTTGCATTAGCTGTCTATTGCTGCATAACAAACTACCTCCAAAACTTAAAGGCTTAAAACAATAATGACATATTATTTTCTCATGATTCTGTAGATGAACTGGGTGATTCCTCTACTGGTCTTGCCTGGATAACTCATGAAAATACAGTTGGCTGGTGGATCAGTTGGGGCTGAAGGATCAGGCAGTGAGTACGTGTTTAATGCAGGAGGTGATTAGGGGATGACTCTGGGAGATGAATGTATGTTCTCCAGGTAGGAAAGACTGAGCAGAAAATTTTAAGAAGAGGAAGCAACATGAGAGCAAAGTATGAAACAACAGGCAGCTGTTTGAGAGCCATGGGAACTGGCAAGTGGTTCCAAATGACCAGCTCATAAGAGAGAGTTGGAGGAGAATAATTTCAGATAACTCTGGGGAGCCAATTAGGGCACTGGGTATCATGTAGGACAATTGGCCTTACCTCATAGGTGTTGAGGAGACCTGGAGTGATAGGTGTTATTTAAATGGATTATACTACATACCAGGCACAATGCTGAGCATTGGAGATGCAACATTATCTCACTTAATCCTAGCCATTATCACCATTTTACATATGAATAAATTGAGGCTTACCCAGGATCACACACACAGGTGTCTGGCTCCAGAGTAGTTGTTTTAATTATTATATTCCATAGCCCTTCTGAAGGGGGTTAGAGTTGGGAGTGTAACAGGTAACGAGGAACGGAACAGGATTAAATTTGCATATTAGCAAAAAAAAGGTTGAAAGAGATGTAGAGAATTCCATAATTAAATAAACACAGAGACTACTGGGTTAAACAAAGTTTATCAGAAACCTGATACTGCTGGACTTCTCAGAGCCTTTAGTTTGCTAATGTGTACTAGAAAGTAAGCCCTTTTATTGACAACTCTATTCCCAATACCCCAAATAGTGTCAAATATATAATAGATGCTCCATAAAAGTGTACTGAATTAATAAATGAGTGAATGAATTTATGTTGGGAAGCTGCAAGGGCCTCCATATTTCAAAATTGTTTATAGAAATATGAGATGGGAGCTTGCCATATACCAGATCCCAGGCAAAGCACAAGGACATGAAGATAAGTTGACATGCCCATGCCCTCAGGAAGTGGCTAGTCAGAAGGTATTTTCTCATTTTACACAGGATTTAATTTTTATGTAATTCTCAACAATCTTGTGAGGTTTTCTATCTCATGAGAAAAGTAAGTCTCAGAGAGGTGACATGACTTTCCTAAGGACTTAGAGCCAGGATGAAAACTGCCAGCACCTTGCCTGATGGACGTTACCCCTACATTGGTGGAGGAGAGAAAAGTGGTGGATGGCTTGGAAGTTACCAGCCCATCTACACACTAGAATCCTGAACAACCACAGGCCAGGACCACATTGTCCCTTCAGACAGGGTACCTGAGATTGTCACTGTTTCTTCCTGCTATGGGAGCCACTTGCTTCTCCGTGGCCTTGACCACTCAGGAGAATTCTGAGGCAGGGAAGCAGCTAATGCGAGGCTGTGACTAGGTCTACCTAGGCCCCTCAGTGGGTAGACCTTTCCTAAAGGCCAGTCCATTGCCAACACACAAGCCCTCTTGCTCTGGGTGCAGGGGAAGTGGTGGGGGAGTTCCCTCTATCATCAAAGTGCCCTGTGTCCTGTGGTCACACAGTCACACATACTGTGTGACTATATGTGATAGTCCATACATGCACAGAGACACATGCACACACGTACACAGAACCTAGACTCTATGTGCACACACACACAAGCGCATCCCTAACAAAGCATGCAAGTTCATGTACACACATATTCTCATATACAGAGTGCAAACATACAAATGCACAGAGCATGCCCACATAGGTGCGTTTGGACATACATGCATAATCACATACCTGATAGCTATCAATCACCCCATGCTGCAATTCCTCTCTGGAGGGAGAGAGTAGGAGGTAACTGGAGAGGAGAGGGGTGCTGAGGCAGAGGGTCCTGGGGGAACTAGTGACATGCTGTCCTTAGACATGACAGCTCTGGCCTAGGCTGGCTGTTTTAGAACGTCTCTCCCTTCAGCCACAGGTTGTCTGTTGTACCATCAGTTGAGAGGCCCTAGCAGACCTGGCCTCTTGTAGATTCTAGCTCTTCTAACAAAGTAGTTATCTTGACTGGTGGAGGAACTTAAAAGAGGTTCTCCTAGGACCAGGGGCACTTGTACAACCCCATTTAATGCTCCTGAAATAAGTTGAATTAACCCCATAATTTTAGGAGCCAGAATCATCCCATCACTTATTTCTTTGAATCAAATATGATCAGTTTTAAATCCCCATCCATCTGGCCAAGAAGGAAATTAATTTGTCCTAATGAAGCCTCTTTACCACACCCCTACCCCTGCCAGTGGAAGAAAGGTCACAAGGGTTTATCCAGAGCAGGTCATGTGGGGAGAATCCTCTTTTCTTCCATTTCCACTGGCCACTGCTGAAATGCCCATTGTCCAAACTTACATAGTCCCTTGAAGACAGTTGCTTCTGAGGCTTGAATGTCAAGCATGAGCACAGGGGCCCCTGCTGGGTCTGGAAACCCTGACGCCCTGGACCTTTGCTGGGTCTACCCTTCCTAGGGGCAACTTCTCTATTGGCCCAGGTAGAGAGCTGGTGTTGACGGCCAGCTCTCCTCACTCTCTCCATCCTTTCATTCACCAAATGTTTACTGAGGGCCTCCAAAGGGTCAGGCACTGGGCAGACAGTGATGAACAGGACTATCTTCAAAGAGCTCCCAGGAAAGGCAGACAGTAACTGCATAATAACCCTCAGATTGGCAATGTCTGCCTACCCTCTCCTCCCAGATGGGGGGCTGGAGGCATTCAAATCAGTCCACTTTTCTTTGCCATTGCACTCTGTTGGGCATGAGCTGATCATCTTCAGCTGCACCCAAGTCTTTTAGGGCCATCCTACATGAGAGTGAATTATCTGCCCCATTCCCCAGAGGTTGGGCAGCCACCGCCTGATGGAGATAATAGCAGAGTTCCCTTCATCATTTCTCTAAGGGAGGCCCAGACCCTTCCTATAGGGAGGCTTCTAGGTGGCCTTCCTGAGCACCCCAGGGTTCTAGAAGTGGGTGTGCAATTCTCCCTCTCTCACACACACACATACACCCCCTACACCCCAAATGAGATTTTTACAATAAGTTCCTAGAGCATAATCAGTTAAAAGAACCATTGAAATAAGCCTTCTTTTATAACCCTGATTCTCCCACACAAACTGATCTACTCCAGCAGACTTAATTCAAATGAATTGCACGTTCTCAGCACTATAAAAATGACTTTATCACAGTCAAGAGAGAAAGATTAGAAGAAATGAATATGTGGGTGATTGAATACAGGAGGTCCAGTGACAGGGGATGGAGGATGCGGATTTACTATCTCGGTTTAGCCTCGGTTTATGATGATTGAGAGGGCTGCCCTCTCAATGGGCAGAGGCAGGATGGCCACAGGGTAAACACTGCTCCAGCCATGCCTGGCAGCCACCACCTGGCACAGAGAAAGGCCAGCCTGAGCTGGCCTGGCCACATCCAGCCTCCTGCTGTTGTCAGCTAAGCACAGAGGTGGGATCTGGAATCAGCCTGCCTGGGTTTGGACACCAGCTGTCCCACACAATAGCAGTGTGGCCCTAGGTAAGCTGGTTTATCTCACTATGCCCCAGTTTCTCCATCTGGAAAATGGGAATGATTACAGCGAGGGCCTCACCAAGTTTGCTGTGAAGATCGAATGTTGTAACACACACATGAAGTGGAGTGCTGGTCCCACAGTCAAGGACTGGCCAGGTGGACTTAGTATCAGCATCTGTCTACTCAGCCAGACCTCTGCTGCTGTTCTGGGCCTGGCTGGGGCAACATGGAGCCTCTGACTCTTTGAGAAGAAATCATCTAAGTTAGGAGGAGCCTTGGGCTGGGTGTGAGGATGCTTTTGACCCTTTCCACTAAGCCATAGCATCCACGTACTGTGCTGTGACTTGGTAATAGTGCAACCAACTTAGGTTCAGATCCTGGCCCTGCCGTTTACTAGCTGTGTGAATTTGGGCATATCATTCAACCTCTCTGGGCCTCATTTTCCTCATGTATGTAAATGGAGCCACCAAGAGTCCTTTCTTCACAGGGTTGACATGAGGACTAACTGAGATAACCCATCTGCAGCAGGCAACACAGCCCTGGTGTGAAGGAGGCACTCAGTAAACATGGGCTATTATTAATCCATTATCCTGTTGGTATCTCATGTACTGCTCCTCACATTCTGACTCTAGATTTTATCTACGAGGCTGTTTCGTTTTGAGATGGAGTCTCACTCTGTCACCCAGGCTGGAGTGCAGTGGTGTGATCTCAGTTTGCTGTAACCTCTGACTCCGGGGTTCAAGTGATTCTCCTGCCTCAGCCTCCCAAGTAGCTGGGACTAAAGGTGCACGCCACCACGCCTGGCTAATTTTTGTATTTTTAGTAGAGACGGGGTTTCACCATGTTGGCCAGGCTGGTCTTGAACACCTGGCCTCAAGTGATCCACCCACCTCGGCCTCCCAAAGTGCTGGGATTATAGGCGTGAGCCACTACATCCGGCCTAGATTTTATCTACTAGGTTGTGAAGCAACTATCCATCCATTCATGCATTTATTGAGCAAATTGCTATTTAGTGCTCAGCTCAGAATGCAGTGATGAACCAGCAAGGCCTGGATCCTGCACTGCCTCATTCATTCATTCATGCATTCTTTCCGCAGAGACTAGGCAATAGTGTCCCAGGTCCTGGAAATACCGCAAAGAACCAAGCAAAGCCCCTGTCCTCAAGGAGCTCACAGTTTTATGGGGGTGACAGAAAAGAAACCAACAGACAAATCCAAATACAACTTTAGGTGGTCAGCGCTGTGAAGAAACAGTGGGTAGGGTATGAGGATGCGGAGGGTCTTACAAAAGGTGGTCAGCAAAGGCCTCTCGGGGAGGCGACGCTGAAAAGAGGCCTGTGTGAAACGACGGCCTACTTACGTAAGTGTGGAAAGTACAAGGTTAGGGAGGGGGTGGGAGAACGAGGTCTCTCTCAACTGCTCAGCCCAGCAACCCTCATTCCTTCCCAGTTTCTCAGAGAGACGTCCCCCCGCCCATACGGTCACAGAAGTCAGAATCTTAGGGGTGCCCTCATTTTCCCCCTCACCCCTAAACTTAACTAGCTACTGGTTCTGTAAATTTTACTCCCTAATCTTCTTTTGCGTTCTGTCCCCCAAGACCTCACTGAGATTTTCTCCCACCTGGACCACGGCAGTAACCTCGTCCTCCCTGGTCCTCTGGACTCCAGTCTCAGTCTCCGCCTCCCAAAAGCCAAAGGGACCTTTGTAGAACACAAATGTGACCAAGACCTCTGCCCACCTCCATCACCAGCCTCCCTACAAATCCCTGCTGTCCTCAAGAACCATCCCAGACCCTTTGCCGGAAATTCGAAGCCCTCCAAGACCTAACCCCAACCCCATCCTCGGCTCCGGGCCTCGTGGACTCTCCTCCAGGAGGCCTTCCCGGATCCCACGGGCTGGGTTTGAGGGTGCCCCGGAAATCCTGCCCGAACCTTAGATATGGGTGTCCGTAGTGGATGAAGGAACGGATGGCGCCGGGAAGACTGGGCTGGGAGTCTGACTGAGCACAATTCAATTTAAAACTCCCTTCCCACCCCCACCCAGGGAAACAGGAAAGGGGGACTGGCGGCGCCTACAGTTTGCATTCCTAGCGGGGGGCGAGCGCGCGACGGAGAACAAAAGGGCGGTAATGATCCGCAGCTGGGCGAGCAGCCGGTTCGGCCCGCGGAGACACCCAACCACCGGCGGTCGCCGTGCTCACTGCGCCTGCGTGGCCAGCGGGCGGGGCGCCCCGGGGCTCTGGGGGCGGGGTGGGGACGGCCTGCTGTGTGGGTCCGGGTGTGGGGGCGGGGCTTGGCGTGGATGGGCGGGGCTTGACGCGCGGGGGCGGGGTCTGGTGTGGGTGGGCGGCAGCGGACGCCTGGGACCCGGCAGGCGCCCGGAGCTTCCTTCCGGGCCCGCTGCTCGGCGCCGCTCTGCTGTCATCAGGTGGGCGAGGAAAAGCCCCGCGTTCGCCGGTCGGCGCGGAGCCGAGCAGAAAATTGTTGACTCAGAGAAAATGAGAGCACCACGACTAAACAATGGCGGAAAGCGGCGACGACGCCGACAGGGCGTCCTAGCATCCCCTCCCTCCCGCTCGCGGGGGCACAGGGAGCGAAGAGGGAGCTGAGCTGAGGGCCCGCGCGGAGAAGGGGCGAGCGCTGCCAGCTGTGTGCTGGAGGCTGGGGGTACGGGCCCCAGGGCTGCACCCTGAAGCCCTGAACTTAACGCCCCTCTCGGCCCCCAGAGGCCCGGGATCCCGCTACCCTGGGTGCAGCTTTGAATGTTTCCGGACTTAGGGCACTGGGGTTGGGCCATCCTTTCTGACTGCAGGGGCTCATGAAACCATGACTCCTCACCGTGGCCAATAAGACCCCGAGTGATCAGGCTCCAGCCTCATGCCGCACCACGGCACCCCTTAGTGTGACTCACACGTTCGTTGTCTTTTCTGTTCCTCAGACAAGCCCATCGCTTTCCTGATTCCCTCTGCCTTGGAAAGCTGTCGACCCACTCTTTGCATGACTGGCTCCTTCAGGTGTCAGCTTAACTATCACCGCCTCCAAGAGGTCCTCCCTAACCCTCTGATCAGAAGTGGAGCCCCACCCCTCCGTTATTCTGTATAATAGCGTCCTGTTCATTCCGTTCTTTTTGAAGGCGTGAAGTAATTTTGTAGTTAGGTAGTTTTCCATAAACTTGATAAGATCAGGGACCTCTTCTTTACAGCTTTCCCAAGTCCCCATCTGAGTTCCTGGCAAGTCTTAGGTTCTGAGCCCACCCCTTCTCCCTCCCGAGGATGTGTTTCTCACAGCAGCATTTACATATTTAAAGCCAGGACACAGCCCTAAATTGTGTAGGGAACCTAAAATCAAAGCCTGAAAGTGGTGTATCCGCTGAGGTCATTAGGGTTGATTTTCTGAGCTAAATAATAATAGGCCAGGTGCAGTGACTCACATCTGTAATCCCAACACTTTGGGAGGCCGAGGCAGGAGGATCGCTTGAGCCCAGGAGCTTGAGAGCAGCCTGGGCAGCACAGTGAGACCTCTTCTCTACAAAATAAATAAATAAATTAGCTGGGCGTGGTGGCACGTGCCTGTAGTCTAAGCTACCCAGGAAGCTGAGGAGGGAGGATCGCCTGAGCCCTGAAGGTGGAGGCTGCAGTGAGCCTTAATTGCACCACTCCACTCTAGCTTGGGCAACAGAGTGAGACCCTGTCTCAAAATAATAATAGTAATAGTCATCATCATCATAAATATTACTAACTTAGCACTCATCATGTGCCACGCCCTGTACTGGTCGTATAAATGTTAGTTCAATTCATCCTCATATCAATCTCAGCTTATTTGTGCTTTTAAGCGCTGCCAGATATGCCTCCGCCTGGAGGGAAGGATATGGTGTTTGCATTAAATCGGGATTGCTGACAGGGGTTATGGGGAGGCCCAAGAAGATGCAGGGCCGGCTGAGGGGCCTGCTACTTGGTGCCCAGCATTGGAGACTTGACTGAATTCAAGGCCAGGCTCCTCTTTTTATAATCTGTGTATCTTGGAAAAGTCACTTAACTTTCTCAAGCCTCAGTTTTTGCACCTTAAACGGGGTCAGCCTGGGGCTCTCCCCTCCTGGCCTGACCGGGATTCAAGTCGAAACCAAGGGTAAGAAAGCATCGTCCATGTGACGGTGACTGGCCTAAAAACAATTTACTGCTGATGATTGCAGAACCCCCTCCCCAGATTGCAGTTTGGAAGCCACACAAGCAAGTAAGTAAAGATGCCTAATGAGTAACAAGAGCAAACACTTACCTGATTCTCACTGTGTCTTACTGCTGTGCCAGGTGCTTCAGGTACATTGACTGATTCATACCTCAGAACACACTTGCCGGAAAGGCATTATTATCCTCATTTTGCAGAATAGGAAGCCAAAGCACAGAGAGGTTAAGTAACTGGCCTAAGGTCACCCTGGGGGGAGTGGCAGAACTGGACTGGAACCAGGCAGCTGGGCTTCATCATCAGTCCCTTCAACCTTTTGCTGCATATCAAAAGTTAGTGTTCACATTTTTAAGAGGCAAACTAGATGACCCAGTGGTTGCAACTCCTTTGGGTTAAGTCCCCTCTCTTCACCGAGGCCTGATTATTTTATAGTAAAAATCTTCTAGTTATGATGACAAAGCTGAATGTTTTTAGGCAAGGTCTTGTTTACTGTCATCTCATATGATTGTGTTTTTTTGTTTTGTTTTGTTTTGAGACAGGATCTCACTCTGCTGTCCAGCCTAGAATACAGAGGTGTGACCTTGGCTCATTGCAACCTCTACCTCCCAGGCTCAAGTGATCCTCCCACCTTAGCCTCCTGAGTAGCTGGGACTATAGGAGCACTCCACTACGCCCATCTAATTTTTAAAATTTTTTGTAGAGATGAGATCTCGATACATTGCCCAGGCTGGCCTCCAACTCCTGGCCTCAAGTGATTCTTCCCCTTTGGCCTCCCAAAATGCTGGGATTACAAGCGTGATTGCCCAGCCTACAAACAAGCCATTGTTGGCAGGGAAAGGCACATTTTAAGGATTGACATGGTGGGACAGGAAGAGCCCTAAGCTCAGAGTCAAGAGGACCTGAGCACTAACGCTGGCTATGGCGTGGACTTGCATACATATCCTTGCACTCCTGGGTCTCCAAACACAACTGGCATCATTGCTCACAGTGTGCTAGGAACTATGACAAGCATTTTATATGCATCACAATAAGCCTTCGAAGCTTGGATTATCACCCTCACTTGGAGGATGAAGAAACTGAGGCTCGGGAGTGTGGACAGGGGATGGTCCTTAGATCCAGGAAGGGAAGCCAACGCTGCTCTCTAGGCAGGGAGAGAGAGGCGGGGCAGCCTGGTCTCTTTCACAGCTAAGAATAGTTAAAAGGCAATTACGATGCTAATTTCAGCGCTAATGGCCACAGCAGCTGAGAGAGGGGGATCTGAAAGGTGCTGTTAGCAGAGAGTTGCTAGCCAGGGCCTGCAGACAGTCCCCTCTCCCTGGAGACCCCTGGGCCGTGGCTGAGTCACAGCACAGACACTGGCTCATTGTGCCCTAAATAAAGCAGCCACTGGTCCTGGACAAGGCTCAGCTCTTCCAGGTCCTTCCGCAGTGTCCCTCAGAGTGAAGGGAGAATAGCCAGGAGTCTGGGACGGCACTGTGGACCTCATGGGTGATAAAGATGCTCAGGAAATCCCACTTTTCCCTCCCCCTTTCCCTCCCTTCCTGCAACAAGTACAAAAACAACAATAACAACAACAAAATGTGTTTGTCTATTGGAGGCAGGCTGCCTGTGGCTCACCAGCCATGTGGCTTTGAGCAGTGTGTTTTATTTCCTGTGCCTCGGTCTCCTCATCTGTAAAATGGGGTTGACAACCTAGTACCCATTTCATAGGGGCAGTTCTCAGGTTTAAATGACACAGCTCCGGGAAAGCCCGTGGCATGATGCTCACACACAGTAAGTGCTCAATCAAGAGTGAGCTGCTGGAATGGGGGTAACGTGGGGCAGTGTGCTGGGGATGTCATGCCAAGATGTACAAGGTCCTGGCCTTGTGCTGGAAGGACAGCTAAGCCATTAGAGAACAGCCTGAGAGGTAATGGGGAGGGCTGAGGAGGCAGTGGGGTCACAGTGATGGCGAGTGGCTGGCAGGGAGAGGGCTTTACAGAGGAAGTGACATTTCAGCCAAGGTCACTAGTGAGTATGAGTTCAAGGTGGAGGATGCTTTCAGGAGATTTCTTCTCCATAACTGTCCCATCAGCAAACCCATCGGTGCTCAGCAGAGCCCACTGGTCAGTCACACATATGCCGTTGCCTGTCTCTCAGAAATCAGGACTCAGTTGAGGTTAGGAGTTGGAGACCATCCTGGCCAACATGGTGAAACCCCGTCTCTACTAAAAATACAAACATTAGCTGGACATGGTGGCGTGCTCCTGTAGTCCCAGCTACTCAGGAGGCTCAGGCAGGAGAATCGCTTGAACCTGGGAGGCAGAGGTTGCAGTGAGCCGAGATTGCACCACTGCACTCCAGCCTGGGCGACAGAGTGAGACTCCGTCTCAAAAAATAAAAATAAAAAATGAAAAAATACAGATTCTAGTCCCACCCCCAGAATTTCTGATTCAGTAGATTTAGGAGGGGAGCCTCATAATTTGCATTTCACAAGAGTTTCCAGCACGCAGATGCTGCTGGTCAGGTGACACTTTGGGAACCCACTTCTCTAGCCTCGTCTCCTCCCACTGCACCCCATGCGCTCTCCACACCACCTTTTCCCCTCTCTATACCTTTGTCCATACTCATCCCTCTCAACAATTCCTTTCTCCATTCTTACCTCTTATCTGTATGGAAAACTCCTACTCATCCTTTGAAACCCAATTCTTATGCCACTCTTCCTGGGAAGGCTTCTCTGACCCTTCTAGATATGGTTATTTCCATCTGCTTGCTTGCTTTTTCTTTCTTCCTCCTTCCTTCCTTCCTTCCTTCCTTCCTTCCTTCCTTCCTTCCTTTCTTCCTTTCTTCCCTTCCTTCCCTTCCCTCCCTTTCTCTCTTTCTTTCTTTCTTTTCTTTCTTTCTACAGGGTCTCACTCTGTTGCCCACACTGGGGTACACTGCCACAATCATTGATCGTCACAGCCTCAAACTCCTGGGTTCAAGGGATCCTCCCACCTTAGCCTCCTGAGTAGCTGGGACTACAGGCACTCACCACCATGCCCAGCTAATTTTTATTTTATTTTATTTTATTGTAGATACAGGTGTCTCAGTATGTTGTTGCCCAGGCTGGTCTTCAACTCTTGGCCTCATGTGATCCTCCCACCTTGGCCTCCCAGAGTGCTGGAATTACAGACGTGAGCCACCATGCCATGCCGGGCCCCAGAAAAGGTTTTTACAGATCCATTTATTGGAGCGGAGTTTCTCAAACTTGAATGTGCTCATGAATCGCCTGGAGATCCAGTTAAAGCACAAATGCTGATTCAATTGATTTGGGGTGAACCTGAGCTTCTGCCTCTGTCACCAGCGCCCATGTGGTGCCAAGGCTGCTGGTCTGATGCTGGTCCAGTGCAAAGTAACTAGAGCCCTTCTCACCCAGAGTTGTCATGAGCTATGGATGTGCCTGCCTCTAGTATGTGGTGTGCCCATTGTGCCTCTCATCCCAACCCAGCATTCAGTTGCATCATGTTGGTGGCTTGAAATCGGCCATAGTGAAAGTATCTATATCACAAAAATCAGCAAATGCTAAAAATCAAGCCTCTTTTCCCTGGAACACAGAAACATTTATCAGCACACAACTGTCTCCTACTTACCCCCGACTCCCCACCCCAAACCTAGACGTTTCTTGAGAACCAAGACTTTCCTTTTATCAGCTGTGTGTCTCCAAGGGTTAGGCGGCTATTTTCTCAACTCTGGCTGCATGTTAGAATCACCTGAGGAGTTGTAAAACAGTGACTCCCAAGCATGAAGGCGGTGGGTGGGTAGAGCCCAGACATCAGTATTAAAAAGAGGCCAGGTGCCGTGGCTCATGCCTGTAATCCCAGCACTTTGGGAGGCCGAGGCGGGCAGATCACCTGAGATCAGGAGTTTGAGACAAGCCTGGCCAACATGATGAAACCCCGTCTCTACTAAAAATAAAAAAATTAGCTGGGTGTGGTGGTGAGTGCCTATAATTCCAGCTACTTGGTAGGCTGAGGCAGGAGAATCACTTGAACCCAGAAGGCGGAGGTTGCAGTGAGCTGAGACCGCACCATTGCACTCCAGCCTGAGTGACAAGAGCAAAACTCCATCTCAAAAAAAAAAAAAAAGAAAAAAAGAGCCAGGTGAAAGTCTGACCCAAGAATACAGAACAAGACGATGGAATTTTGAACTAAATTGACTAGAAGACATTTTAAAACAAAACTAAACTAAACTAAAAACTAACCCTTTGAAGCTGTCCTGCTGGTTTATAAGGAGGTCTGTAACTCCAGTTTGAAAAGTATGAATGCATGCCTGGGGTCCTCTCTGCTCCAGCCCCCACAAAGCCTGCCTGAACAACCGGTTTTCCAGCCTCTCTCTTTGTCTAAGTAGGTGCAGAAGAGTTAGTCGCAGAGGCCAGAAGACAGCATGTGCTCAAGAAGCACAGGCATGAGACAGGTACCTGCATTCTCCTCTCCCCAGCCACTGTAGACACCATGAATCCATCACCCTGGAGCCCAGACTTCACCTCGGAATCCCTCCCATGCGGCCCAGGCACCTATTTCCAAATATGCAGAGTTGATACTTGAATTCAACACGGTGTAGTCTGAGCAGCAACGAAAATTGCCTTCCCCACCTTCTTTTGTGACTCCTTTAATTGTAGGTGGTTTCTATTTAATTGTCTGCTCTTATCTCTGGGCTCTTGGTTCTGCTGTCTGCCTCTGTGCCATCTCCTGATGCCTCCAGCTCCCCAGCGTGAGTGGTATTTTGCTTTGGAGCTGGGCACAGGGCCTAGCATACATCAGGTACTTAAACCATGTGTGTTGGCATTTGAGAATCTATGAATGAAAAGCTAAGCTCTCCTGGTGTTTTGGTTATCTATTATTTCATAACAAGCTACTTCAAAGCTTACTAGCTTAAAGGGAGAATAGTTTTATTTGCTCATGATTCTGTGGGTCAAGGACCTGGTCAGGGTTCAGCGGGAGGATTCTTCTGCTTCACATGGTATTATATGGCTTTACTCATGCAACTGGTAAATGATACAGACTTAAAGAGGGCCGCTCCACGTGGCTGCTTGGGCTTCCTCACATCATGGTGATAGGGTTCCAAGAAGGAGCATTTCAAGCCACAAAGGTAGAATCTGCTAACTTCTTAGGGCTCAGTCTCAGAGTTATACAGTGTCACTACTGTCACATTCCACTGGCCAGACCAGCCACAGAGCCAGCCCCAATTTAAGAGGAAGGGAAATGGATTCCACTTCTTCATGGAAGGAGTGGCAAATAGTTGGCAGCCATCTTTAACTCACCGAATCTGGGAAGTTTATGGGTATGGGACCCAGTAGTTGCCCAATAAATATTTCTTAATGAATGAATAAGTAAACTGCATTGCCAGAACTGGCTGGGCTCCCCCAGTTCATGCCTTGTCACCCAGATCCCAGGCCTGTCCAGCATCCCCTTGGACAAACTGAGACTTCACTTCTGACCCAGCTTCACATTGCAGCAGTAGGGTGGTGGGTGAATTCCTACCCCCAGCCTGGCATGGGTGAGGCAAGAGGGGGATGAAGGCCTTAAGAGTGGGGATCCCACAGCAGGGCATGGGTTGGGGCTTCCTACAAATGAGCCACACTTGGGGGCAGGGAGCCTGGGCTGCCCCAGGCCCATTTCCATTTCATGGAGTTGGAGAAAATGCTTTTTTTTTTTTTTTTTTGGAACACTAGAGGCAGAGAGCAATCTGGGTTGCTATGCAACCAGAGCCTGTGCCCAGCTGATAACACCAGAGGAATTAACTGTCCTTGTCCTGCTCAGGCTCTGGAGGAGGGGCTGACGGCTTTCCAGTGCCTCTGCCTCAGCCCTGCCAGCTGAACCTCTGGCCCTGTTATAAATGGGGGAGCCTGGAGCTAGGTCCCAGCCCCCTCTCCTTGCTTCACAAAGAGGAGCCGGGGGGATCCCCTTGTCTCCTGCCAAGGGGCACCTTGTTACAGTGTGAGGATGGGGCTGCCTGAGGGTCCCTTAGACTCAGGGTGTCTCTGTCTTCTTTGATCTACTAATGAGCTGTGAATTAAAGACAAACCTGAACTCAGAGGGAGTCTTTAAGAAGGGGTGGGCTTGGAGTGAGGACAAGATGGACAGAATGAGGCCAACTCCTGGGGCAATGGAGACACACAAGTACAGCTTCACCAAGGACCAGCCAGCACTGACCACACAACCCCCGAAGTCCGGGGAGAAGCAGGTCCGGAGAAGACAAGATGTCCTGGTGGGCAGGGGAGCTGTTTGCAGGGCGGCAGGACTTTGGCATCATTGGAAGACCAAAGACACTCATGTCCAGTGTCTGAAAAGCTGAGGGCAGCCTATTGGGAGGATTCAGGGGGTGAGTGGGCGAGACCCAGGGGGCAATATTGAATGTGTTCATCCCTACACTAGACTGGTACTCCTTAAGGGCAAGGAACATGTAACATATGGGATTCAGAGTCAGACCTGTGTTCAAATTCAGCCACTCACAGCTGTGTGACCTTGGGCCAGGCACTTAATCTCTGTGAACTTCCATCTTCTCAGCCACAAAATGGGAATAATCATATCTACTGTACAGATTTGTCATAATGATGAAGGAGATCATGTATCAGGTTGAACCACAGTAAAATGGCATTTTGTGGGTAAAAACTGGTGGAATCTCGGCTCTTTCATTTGGTTCAGCCTAAAATGTCAAGCACTGAGCACATAAGATCATTCAGTAAACAGAAGCAGCTATTATTGTCTTTTGTTGTGCTAGATAGTCCAATGTGCATGGTCAGTGAATGAATGAATGAAAAAAAAAAAACAGGATCAGGGCTGAACAGGGGCTAAGTTGTAGTTGGCTGCCCCCAGGGCCCAAAAGATTCTGACAGGCATTATAAGAATCCTCTCCTGGGCCGGAAGACTGACCTGATGACTCCAGGAGGCTGAGATCACAGCCCCTGCCTGTCTGCTCTGGGCGTGGGAGAAGCATCGCTCCCCACCCCTTGCCTTCTGTGTTTATTTCTCTTTCTTGCCCCACTTACTGGGCAAAAGTCTTGTTTTCAGGTTACCATGGTTACCATTTACTTGCACACTTACACCATGCCAGGCTCCAAGCTAAGCACTTTGCAGGCATTAACTCATTTACTCCTAACAACTATCTAACTTGAGTCTTATTTTTTAACCCTTTGAGGTAGGGTTTTAAATTTTATTTTAGCAAAGTATAGTTTACATGCATACAATTTACACACTCATTTTCAGCATCCAGTTCAATGAGTTTTGACAAATGTATATTTCCGTGCAGCCGTCACCACAATCAAGAGGCAACATTTTCATCAACCCCAGAAAGCCCCTTTGGAACCCTTTGGAGTCAGTTCTTCCACGGGTTGTCCCAAGAATTCTCCCCTCCCCCAGCCCCAGGCAACCACAGCTGTGCTTTCTGTCACTATAGATTCGTTCTGACTTTTCCAGCATTTCATATAAATGGAATCATACATGTCTACATTTCATGTCTGGCTTCTCTTGCTCATCAGTGGCTTGTTCCTTTTAATTGCTGAGTAGTTATGGACTGAATTGTGTCTTCCTCAACCCCTCAGAATTTGTAGTTTGAAGCCCTAACCCCCAAGGTGAGTGCATTTAGACATAGGGCCTTTAAGGAGGTAATTAGGTAAAAGGAACATCATAAGGGCTGGGCCCTGGTTCATGGTATGGGTGTCCTTATAAGAAGAGGAGGATGATGCCAGGAATGCACGCACACAGAGAAAAAGCCATGTGAAGACACATCTGCAAGCCCAGGTGAGAGGTCTCAGGAGAAACCAGCCCTGCTGGCACCTTGACCTTGGACTTCCAGCCTCCACAACTGGGAGGAAATGCATTTCTGTTGCATAAGCCACTCAGGCTATGGTGTTTTGTTATGGCAGCCTGAGTTGGTGAATGCAGCAATGTCCCACCAGGTGAGCACAGTTTCCTTATCCACCAGAGGGAGTGGTTTTATAGGCGAGGACAATGAGACTTAGAGACCCCCAGCTAAGGTCCCACAGATCAGATAAGAACTAAGCCCCAGTCTGTGTGACTGTGGGACCTGTGCTCCAACTGGACAGAAAACAACATGGGCAGGGAACTCATTTGAAGGCTGGGGAAGTAAAGTGCCCTGTGGGGGTCCTGCCTGCCCCTGCTGGAGCCCAGGGAGCCCTGCCTGGTGGGAGGACACAGGTAAAAAGGAGGTACCCTGGGAGGGTCCTGCCAGGCCTCTAGTCTTTGCCCTCAGACACCAGGACACATTGGCTGGCACTCAGTAGGAGCCCAGCTGGACGGGTGGCAGTGCCCCCAGGCTGGGGAGAGCAGATCCAGTGACTTAGTGAGGGACAGAGACCATCCTGGGAAAGATTCTGGTGAATACTCTGCCCTGCCTCCCTGATCCTCAGTCTACTCATCTGCAAAATGGGGATGAGAATTTGCCTTTGCTGATCTCACAGAGGAGGGAGGAAAGAAGGGGGTGTGAGGAACAGAGAACCTCATCCTGCCACACCAAGAGGTTGGATGGGGAGAGTGATCACTCCCATTTCACAGACGAGAAAACTGAGGCTCAGAAAAGTGATGGGATGCTGGGATCTGGGCCAGCCCACCAAGCAGCATCCCCACTGCTGATTGAAATGCTGCCTCCCAGCATGGGCTGCTGGACCTTTAGTACCACAGGACAGAGATGCCATGATCAATGCCTGCCTCCCCTATGGGCAGGAAGGGCATGAAGGCAGGGGTTCTGTCCAGTTTTGTTCATCTTCATATCATCTAGTAGAGTTCCTGGCACATGGCAGATACCCAGCCAATATTTGTGGAATGAATGAATGGTAGCCATACTAAAAATACAGAAAATTAGCCAGATGTGGTGGCACACGCCTGTAATTCCAGCTACTCGGGAGGCTGAGGCAGGAGAATTGCTTCAACCCGGGAGGCAGAGGTTGCAGTGAGCCGAGACTGCACCACTGCACTCCAGCTTGGGCAATGGAACAAGACCGTGTCTCAAAAAAATAAAAAATAAAAATAGAGAAACAGAAAGTACAATGATGGCTCCCAGGGTGGGTGTAGGGAGGGATGCAGAATTCGTGTTTAATGGGTACAGAATTTCTGTTTGGGAAGATGAAAAAGTTTTGCAAGTGGTCACGGTTGCACAACAATGTGAATGGACTTAATGCCACTAATTGTGCACTTGAAAATGGTTAAAAATTGTAAGATTTTTGTATGCATATTTTACCACTATAAAAATATACATACTAGCCAGGCACAGTGGCTCATGCCTGTAACTCAGCACTTTGAGAGGCCCAGGCAGACGGATCACCTGAGGTTGGGAGTTCGAGACCAGCCTGACCAACATGGAGAAATTCCGTCTCTACTGAAAATACAAAATTAGCCGGGCGTGGTGGCACACGCCTGTAATCCCAGCTACTCGGAGGCTGAGGCAGGAGAATCGCTTGAACCCGGGAAGCGCAGGTTGCGGTGAGCCGAGATCACACCATTGGACTCCAGCCTGGGCAACAAGAGCGAAACTCCGTCTAAAATACCTACATATATACACATATATATACATATCATAACATTTGCTGTTTTAGCCCTTTCGACTGTGCAATCCAGTAGTGGCATTAAGTCCATTCATATTGTTGTGAAAACATTATTTTAAAATTACAAAAACAAGCACGGCTACATTACGAAATAAAATGTAAAATTCATGTGAATATTTGAGAGGAAATCATAAAATTTCACAAAAGAGCAACTTGTGTGGCTGCCTTGGAAGCTCTGAAGGGCAGCTATTTCTGTCTGGTTCATGGTAGTATCCCCAGGTCCCATCACAGGGCGGTAGACAGAGGACACCATGAGAACAGTTGATTTTAAATGTCAACTCGTATTTTAATTAATTAATTAATTAATTTTTGAGGCAAGGTCTTGCTCTATAGCCCAGGCCGGAGTGCAGTAGCGCGATCATAGCTCACTGCAGTCTCAACCTACTGGCTCAAGTGATCCTCCCACATCAGCTTCCCAAGCAGCTGGGACTACTGGCACATGCTGCCACGCCTGGCTAATTTTTTTTTATTTTTTATTTTTAGTAGAGACAGGGTCTCGTCCTGTTGCCCAGGCTGGTCTCAAGCTCCTGGGTTCAAGCAATCCTCTCACCCCGGCCTCCCAATGTGCTGAGATTATAGGCATGAGACAGGGCATCCAGCCTTCAACTTTAATTTCAGATACATTCAGGGAGTACATGTGAAGGTTTGTTATACGGGAGTATTATGTGATGCTGAGGTTTGGAGTATGGATCCTGTCACCCTGGTAGTGAGCATAGTACCCAATACGTAGTTTTTAACCTACCCTCCCCCTCCCCCATAGTAGGCTGCAGTGTCTACTGTTCCCATATTTATGTCCATGTGTGCTCAACGCTTAGCTCCCACTTATAAGTGAGAACATGCGGTATTTGGTCTTCTGTTCCTGGGTTAATTTGTTTAGGATTATAGCAAGAATAGTGTTTTGAATGGATTAATAAATAATTGAATGAGCCAATGGGTAGAATTCATGTTTGCTCCAAGCTCACCTGCACTTTCCTCTTCCCTTAGGGCCCTTTGCTGGGAAAATGTCAGGGAATATTGTCCCACAGTGTTTCTGACTCAGAGGGATTCCCTGAGCCCAGGCCTTCTAGAGGCAGTGGCTCAGCCCCTGAGGATTGGCGCCAACCTGGGTGATGGTCAAGGGCTCTGCTGCCCTTCTCTAGGCTCCACTGTACTCCAGCCTGGGCAACAGAGCAAGACCCTGTCTCAAAAAACAAAAAGCAAAAAACCAGGGTGACAATAAACATTCTATTGTAATTTCCTAGATTTCAAAGGAATCTTTTTACTCATTATTTTAAAAGCCTGCACAAAACTTCATCTATTCAGCCAGTCTCCCTATGTTTAGTTTCTTTTCTTTTCTTTTTTCTTTTCTTTCTTTTCTAGTCTTTTCGTTTTTGAGGTAGGGTTTCGTTCTGTCACCCAGGCTGAAGTGCAGTGGCACAATTATAGTTCACTGTATCCTCAAACTCATGGATTCAAGAGATCCTCCTTCTACCTCCTGAGTGCACACCACCATGCCAGACTAACTTTTTGATTTTTGGATGAGATGAGGTCTCACTATGTTGCCCAGGTTGGTCTCAAACTCCTGAGCTCAAGCCATTCTCCCTGCTAGCCTCCCAAAGTGCTAGGATTACAGGCATGAGCCACCACACTGGCCCTTAATGTTTTGACATTAAATTGTTTCACAATTTTGCATGTTAACCATATTAGTTATGATGAGTTAGGAAGCTCTTTGGCCTGGACCCTGACAACCTAAATCCTGGAGCAACACCTACAAGCCCTGCAAAGTCACCTTGGAGATACAGGCACCAAGGACAAGCCAGGTCATACTTAAATTTTATAATTCGTGGGGGCTTTGGTCCCAATGTCTTCTGTGGAAACCCAGATCTGCCTCCCAATTCTGGTCTAAGTCTACTTCAGCCAAGGGGATCTCTTTCTTCTATGCCTGGGGTCCTGCAGACATAACTCCTCCTGGCAATGGAGTACAAAGGCGTCAGCAGCCTGGATCTTCTCTTAAAGTTAAATTGTGCAGCCAGCATAAACAATGCTGAAAGAATTAGCTTCATGATATAGCCTTTCCACAATTAGAGATTATTTCCTTAGGCTACAAATCCAGATCAACTGAGAGGAAGAATCTGAATGTTTTAACTACCCTTTGAATGTAGTAAAGTTCTAATAGAAATGAAAAGAGGGGACATGTCCTGTAAGGTGCTTTTCCCAGTAACCCACCGAATCTGCCAGCCTTGTCCTTCACTTCCTTTACCAAGCATGGTGAGGAGTACAGAAGCCAACCAGGCCCAGGGGCTGGTTTGCTTAGAACCCAGGCCAAGAGGAAATGTGGGCACCCAGGTCTGTGAAGCAGGAGGAAACCCACTTCATGGGGTTGAAAGGGAGGAAGGCTGAAAAGCTCTTCCCACAGTTCCTGGTCCATGCTGGGACCCAGGAGATGCTAGCCATTGCTCTCAACTCTTTAAATTTTAGCTCTCCTAAGAGGTCAAAGCGGGTCTAAGTTAGGTGGCCGCAGAGTATAAGGTTCTTTTGTTTTTGTGTTTTTTTTAGAGACAGGGTCCTGTTCTGTCACCCAGGCTGAGTGCAGTGGTGCGATCGTAGCTCACTGCAGCTTTGAACTCCTGGGCTCTAGTGATCCCCCCACCTCAGCCTCCGGAGTAGCTGGGACTACAGGTATGCACCACCATGCCTGGCTGATTTTTAAATTTCTTGTAGAGGCAGGGTCTCCCTCTGTTGCCCAGGGTGGTCTCAAACTCCTGGCCTCAAGCCGTCCTTCCATCTTGGCTTCCCAAAGTGCCAGGATTACTGGCGTGAGTCACGACACTCACCCAGGGTGCAGGCTTCTGTGAAAGGAAAAGGCAGACAGAATTTGGGGTATTTTTTTCTTTCCAATAGAGAAGAAAAATCTCACTGAATGAAGAAAGTGGGGTCTTGGCTAATCATAATCTCTTTGCATTTCCCCATCCCCACCCCTGGTTTAACATCAGCTGCCGCCCCCACTCGCCTTCATCCCAAGTGCTTTGTACCCCCACCCCCGTGACTCATACTCCTCAGATCCATCAGGGCCCAATTGTTCTCCAGGCCTCCGGTCCAAAGCTCTTGATGGATTTAGTAATTGGGGTAATTACGGTAATTTTACCTTAAAGACAGGCAGCTGCAGATTTTCTATTGGGGAGCCCCCTCCCTGGGCCTCCTGCCAGCCAGTGTACAGGAACAATGACAAGTGGCTCCCACTCCCCTGCCCCAGAATGCAAAGTGGTTGGGGATGGGGGTGGGGAGTTCTCAATAGAAGGCATCTCCCACCCTCTCAGCAGCCCTGGGAGGGAGGCAGGGGACAGCAGCATGGGTTTGCCAGGAATCATTTTCCTTTCTACCACCCCAGCCTTGGAAAAACCAAGGGAGGGACGACCCCCTCCCGCAGCCCACCATAATTCCCTGTAAGTCTGTGGATGAAGTCCCTTATGGATCCCTAAAAGCTTCAATTCCACATATCCTGTGATCTCCAGGTGTGAGGAGCAGGCAGGAATGATGGGTCCTTGGAGGTGGTGGCCCACACCTGGCCACAGCCAGGTACCAGGCAGCATCGTCCACCGTCCCCGGAGCAAGAGCCTGGGCTGCCCTGCCCCCAGCGGCAGACTAAGGAATATTCGACCCTGTCCCAGTGCTCTCAGATGCCAAAGAGCCAAAAGCTAAGGTGGACTTGGGAGGTGGAGGACTTGGGAGGTGGGAGAAGCTTTCTAAGCTGATTTCAGCTTAGAAAGCTTCTCAGAGACGAGCAACTTGAATTAGGCCTTGAGGAACGTATGAGACTCCTTTGGTGTGCCTGGGGCAGTGAGTCCCAAGCCTGTCTCTGGAACAGATTAGCAGCACAGTCTCCTAAAGGAGGATTTGGGGGCTGCATTTAGGGGAGCTGAGGGTAAACCTAGGGTGGTCTCAGAATTCCCATGCATGGAGGCTTGATAGATTTAAATGTTTCCTGTCTTCCTAAATCTCTCAGGATCCATTTGCAGCCCCTGCCCACTCTGCCCCTGGCCTGCTTGCCTTCTCTCAATTCCAGCCACACCAGCTATGCAGAGTCCATCTCAGGGCCTAACATGCTGTTTATTCTGCCTGGGATGCCCTTCCACCTCTCACCCCACTCAAGCCTCAGCTTAATATCACTGACCCAGAAACCTCCTGGGAAACCCCAGGCCCAGTCCAGCCACCACCCCCCAACCCTCTGTGTTTGTGGCTCCCTGTCCTTCTTCATCGCATTTACAGTATTGTGAGTATAGAAAAATGTGTGTGATGACTGATTTCTTTTTCCACCCGAGTGCAAACTCCAAAAGGAAGGTCTGTGTGGTGTTGAGTCAATGTTCCATTCCCAGTGCCTAACTCTCAGCAGATATTTTTGTTGATTGCATGTTGAAACTTTCCAACAGGCAGAAACTGGAGTGGTGGGAATGCATTCTAAGAAAAAGGGCCAACGTATGCAGAGGCTGTGATGCAGGAGCAGAGAGTAAGTTCAGAGGACATTGGGGCCAAAAAGGGAGGAGAGAGGGAACAAGGAGGCAGGGAGAATAGCTGGGAGGGGCTCTCTCTGCTTCATGGGAGTTAGGGCTGGGCTTTTGGGTGGCCCCTGCTAGTGATGAGGGACCTTGGTGAGTGTGAATCCCCTGCAAAGGTGTCTCCTGGAGACACTGTGCCTTGGAGCAAAGGGATGCTTGAGTTGGGGAGCTAGGGGCTGGGAGAAGGGCTGGGGAATCGAAGGTCAGATGAGGGACATGGTACCCTACATTAGCCCCATGTGTTTGTAGAAATTATGGAGAATGTAACTCTAGTTAATTGAATTTCCAAATAAGTGAAGTAATACTGTCGTCCCAATACAGATCTCTCAAGCTTGTGACTTCAGTGTGCTCCAACAAGTTCTGCAGATGGAGTCTTCCCTTCAACACACACAGGCTGGACGTGCAGGGGAATGACCACCCAAAGCAGCCTTGAGCAGTAACTGACCATAGTGGGGGCTTTTTTTTTTTTTTTTTGACAGGATCTCGCTCTGTCACCCAGGCTGGAGTACAGTGACGTGATCATGGCTTACCGCAACCACTGCAACCTTGACCTCCTGGACTCAAGTGATCCTCCCACCTCAGCCTCCTGAGTAACAGGGACCACAGGCATGTACCACCACATCCAGCTAATTTTTAATGTTTTTAAACTGTAGAGACAGGGTTTTCTATGTTGCCCTGGTTGGTCTTGAACTCCTGGACTCAAGCGATCCTCTTGCCTTGGTCTCCCAAAGCGCTAGGATTACAGGCGTGAGCCACTGTGCCCAGCCCAGAGTGGGCTTCTCAATACTCCTGCTTCCTTGCTTCCCAGGGGCAACCAACCCTGAGACGTGTCTCCATGGTCTCCCTGGGTTCCCTAGTGGGATTCAGCTCCAGTCACCCACACAGTAGCTGGTGCGATGCAGTAGCTGGTGCGATGCGGTAGCTGGTGTGACGCAGTAGCTGGTATGATGCGGTAGCTGGTGTGATGACGCACTGCTTATTGGCACCTTCCCTTCCCTGTCTCATGTCCCCACTCCCCTGCTGCTGTTTCCTTCGCCTCCCACATAAATGACTTTCACTGGAGTCCTTGTCTCACTGCCTGCTTCTGGGGACCAACACTGAGACGCTGCCAAGCCAGGGGATGCCCGCAGGGCACTCTAGGGACTTCCTAATGGAACATCCAAGGCCTGGGCTCCACTCCTACCTTGGCCACTACAGTCAGAGCACCCCTCTGTGGGTCACTGAGCACCAATTGGCCTCACTGTGGTCTTTGTGGCACTAGGCCTTTGCGACACTAGGCCAGACTGGTGCTCCCTGTGTCCTGGGGCCACCTGCCGTTGTTGGGGACAGGCTACTTTGGGCCACCAGGAGACATGACCAGTGTGACATGGGAGCATCACTGAATGGCCAGGGAGGGCTCAGCCCTGTCCTCCAGCACTGGGGAAGTGGAGGGCATTCGTAGTTGCGGAATTTGTCAACTTGTCCTGCTTCTCACCTCTCTCCTTGGGGTCCCATTTCTCCACCTTACCCACTTCCCAGGGGGCCAATGAATGGCCCGGATCCTCCTAGGATTGGACCCCAAAGGCCCCGCCCACACTTCCGGCCAGCCAATCACTGCCTCCGTTGAAGATGGGTACAAAGGGAGGGGTCTGGGTGGAAACCGAGAGAGGGAGAGAAAGAGAGAAAGAGAGAAAGAAAGAGACTAGAGAGAGCTCCTGGGGAACCTGATTCATCCCTTAGCCCAGGCTGTCCCGACAATCCCTCTGACCTGCACACAACGAAAGCGTCGACAAGGACTTTGGCCGAGATCTTTCTCTTCCTGTTATCTGCAGAGCTCCTCTCTCAGCTCATCCCGTGGCTGGCCCCTTCTCATCATTTTGGTGTCAGTTCAAGGGTCGCCTCCTCAGAGAGGTCACATCTGCCCCATCCCAGCACCCATGGCTCCTGTCCGTGCTGATGGCTTTCTATTGCCAGAACCTGGGACTCTCTGCCTAGGTCCTCCTCTGGCAGAGGAGGGTGCTGAGCCTGCCTGGGGGACCAGGTAGAAATGCCGGGGGGCAAACGCCCTGGGAGTAGCCCTCCACCAGTAAGTGGTGGGGGTTGGTGGTTAACACTCTCCCTTCTTTTCTCCACGTGTCAGCGGCATATTCTACGCTGCTTCCCGGGAACCCCTGCAGCGTGGAGTCCCAGTTGCCCGAAGCCGTAACCTGCTCTTTAGCACACCTTCACTGGCTTCTCCCCTCCCCACCTCACTTCCCTATTCCTCCACTGCGTCTTTCTGGGATCACCTCCCAAATAAGCACCCTGCCCTCTGGTTCCTGGTTCAGGGTCTGATTCTGAGGGCACTCAATCTAAGACCCTTCCCTGGCCCCTCAAAGCAAAGATTCGCCCACACTCCCCAGGTCCTCTCTTCTCTGTGTTTTACTTTTCTCAGCAGAACTGTATTACAATATAAAATCTTTTCATTTCTAGGTTAGTATATCTCTCGCTCGCTAGTCCGTGAGCTCCACAAGGGCTGGGACCTTCCTTGATTTACTCATCACTGTGGCCCCAGCCTAACCCAGTGCCAGGCACACAGTAGGTGCTTGATATAATTGTTGCGTGACTGTAGGTTTCCTCATTTCATCCTCATCATCCTCTTTGGTGACGTAGAAAGAGCAAACTGAATCTCTAGGAGCGTAGAGATTCAGTTTGCAAATTACCTGCAAATTTTGGTTTGGGCAAATTACCTGCAGCCCCATACCAATAAATGCAGCCTTTCCCAGGAAAGCACACACCTGAGGGCCAGGTGAGAGTCCGCGCCTGCTGAGGCTCATCTCCACCCTTTGACCAAGGAAACTCTCCTGGTTGAAGACATCTTTACAAATTCCATCCTCCTTCCTCTCAGAAGATGGAGGCAGCTAGGAGCTTGTATTAGCTTGCTAAGACTCCTATAATAAACACCACAGGGTGGCTTAAACAACAGAAGTCTATTTTCTCATAGTTCTGGAGGTAGGAAACCCAAGATCAAGGTGCCAGAAAATGTGGGTTTTGGTGAGGCTTCTCCTGTCTCGCAGACAGTTGCCACCTCACTGTGTCCTCGCGCCACCTGTCCTCTGTGCTCTCGTGGGGAGAAAGAGGGAGCTGTGGTGTCTCTTCCTCTTCTTGTGAATACACCAGCCCTATTGGATGAGGGTGCTACCCTTAGGACCTCATTTTACCTTCATTACTTCTTTAAAGGCCTTATCACCAAACACAGTCACTTTGAGAATTAGGGATTCAACATATGAATTTTGGGAGGACACGATTCCATTCACAACAGAGCTCCTTAAGAGAAACATGATGCCAGCCCATGCTGGCCCAGACTTCAAAGACCCCGGAGGAGCTGGGCACCCACTGTGAGCTATGCTAAGATAGCTAACCCGGCAGTGGAGCTGGTGCAGGATCATCAATCATGACGATGCCACAGAGTAGAAAAAGATGAGCCCTCAGATAGCACCAAAGATGAATGGAGAAACTGACATGTGATTAAACTGGGATCCTCTGCTGGTGGCTGACAGCCCACTCTGAGTGCAAAGTTAGCACAGCAGGGCTTGGGCTCTCAGCACTCACAGAGGCACCTGCCTCACCTCCTGCCAAGGGTAAAGGATTTTCCCCCCAACCACATTGCATCCTGTCATCCCAACCCTGGGAATGAGTGAATGAGGTGTGCAAGGGGAACAGCACAGGTGCTGGGAAGCACAGGAGGATAATACCATTAGTGACTGTTTTAGGCTGTCTGGCCTTTGTTAATAATAAGAATTAGAGCACTGGCTGAGCACTTGCTATAAGTACTTCAGATGCATTTTCTCATTTTCATACATGAACCCAGGGAAGTTAGAGTTAAATAAGGTGATGAGGGCAACAGCTTCCAGAGCAAACAAAAGGACAGAAAGGGATTCATCCATCCATTCATTCATTCATTCATCCAGCCAATTTTTATCAAGCACCTAACTAGTACCATTATATCCACATCATATCTATCATATCCATAGAAGTGAGAAAAGCCCACATAGTCTCTGCCTTCATGGGGCTACATCCTAGTCAGGGAGACAGACAATAAAAAACTGACTCAATAAGATAATTTAGGATAGTAATAAATGCTAGGAAGAAAATTAATTAAAGTGATTCCAGAGAGAGTGACAGAAGAAGCAACTTCAGATAGGGTGGTCAGAGATGGCCTCTCAAAGGAAGGGACATCTGAGCTGAGATCCGAAGGTGAAAGGAGCTGGCCATGGAAGTAGCTGGGGGAAGAGTGTTGTGGACAGAGAGAACAGCAGGTGCAAAAGCCCAAAGCAGGAATGAACTTGGGATGTCTGAGGAGTTGGAAGGAGGCTCATGTGACTGGCTTTGCAAAGTAAGGTGGGGGTGAGTATGAGTGAAGTGGTGTCACAGACATAGGGCTTCATAGGCCAGGGTAAAGAGTTGGGATATTTGTTTAATGGGATCCCTCTGGAAGGTTTTCAGCAAGAGGGCTTTCAGTAAGATTGAATTTATATTTTTAAAGGCCCACAGTGGCTGCTATATATGAATAGAGAGGAAAGCAAGAAGGGAGAGCAGTTAACAGGCATGGAGGCCATCAAGGCCTTGCACCATCTGGTGTCAAGATGTAAACTCTTAACTACTTTAGATTATCATCATTCTCATCAGTCACCACCACCACCACCATCATCACCACCACCACCACCACCACCATCATTATCATCACCACCACTACCAACACCATCATAATCATCATCACCTTCATCACCACCACCACCACCACCACCATCATTATCATCACCAGCACCACCAACATCACCATCATAATCATCACCATCATCACCACCACTACCACCACCATCATCACAATCATTATCATTACCATCATCACCACAACTAACATCATCATCATTTCCATCACCACCACCACCATCACCACTACCGTCACCATCATGATCACTGTTATCCAAGGCATAGAGATGATAGTGGTTTGGATTAGGATGGTAGTAGGAACAAAGGAGTGAAGTGGATGGATTGGAGTGTATTTTAGAGGGAGGTCCAAAAGACTTGTAGGTAGACCATGGGAGGTAGAGAGGACATTGGTGAACAGAAGCAGCAACCCTGGCTGAATCCCTTGGTATCTCCCCAACTTGAATAATTTGTCCAATTTTCCTACTGCTGTTCTTGAATCTTCTTGCTGTCACCTATCAGGCACTTGATCTTGCTTCAGGAAATCATGGTATGACTGAAAAAGCCCTGGATTTGGAATCAGGCATCCAAGCTTCTCACCCTGTGTGTTGACTTTGAATCCATGGTTTAACTTGTCTGAAACTCAGTTTCTCCATCTGTAAAGTGGAACTACGGTAACACTCACCTCATAGGATTGTGGGGCTAGTGCTGGGCTAAATTCATGCTTCATTACATCTTGGTTCTTCAGATGGGGCTGCTAGGGAAACTGAGGCCGCTCAGAGGCTCTTAATCAGCTACAAGCTTCAAATGCTCTATTGAGGAATTCCAGGACAAATGTCAATCCCTCTTTACTAGGTCTCCTTGGTTTAAGAGAAATACCTTCTCTCATTCTGAGCTTATTTGTATTGTGGGATGGGGGCGGGGAAGAAGGGACATTGAGGAAGTGACCATTATGAAAACACTTTTAAATATGGGTATTTATGGCAAAACATTCATATTTATGGTCTAAAATAGTAGAGCTTGCATCTTGACACCAGACTAACCTGTCACTTATCAGCCATGCAGACAAGTAATGTTAACTTTCTGAGCCTTGGTTTTTCCTCTCCTATAAAAAGGGAATAATAATGTGTCACATAGGGTTGTTGTGAGAATCAAAGGAATTAATATCTGTAAAATGCCTGGTGCGTAGTAACTGCTTAGTGACAGCTGACATCATCACCATCATTGCCCAAACTAAGACACTGGATAATTGTGAAGATTAAACTTGTCAAGCTCTTGGCATCATCACCATCAGCAGCAGCAACAGCAGTAGTATCACTGTCATCATCACCATCAGCATCATCGTTATTATCACCATCATCTCCGTCACCATCATTACCATTATTACCCTCACCGTCATCATCATTACCATTATCACCATCATCACCATCAGCAGCATCACCATCGTCATAACCATCAAAACCATCAGCAGAATCACCAGCAGCAGCAGCAGCATCACTATCATAATCACCACCATCATCACTATCAGCAGCATCACCACCACCACCATCAGCAGCATCACCATCATCATCACCACCATCACCATCACCACCATCAGTGGCATCACCATCATCACCACTGTCACCATTGGCAGCATCACCATCACCACCATCAGCGGCATCACCATCATCATCACCACCATCACCATCGGCAGCATCACCATCATTATCCCCACCATCACCACCATCAGCAGCATCACCATCATCAACATAATTACCATCACCACCACCACCACAGCAGCATTAGCATTGGCATCACCATCAACACCATCATCATCAGCATCAATATCTCACCATCATTGCCTAACAGGGTGAAGCAGGTGCTGTTGATGCCCACCCATATCCCTTCAGCACTTGCCATCTGTGTACAGTGGCCAATGTCTTTTTTTTTTTTTTTTTTTTTTTTTTTTTTTTTTTTTTTTTTTTTTTTTTTTTTTTTTTTTTTTTGCAGCTGTGCCATCTGGTACTAGTGTCCGGTTCCATTTCTGTCAGTCTCAGTTGCTAGGGACCGGTATTGTATTTTTGAGGGGCTTTCTCTGGGTATTGGAGCACACTGTGCCTGCACTCTGGCAGGCAGAAGTACCAGGAAACAAATACCTACACTCCTCAGGAGGAGCCCTCAACCAATGACTCACAGGAGTTGAATAAACACACTGGCTCCCTTGCCCCTTGGGTAGGGTGACTCTAAAGGACATCTTCCATACTGTTTCTCACAGTTCTCCAGTGGAATTAAGCTCGAGATGCCCCCAGTGGTAGCCTGCTTGTGATTGGGCACCCTTTTATAGACTGCCTCCCCCTCTTTCTCTCATATCCCCACTCTCTTGCATTTCTTAGGACCACTATTTGCACTTGAATCTTTGCCTCACGTTTTGCTTCTGGGGGAACCCAAACCGAAGACACTGGATTATTGTGAAGATTAAATTTGTGAACCTCTTGACACATATTAAATGCTCAGTAAACTCATTGTTAAGTGAACAAATAAGCGAAGCCTCACCTGGCCTGAGGATACAGACCCAGGGCAGAGGAAAAGAGGAAGGGTGAGACCTGGGACTGTAGGAGATGAGAATATTCCCAGACAGGCTGTCCCTGCAATGCCCCCACCCTTCAGCAATGGGTGTCATTACTCCATGCCTCCCCATTCTGAGTTCTCTTCCTGCCCCCCCCCCACCCCCGGTGGTTGTGGGTTCAAGGCGTGGCTGGATCACATGGGCCAAAGCCCTTTGAGCAGTTCAGCAAGATGCTCTCGTCACCAAGCTCCCATGTCAACTCGCTGGAAGGACAACACCTACCGAGCACTGGACTGGAGAGAAAAACAGGCAAAGTAAATGTAACGTTGAACTTGTTGTGCCTTTAAACAATTACATTTACATATTATATTATAAAATGACAAGACTGTACAAATCAACATGTAAAGCGTGAGAGCTGTGAAGTGAAGTCTTCCTCTGTCCAGTTCTCCCGGGGCTGATCATGGCTACAACGTTGGCTTCCTCTCCCTGAGGCCCTAGCCCCTCATCCTGGAAGGATTCTGAGAGGGCAAGGGGCTTGTCCAAGGTCACAGAGCTCTCCTGGTTTTGTCTCTGGTGCTGCTGCTACTACACATTGTAGGGCCACTTTCAAAACAATTTTGCCTGGGGGGAAAAAAAAACCAACTACCTCTTGATAAAGGTGTTGAATTTTTAATTTTCCTCCAGTCTGGAAGCCATGGACAGAAGCCCATGGAGATACAAGCACCCCAAGTGGTGGTGTCATACAGCAAGCGTGGTGTAGGAAGCAACTCTCTGGAGGGCTGGGGGGTGGAGGGGAGTGAGGGCTTTGTGCGCGTGGTTAAAACATGAGAGCTGTGAAGGGAAGTTCTTCCTCTGTCCAGTTCTCCCAGGGCTGATGATGACTACAGTGTTGGCCTCCCCTCCCTGAGGCCCTAGCCCTTCATCCCCTCTGAGTGGAGAGAGCACTAGCCCTGAGTCTATTTCTAAGGGGTCTGAGAGGTATTTCAGAGAAGGATGCCTTGGAAGAAAACTCAGACCTTCCCCTGAAATAGCTTTGTTCTCATGCTGGGTACATGGACACAGAGCTAGCAGGGGAGAGGAGGAGGCATCCAGGCTGCTCCCGAGACTCACAGGGTTTAGGTGGGGCTCTGTTTAAGGACCCACTCGCCATGCGGGTTGGCACGGTACAGATCTAAGAGGTAGGCATCTGGGTCCAGGCGATGCTCATCTGTGGGAAGAAGGGGTGAAGGAGGTTGAGCGGGAGGCTGTGGGAGATGCTGTTCCCCTGCAGAGCCCTTCACCAGGCAGTGCACTGTCCCCTGGCTGTATGCATCTTGACTGCTACAGCTCACAGCTACCTCTTTTGCTGGAGAACTGAGCTCCACTGAGGGAAGATGCCTTGCCAGAAAAGTGACACCCCCTTTCCCCTGGGAAGCTCACAGTCGATGACTGACACACAGACTTACCAAAGACCAGTCTCCTTGCCTCAAAATGCAACAACTCTGATGTGATTTGTACTCTAGAGCCCCCTAGTGGATCAGGCCAAGCTCCAGGATGCTAACTCTCCTGGCCCCTGCCCCTTCCCTATCCTCCTTCACTCTGTCCCTTGGAACCCTTTTCCTGAGGGACACCCCCTCAATGCATCATGTACTACTGAAGCCATGTCTTAGCTTCTGCTTCTTGGCCAGTGGCCCTCAAAGTGTGGCCCCCCTGACCAGCAGCATCTGCAACTCCTGGGAACTCATCAGAAACACACATTCTTAGGCCCTGCCATCTGTGTCTTAGCCCTCCAGTGGAACCTGAGGTTCTGGTAAAGTCTGAGGATCATTGCTCTAGAGAACGCAAAGGGAAACAGCTGCCCATCCTTGGTTCCCACAGAGCCAGGGACCTCCCAGAGCTGGATATGTGTTTGCAGAATTCCTTAAGGACTCCTTGGCCCCTAGGCCAGGGATGAGGTCCATCCCAGCTAGGGTGTCCCAGAGGCGTCGGTTTCGCTGGTGCTACTGCGAACCTTCACACTAAACAAATCTTCTGCCTCTCTCTGCAAGCCTGAGGCCAGCTCTAGGCAAAATCCA
This sequence comes from Nomascus leucogenys, assembly GCF_006542625.1. Lineage (NCBI taxonomy): Eukaryota > Metazoa > Chordata > Mammalia > Primates > Hylobatidae > Nomascus > Nomascus leucogenys. The sequence continues at coordinate 25,398,153 of NC_044393.1, forward strand.
AACTCCAGGATAGGCTCCTAAGACTTGCACAGGCTAACCTTTAACCTTACAGCAGGATTCCGCCTGGTTTCATTGAAGACAGAGACCTGAGGGGAGGGCTCATCTGCAGGCCTACTCTGGCCTCCCCAAGAAGGGCCCAGTGAGCCTTTGAGGTCGAAGAATTCCCAGGGACCTGGGCTCTGTTCCCGTTTCCCACAGTGGAACTTACTGATATTCCCTCCAACTTCATAGAGGAGGATGTTGGCTGACTCCATGGACCTGTGGCTGTAAAACAGAGAGAGAGAAAAAAAAAACAACTACTGCCTTTTTCTTCTGGGAACAGCAAGACCAACAACTGTGCATGGCCCCCAGGCCTGGAAAGGGTAGACCTCACTGATTTTTGGTCCCGCGGGGGAGAAGCAGCATAAGGACCCTCCTGAGAGAGCTGGAGCCAGTGACAGAGTCCAGCAACCAGGGGCTGGGGAGAGGTAGCTGGAGGGCACGTGGTGAGGCTCAGCTAGGGGTGCACCCCGCTGCGAGGCCCCTTCCTTGTGGGCATCAGAATGGAGACTGCGAGGGCAAGGGAATAAGTGGTGACAGATGGGGACAGGAGCCTGCTGTGAGGGGAAGATTTTGAGTCAAGATGGATTATGGACATTGTATGATTACATATGATAATTATGCCTATCATCTAAGAATCACAATTATTATATGATAATTATGGGTATCCTGAGTTCAATTCCATGGCCTCTTATCTGCCATGTGGCCTCAGGCAAGTCCCTTCTCTTTTCTGAGTCTTAGTGCTCCCATCTCTTCAAGGAGGAGCTGGACCAGAGACTTGCTGAAGATGACAGTCTGAGGGTCCCTTGTGCCAGTGCCAACAAGGGAGCTCTTGAGGTCTCGGGCTGTTTCCTGTACCCTGGGAATGATGGCTGCACATCAGCCCCTGACCTTCTTCCAGATCCTTGACCAGGCTCTGCTCCTTGCTGCAGGACCTTTACCATGCAGTTTTCTGTGCCTGGAAGCCTCACCTTGCTCCCAGATGACACCAGCTTCCTTGTCTTCCAGACACATTGTTCCCTGCATTTCTTATGAAACCTAATACAGTTTGTAACTTGATCTTTGATTCGTGACGATTTGCTTTATGTCCAGCTCTTCCTCAGGACTGTGAGCTCTTAAGAGCAGGGCCTCTGTCTGTTCTTTTCATGGCTAGTCTGTAATTCTCTTAATACATGGTGGCCAGGTGCAGTGGCTCACACCTGTAATCCCAGCACTTTGGAAGGCTGAGGTGGGCAGATCACTTGAGTTCAGGAGTTTGACACCAGCCTGGCTAACATGGTAAAACCCAGTCTCTATTAAAAATACAAAAAAATTAGCCAGGCATGGTGGCAGGCGCCTGTAATCCCAGCTACTTGGGAGGCTGAGGCAGGAAAATCGCTTGAACCTGGGAGGAGGAGGTTGCAGTGAGCCAAGATCGAGCCACTGCACTCCAGCCTGGGCGACAGAGCTAGATTCTGTCTCAAAACAAACAAACAAACAAACAAACAAACAAACAAACAGAAAAACATGGTGCCTGGTGGTAGGCATTCATTAAATACCTATTAAAATGAATGAGTGAGTGGTGGTCATGATGATTATTACTTGGAGCCAAGAAACTCTCTAAGGTTGGAGAACCCATCTGACCACCCCAGAAAGGGAAGGCCAGGTAAGGCCAACAGTATGTGTAACTCCCTGCTGGCCTTCAGCTCCGGGGTGCAGAGCCCTGCCTGTAGGGAGAAGGCTCCTGCCTCCAGGAGGTGCCCCTTACTGTAGAAGGAGGCTGTCCACGTCCTTACTGTCTTCTTGACCCTCGGAACCAGGGCTGAGGTGCTCTGTGAACTGCCTCAGGACGTGGGCCACTTTGGTGCTGGGGGTGAGAGGCACCTTCAAGGGGTCCTTGATAGGCCAGACCACCTGGATCTTTGCCACCTTGGGAGTCTGCAGAGAGAGAGAGAGAGAGAAAGATATATATATATATATATATATATGGGAGTCAGCTTGCCTGGAGTTCAAACATGGATGCATAAACACGCATACGTGGCACTTACACAAATGCCCACGCTGAAAACCACAAGATGCACACACACACTCACACACACGCACACCGGCCACTTGGGCACAGATCACAGACATACACATTCCGGATGTGTGTTTGTGTTTCTATGCCTGTGTTTTGCACTTGTACACATAGCAGGAGTACATGCAACGCACCCACAAACACAGACATGTAGGTTTGTATAAAGACCCATCACCCACACATCGTGCACGGTGCAGCCTCGAAGCACATCAATTTCTCTGATCGGGACTTTAATAAGGAACCGTGTTCAGGACCCCTCCCAGGAATACTCAGCATTTTTGGAAGGCTCTTCCCTCCTACTATCCCCCTCCCAGCCCGAATCGTCTCACACCCCGCAGAGCGACCCCCATTTTCCCAACCCTCAGCCAGGGGCTGCCTAAAAATGGGGTGGCGGTGGTGGTTTCTAGGGGAAGTCTCCGAGTCACTCCATTTCCCCTCCCCAACCCCCTTCTAAGCCCTCGTTTCGCAGCCACGCCTCCTCTCTCCCCGTGACGGCGCCGCAGCGCCTCCTGGTGGCCTCACTGGGCCGTTGCTGGCAGCCCGGTAGCGGGGACCTGGAGGAAGGGAAGCACCGCGCCCCAGGTGCCCTCCCGTCGCTTTGGCCCTTCTGCACCTGTCTGGGGTCGGGGGCACTCACCGCCTCGAGGCCGTCCCCCGCCTTGTCCCTGTCTGCGTGCATCCTCCGCAGCCAAGTCTTGAGGCCTGCGTCGCAGAGCTGGGGGCGCCTGCTGCTGCTGTCGTTCAGTTTTCGCACCTGGGCGACCAGGAAAGAGGCGACCTGGCCAGAAAGGATCAAGTCTTCGCAGGGGGATAGGACTGCTGGGGGCGAGAGGCAGAGCCCCCTCCAGGGTCATCGTGGCCTCTTCCCTGGCCCAGCGTCCCACAGGGCTTGGAAATATGCATTTGTTGGACACGGGATGGAAGCACTGGTTTGGTGGAATGAGGAGGGGGCATCCAGCCCCTAAAGTGGACCTTGGAGTAGGGGACCCTGAGAGTGGAGCCCACCCTGAAGCTTAGTGGATAGTGGTCCCCTCAACAGAGGCTGGAGGGTCCTGCACCTGCTGAGGGATAGCTGCTCACTGGCACAGGCAGGGGTATCCCCAAAACACACCTGGAGCAGGCTCTGTTCTGAGAACCTCCAGACAGCCCACACTGGGGGATTCCTACAGAGACCTCTAGATCAACCCATGCCTCTCTGTGGAATCCGAACCCAGCAGAGTCAGAGAACCCAGACTCCATGGACCCTGATAATAACACGTTTCTGTCTCCCAGGGTCTGACGGAACTGGAGTCGATTCTGAACTCCCTTCTTTGCTATGTGTGTGCTGTCTAAAGGTGACACACACGGGGAAGGGCGAGGGTGATGGGGGTTCTCCCCTTTCACTTTTTCTACATCTATGTTTTCTGAAGCTTTTCTAACAAGAAAACTTTCAGGAATTTCTTGAATTTTTAAAGCTTCCTCCAATAAAAAGAAGTATTACAATCCAATGTCTTTTAGTAGCAACATTATCTCAAAGGGCTGAGTGCAGAGAAGAAAGGAACTATGGGGGTGTAAGGGGTGTGGGGGGAGGAGTAGGGGACTTTTGACAGAGGAGTTGACTCTTGAACTAGGAGGTCTTAAAGAATGAGCAGAGGACACCAGGCTTCTGCCCTTAAAAAAAAAAAAAAAGGGAAGGGAATTCCAGGCAGAGTAAACTGCATAAGCAAAAATTCAGAAGTGTGAAGTACTAGATGAATTTGGAGTGCCAGCTGGCATTTGCTGTGTTTAGAACACAGAAGAGTGCCCAGGAAGGGTCAGAAAGAAAGTGGGAACAGTCAGAGAGGGCGTCACTTGCTGGTTTCTGGAATAGGAAATCTAACCTAATGACCATGGAAGAAGGCAGGGATGGGGGAAGGACTGTGCGTGGATGGATGGGTAGATAGTGGGATAGATGCATGGTTTGGTAGATGAGTGGACGGATGGATGGGTAGATAGTTGGATAGATGCATGATTTAGTTGGATAGATGCATGGTTGAGTAGATGGGTGGGTGGATGGATGGGTGAATGAGTGGATGGATGGATTGGTAGATGAGTGGAGAGATGCATGATTGGTGGATGGGTGAGTGGATGACAGATTGGCAGATGGGTGGATGGGGGAGTTGGAGGAATTAATGGATGGATGGGTGGGTAAATAGATGGGTGGGGGTGATAGGTGAGTGGGTGAGTGGGTGGGTGATGGGCAGTTGCATAAATGGATGGGTGGGTGGGTGAGTGGGTGGATGGATGGATGGGTAGGTGGGTGAGTGGGTGGGTGGATGGGGGACTGAATGGAAGGATGAATGAACAGATGGAGGGAAGAGACTACACATCTCTAGGTGAGAAAGCAGCCTGGTCAGCAGTGGTAGATGGTGCTACCTTGTGTTCACAGGAGTCTCAAGAGCTGGAGGGATCTCAGTGCTAGGGGCACCATGCATGCTGACACCACAGAGGGGCCTCTCTCCTGCTCTGGCTCCTCTCCTTGCTGTCACTTGTTACTCAGGGCAAAGCTCACGGTGGGGGCAGGGGGTCAGGGGTATCCTTGTTGTCTGGTTCCAGGCTCTATCTTAGGCAGCCCTGTGATCCTGGGCCTCAGGGATGGGGCTTTCTCAGCAGCATAAAAGCTTTGATGTGAAGGAATTATTTGCGCAGGAGTTGGGGGAACTCCTGCAATCTGAGATAGACCAGATGGCAGCAGACTGACTGACAGGCGTGGCAGTGGAGACAGAAAGTGAAGACACTTCTTCTTGGTTACTAAGGCAGGGGGAGGAAGAAAACACAGGCCTGTGTAGAGGTCAACAAAGGTCCTGCAAGGGACACACTAGGGAACTGAAAGGACAATGCCCAGGCTCCTGGACAGCAGGGGCGGCAGGGCAGCTGCACGCAGAGGAGGGATACCCAGCAGCACTCACCGTCCACAGCAGATCCTGGTATTGCACCATTATCTGCACCACCTCGGCTGCCCCCTCTGCCAGCTGCTTCTCCTTGCCTTTGGGGAGCTTGGGGGGCCGCCCTTGGTGCAGAAAGAGGTTAGGGGCCATCACGGTGGAAACATTCCACAGAGTCATCTTGTTGTGCTGTTCCCGGGCCACCACCTTCCTGAGGAATTCCAGCAGTGCCTAGGGAAGGGTGCAGAGCCTCCCTCAAATCTCAGCCCATCCCTGGCACCTCCCCATCATCCCCAGGGCATCCTGATGCGTGATAAGGGGGTGCTAGGAAGGAGCCAGGAGCTGGGAGGGCAGCAAGAGGGGCTCCCATTCCAGCTGTGTCACCAGCCCACTCCGCAACCTCTCTGTGTCTCCGTTTCCTGCTCTGCAGTGTGTCCAAAACTCTTTCCCTCCCCTGCTCCCTCAGAGACTAATGAGACAACTGGGTCAGACTTCAACTTCCAGGTAGAAAAGGGCCACAGGTCTGGAACATGGGTCACTTCCTGGTGAGGCCCAGGATAGCTCCTTCTTTCTGGAGTCTAGATCTACCCAAAATGCAAAGGAAAGAATAGAGAAGCAGAGACGCTGGGAAGAGCAGCGGAAAGTGATAAGAGCTACCATTTACTATGTATTCTTTGTGTTCCTGGGCCTTTAGTTGGTACATCTCATTTAATCCTCACAGCAACTTTATAAGGTAGTTTTTTTTTTGTTTTTGTTTTTGTTTTTTTTTTGAGTCAGAGTCTCACTTTGTCTCCCAGGCTGGAATGCAGTGGTATGATCTTGGCTCAGCTCATTGCAACCTCTGCCTCCCAGGTTCAAGCGACCCTCCCACCTCAGCCTCCCAAGTAGCTGGGATTACAAGTGTGCACCACCACACCCAGCTAATTTTTTAATTTTTAGTAGAGACAGGGTTTCACCATGTTGGCCAGGCTGATCTCAAACTCCTGACCTCAAGTGATCCTCCTGCCTTGGCCTCCCAAAGTGCTGGGATTACAGGCATGAGCCACTGCGCCCGGCCAAGGTAGCTCTTATTATTGCATGCGTTTTATAGATAAGGAAACAAGCTTAGAGAATGTGCCAAGAGTCATATAGCCAGTAAGGACAAAGGGACGGAGTGAAGAAGGGAGGGATGGATGGATGGATGGATGGATAAAGAAAAGATGAATAGATGGATGGATGAGAATAAATGGGTGGAGGAGGGAAGAACAAAGAAAGGGAGGTGGGAGGGAAGGAGGGAGGGAGGGAGGGAAAGAGGAAGGAAGGAAGGAAGGAAGGAAGGAAGGAAGGAAGGAAGGAAGGGAAGGAAGGGAGGGAGGGAGGGAGGGAAGATAGGAAGAGAGGACACATATTGAGTACCCTGCAAAGCATCATCATCTACCCCATGATTCCTCATGAGTTAGCTTTTATGATTTCCAAAACAACTAGACAAGATGCTATTAATGCTATTATCATCCTCAGTTTACTGAAAAGGAAGCAGAAACTCAAACAGGAAGACCTGGGGCCTCCTCATAGGCTGATCCTGGAGGCACATCTTGAGTCTGACTGAAGGACAGTCAAGAGGGTACAGGGAGCTGGGCCAAGGCCCAGCATCCACTCCCATAGGGCAAGGGGAATTTGCTAAGGGTTTGTTTCCCAAACTGGTTCTGCACGGAACACCAGTGCCGTGCAATGCTTTCCACAACAAAAGAGGTCCATGATCAACCGAGTTTGGAGAGTGCTGCATACTCTAATCCCACTTGGAGATTCTCACAAAGCCTCAATATACTAAAGGCTTTGAGAAGTCCTGGGGAGAAAAGCATTCTTAAC